>NC_135232.1:985220038-985845038 GCF_051348905.1 Ranitomeya variabilis
TGTTTAGGCACATCAGGGGCTCTCCAAACGCGACATGGTGTCCCATCTCAATTCCAGTCAATTTTGCATTGAAAAGTCAAATGGCGCTGCTATCCTTACGAGCTCTGCCATATGCCCAAACAGTGGTTTACCCCCACATATTGGGTATCAGCGTACTCAGGACAAATTGCACAACAACTTTTTGGGACCAGTTTCTTCTGTTACCTGTGGGAAAATAAAAAATTTGGGGCGAAAAAATAATTTTTGTGAAAAAATATGATTTTTTATTTTTACGGCTCTACATTATAATCTTCTGTAAATCACTTGGTGGGTTAAAGTGCTCACCACACATCTAGATAAGTTCCCTAGGGGGTCGAGTTTCCAAAATTGTGTCACTTGTGGGGGGTTTCAATGTTTAGGCACATCACGGGCTCTCCATACGCGACATGGAGTCCTATCTCAATTCTAGTCAATTTTGCATTGAAAAGTCAAACGGCGCTCCATCCCTCCCCGAGCTCTACCATGTGTCCAAAAAGTGGTTTACACCCACATATGGGGTATCACCGTACTCAGGACAAATTTTACAACAATTTTTGGGGTCCAATTTCTCCGGTTACCCTTGGTAAAATAAAACAAATTGGAGCTGAAGTAAATTTTTTGTGAAAAAAAGCTAAATGTTAATTTTTTTTAAACATTCCAAAAATTCCTGTGAAACACCTGAAGGGTTAATGAACTTCTTGAATGTGGTTTTGAGCACCTTGAGATGTGCAGTTTTTAGAATGGTGTCACACTTGGGTATTTTCTATCATATAGACTCCTCAAAGTGATTTCAAATGTGATGTGGTCCCTAAAAAAAATGGTGTTGTAAAAATGAGAAATTGCTGGTCAAATTTTAACCCTTATAACTCCCTAACAAAAAAATGTTGGTTCCAAAATTGTGCTGATGTAAAGTAGACATGTGGGAAATGTTACTTATTAAGTATTCTGTGTGACATATCTCTGTGATTTAAGGGCATAAAAATTCAAAGTTGGAAAATTGCGAAATTTTAAAAATTTTCGCCAAGTTTCCATTTTTTTTCACAAATAAACACAGGTAATATCAAAGAAATTTTACCACAATCATGAATTACAATATATCATGAGAAAACAGTGTTAGAATCATCAGGATCCGTTGAAGCGTTCCAGAGTTATAACTTCAAAAAGAGACAGTGGTCAGAATTGTAAAAATTGGCCCGGTCATCAACGTGCAAACCGCCCTTGGGGGTAAAGGGGTTAAGAACAGGGTAGCGTGTGTATGTGCACACAAGGTGAGCCACCTAGGACCAGGAATCAGGGAACATGCTGGGGACTTTACCACAGAGCCGAGGCGGTGAGCATGTTGGTAACCTTGCATGGAGGGGGAAGGTGATTCATGCAGAGATGGCGGCAATAGCGATACACAGATGTCTCCAAATATATATATAATATTGCTGTCTATTGAAAATGTTCATTAGTTTGAACATGTTTGCTGAGAGTTTACAAAATTTCAGCAAAAAAGTGCTGGGGCTGTGTCATATGAACTCAACCTTACAAAGTAATTGACTATTCATACACACTCTGACACAGCATTCTGTACTATTGTCATCTCATCCTGTGTGTCTTAACATTAGTGTATTTAATCAGCCTACACATTCAAGGGTATGCAAACATTTTATCATGCAATCTATATGATTATATTTTCGTTTTGACTAAACTATTAATATAATAAAAAATAGTGTTTTGCATAATACTTTAAATCTTATATAGCCTTGCTATAATGTTAACTAAAGAGCAGAGCACATCTGTAAGCAGAAGATAGTGATAGTTTTAAATAGGGAAACAAACTCATACATTTGTTTAAAAAAAGTGAACAGCTGCCAATCTTAAAAAAAATACATAAAACTCATACAGCAGATGAAATAATATTGAAGAGGCCAACAATTTTTTAACAAAATATATTTCTAGGGGTACTATGGACATGAAATTCTCATGTCCACACAGGCAGAAATAAAACCATAGATTTCCATAAATTAAGCCATGCGCAATAATGACAAGTGAAACAGGGAAAAATTACTAAACACATGAAGAAAGAGAAGTGCAAAAAAACATGGAAAGTCACGACACCAGCTGAAATCTATCAGTAATTAAAAAGCTATCCTGCCACTTAGTGACAAATAATATTAGCTGGTTCAACTACTGGCCCATGAAAAGGTGTCTCATTACCAAGGTTTCACACAAGAAACATCTCATGATGGATAAAACTAGTGAGCTGTCTCAAGACCTTCTCAACCTCATTTTTGCAAAACATACTCATCTAGAGCAGAAAAATCAGTGGCATTTCCTGTATTTGTTTACCTCAGCAAATGACCTCTGCAGGTGAATTACTGGCATTATGGCTAACATCATTGATGGTGATAATACAGAATGGGGTCGTTGCGGTCAACCAGCGTCCTCAACAGTTATTTGCTAGCTACAAGTAATAAAGGAAGAATGCTGCCCTTGGAGGCATAGTGTATGCAATTCAGACTTACGTAACAATAATAACTAAATCCCTGGAAACATAATTCTTAAATTCATTTTACTGTAGTATTTATCTCAGTATTTAGACTTGAAAGAATAGCAATGTTAATATATTCTGTACTATTACCTTTTCAAAGTAGATAAATAAATGTATCCTACTAATAGAAAACCAGGATTCTGTGGGGAGGGTAGGTTTAGACAGTCTGGATGAGCTAAAATGATTGAACTTGCAGGCTTATACTTCAGCTTAGCCCTTGTGTGTATGTTTATGCATCCATTTCCTCATGGATTGGATTTTATAAAGGAAATGTTTGAAATTCTAGCTAAAACTCATGCACAGAAACTAGAGATATACCATTTCTGTTTTTTTGAATCTACATTCCTTGTTTAAAAAAGAAACAAATATTCCTTTTTATGTTGTCCTGTTTAATTTAGGTTTAATCATAATGATTTTGTTTAAGGCTCTATATACATTTATATGTCTGGTATTTATAACATCAAGAAAAGCAGAGCATACAAATTTGTGAACCCCTAAGGAGGATGATCACATTATATAGTCAAAACGATCTGGCACAGCTGTCATTTTCATCAATATAATAATATCCAGACACTACTGTGAAGATAACCACAGTTTTAACATGTACATTGTTTTCTGTATTTTATAAGATATATTTTTAAATATCTTTATTTACCTTATATTCCTGATAAAACATTTTTTGCTCTGGTTTTTTGTGTTTCATAATTAATTTTCAATTTGCTTTCAATGCCACAATTATTTGTTGTATTCACTTTCATTTTTGCTTTTTATATCTATTGCTTACTTTAAATTAATTTTGAACATAAAAATATGAGTATATTTTTTTTTACATCCAAGTGGGTGTGGATACATACTCTGATCCTTGTATGATGCTGGCCAATCATAAATAGGCATCAGCAATCAAAGGAAAGAAGAACACCACCATAGCATAAAACAGATTTCTCACTGTGTGAGCTGTATAATGACAGACAGCCCTGATCTCCTGGTCTCACCTCCTGCATGATTAGAAAGCACATGGATAACACCTCTGAGAGGGTGGAGTTAGCTGTGCCACATAAAAACCTACAGTATCAGCTGTTCTCCTTTTCTAGAAAGGCCATCTCATTTGTACTGCTCCTCCCACACTGCCTATCTGTAGATGAGAGCTCAAATAATAATAATAATAATATTTTGTATTTCTATAGTGACTACATATTCCGCAGCTCTTTACAATTCACAGGGGGCTTGTAAAACAAAATAAGACATTACAGGATAACATATAATTCAACACATACCAAGAGGAGTGAGGGCTCTGCTCTCAAGTTTACAATCTATGAGAAAGTAGGGGTAACACAAAAGGTAAAAATGTGCTTGCCATGCATGGCTCAGCCATCAATATAATGAAAAGGGAAATTCAAATAAATAAATAATAAATGCAAATACAAAGTGCTGTTGAGTTCATGGAGGGTGTGGAAACAGTTGATAGGAGGGACAAGATTCTGTAGAAAGAGTAGGGAATAGTTAAATTAGTGAGGTGAGGTGAGGTAATAGACCACTTTAAAGAAATAGATATTTAGGGCACGCTTAATTCCTTTACCCCCGAGGGTGGTTTGCATGTTAATGACCAAGCCAATTTTTCCAATTCTGACCACTGTCCCTTTATAAGGTAAAAACTCTGGAAAACTTCAAAGATGGTGGTAACATTTCTTTGATATGACGAGATTATTTGTGAAAAACAGAAATTTGGCAAAAATTTAGAAAATTTTTCATTTTTCCAAATTTGAATTGTCATGCCCTTAAAACACAGAGATATGTCACACAAAATACTTAATAGGTAACATTTGCCACATGTCTACTTTACATTAGCACAATTTTGGAACTATTTTTTTTTGGAAGGAAGTTATAAGGGTTAAAAGTTAAACAGCAATTTCTCATTTTTGCAACACCATTTTTTTTTAGGGACCACCTCACATTTGAAGTTACTTTGAGGGGTCTTTATGATAGAAAATACCCAAAAGTGACACCATTCTAAAAACTGCATCCCTCAAGGTGCTCAAAACCACATTCAAGATGTTTATTAACAATTCAGGTGCTTCACAGGAATTTTTTGAATGTTTAAAAAAAAAAAATAACATTTACCTTTTTTTCACAAAAAAATTAATTCAGACCAAATTTTTTTTATTTTACCCCAAAGGAGAAATTGGACCCCAAAATTTGTTGTGCAATTTTTCTTGAGTACGCTGATACCCAATATGTGCAAGTAAACTTCCATCTCTACACGAGCTCAACGCAAGGTAATACGGCATGATGACAGCATATTTCTGACCCAGCTAATCTGACTAATGCGTGCTGCACAGACATTGTGACAGAAGCTTAGCCACTGGCCGGGGCAGCTTCTGGGTGTGTTAATTGCAGGAAGCATATGCATGTTTCATAACTGTTTCTACCAGCCTTCTTACCATTAACCCGAAGGGGCACGCAACACAAAGGACTGTGGAACTTCGGATAAGACTTTATTTATCAAGAACGGTGGACTATTTTACATTCACATAGTATTGTGCAATTATTTCTCTTGTTGGCTTGTAACCTATTTGTTCCTTGTAACTATTACCCGCTTTCTTCCAGATACAGCAATGACATCCAAGTCATTAACCCTTGTCTGTTTCTTGCAATCCTTTTTCCCTTACAGCTGGGCGACTAGCTTGTGCTTAGTTGGGTAAAAGCATATACATTGAACGGGCTAAGTGCAATTTGTTGTTATATTCCAGCTCACTTGTAACCCTATAGCACTACACCTCCCTATATCTATGCTGTTGGCATTAACTGAGTGAGGGCAAAGTGCAATCATTTAATGGGCATAGTGCAATCTGTTTTCTTGTTTTTAGCCTGCTTGTACACTAGCGTACTACCTCCAGTAAATACATTTTTTCTCCTTCTAAGGTCTGTCTTTGTGCAAATTTATCACCAGTACTATATTCTATCTAACTGAAAACTTTGTGGTAGTTGTCTTTATTCGCAGCATTAATAGACCTGCTATACTAGCGCCGCTGAATCATACATTTATTTCAAAAGATTAATCATCCATGAATGTAGAAAAGAATTTCCACACTCAAAGAATTGACCCCTTAAAATATTTGTCAGCAGCGCTGATTATTGCCCTTACCATCAAAGACCTCCTCTGATGACATAATATTTTTTAAATTGTTATTATTTATTATTTATTTATATAGCACCATTAATTCCATGGTGCTGTACATGAGAAAGGGTTACATACAGGGTTATAGATATCATTTACATTACACAAATTTATGATGACAGACTGGTACAGAGGGGAGAGGACCCTGTCCTTGCGGACTTGCATTCTTGAAAACATACAATGTAAAAATGTACTTTTATGGCAGAGGTGAAGGAAGACTATGATGAACACTGACTACAGTTGACGGTGTCACTGTCAGTGATTACATTGTAATGCTGTGACTGAGACGAGTCATGTGCGATATTCTATGGCATCTTCCCCTTTTGCCCAACTAATTCATTTATCAGAGGCAAAAAAGACCTATCGTGACCTATGTCTCGTTGTCCTAATGCCTAGACAGTTGGTGCTAGAGGTAGTGTTGCTGCCACCTGTGGCCTCGGAGTCTTATTACCAGATGCTGTAGCATGTATTTTTTTTCTTTCAAATTAGCCCTTTCCTTTGTACTTGCCATTTTGACACTTCTACTTTTAACATTTCTACCATACTGTAATTAACATTTACCTTTATTTTTAACCACAATGGAGGTGTAAATATCAGTAATTTGTGATGTGTGAATTTTGTGAAGTAGATGGTCACAATTAAATGTCTGGATTTTTCTCTTTAAAAATATTCTTGGTCTGCTGCTTGCTTCTACATGAAGAATGAAAAAATGGAAATGCAGCCGATATAATATAGCTGATATCATTGTGTTATGAGTAACCATTTGCAGTGCTGCCAGGTTCTTTTCGTATCACTTCACCTATGCTTTTAATCTCTAAATTATTCTCAGAATACTGCATTAATCTTCTTCATCACTGCAGATGTACAACTCACTGTCAGTAGTATTTGTGCAATATTTCATGGCTTTGATTTTTCTAGCTATCTCTGTTGCTTGGCTACTCTAACTCTATTGCTAAGCTTTGATCTGCAACGTATTTCACTATTCAGATTTTCCCCCAAATGGTTGGTACATTACTTGCCTCAACTTTTATGCAGACTATGATAATTTCTCCTGATTGGTTGTACTGTACCATGTGATAGCTGTTAGGCATTTTGTGGAAGTCCTACCTGCTGTGCTCATGTGTGCCTTCTTTGGTTGATGCAATTTTCTGCATTGTGGAAAGTTAGCAATTTTGGTGATTCACATAATTCACCAAATGATGGAATTGTTTTTCCAAAGGTTTAAAACAAATTTGACTGTACTATTGGTGACTATTATGTGCCATTGTCAGGCAATATTCACCTCACTTTACCTGTTTGTTGGTCTTTGTAAATACATTGCAAAAAGTTCACAAGAACAGCATATAAACGCGCAATTTATTAAATAAACAAATACTTTGTGGACTGCTTTAACTGTATTATTCTTGTTTCACATGCATTGATTCCTCAAAACTTGAAACAGATGGAATATAAGTGGAGTGAATTTTTACATGCTGGTTGGAATTCAGAGTAATTGCTTTTCATATGTAATGAAAAAACGTTGGCACATAATTTGTATTATGTGCTGAATATGATAGATGATTATTAAAATCATCTAAACTTAGCAACCACAGAATTATATTCCATCTTTAAAGAGGTCACTGCTGTGATCCTCCGAAATCATTATTATAGATTTCAGGTGGCACTTCTGATAAAGCGTAGAAATTAAGACGCTCTTTTATAAACTTACAATGTACTATGAGTGGCTCTATATACTGTACTGTATTTATATGTAAACTAAAAAATATATTTTTTTCAGTTTAAAGTTATTTAATTGACAATTGTGGGTTTTCTTAGTTTAAAAAAAGGTACAAATAGATTTGTTGAAGTTTGTATATCTGCATTGTAGGTAGCAAATATCATGCTTGAATCTCTTTCAATGAAAAATCTGTTTAGAATGCAGTTTAACTAGTTAATTAGGAATAATGATTGATGAATGTTTCTTTGGCAAATCCTGGTTCTCTGGTTAGACATTTGGACAATATGGCTCAGTTAAGCATTGGAATTAATATAAAAGTGAAGCATTTTATTATCAATTAATATTAAAAACATAATCTCATAATCCTAATTGATTTGTAGAAGTAATGCAACAAAATACAGCTGCAAAAACATGGCTCCATTGTAACCCCATACTATCACAATGGTGGCAATAAGTAAACAGAAAAATACAGTTAATAGAGCTTCACATGCACAAAGCAAAATTCCAAATCAATGTACCTATTTATATAAAATTGATTGATTTGATTGATTGATTCACACAAGATATCTTAACCATAGTGAAACTGAAGATTAATACTATGCAGGTACTGTTTCCCAATGCATGCTTCATGATTGACGGCTTTTTCAGGGAGTATGGCATAGCCATATTTAGATGTAAATACTTAGATGTAAATACAAATCCGATGGAGTGTCACGTGATAAATGTTACTAATACAGATCTGGTCCTTAGCACAGCTCTGCCCCCCCTCCCCTGTGGGTGCTACATTTTCATTGGTGGATGTGGGTGCTACTTAGTGACATTGCAGAGCTACTCAAACTACGAGCATTCATCAGGAAAGCAGGGATGCCATACTTATATGATGCACATAAAATCAAATAGTCAGCAACTAAGTGGAGTCTGAATAGTAAAATAAGTAACACCTAGGATGTGGCATGGTATGCAGCTGTGCTCCTTTCACACTTCATCCCTAAATGGCCAATAAAATCTCTGACTGCAGTCTATATTCAGGGAGAGCAGCTAATTAGTAGCAGCTGCATCTTCCTGGTTCTTACCCTGTCAGGTCACCCTGATAGGAGATAACATGCTTGGGCTAAGTATTCCTAATGAATAGTGATGAGCGAATACATTGGGCACTATTCGTTACTTGCACTAATAGTACGCTACTTTTACTTGGTGAGTAATTTAGGTATTCGCCTTGGTATATTCGAGTGACTCGTCCAGCATGTTTGGTGCTTTGTTTGCAGCCAATGAACATGCTGGGATGGCTTGCCAATCACAGTAATACCATCTTTGGTGTAGTATTACTGTGATTGGCTGGCCTTACAGCACCATAGAGGATATTTAATCCCTGTCTTCGCCTTCTTGAGCACATTGCTGCCAGAAACAGCTTAGGGAGAGAGGTAGTCTGAGCGTAGGGAGAGTGAAAGGAGCATATACAAAGAGTATGTGATTATAGAAAGCTCTTTTAAGAGCTCATGAGAGTGAAAATTGGTTCTTTGTTGGGTGGATATAGCGTAGGAAACTATTTAATTAGAGGGAGAGTTAAAGGCAGGCACCTGGGTGTAATCAGTTCACATCTTCATTGAAAGTACATGCTGATATTTTGCATTGTGTTGTGTAGATTAGGATTAGGAACAGACTGTGGGATTAGGGATAGATAGGCAGTCTCTCATGCACTACTATAATACTCAAATGAGCTCTTTTTAGAGGCTAGTATTAGTTAGTACCAGCATATACAGTACAAAACCAATTTTTTTGGAGCTACATAATATTAATGCATAGCAGCTTTAGAGATGAGAGGTGTTCGAGTCGAACTTCGCCAATTTCAAATTCGAGCTGTTTTGGGCGGTGTTGGAGACGTTCGACGAACCCGAACAATTTGCTTAAAATTCGGCTGTTCGAGTTTCTGTTCGATAACTGTTCGTTCACCAAAAGCCTAGCTTGATTTGCACATTAAAACTGTTTATCATTGTTAATGGACTGTTTCAGTGTATAGTGGGCGAGGGGGGCGGGGGATAGAGTTGTGCTGAAATAACGTCTATCTCCATTTTTTTTCTTTCCCACATTTACAGAGGGGCGGTGCAGTCTCTCAGCCTATCAGCAGTGCACACACACACAGCAATGTGCATGTGATGTACACAAGCAAGGGCATGTGTCATTGGCTGTGTATGTCACATGTCCTTGCCCTATAAGAACCATCCATTTGCCCCGTCACCACCATTTCCTCACTGCTGCAGCTTAGTGTTAGACGGCACCGCTGCTGCTGTGGGCGCTATACAGACTAAGAGTGTTTTTTTGAAGCGAATTGTCAGAGAGATAGGTTTAGGGAGTCGGGAGGAGTCAGGACTAGTTGTAATATCAGCCCTTTTCAGGGTAGGTTACAGCAGTTCATAGCACTGTTTGCCAGGCAGGTCTTAGCCAGTGCTGTGCAAGTGTTAGTCACAGCATTTGGTGTAATCTAGCTCAGCCAATCCTTTTGGGCTAGTAGCATTGTCTGATAGTCACCTGAGTAGCACGACCTGTGAAGCTAGCTACACCGCCTGTGTATCTCAATTTTTACTGCATCTAACCCAGTAAATCATTTTGGGGTTTTGAGCTTAGTAGCAGTGTCTGCACATCAGCAGAGTAGCCTGCTTGTGAAGCTAGCTACACCGCCTGTGTATCTCAATTTTTACTGCATCTAACTCAGTAAATCATTTTGGGGTTTTGGGCTTAGTAGCAGTGTCTGCACGTCAGCAGAGTAGCCCGCCTTTGAAGCTAGCTACACCGCCTGTGTATCTCAATTTTTACTGCATCTAACCCAGTAAATCATTTTGGGGTTTTGGGCTTAGTAGCAGTGTCTGCACATCAGCAGAGTAGCCGGCCTGTGAAGCTAGCTACACCGCCTGTGTATCTCAATTTTTACTGCATCTAACCCAGTAAATCATTTTGGGGTTTTGGGCTTAGTAGCAGTGTCTGCACGTCAGCAGAGTAGCCCGCCTTTGAAGCTAGCTACACCGCCTGTGTATCTCAATTTTTGCTGCTTCTAACCCAGTAAATCGTTTCGGGTTTTGGGCTTAGTAGCAGTGTTTGCACGTCAGCAGAGTAGCCCGACTGTGTAACTAACTACACCACCTGTGTATCTGTATTTTCACTGCATCTAATCCAGTTAACAGTTTTTGGCCTAGGAGCAGTGTCTGCACGTCAGCAGAGTAGCCCGCCTGTGAAACTAACTACACCGCCTGTGTATCTCAATTTTTACTGCATCTAACCCAATAAATCGTTTTGGGGTTTTGGGCTTAGTAGCAGTGTTTGCACGTCAGCAGAGTAGCCCGCCTGTGAAACTAACTACACCGCCTGTGTATCTCTATTTTCACTGCATGTAATCCAGTTAATAGTTTTGGGCCTAGGAGCAGGGTCTGCACGTCAGCAGAGTAGCCCGCCTGTGAAACTAACTACAATGCCTGTGTATCTCAATTTTCACTGCATCTAATCCAGTTAATAGTTTTGGGCCTAGGAGCAGTGTCTGCACATCAGTACAGTAGCCCGCCTTTGAAACTATCTACACTGCCTGTGTATCTCTATTTTTACTGCATCTAATCCATTTAATAGTTTTGGGCCTAGGACCAGTATCTGCACGTCAGCAGAGTAGCCTGCCTGTGAAGCTAGCTACAACTCCTGTGTATCTCTATTTTCACTGCATGTAATCCAGTTAATCGTTTTGGGCCTAGGAGCAGTGTCTGCACGTCCGCAGAGTAGCCCACCTGTGAAACTACACTGCCTGTGTATGTCTATTTTCACTGCATCTAATCCAGTTAATAGTTTTGGGCCTAGGAGCAGTATCTGCACGTCAGCAGAGTAGCCCGCCTGTGAAACTAACTATACCGCCTGTGTATCTCAATTTTCACTGCATCTAATCCAGTTAATCGTTTTGGGCCTAGGAGCAGTGTCTGCACGTCAGCAGAGTAGCCCGCCTGTGAAACAAACTATACCGCCTGTGTATCTCAATTTTCACTGCATCTAATCCAGTTACTAGTTTTGGGCCTAGGAGCAGTGTCTGCACGTCAGCAGTGTAGCCCGCCTGTGAAACAAACTATACCGCCTGTGTATCTCAATTTTCACTGCATCTAATCCAGTTAATAGTTTTGGGCCTAGTACCACAGTTTGGCCACTCAGTTCAGCTCAGTTTTCATCCATCGGTTGTTGTGCCAACAACTACAGATACAGAGTTGCTAATTAGTTAAGCACTAAAATGAGTGTCAAAAGGCCTGCTGCTGGTGGAAAGGGGAATAGGCGTGTTGGAAAGGGAAAAAAATGTTGTGTTTGTGGGGTAGGTGGTAAAGCAACAGTAACATCTGCAGAAGAAAGAACATCTTCCAGCCAAAGTAAGATGTCTACTTCTTTTCGTGGACAATCTGATATGATCCCTTTCATACGACCATCGCTACAAGCATCGCCAAAAATTCCAGATGAGGCACAAAAACAGCAGGTGCTTGAACGGATATAAAGTGCTCGTTCAAGTGGGCTCTCCTCCATGTCAACTTCAACATCACAACTACTCCAGTCCTCAGAGTTGTCACCCCAATCGCACTTGCTTCCTCACAGCTCCCAAGTCTCCAGCTGCCCGTCTGAGCATGGGGTAACACACATGGTTGAGTCTGTAGAGCTGTTTACGCATACTATAGCCTGGGAATCAGAGGTCTGCTTCAGAGCTTCTGTGAATCCAGACGAGGAAATGATCTACACTGATGCCCAGAATCTTTGTGAGTCGGATCCAGGCCCAGATGAAGAAGGTTCTGAGCATAATGTAGACCCTCGTTCCCAAACTGTAACTCCTGTTGGTGGAGACAATGAGGAAGATGATGAGACAGATACATGATTGGAACAAAAACTTGACACTTCGGTCGGGGCAGGAAGAGGTTGGCTCTGAGGATGACGGGTGTGAGAACACACAGGATGATGATGACGAGGTATTAGACCCCACTTACTGTCAACACCCAGCCCGCCAGTCCATGAGGTCAGCAGAGGAGGTGGAGGAGGAGTCTGATGACGAGGTAATGGTGCGCCTTCCTGGACAGAGATGGAGTACTGGAAGCATGTCAAAAACTGCATCCTCAACCCCAACTGTGCCTCAGACCAGAAGTCGTGGTGGCTCTTCAGGTCACATGGGCTCTAAGCCTTGCATAGCCTGGGCATTTTTTGACATCACAAAGGATGACCCAACTCATGTTGTCTGTAATATTTGTCAACAAAATCTCAGTAGAGGCCAGAAAATCACTAGTTTGGGTACTTCATGCATGAACCGTCACATGGATATGAGGCATAAGTTGCAGTGGGAAGCTCACTGTGCTACAATGCGGCCTAGTGGTCAACCACCGTCTGCCCCATCAAGTGCATCCACGTCCTCTTTATCCTCTGTGACTGTGGGGACAGCAGTCACACTTGGTTTTGGATGCAGACCTTCCACCTCTTTACCCGCAACAGCCAGTGTGATTGGCAGGTTGTCAGGACATTTGCAAGTGGAAACACCAGCTGGTGTTGAGCGCTCTCCGACATCGACACCACATTTTGATCAATGCAACATAACATCTCTGCCTACACCTTCCTCACAGACCAGCAGTTTGCTGGGGACACCCTACTCAACTCCGTCTAAGCACGACAGCCTGCCCTCAGTCCCTCAGATGTGGACAAGTAAAAGACCATTTCCTCCTAGCCATGACAAAGCTAAGAGGTTGAATTTCTCCATCTGCAAGCTGTTGGCTACAGAAATACTGCCTTTCCGCCTGGTGGACACAGAGGATTTTTGAGACCTTATGTCCGTTGCAGTGCCCCAGTACCAGATGCCCAGTCACCACTACTTCTCAAAGAAAGCTGTGCCTGCGCTACACCAGCATGTCGCACACAACATCACCGCTTCCTTGAGAAACTCTGTGTGTGACATGGTGCATTTCACCACAGACACTTGGACTAGTAGACATGGACAGGGGCGTTACATGTCGGTGACTGGGCACTGGGTAACTACGGTGACATCAGCAGAAGGGGAAGCTGTCCAAGTCTTGCCGTCCCCACGAGTTGCTCTTCGATCCTCTGCATCTAGAAGTTCCTCCACTGCTTCTGCCTCCTCAACCTCCTCTCGGTCCTCCACATGCACCCAAAGCCTGTCTGGTAATGCCACCCACATTGTAACTGCGCAGAAGGAATCCTGCACACCTCTTCACTATGCTGTCACCAGGGCTCAACGGCATCAGGCAGTGTTTACATTGAAATGTCTGGGAAATGTGAGTCACACAGCTAAGGAGTTGTGGTCAGCTCTGGAGACCGAGTTCCATCAATGGTTGTCTCCACTCAACCTGCAGCCAAGGAAGGCTGTGTGCAACAATGCTGCAAACCTGGGTGCAGCCCTTCGCCAGGGCAATGTCACACACATGCCTTGTATGGCTCACGTTTTGAACCTGGTTGTCCAGCAATTTTTATCCCACTATCCCAGACTAGATGGGCTTCTGCAGACTGTGTGGTCATTTCCGCCGTTCGCATCCCGCAGCTCGACAACTTGCATCTCTACAGAAGTCGTTAGGCCTGCCAGTTCACTGGCTGAAATGCGATGTGCCCACATGGTGGAATTCAACTCTGCACATGTTGCAGTGACTGTGGCAGCACTGACGAGCCCTGGTGCAATACGTTATGATGTATAGCCTGGGCCAACGAGATCAAGAGGTGGGGCAAATCATGCTGCAGGAGTTGTCTCAGATCAGGGACCTATTCACCCTTCTGCACAGTTTTGAAATAGCAACAAAGATGTTTAGTGCTGACGATGCCATTATCAGTATGACCATTCCGGTGATTTACATGCTGGAGCACACCTTACACAGTGTCCAGAGTCAGGTGGTGGAACAAGAGGAGGAGGAAGAGGAGGAGGAACAGGAGGAGTCGTATGCAGAAGGGATCATATCTCCAAAGTCAAGAAGGTTGGCAGCACCAAGGCGGATGCAATTGGAGGCTCGGGGAGAGGGATTACCGAGGGCGCATGGTAGCAGCCAAACTGTTGAGGAAGGTGCAAGAGGCAAGGAAGAAGTTGAGGACGAACTGGTGTTGGGCATGGAAGACTCATCAGATGACGGAGACCTTGATCAAATTTCTGTTGTGTGAGGTTGTGGGAGAGGGCAGGCGAAGGAAGCATGATTCTCACCTTGCCACCACCAAGACAACAAGGACTTGGTCCACCTGGATGCTCAAGACACATAAGTGCCTTTTTGCTGCACTACCTGCAACATGACCCTCGGATTGTCAGAATCCGAAGTAATGCTGGCAACTGGGTTGCCACACTCTTAGATCCCTGGTACAAAAGCAAATTTGGCGAAATAATTCCTGCCATAGAAAGGGATTCACGCATGCAGGAGTATCAGCAGAGACTGTTACAGAATCTAACATCTGCTTTTCCACAAAACACCAGTGGTGCACGTAGTCAATCTCTGAGTTCTAACTTGCCAACCATGGGACTATCGAGTCATCACTCTAACCGTAACAGTAACATCGTATCTGGTGGTAACAGCAATTTTTTTCCAATCGTTTCAAGATTTTTTAGACCATCCTTTGCAAGGCCACAGGAGACAAGAAGTCTGATGCACAGCCAATGCCTAGAGAGGATGGTACAAGAGTATCTCCAAGTTAACATCGATGCCATGACTGTGGAACTGGACCCTTGCTCATTTTGGGCTTGCAATCTTGAAAAAAGGCCTGAGCTCGCCACTCACGCCTTGGAGATCTTGTCGTGCCCTGCAGCCAGCGTTCTCTCTGAACGTGTGTTCAGCGCTGCTGGTGGTGTGCTGACAGATAAGCGCATGCGCCTGTCTAGTGACAATGTAGACAGACTAACGTTCTTCAAGATGAACAAATCCTGGATCCACAAGGACTTTTCTACCCCTGTGTCATCTTGGGGAGACTAAAAGCTTGATGATTTTTGAAAATCACCTCACCAACCGTTTTAAAAAACTTTGGCGAAATTGATACCACTTAAGTGGTGTCTGTGGCCGAATTTTTTTAAAAAATGGAGACTCTTTTCTTTAGTCCCTTTTCTGAGTTTTACATGACGTTGCCATCATCAATTCTAGGTGGGTGGGGTCATCTGTAGAGTTGTTTACACATACTATGGCCTGGGATTCAGAGGTCTGCTCCAAAGCTTCAGTGTCTGCTAGTCAGCAGAGTAGCCCAGCCACCCACCGCCTGTTTACCTAAGTACTATTTTTAATGGCATCTGGCACAGGAAATCCTTTTGAGCCTAGTAGAATTTAGTGCTACTCAGCAGCGTACCCCACCCATGAAGCAAGCTACACCACCTTTTTACTTAACTACTATTTTGTAACGGCATCTAGCCCGGGAAATCCTTTTGAGCCTTGTAGAATTTGGTGCTACTCAGCAGCGCACCCCACCCATGAAGCAAGCAAGCTACACCACCTGTTGATCTAATTACAAATTTTTAACTGCATCCAGCCCAGGAAATCGCTTTGTACCTAATAGCATTTTGTGCTACTCAGCACAGTACCCCACCCATGAAGCAAGCTACACCGCCTGTTTACCTAAGTACAATTTTTTAATGGCATCTGGCCCAGGAAATCCTTTTGGGCCTAGTAGAATTTGGTGCTACTCAGCAGCGTTCCCCACCCATGAAGCAAGCTACACCGCCTGTTTAACTAAGTACTATTTTTTAACGGCATCTAGCCCAGGAAATTCTTTTGGGCCTAGTAGAATTTAGTACTACTCAGCAGCATACCCCACCCATGAAGCAAGCTACACCGCCTTCTTTCTCAATCTAATACCTCAACTCTGGGGTGTCCACTCTCCCTCCAGCTCTCTCCTTCTCACAGGTGGACTACCGCGTGTTTTCACACTGTGGCAAATCTTTTGGGCCCAGGCATAATAAGTCGTAGAGGTAATGGATAATATGTGCCGCCTTACAAACGTCCATGATGACACATTCGAGGAAGCAACTAAACGCTTCAAATAGTGAGCAGGATATGGAGCATCCCATGGGCAAACAGCGATCTATGTAGTATGCTCCTTCACAGAAGCAGCCCAATGGGAGGACACTATTCGGAGGCACAAGGTAGTAATCGGAACGCCCCCTCAATGTCTGTTTTGGCCATTAGGGTGCCCCTTACCAACTTCTTGACCCGCCTGATTGCCTCATCAAAGGAGGTACAGTACATAGTACTGTACATGGTTCCGCATCGATGTTGTCGTTTACTGACCTGCCCCTTGGATATGACAAATGGTGGATTAGTCTGAATGTATTGGGTTCATTTTTTGGCACAACTCCCAATGAGGGTACCACTACATCTTCTAAGAAAAGTGTTCTGAATGGACCCGCCACCATTCTATCTAAAGATATTTCTTTTTTTAGAGTGAGTTAGATTTTTATTCCAGTCTCTCTTGATTTTATAAGGACATGACATGCCTATATCTGTGTCTCCTCCTCCTTTTACTCCTCCACCTCTTTTCGCATGACTATATGTAGTTGTGACTTTTCCATGTGTTTGTTGTGTCTTCTGAGCAGTTTGTCAGCTTTTGGACACCATTTAAGGTGTTTTCTATGTGTTTTCCATGTGTTTGTATGTGTTTGTGTTTGCCTGCCATTGGTTTCAATGGGGTTCGTCGAACGTTCGACAAACAGTTCGTCAAACATGTCCCTGTTCGACGAACCAAACCGAACCCAAACACTAGGGAGGTGGCTCATCTCTAAGCAGCATATCATTTTTTTTCACAGCTAAATAATATTCCTCAGTGCCAGCATATAGTAACATCCTTTTTAAAAGGTAATTGCTAAATAATATTCCTCTCATATTGCTTAAGTAGCTAATATTTATCTAGCAGTTGTGCGACTGGTGCAAAACCTGCTCAGCTATGGAAATGCCACTATTTACCAGTAATTTCCCTGAGTCTGCTATTGGTGTGACTCATAAAAGTGATCTAAAAAATCCCCAAAAGTTTATATTGGTTAAATAAATAGCTTATTTTTATCTAGAGGTTGTGCGACTGGCGCAAACCATGCAGAGATGCGCAAACATCAAAATTTACCAGTGGCTGCAATTTACATTAGTCTGCTGTTGTAGTGTGTCAGCTAGGCAATATAAAAAATACAAATGTTCTATTACTTTACTAGATTCAGTATCTTTATCTAGTAGTTGTGCGACTGGTGCAAAGCCTGCTGAGATGCGCAATTGTGCCTATTTACCTGTAATTTTTGTGACTCTGCTGTTGCTGTGTGTAATGAAGATGATATCTGGAAAAAAATTGTGCATAATACCACTGTGAGGGTACTTGTGAATAGTAAAGCCAGGAAATTAGTTTTCATAAGCATAACGCATTAAATATGAGATAGCGTGATGCGAAGGAATGTGGATTTGGTGGTGCCCGCCAAGGCTATGTGACAGATCAGAAGTTGACTGTATCTCTTTCAAGCATCCTGTCTGAATTTGGTCTGCGCGCTACACCACTGATGAACCCAGATACACCACTGATAAACCCAGACAAGTGCGAGAATATTGTGGGTTGGATGGCAGACAAAGGCTCCAGTGTATTGACATGCAGCACCACAAAGTCTTCCACATGGTCCAGTCTCAGTAGCCAAGAGGCTGGACCTCTAAATCCTCAACCTGGTCCTCCTTCCTCACACCAACAAGAGTCCTAGGAAACATATAGCCCTAATGCTAGTGCCTCTTAGGAACTGTTTACATTTCCTTGAAATTTTTCAGGACTCTCAACATGCATCATTAAAAGGGTCATGAGGAGGTGGAGTGCAATGATGCCCAAACATTCAATCAACCACGGCCAGGAAAAAAACACATTGGGGAAGGTCAATTCATTTCTGAAGAGGTGGAGGATAATGATGATGCACAGTTGCCATCAGGTCAGCCTAAAATCACAACTCAGAAGGAGGATCAGATTGATGAATTGGAAGACGACGTGGTCGAAAATGAGACCACTGATCCATCCTGGCATGGTGGCACGCTTAGCGAGCACAGCATTGCAGAGAGGGATAAATCCTTAGCACAAAACAAGGAAGAAGATGTAGTGGTTTGATCAGAGGGAGAATGCGGTCAACTGTTCCACAAAGATCCCCCACTCAGCTAGATAACAGGCCAAGGGTGAATTTTTCCCCTGTATTGCAGTTTTTTTCTGAAATTCCATCAGAAAAGACAACTGTAATTTTCAGCATCTTCCAAACCATGCTAAGAAGAGGCAAGAATACTGCCAAAATCACAGAAGAAAATCCAGCTCACCACCTGTGATTCCACACTTCTGGAGCACAGATAACACCTGGGCAGGGTGCAACATCCAATGGAGAAAGCAGAAAAATCCAGCTCACAGATGAAATCCAAAAAATTGCTTTTTATTATCCAAGTTACATGAAGCAAAGATTAGAATTGTGTGTTCACAAAGAAGCGAATACTGGCATCTTTTCACTTGTTTCGAGCGACATGCGCTCTTTCTCAAGAATACTGAGAACCTGTGCACAACCAGCATGAAAAACTACATGGCAGCCAAGCACCCCAGTAGTTGGGCGGAACGCCTGTGTACAAAATCTTTGTCTGAGGGTGAAACAACTGACCCTTCCCCTGTGTTATGGCCTTCCCAATCTACTGTCCAGGAAGCAGGTGCTGATGCCTCCTGACCACAACCTGCAGTTGCATAGACACAACAGTCAGCAACCAAGTCCAGTTCGTTGTTCTAAAACAGCATTCAGTTGCCCCTTGTCAGCATATACAGTGGGTATGGAAAGTATTCAGACCCCTTTACATTTTTCACTTTTTGCTACCTAAACCCAACTGACCATCTCTGGAGAGACTGGAAAATGGCTGTCCACCAATGTTCACCATCCAACCTGACAGAACTGGAGAGGATCTGCAAGGAAGTATGTCAGAGAATCCCCAAATCCAGGTGTGAAAAACTTGTTGCATCATTCCCAAGAAGACTCATGGCTGTAGTATCTCAAAAGGGCGCTTCTACTCAATACTGAGCAAAAGGTCTGATTACTTATTACTAGTGTTGAGCATTCCGATACCGCAAGTATCGGGTATCGGCCGATACTTGCGGTATCGGAATTCCGATACCGGGATTCCGATACTTGCCGCGTATCGGATACCGGAATCGGAAGTTCTAAGATTCAAAAAGCAGAAATTCAGCCAATGAGATTGATTCCAAGTGTGGGCACATCCTGTTTAGCATGGAGGGCATGAAACTACTGGCAAGGCTGTGATTGGCTGGTGTAATGATGTCATGATGCAGTTTAAAAGTCGCTGGCGCCATTTTGCGATCACTCTGCTGTGAATTCAGTTAGTGACAGGACGCTGTTTGCTGACTGAGGGACAGTTTAGAGATAGCGATTTGCTTCTTTGTGCTTTCCAAAGGCTAATTTAGCAACCGCTGTGTTCACCTACTATTCACCTTGCTTTTGCCTTGTAGCGCTGTTTTCACAGCGATCTGCAGGGTCTGTGTGTGTGTGTGTGTGAGTGCAGCCCAGTCTCCAGTCTGAGTGCAGCCACATAGGCCATCCATAGCTGGTTGTATTCAGTTCAGGGAGGGTGGTTCATTGCCTCATACTGTTCCTTTTTTTTTTTTTTTTTCCCAAGTAGTGTAGTCTGCTGCTAATTTATTCAAAAAAATCCTATTAGTGTCTTTCCACCCGTCTCCAGCTAATTTGTGGAAAAACACTACATAGGATAAAGTAGAGGAGGGTTTTTGGGCCTTGCAGCGCCGTTTACGGCTGTCTGCACGGTCTCCGTGTGACTGCAGCTCGCCCTGTAATCTGTGAGCAGCTATAGCCTGGTTGTCTCCAGCTCAGGGTTTTTCACTGCGTCATACCGCCAAATCAATTTTCTTTTTTTTCAAAGTAGTGTAGTCTGCTGCTAATTTATTTAAAAAAATCCTATTAGTGTCTTTCCACCCGTCTCCAGCTAATTTGTGGAAAAACACTACATAGGATAAAGTAGAGGAGGGTTTTTGGGCCTTGCAGCGCCGTTTACGGCTGTCTGCACGGTCTCCGTGTGACTGCAGCTCGCCCTGTAATCTGTGAGCAGCTGTAGCCTGGTTGTCTCCAGCTCAGGGTTTTTCACTGCGTCATACCGCCAAATCAATTTTCTTTTTTTTCAAAGTAGTGTAGTCTGCTGCTAATTTATTTTAAAAAATCCTATTAGTGTCTTTCCACCCGTCTCCAGCTAATTTGTGGAAAAACACTACATAGGATAAAGTAGAGGAGGGTTTTTGGGCCTTGCAGCGCCGTTTACGGCTGTCTGCACGGTCTCCGTGTGACTGCAGCTCGCCCTGTAATCTGTGAGCAGCTGTAGCCTGGTTGTCTCCAGCTCAGGGTTTTTCACTGCGTCATACCGCCAAATCAATTTTCTTTTTTTTCAAAGTAGTGTAGTCTGCTGCTAATTTATTTTAAAAAATCCTATTAGTGTCTTTCCACCCGTCTCCAGCTAATTTGTGGAAAAACACTACATAGGATAAAGTAGAGGAGGGTTTTTGGGCCTTGCAGCGCCGTTTACGGCTGTCTGCACGGTCTCCGTGTGACTGCAGCTCGCCCTGTAATCTGTGAGCAGCTGTAGCCTGGTTGTCTCCAGCTCAGGGTTTTTCACTGCGTCATACCGCCAAATCAATTTTCTTTTTTTTCAAAGTAGTGTAGTCTGCTGCTAATTAATTTAAAAAAATCCTATTAGTGTCTTTCCACCCGTCTCCAGCTAATTTGTGGAAAAACACTACATAGGATAAAGTAGAGGAGGGTTTTTGGGCCTTGCAGCGCCGTTTACGTCTGTCTGCACGGTCTCCGTGTGACTGCAGCTCTATCTGTTGTCAGTTCAGCCCCCAAAAAATAAATAAATAATACAGTTCACCAAACACACCAGTTACACCACTTTACATTTCTGTAGGCCACATTAGCTCATATTAAAGTCTAGTCCACACTTTAGATAATTAGTGCTTCTTATACCTGTTAGGAGGAGTTGCTCAGGAATAAGCACACAAATCCGTTAGTACTTTTCTGCTTATCTTTATCAGTCAACCAAGATGAAGAAGGCAGTGAGTAAGGCACGTGGGCGTGGGCGCGGAGCAGGGAGGGGACGTGGGGATTCTGTGCCTGCTGCGGGCACCGGTGACTCATCAGCACCCACATTCACCAGGCAACAGTCGTTCATGCGAAGCTTTGTGTCAGAGCGCCGTACACCGCTGCTGCGTGAAGAACAAATTGAAGCTGTTGTCGGATGGATGGCAGCTAATGCATCAACTTCCATTAGTGCCACATCCTCTCAGACACAGAGCACTGGAGAGCAGCCATCTGTCTCTTCACCACCTGCCAAATTGCCCAGGCAGACAGAGAGCCCAGGACAGGAGCCGTCTCTACTTCTGTTCTCTGAATCTCTTGGCTTGGAAACAGGGGGCCAGCCAAGCAGCATTGGAGAAATGGAAGAAGAGGCAGGGTGCAGTGATGCCCAACAGCTTTTTCTGTCTTCCTCTGAAGAGGCGGGTGGGCCAGTGGCTCCGGTCACCACATCGCAGGCCGCATCAGCTGATGATGACACTCAGGTGCCACTTACTGGTGCGTGCTCTGCTGCTGAGACTACCCAGGAGGAGCAGTTGGGGGCAGAGGGTAGTGTAGATGATGAGGTCCTCGACCCATCTTGGCGTGAGGGACAGGAAGGTGGTGGGAGCAGCTCTGAGGAAGAGATTCCCCGTACGGCCCAAAGAGGGAGAGGGAGGGGGAAGACTGCGGATCCTGCAGCCTCCGCTTTGGCACCCGTTAGGAGCATGTCTCTTCCAAAAGCCAAAAAGGGCGCTCCCAAGACTTGCAGTGCCTGGTCCTTTTTTGACACAGTTGCAGATGACATTTGCTATGTCAGATGCAACGTGTGTCATCAAAAAGTCAAAAGAGGGAAAAATGTCAGCAACCTCAATACCTCCAACATGTGGAAACATGTGCGCAACAGGCACCCGGCGGAGTTAGAAAAACACACTGAAGAGGTAGGCCAACCAACAGCGGCAGCTACCACCTCTTCAGCTCGTGTTGCCTCTTCCTCTACCTCACACGCAGCTGGTTCGGCGTCCTCCCAGGATCGCCGTGGAAGAACCTCTGCCCCTGTTGTCCAGAGACCCGCTGTAATTCCACCCGCAGCGCCACTTTCCCAGTCATCCACACACTCCCAGCCCAGTCTACAGCCATCGGTAGTACAGGCATGGGAGAAAAGGCGGCCTTTCTCGTCAAACCACCCACGAGCACAGGCTCTGACTGCAGGCATTGCCAAACTTCTGTCACTGGAAATGCTGTCATTCAGGCTGGTGGAGACTGACAGCTTCCGTGACTTCATGTCATTGGCAGTCCCACAGTACAATGTGCCCAGCCGCTTTTACTTCAGCAGGCAAGCCGTCCCTGCCCTGCAGAAGCATGTGGAGGGACACATAAAACACGCGCTACTGAACGCCGTCAGTAGCAAGGTCCACCTCACCACCGATGCGTGGACCAGTCAACATGGACAGGGGCGATACCTTTCCCTCACTGCCCATTGGGTTAATGTCGTTGAGCCGGGTACAGACCGTGCGAGTGGCGCAGGACGTGTCCTGCCCACTCCAAGGATTGCAGGAATCCATTCTGTACGCATTGACTCCTCCTCCTACACCAGTTCCTCAGAATCATCGCTGCAGGAGCCGTCACAGTCCACCTCCACATGGACCCGTGATGAACGTGTACCTGTTACGACCGACATGAGCACAGCCGTGGCCAAACGTCAACAGGCCGTCTTGAAATTAATTTTCTTGGGGAATCGTAGCCACACAGCGCAGGAGCTCTGGAATGCCATCAAGCAGGAGAGCGATGTGTGGTTTGTGCCAGCGAATCTCCAGCCAGGCATGGTAGTGTGTGATAATGGCCGAAATCTGGTGGCAGCTCTGGGCCTCGGCAACCTCACTCACATCCCATGTCTGGCACATGTGCTCAATTTGGTCGTGCAGAGCTTTTTGAGGGACTATCCGGATCTTGATGCACTGCTGCACAAGGTCCGCCTAGAGTGTGCTCACTTGCGGCGTTCCAGCACGGCAAAAGCGCGCATTGCGGCTCTGCAGCGCCGACACCGCCTGCCGGAACATCGCATCATATGTGACCTACCTACCAGGTGGAATTCCACGTTACATATGTTGGAGCGGTTGTGTGAGCAGCAGCAAGCTGTAATGGAGTACCAGCTGCTTCAGGCGCAAAAAAGTCGCAGTCAGCGCCGTACAGACTTCACAACCACAGAGTGGGCCACTATGAATGACGTCTGCCAGGTTTTGCGTCCCTTTGATTATTCCACGCGGATGGCGAGTGCAGATGATGCACTAGTCAGCATGACTGTCCCCCTTATCTGCCTGCTTGAAAAATCACTGCAAGCGCTAAGGGATGATGTTGTGGAAGAGGTGGAGGATGAGGATTCACCATTTCCATCATCTTCTGGACAGTCAGCGCCACGTGGTTCCTCACAAACGCGTAGGCAGGGGACCGTTTGTGAGGAGGATGAGGAGGAGTCAATGGAGGAGGAAGACATCCGTCCAGAGGAGGGAGTTACACAATTGTCCAGTAGTCAGTGTGTACAGCGAGGGTGGGGTGATGACGAGCGGGCAGAGATCACGCCTCCAGCAGGGGACAGCGTTTCTTGGGCAGTTGGCAGTCTGCAGCACATGGTGGATTACATGCTGCAGTGCCTGAGAAACGACCGCCGCATCGCCCACATTCTCAACATGTCTGATTATTGGGTGTTCACCCTCCTCGATCCTCGCTACCGGGACAACGTAGAAAGCCTCATCACACCGTTGAACCGGGAGCGAAAAATGCGGGAGTACCAAGACACACTGGTCAATTCCATCATCTTCTCCATTCCAACTGAGAGAAGTGCTGCTAGTGCATTCCAAAGCAGCTCAGTGCGTCCAGGCCGTGGTGGAGGCTCTGCACAAAGAGGGAGCAGAAGCAGTGCCTCTGCCCAAGGCAAGACCAGTATGGCCGAACTGTGGCACAGTTTTCTGTGCCCGCCACAAAAGTCTACACCATCACAGACGGCTCCAGTCAGCAGGAGGCAACGGTTCCGTCAGATGGTGACAGACTACATGTCTTGCCCTCTTGCTGTACTCCCAGACGGCTCTTCCCCTTTCAAGTTTTGGGTCTCAAAGCTGGATACATGGCCAGAGCTAAGCCAGTATGCATTGGAGGTGCTGTCTTGCCCTGCGGCCAGTGTATTATCGGAACGTGTCTTTAGTGCTGCAGGTGGTGTACTAACTGACCGTCGCATGCGACTATCCTCCGATAACGTTGACCGGCTTACTTTCCTGAAAATGAACAAGGCCTGGATCTCGCCGGAATTTGCCACTCCTCCTCCTGATTGAATAATTAGGTCACTGTATACGTTATCCAGGTCTCCTGTTGTGTTCATCTTTCTACCACCTGAACTTAAATTCCTGGGCTCCAACACCGCCAGTTGAGGCTCAGACGTGCCGTCTGCACAGTCAAAACATACGACCCAGTGTTATTGGGTTTCAGTAACGTCAGCTGATCCCCAGCTGTGTAGCCGGCAATGTGTCATGCGACCGCCACGCTGACACAACAACTGAAATGTAAGGGAATCTGTCCCCCCCCCCCCAAGGCGTTTGTTACTGAAAGAGCCACCTTGTGCAGCAGTAATGCTGCCCAAGGAAAAGGTAGCTATTTTTGTTTAGCTCCTTGCACACGCAGAACTTAACACTTATAAAATGTGTCCACTGATACCGTAAAACCGTCCCGGAGGTGGGACTTTCCTTCGTAATGTGACGCAGCCCAGCCGTCATTCCTACCCCCCCGGCGCCGCGCACCGGCTCCTCAGCGTTGTTTTATTCCGTCCTGGAGCCTGCGCTGTTATGTTATCCCGTGGCCAGGCACACTTAGCGCTGCCCGTCTTCTGGCATCATTTGGTGTCTGGATGGCTGCGCCTGTGCGGCCGCGCTGGCATAGAGCCCGCCTCGCAGTGTCTTCTGATTTAATCCCACTGGGGGCCTGGGATCCATGGACATGCGCAGTGCATATCTGAACCTCCACCTCTCACTCATTTCCCTATGGCTTCTTCAGACTGTTCGGTGTCAGCTGGTCCCTAACAGCATGCCACGGCCGTGACACCGCACAGTCTGAAGAAGCCATAGGGAGATGAGTGAGAGGTGGAGGTTCAGATATGCACTGCGCATGTCCATGGATCCCAGGCCCCCAGTGGGATTAAATCAGAAGACACTGTGAGGCGGGCTCTCTGCCAGCGCGGCCGCACAGGCGCAGCCATCCAGACACCAAATGATGCCAGAAGACGGGCAGCGCTAAGTGTGCCTGGCCACGGGATAACATAACAGCGCAGGCTCCTTGACGGAATAAAACAACGCTGAGGAGCCGGTGCGCGGCGCCGGGGGGGTAGGAATGACGGGTGGGCTGTGTCACATTACGAAGGAAAGTCCCACCTCTGGGACGGTTTTACGGTATCAGTGGACACATTTTATAAGTGTTTAGTTCTGTGTTTGCAAGGAGCATGATGAAAAGAGCCACCTTTTCCTTTTGCATCTTTTGTGCTGCACAAGCTGGCTCTTTCAGCTACAAACGCCTTGGGGGGGGGTTAAAGGTTCCCTTTCGACTTTCTCAGGCTTCGGCCTACATTGTGTTCCTCTGCTTTTCCACCTGTCCCTGGGCTCCAACACCGCCAGTTGCCGTCCAGAAGTGCTGTACGCACAGTCAACAGTCCCTCCTCTGTTATTGGGGTTCAGTAACGTCAGCTGTTCCCCTGCTGTGTGTGTGGCAATCCCTCCTACCTCCTCCAACCTCCTCCTCCTCCACCCGTCCCTGGGCTCCAACACCGCCAGTTGCCGTCCAGAAGTGCTGTACGCACAGTCAACAGTCCCTCCTCTGTTATTGGGGTTCAGTAACGTCAGCTGTTCCCCTGCTGTGTGTGTGGCAATCCCTCCTACCTCCTCCAACCTCCTCCTCCTCCACCTCCTCCACCTGTCCCTGGGCTCCAACACCGCCAGTTGCCGTCCAGAAGTGCTGTACGCACAGTCAACAGTCCCTCCTCTGTTATTGGGGTTCAGTAACGTCAGCTGTTCCCCTGCTGTGTGTGTGGCAATCCCTCCTACCTCCTCCTACCTCCTCCAACCTCCTCCTCCTCCACCTGCCCCTGGGCTCCAACACCGCCAGTTGCCGTCCAGAAGTGCTGTACGCACAGTCAACAGTCCCTCCTCTGTTATTGGGGTTCAGTAACGTCAGCTGTTCCCCTGCTGTGTGTGTGGCAATCCCTCCTACCTCCTCCAACCTCCTCCTCCTCCACCCGTCCCTGGGCTCCAACACCGCCAGTTGCCGTCCAGAAGTGCTGTACGCACAGTCAACAGTCCCTCCTCTGTTATTGGGGTTCAGTAACGTCAGCTGTTCCCCTGCTGTGTGTGTGGCAATCCCTCCTACCTCCTCCAACCTCCTCCTCCTCCACCTCCTCCACCTGTCCCTGGGCTCCAACACCGCCAGTTGCCGTCCAGAAGTGCTGTACGCACAGTCAACAGTCCCTCCTCTGTTATTGGGGTTCAGTAACGTCAGCTGTTCCCCTGCTGTGTGTGTGGCAATCCCTCCTACCTCCTCCAACCTCCTCCTCCTCCACCCGTCCCTGGGCTCCAACACCGCCAGTTGCCGTCCAGAAGTGCTGTACGCACAGTCAACAGTCCCTCCTCTGTTATTGGGGTTCAGTAACGTCAGCTGTTCCCCTGCTGTGTGTGTGGCAATCCCTCCTACCTCCTCCTACCTCCTCCAACCTCCTCCTCCTCCACCTGCCCCTGGGCTCCAACACCGCCAGTTGCCGTCCAGAAGTGCTGTACGCACAGTCAACAGTCCCTCCTCTGTTATTGGGGTTCAGTAACGTCAGCTGTTCCCCTGCTGTGTGTGTGGCAATCCCTCCTACCTCCTCCTACCTCCTCCAACCTCCTCCTCCTCCACCTGCCCCTGGGCTCCAACACCGCCAGTTGCCGTCCAGAAGTGCTGTACGCACAGTCAACAGTCCCTCCTCTGTTATTGGGGTTCAGTAACGTCAGCTGTTCCCCTGCTGTGTGTGTGGCAATCCCTCCTACCTCCTCCAACCTCCTCCTCCTCCACCCGTCCCTGGGCTCCAACACCGCCAGTTGCCGTCCAGAAGTGCTGTACGCACAGTCAACAGTCCCTCCTCTGTTATTGGGGTTCAGTAACGTCAGCTGTTCCCCTGCTGTGTGTGTGGCAATCCCTCCTACCTCCTCCAACCTCCTCCTCCTCCACCTCCTCCACCTGTCCCTGGGCTCCAACACCGCCAGTTGCCGTCCAGAAGTGCTGTAGGCACAGTCAACAGTCCCTCCTCTGTTATTGGGGTTCAGTAACGTCAGCTGTTCCCCTGCTGTGTGTGTGGCAATCCCTCCTACCTCCTCCAACCTCCTCCTCCTCCACCCGTCCCTGGGCTCCAACACCGCCAGTTGCCGTCCAGAAGTGCTGTACGCACAGTCAACAGTCCCTCCTCTGTTATTGGGGTTCAGTAACGTCAGCTGTTCCCCTGCTGTGTGTGTGGCAATCCCTCCTACCTCCTCCAACCTCCTCCTCCACCCGTCCCTGGGCTCCAACACCGCCAGTTGCCGTCCAGAAGTGCTGTACGCACAGTCAACAGTCCCTCCTCTGTTATTGGGGTTCAGTAACGTCAGCTGTTCCCCTGCTGTGTGTGTGGCAATCCCTCCTACCTCCTCCAACCTCCTCCTCCTCCACCCGTCCCTGGGCTCCAACACCGCCAGTTGCCGTCCAGAAGTGCTGTACGCACAGTCAACAGTCCCTCCTCTGTTATTGGGGTTCAGTAACGTCAGCTGTTCCCCTGCTGTGTGTGTGGCAATCCCTCCTACCTCCTCCAACCTCCTCCTCCTCCACCCGTCCCTGGGCTCCAACACCGCCAGTTGCCGTCCAGAAGTGCTGTACGCACAGTCAACAGTCCCTCCTCTGTTATTGGGGTTCAGTAACGTCAGCTGTTCCCCTGCTGTGTGTGTGGCAATCCCTCCTACCTCCTCCAACCTCCTCCTCCTCCACCTCCTCCACCTGTCCCTGGGCTCCAACACCGCCAGTTGCCGTCCAGAAGTGCTGTACGCACAGTCAACAGTCCCTCCTCTGTTATTGGGGTTCAGTAACGTCAGCTGTTCCCCTGCTGTGTGTGTGGCAATCCCTCCTACCTCCTCCTACCTCCTCCAACCTCCTCCTCCTCCACCTGCCCCTGGGCTCCAACACCGCCAGTTGCCGTCCAGAAGTGCTGTACGCACAGTCAACAGTCCCTCCTCTGTTATTGGGGTTCAGTAACGTCAGCTGTTCCCCTGCTGTGTGTGTGGCAATCCCTCCTATCTCCTCCACCTCCTCCTCCTCCTCCTGTCCCTGGGCTCCAACACCGCTAGTTGCTGTCCAGAAGTGCTGTACGCACAGAGCCAAACACCTCGCCAATGTGTTAGTGGGGTTCAGCACCGCCAGCTGTTCCCCTGCTGTGTATACGGCAACGTGTACTGCGACCGCCACGCAGGCACAACAAGTTAAATGTAAGGGAACCTGACCCCCCCCCCCCCCCAGGCGTTTGTTACTGAAGGAGCCACCTTGTGCAGCAGTAATGATGCAAAGGGAAAAAGTGCCTCTTTTCGTGATGCTCCTTGCACATGCTGAACCAAACACTTATGAAATGTGTCCCCACACAGCGTTAAACCGTCCGGTAGGTGGAACTTTCCTTTGTCGTGTGACGCAGCACAGCCATCATTTTTACCCCCTTGTCGCCGTTTGCCCCCTCCTCAGCGTTGTTTGAATCTGTCCCGGAGCCTGCGCTGTTAGGTTAGCCCATGGCCATGCACACATGTTGCGCTGCCCGTCTTCTGACCTCATTTGGTGTCAGGCTGGCTGCGCCTGTGCGGGTGCGCTGGCCGAGATCCCGCCTCGCAGTGTCGTCTAATGTAATCCCACCGCGGGCCTGTGATCCGTGCCCGTGCGCAGTGCATATCCTCTCCTCTCACTCCCCTCCCTACGGCTTCTTCAGACTGTGCGATGTCAGCTGGTCCCTAATAGCATGCCACGGCCGTGACACCGCACAGTCTGAAGAAGCCGTAGGGAGGGGAGTGAGAGGAGAGGATATGCACTGCGCACGGGCACGGATCACAGGCCCGCGGTGGGATTACATTAGACGACACTGCGAGGCGTGATCTCGGCCAGCGCACCCGCACAGGCGCAGCCAGCCTGACACCAAATGAGGTCAGAAGACGGGCAGCGCAACATGTGTGCATGGCCATGGGCTAACCTAACAGCGCAGGCTCCGGGACAGATTCAAACAACGCTGAGGAGGGGGCGAACGGCGACAAGGGGGTAAAAATGATGGCTGTGCTGCGTCACACGACAAAGGAAAGTTCCACCTACCGGACGGTTTAACGCTGTGTGGGGACACATTTCATAAATGTTAGGTTCCGCATGTACAAGGACCATAATTAAAAGAGCTAAGTTTACCTTTTCCAGCATTAGTGCTGTACACAATGGCTCTTTCAGCTACAAACGCCTGGGGGGGGGGGGGGTTAAAGGTTTCCTTTCAACTTGCTCGAGTGCAGGCTTCGGCCTACACTCCGCTCCCCCTGCTCCTCCTGCTGACCCTGGGCTCTAACACCGCCAGTTTTTGCCCAGATGTGCTAGCTGCACAGAGAAAAACACCAGCCAATGTGTCAGTGGGGTCCAGCACCGCCAGCTGTTCCCCTGCTGTGCAGCCGGCAACGTGTCCTGCAAAAGCCACGCAGACACAAGAACTGAAATTGAAGGGAACCTGTCCCCCCTCCCCCAGGCGTTTTTACGTTATCCAGCCACCTTGTACAGCGGTAATGCTGCATGTGTGCAAGGTGGCTCAGAAACGTATTCTCCTCGCACATGTGGAACTGAAAACACGTCTGCAATGTGTCCTCTGTGTGACCATTTAACCGTCCCGGTGGTGTGACTTTCCTTTGTAATGACACGCTGCAACCCCCTTGGTAGCGCTGCCCGTCTTCTGGCATCATTGTTTGGCTGCCTGCGCCTCTGCGGCCGCCCTGACCCACACAACGCCCCTCGGTGTCTTATTTATTGGGACTGCGAGGGTGTGATTGATGGGCAGGATCAGTGCATCAGTTCGCCTGTCCCTCCTCTCCTTCCGCCTTCTTCGGACTGTGCGGCTTCATGGCCGTGGCATGCGATAAGGGATCAGATGACGCCGCACAGTCTGAAGCGGGTGTAAGGACCCGAGTGTGAGAGGCGAACATATGTGCTGCGCCAGGCCCTGAATCCCAGCCCCGCAGTGTTTTAACAATGTTAAGACACTGCGGGGCTGGGATTCATGGGCATCGCGAACCGCACCGGCCGACATTACATGATGCCAGAAGATGGGCAGCGCTAACGGCGCTAGGCCAGGGGATAACACGACAGCGCAGACTCCTGTACAGCAAATAACAACGCTCGGGAGGCTGCACCCAGCACCAAGGTGGGATTCTTGACACCTGTGCTGCGTCTCATTACAAAGGGAACTCGCGCCTCCATTACACAGTTTGACTGTCTAAAGGGCTAAATGTTATACGTGTTCCATTCAGCGTGTGCAAGGAGAAAAATTACAAGAGCAACCTTTGACTTGCGCAGCACTGCTGCTGCATAAGCTGTGGCTCTTCTACTTTGTAACCCCTGAGGGGGGGTTAAAGGTGACTTTTGAAATCGGTTCAATTAGGCTTCGGCCTACACTCTGCTCCACCTGCAGAGCCCGGGCTCCAACAACGCTAGTTGCTGTCCGGAAGTGCTGGCTGCACAGAGCCAAACACCTCGCCAATGTGTCAGTGGGGTCCAGCACCGCCAGCTGTTCCCCTGCTGTGTAGCCGGCAACGTGTCCTGCAAAAGCCACGCAGACACAACACACCCAAAGCTGCCGCCTGTGCAGGCTTCGGCCTACACTCCCCTCCCCCTGCTCCTCCTCCTCCTGCTCCTCCTCCTGCTGTCCCTGGGCTCTAACACACCGCCAGTTTTTGCCCAGATGTGCTAGCTGCACAGAGAAAAACACCAGCCAATGTGTCAGTGGGGTCCAGCACCGCCAGCTGTTCCCCTGCTGTGCAGCCGGCAACGTGTCCTGCAAAAGCCACGCAGACACAAGAACTGAAATTGAAGGGAACCTGTCCCCCCTCCCCCAGGCGTTTTTACGTTATCCAGCCACCTTGTACAGCGGTAATGCTGCATGTGTGCAAGGTGGCTCAGAAACGTATTCTCCTCGCACATGTGGAACTGAAAACACGTCTGCAATGTGTCCTCTGTGTGACCATTTAACCGTCCCGGTGGTGTGACTTTCCTTTGTAATGACACGCTGCAACCCCCTTGGTAGCGCTGCCCGTCTTCTGGCATCATTGTTTGGCTGCCTGCGCCTCTGCGGCCGCCCTGACCCACACAACGCCCCTCGGTGTCTTATTTATTGGGACTGCGAGGGTGTGATTGATGGGCAGGATCAGTGCATCAGTTCGCCTGTCCCTCCTCTCCTTCCGCCTTCTTCGGACTGTGCGGCTTCATGGCCGTGGCATGCGATAAGGGATCAGATGACGCCGCACAGTCTGAAGCGGGTGTAAGGACCCGAGTGTGAGAGGCGAACATATGTGCTGCGCCAGGCCCTGAATCCCAGCCCCGCAGTGTTTTAACAATGTTAAGACACTGCGGGGCTGGGATTCATGGGCATCGCGAACCGCACCGGCCGACATTACATGATGCCAGAAGATGGGCAGCGCTAACGGCGCTAGGCCAGGGGATAACACGACAGCGCAGACTCCTGTACAGCAAATAACAACGCTCGGGAGGCTGCACCCAGCACCAAGGTGGGATTCTTGACACCTGTGCTGCGTCTCATTACAAAGGGAACTCGCGCCTCCATTACACAGTTTGACTGTCTAAAGGGCTAAATGTTATACGTGTTCCATTCAGCGTGTGCAAGGAGAAAAATTACAAGAGCAACCTTTGACTTGCGCAGCACTGCTGCTGCATAAGCTGTGGCTCTTCTACTTTGTAACCCCTGAGGGGGGGTTAAAGGTGACTTTTGAAATCGGTTCAATTAGGCTTCGGCCTACACTCTGCTCCACCTGCAGAGCCCGGGCTCCAACAACGCTAGTTGCTGTCCGGAAGTGCTGGCTGCACAGAGCCAAACACCTCGCCAATGTGTCAGTGGGGTCCAGCACCGCCAGCTGTTCCCCTGCTGTGTAGCCGGCAACGTGTCCTGCAAAAGCCACGCAGACACAACACACCCAAAGCTGCCGCCTGTGCAGGCTTCGGCCTACACTCCCCTCCCCCTGCTCCTCCTCCTCCTGCTCCTCCTCCTGCTGTCCCTGGGCTCTAACACACCGCCAGTTTTTGCCCAGATGTGCTAGCTGCACAGAGAAAAACACCAGCCAATGTGTCAGTGGGGTCCAGCACCGCCAGCTGTTCCCCTGCTGTGCAGCCGGCAACGTGTCCTGCAAAAGCCACGCAGACACAAGAACTGAAATTGAAGGGAACCTGTCCCCCCTCCCCCAGGCGTTTTTACGTTATCCAGCCACCTTGTACAGCGGTAATGCTGCATGTGTGCAAGGTGGCTCAGAAACGTATTCTCCTCGCACATGTGGAACTGAAAACACGTCTGCAATGTGTCCTCTGTGTGACCATTTAACCGTCCCGGTGGTGTGACTTTCCTTTGTAATGACACGCTGCAACCCCCTTGGTAGCGCTGCCCGTCTTCTGGCATCATTGTTTGGCTGCCTGCGCCTCTGCGGCCGCCCTGACCCACACAACGCCCCTCGGTGTCTTATTTATTGGGACTGCGAGGGTGTGATTGATGGGCAGGATCAGTGCATCAGTTCGCCTGTCCCTCCTCTCCTTCCGCCTTCTTCGGACTGTGCGGCTTCATGGCCGTGGCATGCGATAAGGGATCAGATGACGCCGCACAGTCTGAAGCGGGTGTAAGGACCCGAGTGTGAGAGGCGAACATATGTGCTGCGCCAGGCCCTGAATCCCAGCCCCGCAGTGTTTTAACAATGTTAAGACACTGCGGGGCTGGGATTCATGGGCATCGCGAACCGCACCGGCCGACATTACATGATGCCAGAAGATGGGCAGCGCTAACGGCGCTAGGCCAGGGGATAACACGACAGCGCAGACTCCTGTACAGCAAATAACAACGCTCGGGAGGCTGCACCCAGCACCAAGGTGGGATTCTTGACACCTGTGCTGCGTCTCATTACAAAGGGAACTCGCGCCTCCATTACACAGTTTGACTGTCTAAAGGGCTAAATGTTATACGTGTTCCATTCAGCGTGTGCAAGGAGAAAAATTACAAGAGCAACCTTTGACTTGCGCAGCACTGCTGCTGCATAAGCTGTGGCTCTTCTACTTTGTAACCCCTGAGGGGGGGTTAAAGGTGACTTTTGAAATCGGTTCAATTAGGCTTCGGCCTACACTCTGCTCCACCTGCAGAGCCCGGGCTCCAACAACGCTAGTTGCTGTCCGGAAGTGCTGGCTGCACAGAGCCAAACACCTCGCCAATGTGTCAGTGGGGTCCAGCACCGCCAGCTGTTCCCCTGCTGTGTAGCCGGCAACGTGTCCTGCAAAAGCCACGCAGACACAACACACCCAAAGCTGCCGCCTGTGCAGGCTTCGGCCTACACTCCCCTCCCCCTGCTCCTCCTCCTCCTGCTCCTCCTCCTGCTGTCCCTGGGCTCTAACACACCGCCAGTTTTTGCCCAGATGTGCTAGCTGCACAGAGAAAAACACCAGCCAATGTGTCAGTGGGGTCCAGCACCGCCAGCTGTTCCCCTGCTGTGCAGCCGGCAACGTGTCCTGCAAAAGCCACGCAGACACAAGAACTGAAATTGAAGGGAACCTGTCCCCCCTCCCCCAGGCGTTTTTACGTTATCCAGCCACCTTGTACAGCGGTAATGCTGCATGTGTGCAAGGTGGCTCAGAAACGTATTCTCCTCGCACATGTGGAACTGAAAACACGTCTGCAATGTGTCCTCTGTGTGACCATTTAACCGTCCCGGTGGTGTGACTTTCCTTTGTAATGACACGCTGCAACCCCCTTGGTAGCGCTGCCCGTCTTCTGGCATCATTGTTTGGCTGCCTGCGCCTCTGCGGCCGCCCTGACCCACACAACGCCCCTCGGTGTCTTATTTATTGGGACTGCGAGGGTGTGATTGATGGGCAGGATCAGTGCATCAGTTCGCCTGTCCCTCCTCTCCTTCCGCCTTCTTCGGACTGTGCGGCTTCATGGCCGTGGCATGCGATAAGGGATCAGATGACGCCGCACAGTCTGAAGCGGGTGTAAGGACCCGAGTGTGAGAGGCGAACATATGTGCTGCGCCAGGCCCTGAATCCCAGCCCCGCAGTGTTTTAACAATGTTAAGACACTGCGGGGCTGGGATTCATGGGCATCGCGAACCGCACCGGCCGACATTACATGATGCCAGAAGATGGGCAGCGCTAACGGCGCTAGGCCAGGGGATAACACGACAGCGCAGACTCCTGTACAGCAAATAACAACGCTCGGGAGGCTGCACCCAGCACCAAGGTGGGATTCTTGACACCTGTGCTGCGTCTCATTACAAAGGGAACTCGCGCCTCCATTACACAGTTTGACTGTCTAAAGGGCTAAATGTTATACGTGTTCCATTCAGCGTGTGCAAGGAGAAAAATTACAAGAGCAACCTTTGACTTGCGCAGCACTGCTGCTGCATAAGCTGTGGCTCTTCTACTTTGTAACCCCTGAGGGGGGGTTAAAGGTGACTTTTGAAATCGGTTCAATTAGGCTTCGGCCTACACTCTGCTCCACCTGCAGAGCCCGGGCTCCAACAACGCTAGTTGCTGTCCGGAAGTGCTGGCTGCACAGAGCCAAACACCTCGCCAATGTGTCAGTGGGGTCCAGCACCGCCAGCTGTTCCCCTGCTGTGTAGCCGGCAACGTGTCCTGCAAAAGCCACGCAGACACAACACACCCAAAGCTGCCGCCTGTGCAGGCTTCGGCCTACACTCCCCTCCCCCTGCTCCTCCTCCTCCTGCTCCTCCTCCTGCTGTCCCTGGGCTCTAACACACCGCCAGTTTTTGCCCAGATGTGCTAGCTGCACAGAGAAAAACACCAGCCAATGTGTCAGTGGGGTCCAGCACCGCCAGCTGTTCCCCTGCTGTGCAGCCGGCAACGTGTCCTGCAAAAGCCACGCAGACACAAGAACTGAAATTGAAGGGAACCTGTCCCCCCTCCCCCAGGCGTTTTTACGTTATCCAGCCACCTTGTACAGCGGTAATGCTGCATGTGTGCAAGGTGGCTCAGAAACGTATTCTCCTCGCACATGTGGAACTGAAAACACGTCTGCAATGTGTCCTCTGTGTGACCATTTAACCGTCCCGGTGGTGTGACTTTCCTTTGTAATGACACGCTGCAACCCCCTTGGTAGCGCTGCCCGTCTTCTGGCATCATTGTTTGGCTGCCTGCGCCTCTGCGGCCGCCCTGACCCACACAACGCCCCTCGGTGTCTTATTTATTGGGACTGCGAGGGTGTGATTGATGGGCAGGATCAGTGCATCAGTTCGCCTGTCCCTCCTCTCCTTCCGCCTTCTTCGGACTGTGCGGCTTCATGGCCGTGGCATGCGATAAGGGATCAGATGACGCCGCACAGTCTGAAGCGGGTGTAAGGACCCGAGTGTGAGAGGCGAACATATGTGCTGCGCCAGGCCCTGAATCCCAGCCCCGCAGTGTTTTAACAATGTTAAGACACTGCGGGGCTGGGATTCATGGGCATCGCGAACCGCACCGGCCGACATTACATGATGCCAGAAGATGGGCAGCGCTAACGGCGCTAGGCCAGGGGATAACACGACAGCGCAGACTCCTGTACAGCAAATAACAACGCTCGGGAGGCTGCACCCAGCACCAAGGTGGGATTCTTGACACCTGTGCTGCGTCTCATTACAAAGGGAACTCGCGCCTCCATTACACAGTTTGACTGTCTAAAGGGCTAAATGTTATACGTGTTCCATTCAGCGTGTGCAAGGAGAAAAATTACAAGAGCAACCTTTGACTTGCGCAGCACTGCTGCTGCATAAGCTGTGGCTCTTCTACTTTGTAACCCCTGAGGGGGGGTTAAAGGTGACTTTTGAAATCGGTTCAATTAGGCTTCGGCCTACACTCTGCTCCACCTGCAGAGCCCGGGCTCCAACAACGCTAGTTGCTGTCCGGAAGTGCTGGCTGCACAGAGCCAAACACCTCGCCAATGTGTCAGTGGGGTCCAGCACCGCCAGCTGTTCCCCTGCTGTGTAGCCGGCAACGTGTCCTGCAAAAGCCACGCAGACACAACACACCCAAAGCTGCCGCCTGTGCAGGCTTCGGCCTACACTCCCCTCCCCCTGCTCCTCCTCCTCCTGCTCCTCCTCCTGCTGTCCCTGGGCTCTAACACACCGCCAGTTTTTGCCCAGATGTGCTAGCTGCACAGAGAAAAACACCAGCCAATGTGTCAGTGGGGTCCAGCACCGCCAGCTGTTCCCCTGCTGTGCAGCCGGCAACGTGTCCTGCAAAAGCCACGCAGACACAAGAACTGAAATTGAAGGGAACCTGTCCCCCCTCCCCCAGGCGTTTTTACGTTATCCAGCCACCTTGTACAGCGGTAATGCTGCATGTGTGCAAGGTGGCTCAGAAACGTATTCTCCTCGCACATGTGGAACTGAAAACACGTCTGCAATGTGTCCTCTGTGTGACCATTTAACCGTCCCGGTGGTGTGACTTTCCTTTGTAATGACACGCTGCAACCCCCTTGGTAGCGCTGCCCGTCTTCTGGCATCATTGTTTGGCTGCCTGCGCCTCTGCGGCCGCCCTGACCCACACAACGCCCCTCGGTGTCTTATTTATTGGGACTGCGAGGGTGTGATTGATGGGCAGGATCAGTGCATCAGTTCGCCTGTCCCTCCTCTCCTTCCGCCTTCTTCGGACTGTGCGGCTTCATGGCCGTGGCATGCGATAAGGGATCAGATGACGCCGCACAGTCTGAAGCGGGTGTAAGGACCCGAGTGTGAGAGGCGAACATATGTGCTGCGCCAGGCCCTGAATCCCAGCCCCGCAGTGTTTTAACAATGTTAAGACACTGCGGGGCTGGGATTCATGGGCATCGCGAACCGCACCGGCCGACATTACATGATGCCAGAAGATGGGCAGCGCTAACGGCGCTAGGCCAGGGGATAACACGACAGCGCAGACTCCTGTACAGCAAATAACAACGCTCGGGAGGCTGCACCCAGCACCAAGGTGGGATTCTTGACACCTGTGCTGCGTCTCATTACAAAGGGAACTCGCGCCTCCAACACAGTTTGACTGTATAAAGGGCTAAATGTTATACGTGTTTCATTCAGCGTGTGCAAGGAGCGAAATTAAAAGAGCAACCTTTGACTTGTGCAGCACTACTGCTGCATAAGCTGTGGCTCTTCTACTTTCTAACCCCTGAGGGGGGGTTAAAGGTTACCTTTGAAATTGGTTCAAGTAGGCTTCGGCCTACACTCTGCTCCCCCTGCAGAGCCCGGGCTACAACACCGCTCGTTGCTGTCCGGAAGTGCTGGCTGCACAGAGCCAAACACCTCGCCAATGTGTCAGTGGGGTCCAGCACCGCCAGCTGTTCCCCTGCTGTGCAGCCGGCAACGTGTCCTGCAAAAGCCACGCAGACACTTGCTCTTGTACCTTCTGCTCCACATCCTGGTTCCAGTACCGTCAGCTGGTTCCGGGCAGAGCCTTTGGCTTAGGTGCCTCCCTCTGGGTATCCGAGTTCCACCAACGTCAGGTGGTCCTTGGTAGTGCTTTCAGGCACGGGTACCTCCTGCTTAGTAACCGGGTTCCAGTAACGTCAGCTGGTCCTCGGTAGTTCCATTGGCTCTTGGACCTTCGGCTACCCATCCGGGTTCCAGCACCGTCAGCTGGTTCTCGGCAGTGTCTTTTGCTCTTGTACCTTCTGCTCCCCATCCTGGTTCCAGTACCGTCAGCTGGTTCCGGGCAGAGCCTTTGGCTTAGGTGCCTCCCTCTGGGTATCCGAGTTCCACCAACGTCAGGTGGTCCTTGGTAGTGCTTTCAGGCACGGGTACCTCCTGCTTAGTAACCGGGTTCCAGTAACGTCAGCTGGTCCTCGGTAGTTCCATTGGCTCTTGGACCTTCGGGTAGCCATCCGAGTTCCAGTTCCATCAGCTGGTTCTCGGCATTTTCTCAGCCTTCTTGTACCTTCTGCTACATTTCCAAGTTCAAGAGACTAAACACGATGACCCGGAAGAACACCCCTAAGATGACGACGACACCAGAGACGACAACCACCGTGATGACGACGACCCTGGAGACGATGACCCTGAAGACCACCCCGATGACGACGACCCCGGAGACCACCCCGATGACGACGACCCCGGAGACGACGACCCTGGAGACGACGACGACCTGGAAGACCGAGAAGCAGAAGAACAAGAGGCTGCAGAACAAAGAGCAGAAGGACATTAAGCATAACACAAAATATCAGAGCAAAAAAATATTATGTAAATTATAAGCAGAAGAAGACTAAGCAGTGTATGGGGGTGAGTCCGTTCCTCCTCGTGGTGCCCCTGGATAAAGCCTGATGCTGCAGGCCAAACTGAACGCGGACAAATGTAACTGGTTTGTGACAGGCAGAACGGAAGGTGTAATCTTCAAACTTTTATAGATAACAACTACGGGAATGCCTGTCACAAATAAGAATATGATGAAGAAGTTGAATATGATGAAGATAATAGTAAAATAAAAAGAATATGAACAATGTAACCCAAAAAATAATAGGTAGAAGATGAAGAAGAAGATGAATAAGGTGAAGAAGTTGATGTCAAAGAAGCTGATGATGAGGATAATTAAGAAGAAAGCGTGGGAGAAGTAAAAAAGAAGGTGAAGGGCGTGGAAGTAGTGAAACATCAATATCTGACATAAAAAAAAAAAAAAATAACATAGTCAAATTCTTTCTAACGCCGAACTTCATAAAAAAAAATTAAAAATCCTGCTATTCTATTACATTGGGCTAAACCTCTGTCCCTTTAATATCTCCGCCACGTCCCCCAATACATCCTACATTATTCTTAGTTGTTTTCCTTCATGTAGAATGAACCTACAAGTTTATAAAGGGTTTATTTTAATTCCGATATTTTCGTCCCATTGACTTGCATTGGGATCGGGTATCGGTATCGGATTGGATCCGATATTTTGACGGTATCGGCCGATACTTTCCGATACCGATACTTTCCGATATCGGAAAGTATCGCTCAACACTACTTATTACCATGTGATATTTCAGTTTTTCTATTTTAATAAATTAGCAACAATTTCTACATTTCTGTTCTTTTTCCATCAAGGTGGAGTGCAAAGTGTACATTAATGAGAAAAAAATTAACTTTTTTGAATTTACCAAAAGGCTGCAATGAAACAAAGAGTGAAAAATTTAACAGGGTCTTAATACTTTCTGTTCCCACTGTACACTCCCTGACAGAAATTATGTCGCTTTTCCATGTTATGTAAATAAAAGCTTATAACCTTAAGTTAAATTCATCCATTGGTTGTATAAATTATTCTTTTGAAAGCTGAAACCCTCGGAAATGTGGTTTAGGTTAAGAAAATAAATTGGCATCAATGCATAAATATTGATCAGTTAATGGACACAGAATGGTGAGATTTTGGCAAGACAAAAGTTTTGTCACCTGGTCATATAATGCACCCAATCCTAGTTTACATCCTTACCTGTGCTCAGTAATGATCGGTTAATTAGTGTGTGCATAAAAAGAAACCCAGCACCCCAGACCTTCACTTGAACTGCAACTTGAGCACTGACAACATGCCAAAAATCCACCCTGTGACCAAAGCCTGGATTATCAAGAGGCTGAAGACCAGATCCACAACAGAGGTGGCTGGCACCTTTAATGTGTCTCAGCGTCAAGTACAAAGAATTAAAAAAAGATTTGAAGAGACTGCAGATGTGTTTGACGAGCCCAGGTTTGGCAGACCCCGCAATACAACTACTCAGGAGGAATATTTGTTGGTTAGAAAATCCAAAGCAAGCCCCTCTTTCACTGCAACAGAGCTCCAACAGGCCTGGTCACCTCAAGTCCCTGTGTCAACTAGAACAGTTTGTAGGATTCTGTCTCGAAATGGCCTCCATGGTCGCATCAATGCCCAGAAGCCTGCACTAAACAAAAGGCAAATAAAAAACCATGTGGCAGTTGAAAAGTCCTACAGCCTGCTAAACAGATGGATGCTGGAAAAGTGGCAGAAGGTGGATTTCTCTGATGAATCTTCAGAAGAATTACACCACAGCCACCGCAAATACTGCAGGAGACCTACTGGAGCCCGTGTGGATCCAAAATACACCCAGAAAACAGTTAAATTTGGTGGTGGAAAGATCATAGTCTGGGGTTACATTCAGTATGGGGTTGTGCTAAACATTTGCAAGGTGGAAGGCAATATCAATAGTCTAAATATCAAGAAGTATTAGCTACCTTTTATATTCCAAATCATAAAAGGGGTCAAATTCTGCAGCAGGATGGTGCTCCATCTCATACATCCATCTCTACAATAAAGTTCCTAAAGGCAAAAAATATCAATGTGCTCAAGGACTGGCCAGCTCAGTCACCAGACATAAACATCATTGAGCATGTTTGGGGGAGGATGAAAGAGGAAGCTTGGAAGACAAAACCAAAGAATCTAGATGAACTCTGGGAGGCATGTAAGACTGCATTCTTTGCTATTCCTCATGACTTCATTAATAAATTGTATGAATCATTGTTGAACCACATGGATGCAGTCCTTCAAGCCCATGGAAGTCACACAAAATATTAACCCCTTCATGACCCAGCCTATTTTGACCTTAATGGCCTGGCCATTTTTTGCAATTCTGACCAGTATCCCTTTATGAGGTAATAACTCAGGAACGCTTCAACGGATCCTAGAGGTTCTGAGATTGATTTTTCATGACATATTGTGTTTCATGATAGTGGTAAATTTAGGACAATAATTTTTGCGTTTATTTGTGAAAAAAATGGAAATTTGGCTAAAATTTTTACAATTTTCAAATTTTGAATTTTTATTCTGTTAAACCAGAGAGTTATGTGACACAAAATAGTCAATAAATAGCATTACCCACTTGTCTACTTTACATCAGCACAATTTTGGAAACAATTTTTTTTTCGCTAGGAAGCTATAAGGGTTAAAATTTGACCAGCGATTTCTCATTTTTACAACAAAATTTACAAAACCATTTTTTTAGGGACGACCTCACATTTGAAGTCAGTTTGAGGGGTCTATTTGGCTTAAACTACCCAAAAGTGACACCATTCTAAAAACTGCACCCCTCAAGGTGCTCAAAACCACATTCAAGAAGTTTATTAACCCTTCGGGTGCTTCATGGCAGCAGAAGCAACATGGAAGGAAAAAATAAACATTTAACTTTTTAGTCACAAAAAAGATCTTTTAGCAACAATTTTTTTTATTTTCCCAAGGGTAAAAGGAGAAACTGGACACCAAACATTATTGTACAATTTGTCCTGAGTAGGCTGATACCCCATATGTGGGGGCAACCACTGTTTGGGTGCATGACAGGGCTCGGAAGGGAAGGAGCGCCATTTGACATTTTCAATGAAAAATTGGCTCCAATCTTTAGCGGACACCATGTCGCGTTTGGATAGCCCCTGTGTGCCTGAACATTGAAGATCCCCAACAAATGACCCCATTTTGGAAACTAGACCCCCACACGGAACTTATCTAGATGCATAAAGAGCTCTTTGAACCCCCAGGTGCTTCACAAATTGATCGGGAAACATGAAAAAGTACTTTTTTTCACAAAAAATTTATTTTAGCCTCAATTTGTTCATTTCCACATGGGCAACAGGATAAAATGGATCATAAAATTTATTGGGCAATTTCTCCTGAGTATACTCATACCTCACATGTGGGGGTAAATCACTGTTTGGGCACACAGCAGGGCTCGGAAGGGAAGGATCGCCATTTGACTTTTTGAATGAAAAATTAGCTACAATCGTTAGCGGACACCATGTCGCGTTTGGAGAGCCCCTGTGTGCCTAAACATTGGAGCTCCCCCATAACTGACCCCATTTTGGAAACTAGACCTCCCAAGGAACTAATCTAGATGTGCAGTGACCACTTTAAACCCCCAAGTACTTCAAAGAAGTTTATAAAGCAGAGCTGTGAAAATAAAAAAAATAATTTTTCTTTCCTAAAAAATTATTTTTTAGCCCACAATTTTTTATTTTCACAAGAGTAACAGAAGAAATTGGACCCCAAAAGTTGTTGTCCAGTTTATCATGAGTACGCTGAAACCCCATATGTGAGGGGGAACCACTGTTTGGGCACACGTCGGGGCTCAGAAGGGAAGTAGTGATGTTTTGGAATGCAGAGTTTGATGGAATGGTCTGCGGGCATCATGTTATGCTTGCAGAGCCCCTGATGTGCCTAAACCATAGAAACCCCCACAATTGACCCCATTTTGGAAACTAGACCCCCCAAGGAACTTATCTAGATATGTGGTGACCATTTTGAACCCCCAAGTGCTTCACGGAAGTTTACAACGCAGAGCTGTGAAAATAAAAAATCATTTTTCTTTCCTCAAAAATTATGTTTTAGCAAGCAAGGTTTTATTTTGACAAGGGTAACAGGAGAAATTGGACCCCAATCGTTGTTTCCCAGTTTGTCCTGAGTATGCTGATACCTCATATGTGGGGGTAAACCACTGTTTGGGCACACGTCGAGGCTCAGAAGGGAAGTAGTGATGATTTGAAATGCAGACTTTGATAGAATGGTCTGCGGGCGTCACGTCACGTTGCGTTTGCAGAGCCGCTGATTTGCCTAAATAGTAGAAACCCCCACAAGTGACCCCATTTTGGAAACTAGACCTCCAAGGAACTTATGTAGATGTGTGGTGAGCACTTTGAACCCCCAAGTGCTTCACAGAAGTTTATAACGCAGAGCCGTGAAAATAAAAAATAATTTTTTTCTCACAAAAATATTAAGCCCCCATTTTGTTATTTTCCCAAGGGTAACAGGAGAAATTAGACCCCCAAAGTGCAATATTTCCTGAGTACGCTGATACCCCATATGTTTGGGTAAATCACTGTTTGGGCACACGTCGGGGCTCAGGAGGGAGCACCATTTGACTTTTTGAACGCAAGATTGGCTGGAATCAATGGTGGCGCCATGTTGCGTTTGGAGACTCATTATGTGCCTAAACAGTGAAAACCCCTCAATTCTAACTCCAACACTAACCCCAACACACCCCTTTCCCTAATGCCAACTCTAGCCATAACCCTAATCACAACCCTAATCCCAACCCTAACCCTAATCCCAACCCTAACCCTAAGCCTAATCCCAACCCTAACCACAACCCTAACCCCAACACACCCCTAACCCTAATCCCACAACACCACAGTAGAAATTTACAAGGAAAGCGCTCTATTAGCACATGGCGCCACACTGGCGGTCACTGCTATCAGATGCTGTATCGTGTGCTAGCTGTGCAGAATAGCACTGTCAGGTGCTAGGTACCTTCCACCATTCATGAACAGTCAACAACCCTAGGGATGGGAATGATTCGGAGCTTTCATCCATCGACAGGCATACATCCACACACACACACACGTTACTAAGTTTATTCTAGCACATGGCCATGAGGCCATGCGAACCTTTTATAGCGCAAGCTCTCCAGGACCTTCCTAGTTGTCCAATAGGAGCTGCTACAGGACCTGAGCATGTGACCCCCAACCTCCAATGAGAGGTCATCCCTTGGGCATGCTCAGAAGAAGAAAGGCAGGACTTAGTCCCAGGGACGCCTACCTGCCGCTGATCAGTACTGGTTACAATGGCTGAGCCTAGAAGGACAGCAGTAACCAGCCGCACAGTATCAGCTTGAGCCAGATGCTGGGACCGACATCTCTGCTGTGCAGGCTCCACTGCAGCTGGAGGAGAATGGGAGACCGCAGCGGAGATGGTTCAAGATTCCCCCTGTGCAGCGGTGGGAACTCAACACCTAATACACACAGCACTTATTTAGCATCAATTTCAACAGAGTAGAAGCAGCATAATAGGCCTCTGATACACCTTCTGCTACAGGCAACCCCCCAGATGAAGACCCTACTTTGAATCTCCACTTTTCAAAAAAATAATTGTCACACAACTCCAAAGTGGCATCAATTTACACAGAGTAGAAACAGTATAAAAGGCCTCTAATGCACCTTGCACCACAGGCAACCGACAAGATGGAGACCCAACTTGAATTCTTCACATTTCAAAAAATAATTGACACAAACCACTAAAGTGGCATCAATTTCCATAGAGTAGAAACAGTATAATTGGCCTCTGCCAGACCTTCCACAACAGGCAGCCCACCAGATGGAGACTCAACTTGGAGTCTACTCTACACATTTAAAAAAATTATTGTCACACAGCTCTAAAGTGGCATCAATTTCCCCAGAGTACAAATAGTATAATGGGGCTCTGACACCCCTTTCATTACCAGCAATCCACCAGATGGAGCCCCAATTTGGAGTCTCCACAATTCAAAAAAGTGTAACATCAGCAGTAGTGTTGAGCATTCCGATACCGCAAGTATCGGGTATCGCCGATACTTGCGGTATCGGAATTCCGATACCGAGTTCCGATACTTTTGTGGTATCAGGAATCGATATCGGATCCATATTAATGTGTAAAATAAAGAATTAAAATAAAAAATATTGATATACTTACCTCTCCGGAGGCCCCTGCACCTTACCTCTGTTAACCGGCAGCCTTCTTTGCTTAAAATGAGCGCGTTTAGGGCCTTCCATGATGTCACGGCTTCTGATTGGTCGCGTGCCGCTCATGTGACCGCCACGCGACCAATCACAAGCCGCGATGTCATTCTCAGGTCCTAAATTCCTAATTCTAGGAATTTAGGACCTGAGAATGACGTCGCGGCTTGTGATTGGTCGCGTGGCGGTCACATGAGCGGCACGCGACCAATCAGAAGCCGTGACATCATTCTCAGGTCCTAAATTCCTAGAATTAGGAATTTAGGACCTGAGAATGACGTCGCGGCTTGTGATTGGTCGCGTGGCGGTCAAATGAGCGGCACGCGACCAATCAGAAGCCGTGACGTCATGGAAGGCCCTAAACGCGCTCATTTTAAGCAAAGAAGGCTGCCGGTTAACAGCGGTAAGGTGCAGGGGCCTCCGGAGAGGTGAGTATATCAATATTTTTTATTTTAATTCTTTATTTTACACATTAATATGGATCCCAGGGCCTGAAGGAGAGCTTCCTCTCCTTCAGACCCTGGGAACCATCAGGATACCTTCCGATACTTGGTGTCCCATTGACTTGTATTGGTATCGGGTATCGGTATCGGCGATATCCGATACTTTTCGGGTATCGGCCGATACTATCCGATACCGATACTTTCAAGTATCGGACGGTATCGCTCAACACTAATCAGCAGTAGTAGCAACAGCATGCACAGAATGCACCTCAAAGATAGCACTGCAATAACTTGAGATCAATACATGACACTAAAAACGACACCATCGTCTAGTTTGCCCAACCTGCGACTCGGGTTTAAATGTCATTAGAGAGCCATGACTTGTTCATTTCGATGAAAGTTAGGCAGTCTACTGTTTCAGGGGACAGTCAGATGTGCTTATCTGTCAGGATACCAACAGCAATGCTGTCTTCCAGCATGGCAAAACCTCCAAGGTGTGACAGGTGAGCTTAGGCCACGCTTCCATTTTTGAAGACTAAAATGGATAAGGGTTTTAACCCCCCTAATGGCATTGATATTGAGTTCCATATACTTCTGCACCATCCTCTCCAGTCATTTACATGTTAGACTTGTACACTGTTCTGCTGGTTCACAGGCTGGTCTACAAAATGTGTTAAACTAGTCACAGAAATTGCTTATGCCACTTACACTGCTGCTGCTAATGTTTTTGCCATGATGCCTTGATGTTTCCATTGTTGGAAGTCTAAAACTGGGATGTACACTGTGTGCCTCACTGCTGTCACTCTTAAGATTGTCTGGAAGCGTGTTTTGATACACCAGCATGCGCATGTGCTGAGAGAGGGTGGAGTACGGAGAACAGGACAAACTGATGGACTGTGAGTGAGGTGCTGGGGGAGATGTTATGGTTTATTGAGAAAGATGTCTTGTTCTAGGTGCCACAAAAGCAGCAGTCATGTCTCCTTTCATAACAGCTGACAGGCTCTCACTCACCCCCAACTGTGGTGGGTAAATAATTGTAGTTTCTGTGGACAAAGACCTATGTCAGAAGACTTGGCATGGTGACGGAGGAGGAAAAAGCAGCTGATGGGGTTGATGGGACAGCCGGTGGTTGGCAAGGCTCGCTAGTTCTCATCTTAACGCATCTTAATGTAGCGAGATTCCAATACTAAGTCATGTTGATTGCTCATATGTCTGTTCATGCATATAGTAGTCAAATTATTGCAATGTTTACCTCTACTGTGTTTTTCTTTTAAATTTGACAGATAATGTGTGTTTAGTCATCTTTTGCTGTCTTTAAAAAGGCCCAGGATAGGCGACTCTTGCCACCCCTTCAAACTGCACACTCGCGACCAGTGCTGGACACTAGGGTTGAGCGAAACGGGTCGTTCATTTTCAAAAGTCACCGACTTTTGGCAAAGTCGGGTTTCATGAAACCCTGTGCGGGGTCAGCCATGCGGTACGCGACTTTCGCGCCAAAGTCGCGTTTCAATGACGCGAAAAGCGCCATTTCTCAGCCAATGAAGGTGAATGCAGAGTGTGGGCAGCGTGATGACATAGGTCCTGGTCCCCACCATCTTAGAGAAGGGCATTGCAGTGATTGGCTTGCTTTCTGCAGCGTCACAGGGGCTATAAAGGGGCGTTCCCGCCGACCGCCATCTTACTGCTGCTGATCTGAGTGTAGGGAGAGGTTGCTGCCACTTCTTCAGAAGCAGGGATAGTGATAGGCAGGGTACATAAAGCTGCAAACCGCTTGTGCTGTAGCGATTTCCACTGTCCAACACCACCTTTTGTTTGCAGGGACAGTGGAAGCTACATTTTTTTTTCCTCAGCGCTGTCGCTCATTGGTCTGCCCTAGAAGGCTCCCTGACCCTGATAGCTGCGTTGCTGTGCCTGTGTGTGTACGACGCTGTGCAAACCAACTGCTTTTTTCAAAGCACAAATCCTCTTGTTCCTTCCTTTCTGCACAGCTATCTTTTTTGTTTGTCCACACTTTTTATTTAATTTGTGCATCAGTCCACTCCTTATTGCTGCCTGCCATACCTGGCTGAGATTACTGCAGGGAGATAGTAATTGTAGGACAGTCCCTGTATTTTTTTTTTTTTGTGGGAGATTAAGATTGGCATTTCTGCTAGAGTGCCATCCCTGTGTGTGCCATCTCTCACTCAGTGGGCCATAGAAAGCCTAGTAATTTTTTTGCTTGATTTGGATACTAAAATCTACCTGAAAAATAATCACTACATCAATCAGTGGGAGAAAAATATTGGCCTCAGGGCTTGTGTGCCACTCCTGACTCCTGTGTGTGCCATCTCTCACTCAGTGGGCCATAGAAAGCCTATTAATTTTTTTGCTTGATTTGGGTTCTAAAATCTACCTGAAAAATAATCACTACATCAATCAGTGGGAGAAAAATATTGGCCTCAGGGCTTGTGTGCCACTCCTGACTCCTGTGTGTGCCATCTCTCACTCAGTGGGCCATAGAAAGCCTATTAATTTTTTTGCTTGATTTGGGTTCTAAAATCTACCTGAAAAAAAATCACTACATCAATCAGTGGGAGAAAAATATTGGCCTCAGGGCTTGTGTGCCACTCCTGACTCCTGTGTGTGCCATCTCTCACTCAGTGGGCCATAGAAAGCCTATTAATATTTTTGCTTGATTTGGGTTCTAAAATCTACCTGAAAAAAATCACTACATCAATCAGTGTGAGAAAAATATTGGCCTCAGGGCTTGTGTGCCACTCCTGACTCCTGTGTGTGCCATCTCTCACTCAGTGGGCCATAGAAAGCCTATTAATTTTTTTGCTTGATTTGGGTTCTAAAATCTACCTGAAAAAAAATCACTACATCAATCAGTGTGAGAAAAATATTGGCCTCAGGGCTTGTGTGCCACTCCTGACTCCTGTGTGTGCCATCTCTCACTCAGTGGGCCATAGAAAGCCTATTAATTTTTTTGCTTGATTTGGGTTCTAAAATCTACCTGAAAAAAAATCACTACATCAATCAGTGGGAGAAAAATATTGGCCTCAGGGCATGTGTGCCACTCCTGTGTGTGCCATCTCTCACTCAGTGGGCCATAGAAAGCCTATTAATTTTTTTGCTTTATTTGGGTTCTAAAATCTACCTGAAAAAAAATCACTACATCAATCAGTGGGAGAAAAATATTGGCCTCAGGGCTTATGTGCCACTCCTGACTCCTGTGTGTGCCATCTCTCACTCAGTGGGCCATAGAAAGCCTATTAATTTTTTTGCTTGATTTGGGTTCTAAAATCTACCTGAAAAAAAATCACTACATCAATCAGTGGGAGAAAAATATTGGCCTCAGGGCTTGTGTGCCACTCCTGACTCCTGTGTGTGCCATCTCTCACTCAGTGGGCCATAGAAAGCCTATTAATTTTTTTTGCTTGATTTGGGTTCTAAAATCTACCTGAAAAAAAATCACTACATCAATCAGTGGGAGAAAAATATTGGCCTCAGGGCTTGTGTGCCACTCCTGTGTGTGCCATCTCTCACTCAGTGGGCCATAGAAAGCCTATTAATTTTTTTGCTTGATTTGGGTTCTAAAATCTACCTGAAAAAAAATCACTACATCAATCAGTGGGAGAAAAATATTGGCCTCAGGGCATGTGTGCCACTCCTGACTCCTGTGTGTGCCATCTCTCACTCAGTGGGCCATAGAAAGCCTATTAATTTTTTTGCTTGATTTGGGTTCTAAAATCTACCTGAAAAAAAATCACTACATCAATCAGTGGGAGAAAAATATTGGCCTCAGGGCTTGTGTGCCACTCCTGACTCCTGTGTGTGCCATCTCTCACTCAGTGGGCCATAGAAAGCCTATTAATTTTTTGCTTGATTTGGGTTCTAAAATCTACCTGAAAAATAATCACTACATCAATCAGTGGGAGAAAAATATTGGCCTCAGGGCTTGTGTGCCACTCCTGACTCCTGTGTGTGCCATCTCTCACTCAGTGGGCCATAGAAAGCCTATTAATTTTTTTGCTTGATTTGGGTTCTAAAATCTACCTGAAAAAAAATCACTACATCAATCAGTGGGAGAAAAATATTGGCCTCAGGGCATGTGTGCCACTCCTGACTCCTGTGTGTGCCATCTCTCACTCAGTGGGCCATAGAAAGCCTATTAATTTTTTTGCTTGATTTGGGTTCTAAAATCTACCTGAAAAAAAATCACTACATCAATCAGTGTGAGAAAAATATTGGCCTCAGGGCTTGTGTGCCACTCCTGACTCCTGTGTGTGCCATCTCTCACTCAGTGGGCCATAGAAAGCCTATTAATTTTTTTGCTTGATTTGGGTTCTAAAATCTACCTGAAAAAAAATCACTACATCAATCAGTGGGAGAAAAATATTGGCCTCAGGGCTTGTGTGCCACTCCTGACTCCTGTGTGTGCCATCTCTCACTCAGTGGGCCATAGAAAGCCTATTAATTTTTTTGCTTGATTTGGGTTCTAAAATCTACCTAAAAAAAAATCACTACATCAATCAGTGGGAGAAAAATATTGGCCTCAGGGCTTGTGTGCCACTCCTGACTCCGGTGTGTGCCATCTCTCACTCAGTGGGCCATAGAAAGCCTTTTTTTGTTTTATTATTTGGTTTCTAAAGTCTCCCTGAAAAAAAAAAAAAAATTCAAACAGTGGGAGATTAATATTGCCCTTTCTGCTTGTGTGCCAGTCTTGACTCCTGGGTGTGCCATCTCTCTCTCAAATTGTGGGCCATAGAAAGCCTATTATTTTTTTTGCTTGATTTGGGTTCTAAAATCTACCTGAAAAAAATCACTACATCAATCAGTGGGAGAAAAATATTGGCCTCAGGGCTTGTGTGCCACTCCTGACTCCTGTGTGTGCCATCTCTCACTCAGTGGGCCATAGAAAGCCTATTAATTTTTTTGCTTGATTTGGGTTCTAAAATCTACCTGAAAAAAAATCACTACATCAATCAGTGGGAGAAAAATATTGGCCTCAGGGCTTGTGTGCCACTCCTGACTCCTGTGTGTGCCATCTCTCACTCAGTGGGCCATAGAAAGCCTTTTTTTTATTATTTGGTTTCTAAAGTCTCCCTGAAAAAAAATAAATAATAAAATAGGTGGGAGATTAATATTGACATTTGTGCTTGAGTGACAGTCCTGCGTGTGTGGCATCTCTGTGATTTGGTGCCACAGAAAACAGAGTGTGTAACATTGGGCCTGATTTTCCTTGTGGTCTCACCAACCTGTAAAGGGATATTGAAATCATACTGAAGTTATAGCTCGCCGTGTAAGTTGTTTGACAGCAACAAATAAAGTTACTTTGGTTAAGTTTTTAAAACAATGAGGAAGTCTTGTGCAAGAGGTCGTGGCCATGGGCGTTCATTGTCAGCTGGTAATGATGGTAGTGGTAGTGGAGCATCAGGTGGTCGTGGGGATAAAAATATTCCACCTAAGTCTGGAGCTGTGGAGCCAGGTTCGTTGTCTGGCTACACAAGGCCTCGAACGCTCTCTTTTCTGGGAGTAGGAAAACCGCTTTTAAAGCCGGAGCAGCAACAGCAAGTTTTGGCTTACCTTGCAGACTCAGCCTCTAGCTCTTTTGCCTCCTCTTCTGAAACTGGTAAATGTAAAAACAGCGCATCGCTTGTGGATGTTCACGGTCAGGGACAAGTCGCTTCCTTGTCCTCTTCAGCAAAAACAACAACAAGAGAGAAGGATGCAGCAGGCGACACAACGGGTTACTCCATGGAGCTCTTTACACATACCGTCCCTGGCTTAGAAAGTGAAACACTTAACAGGCCATGCCCATTACAAGTAGATTCTGACATGGAGTGCACTGATGCACAGCCACAGCCAGAGTACTATGCTGCTCCTTTGACTCAGACCACAACATTGCCCTCTCAGGGTACTGATCCACAATCAGACCCTGATGAGACTATGTTGCCCCGCCACGAACGCTATACCACTGACCGACATGGTGACACAGACGAAGTTGCACACGAGCTCGAAGAGGAGCCAGATGACCCAGTTGTTGACCCCGATTGGCAGCCATTGGGGGAACAGGGTGCAGGCGGCAGTAGTTCAGAAGCGGAGGTGGAGGAGGGGCCGCAGCAGGCATCAACATCGCAACAGGTTCCATCTGCCGGTCCCGTATCTGGGCCAAAACGCGTGTCAAAGCCAAAACCTGTTGGAGGACAGCGTGGCCATCCGGTTAAAGCTCAGTCTGCAATCCCTGAAAAGGGATCCGATGCTAGGAAGAGTGCAGTCTGGCATTTTTTTAAACAACATCCAATTGATCAGCGCAAAGTCATCTGTCAAAAATGTTCAACTAGCTTAAGCAGAGGTCAGAATCTGAAAAGTCTCAATACTAGTTGCATGCATAGACACTTAACCACCATGCATTTTCAAGCCTGGAGTAACTACCAAACGTCCCTTAAGGTTGTAGCACCCTCGGCCAATGAAGCTAGTCAGCAACGCAACATCCCTTCCGTCACTGTAAGGCCACCATTTTCCGCACCACCGGCATTATCTGTGCAGGTTTCTTTACCAGCCAAAAACAGTCAGGGTCAGGGAATCACCAGTTTTGTAGGAGGAAATATTGCATCTAGGGCACCGGCGGAAACAATACCGTCTCCAACCATCTCTCAGTCTGCCATGTCCACCGGCACACCCGAAAGTTCCACGATCTCCATCTCTCCAGTCCAGTTCACCCTACATGAGACTCTGGTTAGAAAAAGGAAGTACTTATCCTCGCATCCGCGTACACAGGGTTTTAACGCCCACATAGCTAGACTAATCTCGTTAGAGATGATGCCCTACCGGTTAGTTGAAAGCGAAGCTTTCAAAGCCCTGATGGAGTACGCTGAACCACGATACGAGCTACCCAGTCGACACTTTTTTTCCAGAAAAGCCATCCCAGCCATGCACCAGCATGTTAAAGAGCGCATCATCCATGCACTCAGGCAATCTGTGAGTACAAAGGTGCACCTGACTACAGATGCATGGACCAGTAGGCATGGCCAGGGACGTTATGTGTCCATCACGGCACACTGGGTGAATGTGGTGGATGCAGGGTCCACAGGGGACATCAATTTCGGGACAGTTGTGCGTAGCCCACGGTCTAGGAAACAGTTGGCTGTAGGCGTTCGCACCCCCTCCTCCTCCTCCTCGTCCTCCTGCAGAAGCTACAGCTCTTCCACAGACCGCAGTCGGCCAACCACTCCATCGGCAGATGACACTGTTGCACACCAGTTGTCCCATTATGGGCCAGCTACTGGCAAGCGTCAGCAGGCTGTATTGGCTATGAAGTGTTTGGGCGACAACAGACACACCGCGGAAGTTCTGTCCGAGTTCTTGCAACAAGAAACGCAGTCGTGGCTGGGCACAGTAGATCTTGAGGCAGGCAAGGTAGTGAGTGATAACGGAAGGAATTTCATGGCTGCCATCTCCCTTTCCCAAATGAAACACATTCCTTGCCTGGCTCACACCTTAAACCTGGTGGTGCAGTGCTTATTGAAAACTTATCCTGGGTTCTCCGACCTGCTCCTCAAAGTGCGTGGACTTTGCTCACATATCCGACGTTCGCCTGTACACTCCAGCCGTATGCAGACCTATCAGCGGTCTTTGAACCTTCCCCAGCATCGCCTAATCATAGACGTTGCAACAAGGTGGAACTCAACACTGCACATGCTTCAGAGACTGTGCCAACAGAGGCGGGCTGTTATGTTTTTGTGGGAGGATACACATACACGGGCAGGCAGTAGGATGGCAGACATGGAGTTGTCAGGTGTGCAGTGGTCGAAGATGCAAGACATGTGTCAAGTCCTTCAGTGTTTTGAGGAATGCACACGGCTGGTTAGTGCAGACAACGCCATAATAAGCATGAGCATCCCCCTAATGTGTCTGCTGATGCAAAGTTTGACGCACATAAAGGATCAGGCGTCTGCACCAGAGGAAGAGGAAAGCCTTGATGACAGTCAGCCATTGTCTGGTCAGGGCAGTGTACAGGACGAGGTAGCGGGCGAAGAGGAGGTGGAGGACGAGGAGGATGATGGGGATGAGTATATTTTTAATGCGGAAGCTTTCCCGGGGCACTGGAAATTGGTTGCGTGGCAAGGACGGGTTCTGGTTTTTTGAGGGACACAAGTGACGTAGATTTGCCTGAAACTGCCCCTCAACCAATCACAACCGTAGATTTGACAACTGGAACTTTGGCCCACATGGCAAATTATGCCTTACGTATCCTAAAAAGGGACACACGCATTACGAAAATGATGAACGATGACGATTACTGGTTGGCCTGCCTCCTTGATCCACGCTATAAAGGCAAATTGCAAAATATTATGCCACATGAGAACTTGGAACTAATATTAGCAACCAAACAATCAACTCTTGTTGACCGTTTGCTTCAGGCATTCCCAGCACACAGCGCACGTGATCGTTCTCACACGAGCTCCAGGGGGCAGCAGACTAGGAGTGTTAGGGGTGCACAGATCAGAAGTGGCGTTGGACAGAGGGGTTTTCTGACCAGGTTGTGGAGTGATTTTGCTATGACCGCAGACAGGACAGGACAATTGAAAGTGACAGGAGACAACATTTGTCCAGTATGGTTACTAACTATTTTTCATCCCTTATCAATGTTCTCCCTCAACCGTCATTCCCATTTGATTACTGGCCATCAAAATTAGACACCTTGCCAGAATTGGCAGAATATGCATTGCAGGAGCTTGCTTGCCCGGCAGCAAGTGTCCTATCAGAAAGAGTATTCAGTGCTGCAGGTTCAATATTAACCGAAAAAAGGACTCGTCTGGCTACCCAAAATGTTGATGATCTAACATTCATTAATATGAACCACAACTGGATTTCGAAATCTTTTGCCCCACCTTGCCCGGCCGACACCTAGCTTTCCTATGAAAAGCTCTTGCCTGTGGACTACTGTGAATTACTTTTCTAATGTCTAATTTGCTGCAGCTGATTGTCCAGCATACAACATGTTTACACCTCCCTAAATGGCCAAACTCCCCACACGGGGCCGTGGTATCGTGACTTGGCGCAAGCACCCGTGAGACTGCTGTTTGTCTGAAGAGGTGGGTGTGCTCGCTTTTGGTTGACGGCATTGCTACTGGGTCCCTCATAGTACAATAAAGAGTCTCTGGCGGTGGTGGTGCGCACCCAACGTCAGACACACTGTTGTAACATGAGGGGCCCTGGGCCTGTACCGCCGGCCACAAGAGAGTTCACCCACCCCCAGGTCAAACATTGCTCTACCACTTCCACAGTTATCTCTCACACTTCCACCAATGTTTAGTCTATGCGCTGACATCCTTCCATACCTGCCACTGACAATACCATTGTGTTGACATGTATGATGGTACTTAACATAGTCAGGGGCAGTGTCCTCTATTTACCACAGTAAATACTTTGCGCTAAATTAGTAGGTCTGAAACAACGCAGAGGATCCCACCCCTGAACCTAATGATTGCACCCTTTAGTGTTTTTGTTTTGTTTTAATGCGAGACATTCACATTTATTTGTTGTTTTGGACTACTAACTGGCAGACACTCATTACAATCGGCCTCCGTTGACCAGACCACTGCTGCCCGTGTACCCCTGGAACCAATTATAAAGTGCCTACAGCCAGCCCATTTTATTATGTTAGGCCTTGGAAGCCTGTCTGCGGTCCCTCCTTCCACTAGGCCTCCACTCACCTGACCACTGCTGCCCGTGTACCCCTGGAAACAATTATAAAGTGCCTACAGCCAGCCCATTTTAGTATGTTAGGCCTTCGAAGCCTGTCTGCGGTCCCTCCTTCCACTAGGCCTCCACTCACCTGACCACTGCTGCCCGTGTACCCCTGGAACCAATTATGAAGTGCCTACAGCCAGCCCATTTTAGTATGTTAGGCCTTCGAAGCCTGTCTGCGGTCCCTCCTTCCACTAGGCCTCCACTCACCTGACCACTGCTGCCCGTGTACCCCTGGAACCAATTATAAAGTGCCTACAGCCAGCCCATTTTAGTATGTTAGGCCTTCGAAGCCTGTCTGCGGTCCCTCCTTCCACTAGGCCTCCACTCATCTGACCACTGCTGCCCGTGTACCCCTGGAACCAATTATAAAGTGCCTACAGCCAGCCCATTTTATTATGTTAGGCCTTGGAAGCCTGTCTGCGGTCCCTCCTTCCACTAGGCCTCCACTGACCTGACCACTGCTGCCCGTGTACCCCTGGAACCAATTTTACAGTGCATAGAGCCTATTTTTTTATTTTATTTAATATTAATAAAGCCATGATGGACTACGCTGTACCACGCTATGAGCTACCCAGTTGACAATTCTTTTGCGAGAAAAGCCATCCCACCCCTCCACCAGCATGTTAAAGACCACATTGTCCTTTCATTCTGTCAATCTGTGAGTCCAAAGGTACACCTGACAACAGACACATGGAGCGGTAGGCATGGCCACGGAAGGTTACGTGTCCTTTGTGGCGCAATGGGTTAATGTATTGGATGCATGGTCCACACAGGGGACAGCCTGATAAGTCTGTCTGCAGTCCCTAATTCAAGTTGTCCTCAAATGAATAAATCTGAGCTTCCACCTTCTGGCTCTCATTAAGTGCTGTTTTTTTAAAAATTGGTGGTTATGGGCCTACTAACTGTGTCTGCCCCTGCCTGGTGTTGTCCTCAACTGAATAAAGCTGAGCTTCTACCTTCTGCCTCTCATTAAGTGCTGTTTTTTAAAAGATTGGTGGTTCCGGCCTACTAACGGTGTCTGCCCCTGCCTGGTGTTGTCCTCAACTGAATAAAGCTGAGCTTCTACCTTCTGGCTCTCATTAAGTGCTGTTTTTTAAAAGATTGGTGGTTCCGGCCTACTAACGGTGTCTGCCCCTGCCTGGTGTTGTCCTCAACTGAATAAAGCTGAGCTTCTACCTTCTGGCTCTCTTTAAGTGCTGTTTTTTAAAAATTGGTGGTTATGGGCCTACTAACGGTGTCTGCCCCTGCCTGGTGTTGTCCTCAACTGAATAAAGCTGAGCTTCTACCTTCTGGCTCTCATTAAGTGCTGTTTTTTAAAAGATTGGTGGTTCCGGCCTACTAACGGTGTCTGCCCCTGCTTGGTGTTGTCCTCAACTGAATAAAGCTGAGCTTCTACCTTCTGGCTCTCTTTAAGTGCTGTGTTTTTAAAAATTGGTGGTTATGGGCCTACTAACGGTGTCTGCCCCTGCCTGGTGTTGTCCTCAACTGAATAAAGCTGAGCTTCTACCTTCTGGCTCTCATTAAGTGCTGTTTTTTAAAAGATTGGTGGTTCCGGCCTACTAACGGTGTCTGCCCCTGCCTGGTGTTGTCCTCAACTGAATAAAGCTGAGCTTCTACCTTCTGGCTCTCATTAAGTGCTGTTTTTTAAAAGATTGGTGGTTCCGGCCTACTAACGGTGTCTGCCCCTGCCTGGTGTTGTCCTCAACTGAATAAAGCTGAGCTTCTACCTTCTGGCTCTGATTAAGCTTTTTTTTTTTTTTTAATTGCTGGATGGGGCCTAATACCTCTGTTTGCTGCTCCCTGGTGTTTGTCCTCAACTGAATAAAGCTGAGCTTCTACCTTCTGGCTCTCATTAAGTGCTGTTTTTTAAAAGATTGGTGGTTCTGGCCTACTAACGGTGTCTGCCCCTGCCTGGTGTTGTCCTCAACTGAATAAAGCTGAGCTTCTACCTTCTGGCTCTCATTAAGTGCTGTTTTTTAAAAGATTGGTGGTTCCGGCCTACTAACGGTGTCTGCCCCTGCCTGGTGTTGTCCTCAACTGAATAAAGCTGAGCTTCTACCTTCTGGCTCTCTTTAAGTGCTGTGTTTTTAAAAATTGGTGGTTATGGGCCTACTAACGGTGTCTGCCCCTGCCTGGTTTTGTCCTCAACTGAATAAAGCTGAGCTTCTACCTTCTGGCTCTCATTAAGTGCTGTTTTTTAAAAGATTGGTGGTTCCGGCCTACTAACGGTGTCTGCCCCTGCCTGGTGTTGTCCTCAACTGAATAAAGCTGAGCTTCTACCTTCTGGCTCTGATTAAGCTTTTTTTTTTTTTTTTTTTTTATTGCTGGATGGGGCCTAATACCTCTGTTTGCTGCTCCCTGGTGTTTGTCCTCAACTGAATTAAGCTGAGCTTCTACCTTCTGGCTCTCTTTAAGTGCTGTTTTTTAAACGATTGGTGGTTCCGGCCTACTAACGGTGTCTGCCCCTGCCTGGTGTTTGTCCTCAACTGAATACAGCTGTGCTTCAACCTTCTGGCTCTCATTAAGTGCTGTGTTTTTAAAAATTGGTGGTTAGGGCCTACTAACGGTGTCTGCCCCTCCCTGGTGTTGCCCTCAACTGAATACAGCTGAGCTTCTACCTTCTTGCTTTCGGCCTATAGTATCAGATATTAAACTGCATTTGGCCTACTAGTGTGGTTGGGCCCTTAAAACAGTGTGTGCTGCTCTTGGGTTTGCTACTCCACTGAACAAAGCAGTGTCGCCTGTTTAGTCCTGTTACCAATTTTGAACGGCATTTAGCCTACTTTATTCTTTGGCCCTATATCTGTTTCCTCCTCATCCTGCCCATTGCCCAGCCACTGCTAGATGAGTCTGCTGGTACATTGACCCAGACCACTACATTCCCCTTGCACTCTACACAGCCAGAATCTGACCCTGCTGAAAGTAAGGTTCCCCTTCCCGCATGTTATACCACCTTACACAGGGACAAAGAGGAAGGTGCAGATGAAAGTGCAGGTTCCTTCATCAGGTGGGGGGGGCATACTCGTTGGCGACGTCACTGGCACAGGGCCCCTCAGAGTACGCAAAAGTGTCGCTGCTGGTGGGAGGCGCCCCCGCCGTGCAAACACACCGCTGTACTTTGAGGGGCCCTGTGCCAGTGCCAATGCCAACGAGTGGGCCCCCCTGCTTGCTTAGGATCACAGCACTTGCAAACTTGACATACTTACCTCTCACTGCTCCACCGCCGTGACGTAGTCCACGTTTCCTGTGCCCACTAAAACCTTGAACCAGCCCTACCCCCCACAACGTTTTCCAAATGACCCCCAATTTCCAATGCCCAACTATTATTATAAAGTTAATTAAGATTGACAAGCTTCAGAAACAAGAATGGATGTTTTTGGCATTAAAATGGGCACTGTAGGTGTTTTCCTGGCCTCCACTCACTGCCGACTATGCTTCCCCATTGACTTGCATTGGGTTTCGTGTTTCGGTCGATCCCCGACTTTCAGCGATAATCGGCCGACTGCACTCGACTCGACTCTGGACAAAGTCGGGTTTCACAAAACCCGACTCGACCTTAAAAAAATGAAAGTCGCTCAACCCTACTGGACACAGCTATTGTTGGGGTTGATGATGCAGTGTTTGTTGTATTTGCATCACTTCAAGTCTGTGTGGGAAGCAGCAATGTAACTCCTCCTCCATCTCCTCTGCTGAGCTGCTCAGCTACATACCTCTGGGTTCAGAACAAGTAGGATCTGCAACATCATCGTCATCCTCTCTGTTCCGACAGTACTCAGAGTCACCCTCCTCTTCTCCTTGCGCTGACACCATAGTACAGGTATCTGAGTCTCATTAGGATCACCTCCACCCTTGGTGGTTAACATCTGGTGATGAGAATCTGGATACTGCTCTGACCCTACTTTGTCCGGCTCCAGAGCCAACATGAAACATTTTTAAGTGGAAATCTGGCCTTTTGATTTGTCACTGAAAAACAGTTTTATCACAAACGATTTGGAGATGCTAATTGGGCCTCGTGGCTGCACCACAATATTAAGCCTAATGATTTTTAAGTGGAAATCTGGCCTTCTGATTTGTCTCTGAAACACATATTTTTCACAAACGATCTGGAGTAGCTAATTGGTTCTCCAGGCTGCACCCAAATATTATGCCTAACAATTTTTAAGTGGAAATCTAGCGTTCTGATTTCCCAATGAAAAACAGTTTTATCACAAACAATTTAGAGTTGCTAATTAGGTCTCATGGCTGCACCACAATATTTGGCCTAATAATATTTAAGTAGAAATATGGCCTTCTGATTTGCCACTGAAACAAAGTTTTATCACAAAAGATTTGGAATAGCTAATAAGGCCTCGTGGCTGCACACCAATATGAGGCCTAACAATTTTTAAGTGGAAATCTAGATTCTAATTTGCCAATAAAAAACAGTTTTATCACAAAGGATTTAGAGTTGCTAATTGGGACTCGTGACTGCACCACAATATTTGACCTAACAATTTTTAAATGGAAATCTGGCCTTCTGATTTGCCACTGAAGCACAGTTTTATCACAAATGATTTGGAGTAGCTAATTGGGCCTCGTGGCTGCACAACCATATTAGGACTAACGATTTTTAAATGGAAATATTGCCTTCTGATTTGTCTCTGAAACACGTTTTTGTCACAAGCAATTTGGAGTAACTAATGTGGCCTTGTGGCTGCACCCCAATATTAGGACTAATGATTTTGAAGTGGAAATCTGGCCTTCTGATTTGTCTCTGAAACACGGTTTAATCACAAACTATTTGGAGTAGCTAATTTGGTCTCGTGGCTGAACCCCAATATTAGGCGTACTGATTTTGAAGTGGAGATCTGGCCTTCTGATTGGTCTATGAAACATTTTGTTATCACAAACGATTTGGAGTAGCTAATTGAGACTCGTGGCTGTACCACAATATTAGGCCTAACAATTTTTTTGTGGAAATATGGCCTTCTGATTTGCCACTGAAGCACAGTTTTATCACAAATGATTTGGAGTAGCTAATTGGGCCTCGTGGCTGCACAACCATATTAGGACTAACGATTTTTAAATGGAAATATTGCCTTCTGATTTGTCTCTGAAACACGTTTTTGTCACAAGCAATTTGGAGTAGCTAATGTGGCCTTGTGGCTGCACCCCAATATTAGGACTAATGATTTTGAAGTGGAAATCTGGCCTTCTGATTTGTCTCTGAAACACGGTTTAATCACAAACTATTTGGAGTAGCTAATTTGGTCTCGTGGCTGCACCCCAATATTAGGCGTAATGATTTTGAAGTGGAGATCTGGCCTTCTGATTGGTCTATGAAACACTTTGTTATCACAAATGATTTGGAGTAGCTAATTGAGACTCGTGGCTTTACCACAATATTAGGCCTAACAATTTTTTTGTGGAAATATGGCCTTCTGATTTGTCACTGAAACACAGTTTTATCACTAACGATTTGGAGTAGCAAATGTGGCTTCTGGAGACCGCCACACAGTTTTTGCACAATCTGCTTCAATGCTGAAAGATCGATTTCGCACAAGACAGGATCCTATCTATTTAACTTACAACTTCACGTTCAGCACCAACACTAGTGCAGGAGCAACCTCACTGCACTGTGACACTGAGACAATGGCGCCAGCAAAACAACATGACCTCTTTTTACATGACCAGGGACATTTAAGCTTTGACAGTATATCACAGAAGACATTTTGTCATGGCGTTGTGGTTGTTTTCTGCTCCCTGACTGGCTGCCGGAATAAACACACATAAAGTTAAGGGGAAAAAATAGAGAGTGCCACTCCTGTAACTGCTCCACATACTCTTCTAACCTCTTCACAACCCCTGCCCTCATCAAACACATCCACCCGTCCCCCTATTTCATCATACAGCACCACTCTCCTAGCCTAAGTAGTAACAAAAGCATTAGTGGAAATGTGATGATTTACTGAACTGTGACCTTCTTACCTTTCTTATATATCGGTATCACATGAGCCACCCTTCAGTCTGTAGCACCAACTCTGTTACAAGAGATTATAAGAGTGTAAGCAGTTTGTTAATTACTGAGCTTAATTCCCTCAGTATCCGAGGATGAATTGTACTTCTTGCGTACTACTTGCGTACTTCTTCTTGTATTTAGCTAGTTATATCAGGTGGTGATTTTTTACTTTTGCCTTGCTGAATGGTCCTTGGAACAGTCAGTACCTTTGTTAACATGGATGAAAAGTACCTGTTTAATATCTCAGCCTTTTCTTTGGCCTTTATAATTATCATATTATTGTCTTGTATGGGGTGATGCCATATTTTTTTTTCCTTTTTGGCATTGATGTATTTATAAAATTTTGGGGAATTTATTTCAATGTCGCTAGCAATTTGATTTATCTGTAGATAAATTTGCTAGCTTGATTTCTTTGGAACATTTCTTATTAAGATTTTTATACACCTGAAAAACTATTTCTGTACTCTCAGCCTTCAAGATTTGGAATGCCATTTGTTTTAGTCATCTTAAACTTTGTTCTGTTTTATTTATCCATATTGGTTTCTTTTTATTCTTGAACATTGTATTGCCATAGGGTATATGTTTTTTACAGGATTCTAGTAGTATATCCTTAAACATGCCCCATTTATGGTCTGTATCCCCAGTCACCATGACTTGGTCCCACTCTTCATGATTAAGCGCGTCCTTTAATTTGCTGACATCAGCTTTCCTAACATTCCAGATTTTTGCATTTTCCCTTTTAAATGCTTGATTGAAAATTACTTTGAAACTTACCATATTATAGCCAAATGCTCCCTGACCTGTAGATCTGAAATTGTATCTGGTTTATTTGACAGAAACAGATACAGCAGATTATCGCCTTTGGTTTTCTCACCTACCTGCTGAGAGAGGTAATTGTCCTGAATTGCATATAAGAGCTTACAGCTTTTAGCACAACCAGAAAATTCTATGTCCCATTGAATGTCTGTGTAGCTAAAATACCCCCTATTATTATTTGCTGCCATTTTAATTTGTTGCAGCATTTCCTCCTCTAAATTCTTGTCTGCTTTTATTGTTTGTTTCTATTTTTCTGTCCAATGAAGTTTCTTTTAAGAATTTTAGTGCATGCTGGGATGCTCACACAGGATGTCATCAGGGGACCGCCACAGCTGCTTTCTCCACCTTGAAATGAAGCATAATCGGTGACATTTGTTTCAGGGGCTGGGCACGTTGCTGCTCTCGCTGCTTGCCATGTTGTCTCTTTACAATTTTCACTGTCACTGTGCATTGAAAGGAATAAAGCGTAGGGAATTCATGCTGAGCATACGCCAGAATTAACAATTTACGCATACTCAGTAAAGCTGGGACTATCTCAGCCCTTGAAACAGATGTCACTAATTATACTTTGTTTCAGAGAGGGGGCAGAGGCTGCGGCAGTGATGTCCCATTGAGTATTACAGCATGAGCTAGTGAATTTCAAGCAAAGTGTCATTTGAAGTTAAAAAACAGATAGGAAGTCAGAATAGAGAATTTTTAAATGAAGCATATTAGAAAAGGATATTAGATTATTAATTTAGTTAGAGTTTAAGATGAAATTCACCTTTGGACCACTCTTGTAAGTTCAGCCAATTGATTCAGCCCTCACCACAGTGCCAGTTTCTTATGTGGTATCTTGGGAAAATTAATTACCCACCGCTGGACTGAACTCATAGAAGGCCACCACCATTCCCTTCATTTGGCACTCGAATGCTACTGCATCCCAAAAAGAACAGAAATTTCTAGACATACACAGAGAGCATACTAAAGCCAGTGCAGAATGCAACATTGCCTAGATCAAGAAAGCATTTGAACCCTGATTAGTATGTAGAAAATTAACCATAATGTGGGGGCATATATAAACAACTCCATAAAGGAAAATATACATATTGATATTGACAGTGCTAATAAGAAAGTGTATAAATGCAGAGTGGTGAAACGTATGTTTGGGTGAAATATAGCCTGATACTGTAGCGCATCTAATTAATGACGAGCTGTGGCATATCTTATGGTAGAAATCTTAATTCAGCCTTTGGCTGAACTAATGGCAAAGGTGCACACAGTAACGTCTGACTCCAACATGCCTCTCATCAAGACTGGAATTGTTCATGTCAGTCTTCGTTAATCAGGGTCAAAGTGTCTAAAGTGTTGCGTTGAGAAACTTCATGTTATTTGGTTTGAATGTCATACAAATAGGAATATTAATTTGTATATTTTCTTATTAGACGTGAAGTGCCATCAACTGTCTTTTTCTATTTACTCTATGCCATCATTGTGATAATATACAGGGCCATTGTGGAATCGTGCTTTTGCAATCATATTTTGTGAAATTCCTTCTTGAGATCAATTATGATATTGCATGTTTATTATCAATTGGTAATAAAGTGGATAATTTTTATATTAATTCCAGTGAATATTGACTGCTTATTGTTTCTGTACTATACTTTATGTTTAGAAGTTATCACGATAATAAATATAAGAGGTCACTAGTAATTAGCAATATGTTCTTAGTCCCAAGGTGCAATATTTGATTCAAGTGACTTTAGTTACTCTGAACTAAACATTTTGGATGAGCAAGTTCGTCATTTATGGCAGCTGTTTACCTTATGGCAGGAGGACATTTTAAGAGGACCAGTGCATAAGGTTGCATAGTCATTGATTGGTTCCAGGAACCTTGCAGTGAGTATTCCTTGCTTCAATAGTCTTTGAATTTTTCCGATCTTAATCCTATAAAGCATCTCTGGAAGGAGGTAGAAAAAGCTGTTTAGCCATTGTCAGTATTTCTATCTCACCTGAGGAAACTGCAAGAAGATATCCTGTCCACATGAGCCAATATTTCTGCGGGACAATTTTAACACCTAGTGTAATCTGTGCTACAATAAATTGATGCAGTTCCCAAGGCCAAATGAGGCCCAATATGCTAATAAATAAGTGACTCTAATAAAGTAGCCATTTATTGAATGTACAGTTAAAGTTAGTTCTTTATAAGGCCATTTTTTAACACTTTGTTCATATTAATTAAGCCCTTTACTTTAGCGCTCATTCAGACATCAATAATTTTTCTCATAAGCAAAAACTCAGTCATTTTCATCAGTGATTTGGATCACATTTTCATTCGTATTTAATCAGTTTTCCATTGTTACCAACATAATTTCATTATTTTTTTATTTGCCTACAAAAATGTTTCTAAAGATTCTCCTTTAAACTTAACAATAACATCAGACACACTATGATGCAGCTTGGATGGCTTTCAAGCACTATGCAATATTTTTAGGAATAAACTGACTTGCACTGGGAAGTATCGTTTCTGATGCAATCAAAATCAGACATGTCCATGTGGTTTTCTGTGGACCACCCAGTGAGAAACAAAACACGAAAATGTGGTATGAGTTCAGTCTGTAAAATGGGATCTAAGGGGTAACATTTCTCTTTGTGGAGAGTGACAAGCCATGCCTGGCATCTAATAGTGAGGAGCCTTATATGCCCATGCTTCACTGGGTAATTAAATATGCAAATTTTCTCTTCAGAGAGAAAGAGGACTCTAACTCTGGTGCCATCTATTGGAAGTAGCCATCCTAAACATCAATATCGACCCTTTAGCAAGTTTTGCCATATGCTTGTCACTCTCCATAAGTAGTAAAGTTACCCCTTAGATCCCAGTCTTAAACCTCTCACCTATCAAAATCAGATCTCATACTTTGCACTGATGAGGGGCAATATCCCGAAACACTGTATCTGCAAATTGAGATTCTAGTTTGGCTTTTATAATGTCATATTGCAAAGCTCGTTAAAAGGTTGATATTGACTTTTAGGATTTCTACTTCCAACTTGTGGCACTAGAGTTCTAATCCTTTTCCTCTCCGAAAAGGCAAATTGCATCTTCAATCTGTGAAAAACACAGAATTTATGCATAAAAAACTTATGTCTCAATGAGGCCTCACTTATAGGATACATTTATACCACAAGTTGATCGTGTACTGATTACTTTCAAATTAATATTCACAGCAGACCTAGTTTATAGATAGACTAAATATACTTTTTATCATCTAAATGAGTCATTAACTTTTTTTCAGCTATGAAAACTGCTTGAAATATAAAAACAAGATAGAGTAATTTAGATGAAAATAATTAAAATAAAAATAGTAACACAACCCTTACAGCTGCATTGTGAATTGTGAGCGGCAATAGATGGTTATTTTATAAAACATACAGAGTACAAAGTGTTACATAAGTTATCCAATACAGATGGATGTGATTACCAAGAAGCATCTGGCGTTAAAAAAGAACATTTTATGCTGGTAGAAAAAACTTAGCTTAACTAAACTTTATTAATACCAATTTGTAAACACAATAAAACATAGGAACAAAAATATGTTTGCCACAATGATACCAAATAAAAGTAATCTAAAATAAATATTAATGTAAGGAATCTAATATGCAAAGCAATATTTATTGCTAAAGTATATATCAAAAATTACGTTTTTCATGATATCTGTATTCTATCACCACTCAAGGATATTTTTATCTAAGACATACTGCATCTGCAGGTAATTGATCATAGGTTTAAATGCTTGCCGTGACTAGAATAAAAGGATTAGAACAAGAATTTATAAAGAGCAAGAATCAAGTCTTTATCACATCTTCCTGCCATTCTCAGGATTCCATAAACTTCAGGTATTTGCCACCTAAACTATGAAGAGCATAATGAAAGGGCATTTTAAATCCATTATCCAAAGGCGAAAAAACTAATTTTATCTGTGAGTAGATGGCCACTTAAAAAAGACCACAGGACGAATGGACGTAGAGCGGAGTCCACAGCTTTAAGGGATATAGACTCTTTCCAGCACAGAGCACCGGTTGCATAGATATTATTGTTGTGTTTTATGGGAGATTTGCTTGCTCATCAGTTCATCCTCAGGAATCAATGTTTCCATTCAGTGACAGCAAGCAGAAGAAGGCATTCAGGTTGGATCTTATGTGTACCTCAGGCCAGACAGGAGATTGCCAAAGGTAAATGTAAAGCAATCATTCAATCATAGGCCCATTGTGTGGATGGGGTTAGTAGACCCAGGGGAGCTGTTACCACAGGGAGTCTCACATGCAGGTGGTGGGCTTCTGGAATATGCTTCTGGAATATGCTTCATTCTGTGAGCTAAAGGAAAATGTTTAGGGGGAGGGAGAAAGACACACATATTTAGTCAGGCAGTTGTTGGAGTGACGTTGAAGAGAGTGGATCGAGGATGATGTCCTGGAGGACATGTAAGGATGGACCATAGAGTTGGGAGATCAGTTGCTGGCTGGGCTGAACACACGTTCTACTGTTGAGGGATTTGTCATCTGGATTTCAGGAACTGTCTTAATTGGAACTGTTGCTGCTGGATGCATGGACTTTGGTTGTGTTACGTGTCATTTGGAGTAGCCTGGACTGTGACTACAGACTATCCTGGCAGGAGATACAAAATCTGTGGGCCAACCAAAAGTTGGAAGACAGTGAGTATCGCCTGGTACAGGGGCAGTGGGACTATCAGCCCTGGGAAAAGGATCTTGTGCAGCGTCGGACTGGTGTACCTTGGGCCAACCAGAGAAAAATCATTCTTGGGGCCCACCATGCAGTTGTGCAAAATTACCTAACAGGACAGATTCGATATACTACACCACACAGGAGGGCTGACATATCCATTATATACTACACCACACAGGAGGGCTGATAGATCCTCCATATACTACACCACACAGGAGAGCTGACAGATCTTCTATATACTACACCACACAGGAGAGCTGACAGATCCTCTATATACTACACCACATAGGAGAGCTGATAGATTCTCTATATACTACACCACACAAGACAGCTGACAGACCCTCTATATACTACACCACAGAGGAGGGCTGACAGATCCTCTATATACTACACCACACGGGAGAGCTGACAGATTCTCTATATACTACACCACATAGGAGAGCTGATAGATTCTCTATATACTACACCACACAAGACAGCTGACAGACCCTCTATATACTACACCACAGAGGAGGGCTGACAGATCCTCTATATATTACACCACACAGGAGAGCTGACAGATCCTCTATATACTACACCACACAGGACAGCTGACAGATCCTCTATATACTCCACCACACGGGAGAGCTGACAGATCCTCTATATACTACACCACACAGGACGGCTGACAGATCCTCTATGTACTACACCACACAGGAGAGCTGAAAGATCCTCTATGTACTACACCACACAGGAGAGTGGACAGATCCTCTATGTACTGATACCAATTTCATATTCTACACGAACTTAGCATATTTAGATTTGTGTTCGCTTTAACAAGCTGTTTTACTCAAAGTCGGCAAAATTCAGACACAGTTTGGCAAATCATTATGTTTCCACTAATGCTTTTGTTATTACTTTGGCTAGGATACTAGTGCTGTATGATGAGAGGATGGTATGGGGGATCGTGCTTGATGAGGGGAGGTGGGTGTGAAGAGTTTAGAGAAGAATGTTGAGAGGTTAGAGGAGCGGCAAGCTCTTTTTTTTCCCTTAAAACTTAATGTGTGTTGATTCCGGCAGCCAATCAGGGTGCAGAAACCATCCACAATGTCATTACACAAGTCTTCTGTGATTCACAGTCAAAGTCAAATGTCCCTGGCCATATAAAAAGTGGAAATCTTGTTTTGCTGGCGCCATTGTCTCAGTGTCACAGGGCAGTGACATCACTCCTGTGCTAGGGCTTCTGCTGCTGAAAGTGAAATTGTCAGTTAAATAGATAAGATCCTGTCTTGTCTGAAATCAACCTTCCGGCATCAAAGTAGATTGTGCAAAAAACTGTGTGGCAGTCTTCGGAGGCACCATTAACTACTCCAAATCGAGTGTTATAAAACTATGACAAATCAGAAGGCCAGATTTCCACTTAAAAATTGTTAGGCCTAATATTGGGGTGCAGCCACGAGGCGCAATTAGCTACTCCAAATCGTTTGTGATAAAACTGTGTTTGAGTGACAAATCAGAAGTCCACACTTGAAAATATAAATTATTTGTGCTAATATCGTTGTCCTGAAACAATGCTACATTTTGGCAGATTATTATGCTGGTAATATTTTGGCCAAGTCTGGAGTCCACGTTTCAAAATATAAATTATTTTTGGTAATACTGTGCTAACAAAGTAAGGCCAGATTTATCCAGAAAAATATTTTGTGCTGGTCATATGTTTTTGCCATGCATGAGTCCACATTTGAAAATACAAATTGTTTGTGCTAATAGCATGTTCCTGAAACAGGGCCACATTTAAGTATATAAATATTTACATAGTTACATAGTTATTAAGGTTGAAGGAAGACTTTAAGTCCATCTAGTTCAACCCATAGCCTAACCTAACATGCCCTAACATGTTGATCCGGAGGAAGGCAAAAAAAAAACCATGTGGCAGAGTAAGCTCCACATTGGGGAAAAAAATGCCTTCCCGACTCCACATACAGCAGTCAGACTAGTTCCCTGGATCAACGCCCTATCAAGGAATCTAGCGTATATACCCTGTAACATTATACTTTTCAAGAAAGGCATCCAGTCCTCTCTTAAATTTAAGTAACGAATCACTCATTACAACATCATACGGCAGAGAGTTCCATAGTCTCACTGCTCTTACAGTAAAGAATCCACGTCTGTTATTATGCTTAAACCTTCTTTCCTCCAGACATAGAGGATGCCCCCTTGTCCCTGTCTCAGGTCTATGATTAAAAAGATCATCAGAAAGGTCTTTGTACTGTCCCCTCATATATTTATACATTAAAATAAGATCACCCCTTAGTCTTCGTTTTTCCAAACTAAACAGTCCCAAGTGTAATAACCTATCTTGGTATTGCAGACCCCCCAGTCCTCTAATAACCTTGGTCGCTCTTCTCTTCACCCGCTCTAGTTCAGCTACGTCTTTCTTATACACCGGAGACCAGAACTGTGCACAGTATTCTAAGTGTGGTCGAAATAGTGACTTGTATAGAGGTAAAATTATGTTCTCCTCATGAGCATCTATGCCTCTTTTAATGCATCCCATTATTTTATTTCCCTTTGTAGCAGCTGCCTGACACTGGCCACCCAGGTCTTTTTCATTGACCGTTTTGCCCAGAGTCTTAGAATTAAGCACATATTTATACATCTTATTACTTCTACCCAAGTGCATGACCTTATATTTATCCCCATTAAAGCTCATTTGCCATTTATCAGCCCAAGCTTCTAGTTTACATAAATCATCCTGTAATATAAAATTGTCCTCCACTGTATTGATTACCCTGCAGAGTTTAGTGTCATCTGCAAATATTGAAATTCTACTCTGAATGCCCCCTACAAGGTCATTAATAAATATGTTAAAAAGAAGAGGGCCCAATACTGACCCCTGTGACCCAGTCCGAGTGTGCTCCATTAATAACCACCCTTTGTTTCCTATCCCTGAGCCAGCTCTCAACCCACTTACACATATTTTCCCCTATCCCCATTATTCTCATTTTATGTATCAACCTTTTGTGTGGCACCGTATCAAAAGCTTTTGAAAAGTCCATATATACTACATCTACTGGGTTCCCTTGGTCCAGTATGGAAATTACCTCTTCATAGAAGCTGATCAAATTAGTCTGACATGAACGGTCCCTAGTAAACCTGTGCTGATACTGGGTCATGAGTTTATTCCTCTTCAGATACTCCAGTATAGTATCCCTTAGAATGCCCTCCAGGATTTTACCCACAGTAGAGGTTAAGCTTACTGGCCTATAATTTCCGAGTTCAGTTTTTGTCCCCTTTTTGAATATTGGCACCACATTTGCTATTCGCCAGTCCTGTGGTAGAGACCCTGTTATTATGGACTCGTTAAAGATTAGAAATAATTGTCTATCAATGACTGTACCTAATTCCTGCAGTACTCGGGGGTGTATCCCATCCGGGCCCGGAGATTTGTCAATTTTAGTTTTTCTTAGATGCCGCCGTACTTCCTTCTGGGTTAAGCAGGTGACACTTAATGGGTAATTTTAGATATCACTGATCATATTGTCTGCCAAGGGATTTTCTTCTGTAAATACTGATGAAAAAAAGTCATTTAGCATATTGGCTTTTTACTCATCCTCCTCCACCATATCCCCCAGACTATTTTTAAGGGGGCCAACAATTTCATTTTTTAGTTTCTTACTATTTATGTAGTTAAAGAATATTTGGGGATTATTTTTACTCTTTCTGGCAATGAGTTTCTCTGTCTCAATTTTTGCTGCCTTGATTTGCTTTTTACAGAATTTATTTAATTTTCTGTATTTATTTAATGCCTCATCACTACCTACTTACTTTAATTCTCTAAATGCTTTCTTTTTGTCACTTATTGTGCCCCTTAAAGCTCTATTTAGCCATATTGGATTCCTCCTATTTCTAGTATGTTTATTCCCATACGGTATATGCTGTGCACAGGTCCTATCCAGGATGCTAATAAACGTCTCCCATTTTCTTTGTGTATTTTTATGTCTCAGGATATCGTCCCAGTTAATTGCACCAAGATCATCTCTCATCCGTTGGAAATTTGCCCTCCTGAAGTTTAGTGTCCTTGTCACCCCTCTACTACACATCTTATTAAAGGATACACGAAAACTTATTATTTTGTGATCACTATTCCCCAAGTGACCCCCAACCCTTATATTTGATATGCGGTCTGGCCTGTTTGTTAATATTAGGTCTAGCAGTGCCCCCCTTCTTGTTGGGTCCTGAACCAGTTGTGAAAGGTAATTGTCTCTCATAGTTGTCAAAAACCGATTACCTTTGCTGGAACTGCAGGTTTCTGTTCCCCAATCTATTTCAGGGTAGTTGAAGTCCCCCATAATAATGACTTCTCCTTGAGTCGCAGCTTCATCTATTTGCTTTACGAGGATATTCTCCATTGCTTCCATTATTTTTGGAGATTTATAACAAACCCCTATCAGTAATTTATTATTTTTTCCCCCTCCCCTTATCTCCACCCACAGGGACTCTACATTTTCATTAAATTCACCTATATTATCACGCCGGATGGGTTTTAAGGACGATTTTGCATACAGACACACCCCTCCCCCTCGCTTATCTGTACGGTCATTTCTGAAAAGGCTATAGCCCTGCAAGTTAACAGCCCAGTCATGGCTCTCATCCAGCCATGTTTCAGATATCCCCACCATGTCATTATTATGCTCCAACAAAATTAATTCTAATTCGTCCATTTTGTTGGCGAGGCTTCTGGCATTAGTATACATATACTTGATGTTCCTCTCTGTACCTCTATTCTTTTTTAAATTATTAACTGGGGAATTTTTTTCCCCATGATGGAGCTTACTCTTACCACATGGGGTTTTTTTTGCCTTCCCCTGGATCAACATGTTAGGGCATGCTAGGCTATGGGTTGAACTAGATGGACTTAAAGTCTTCCTTCAACCTTAATAACTATGTAACTATGTAACTATGTAACCCCAACCCCCATGCCACCGCCACCCCCAACTTCCTTATTTGTGCCCAGGTCTCTATCTGCACTATCTTACCCTTCTATAAATTGAATACCCTCCCCTCAATCCCTAGTTTAAACACTCCTCCAACCTTCTAGCCATTTTCTCCCCCAGCACAGCTGCTCCTTCCCCATTGAGGTGCAGCCCGTCACTAGCGTAGAGCCTGTAGCCCACTGAGAAGTCAGCCCAGTTCTGCAGGAACCCAAACCCCTCCTTCCTACACCAATTCTTGAGCCACTTATTAACCTCCCTAATCTCCCGTTGCCTCTCTGGCATGGCACGTAGTACAGGCAGTATTTCAGAAAATACCACGTTGAAGGTCCTTGCTTTCAGCTTGCAGCCTAATTCCCTGAAATCATCTTTAAGGACCTTCCACCTACCTCTAACTTTGTCATTTGTGCCAATGTGCACCATGACCGCTGGGTCCTCACCAGCCCCTCCCAGTAATCTGTCCACCCGATCAGTGATGTGTCGGACTCGAGAGCCAGGTAGGCAGCACACCGTCCCATGATCCCTGTCTTTGTGACAGATTGCCCTATCTGTTCCCCTAATAATTGAGTCCCCCACTACCAGCACCTGTCTGGCCTGTACTGCTCTCCTATTTCCCTTCTTACTGTAGCAGTCACTCCTCCAGCTTTCAGAGAACATGCCTGGCTGCAGCAGTGCTACCCCTGTACTGGCACCCCCCATCATCTGCCAACTTAGCAAACTTATTGGGGTGTGCCAGATCAGGACTAGCCTCCCTGGCACTCTTCCCTCTACCCCGCTTTCTGAATGTCACCCAGCTAGCTACTTCACTGTCCTGCAGCTCCATCTTACCATCCCCCCTCATCTATCCCATTGAGTGTCTGCTCAGTGAGCAGAAGACTCCTCTCCATATTGTCTATGGATCTCAGTGTTGCCAGCTGCACATTTAGATCCAGAATCTGGGCTTCCAAATGCACAATGTGCTCACATCTCGCACAGCAGTATGCACCCTCGACCGGCTGATCAAGGACTGCATATATGTGGCAAGATGTGCACTGGATGGCATTAACAATAGTGAAGCACATTTCCTAATGGGGATTGCACCAGACAGAAACGTTAAATAAAAATAAATACAAAGTATTATTAAAATACAGACAGCAATTCAGCAATTCCTCCCTTGGAAACTCCCTGAATCCAAAGTCACTGAATCACAAGTCACACTTACCGCCGTTCACACTTACGCTCAGGTCACACTCAGCTCGCTCACACTCGCTAAGCTGAAGATTTAAAGATTTTTTTTTTCCCTCAGCAACCATCCACCTTGCTGTTCAATGCTCTACCAAAAAAGGTACTACTACTTCTTCTCTGACAGGGATCCACATTTCTGAATCAAATAGTTTGGACTAATAATGTGGTACAGAAAGCAGGCTATGTTTCAGTATAAATTAAGACGATAGCGGCAAACCACTGATGAAAAAATTATAAAAACTTTATTCAGGCATTGCAAGCCATATTAAAAACATGAAAAACCTTACACGTTTCAGGTGCATGCAGCATCCTTAGTCATAGGATATACAATTAAAATCACAGCCAGAATAAATATCAATGAACAACCAATCACAGATGACAAATGATTAATTACATATGCACAAGGTGTGGATGCAAACACAGCAGAAAAAAAAACACATATCAATAAATATAAAATAAATAATTTCTTGAGTTCATGCCGATTGGATATTTTGTGTCCAGCTTTACAATCCAGAATGCCTCCCTTGAAGTCAATAGTTTCTGTTTGTTTCCACCCTAAGGGCTGTCCCACACGTCCAGATAATTCCGGTACCGGAAAAATCGGTACTGGAGTTATCCGTGACCGTGTGCCCCTGCGTTTCTGGTGAACATCAGTGTGGCACACGTGTGCGGCCCGTGTGCCCACTGGGTACCACACGCACCGTGCTGGGTACCACACGTACTACCAGCATCTGGTGCTGAAGCCGCGATTCATATGTTCCCTGCAGCAGCGTTTGCTGCAGAGAAAATATGAATTATAGTGTTTAAAATAAAGATCTATGTGTCCGCCGCCCTCCCACCCCCTGTGCGCCCCCCCGCTGTTCAGAAAATACTCACCCGCTCCCTCGTTGGCTGTCGATGCTTCCTGGTCTGGCCGTGGCTTCCACTGTATGCGGTCACGTGGGGCCGCTCATTTACACTCATGAATAGGCGGCTCCACCCCTATGGGAGGTGGAGCCACATATTCATGACTCTAATCGTTGGCCCCACGTGACCGCATACAGTAGAAGGGGCGGCCGGCACAGAACACTGCGAGGGAGGCGGGTGAGTATTTTCTGAACAGTGGGGGGGGGGGCGCACAGGGGGTGGGGGGGCGGCGGACACATAGATCTTTATTTTAAACACTATTATTCATATTTTCTCTGCAGCAAACGCTGCTGCAGAGAAGATATGAATGGCGGCTTCAGCACCATGTGGGGGGGACAGCGCTTACTGTAGCGCTGTCTCCTGCACGCACACGGACTGCAGACGGACAACGTCCGTGTGCGGTCCGTGTTTTACACGGACCCATTGACGTGCGCTCCCACGAACACTGACATGTCTCCGTGTTTGGCACACGGAGACACGGTCCGCAAAAAATCAATGACATCTGCACAGATGTATTGATTTTTATGGGTCTACGTGTGTCAGTGTCTCCGGTACGTGAGGAAACTGACACCTCACGTACCGGAGCCACTGACGTGTGAAACCGGCCTGAAAAGGATTGAAAATCTTTTCAAATGCATAAATAGCAAAATGTGTGACGTCTCCTTGGTGAATATTCACAAAGTGTTTTGAAGCACCGGAGTAAGCCACATTTTTGTTTTGAATATTGACTAAATGTTCAGCTAGGCGTTTCTTAATTTTTCACGTGGTACAACCAACATATTGCATTTTGCAACAACATGAATTTCCAGTAAAAAAAAATCCTGATTAGAGCATAAACGTTTGATTCTGTTAAACTCCCCATAATGGATCGCCTTAATAGTATGTTTCGAATAAGAGGAGGAAGAAGTAGAGAGTTTCCTGAATTACCTTTTCTGTATGCCGAAGTATGTATCTTATGTGAAATGGAATCACCTGTTAACAATACATCCAAAAAAGGAATTTTTGTGCCTACACCACTGATGGTAAAAGATAAACTTAAATCATTGGTATTAAGATACATATGAAATTTTTCCAGATCTGCTGTAGAACCCTGCCATATAAAGATCAGATTGTCCACATATCGGCCAAACCAATATATATATATATTCAGGAAAAGGATTAGAATCATTAAAAAGAAAATGTTCCTCGAACGAAGCCATGTACAAAATTGCAAGCAAAAGTAAAACATTTTGAGCCCAAAGGAGCACCAACAATTTGAGAAATTTTTTTTTTCAAAAATAAAAAAATGATGCTTGAGCAGATATGTGAGCGGTCTGATAATGAAGTGCTTCAACTCTGCAGAACAGTCACTGTAACGATCCAAATGATAACTGACAGCCTGAACAGCCAAAGAATGAGGGACAGATGAATAAAGATTCACTACATCTTTCACCGCATCAATCTCATTTATTAATTCGCCAAGACGAGTCTTCATAAGAAACAAGTTCCATTAATTTAAAGGAACATTGTGACAAAATAGCATTCCATTTCATGAGAAAATATAGGTAGGAGTTTTTTTTAATGTGAAGTCCACATGGGATCATGTCCTTTTCAAGATATTTTTTCAAGGTGTTATGATCCCACCATGTTCTCAACTGCTGCCCCAATAATTTATCAAGTTTTTTAGTCATGTCTCTGTTATGTGATGATTCATAATTTACTAAATCAGGTTCATGAAAAACTTGTGCTAGCTTAGCCATCCGCAAGTAATGATGAGCGAGCACTAAAATGCTCAAGTGCTCGTTGCTCGGTTCGAGCAAATTGGAATACTCAGGTATGCGACCCGAGCAACAAGCCCAATGTAAGTCTAAAGGAAACCCAGGTACTTTTGTCGCGATCCCCCCGGGGGTCATTTTAAGGTAAAAAAAGTCTGAAAATGATGGAAACACTGCAAATGACACAGGAACATCACGGGTATCGCCCCTGGAAGCATTTCTGACTTCTAGGTCACAGCTGTAAGCAATGTTGTCTTTTTATAGGTGCACCAAAAAACATACAAAAACGAAACCAAAATGGATTTTGCTGGGAAATATGTTAAGGTACATCTTTTCCAGGGTAATGACTTGAGGTTGTATATAAAGCAAAATAATTAACCCCAGACCAAAATGTTCCTCCATCACTTGGGCTATGTTGACACTCAGCGTTTTTTATGCGTTTTTCAACTTTAACATTACTTTCAACCAATACAAATGCATTCACTGGGAAATATCATTGTAACATTTAACAACCCTAGCTGGTCGTATGGTGTGTGACACATAAGGAGACACATCTTGTTTCATTTATGAAGGAGGGACTCTTAAAGTCACAAAGCCTATTTTTAGAGGGGCATCAGGCGACATTAATATTCTTAAAGGGCCATTATTAAACAATGGGTCTCCTATGCTGTTATTGCCTATGCAGTGAGTGGCTGGGCTGCCAAGAATTACAACGCATCCCAATACCCTTTTCACGAGAGGTACAGGAGGGCCTCCTGAAAAAATGTTGCATTGAATGCAAGGCCTGGCCTGCTATTAAGTCATATGCACCCCAATAAGCCTTTGAACCCAGATACTAGATGGCCACAGGAAAACTCACTTCACAGTCTTCAGTTGGTCCTGCCATACAGTTTCCTTCTGCATTGAATGCAAGGGCTGCCTTGACCCAAATTTGCAAGCACCCCAATCCCCCTTGGAAGAAACATGGAGGAGGGCCTCCTATAAAAACTGTCCCATTACAAAGGAGCGGGTGTCCTAGACTCGTAATGCCCATACACTAAGTTTATGGGCTGACAAACATTACCCCATGGGGGTACATTTTTTACAGAATTTTTTATAGGGATCATAGACATACTTGCCAAAAAATTCACTGACTGTAGCAGCATGGAACACGTTAACCCTGGTGATGGATAAGTATCTTACAGATTCCTCTCCATTACTAAGTTGTGAGCCTGATGTCACATGACAATGCAAAGGTGACATCAACCCCAGAAAAATGAACGCCACTTGCCACCACTACAGGGCAAGTGGGAAGTGCTGGGTAAAGCACCAGAATATATTTGCCTTTTCTGGGTGGCTGCAGACTGCAATTTTTAGGCTGGAGGGGTCAATGTCCATGGCACCTTACCAGCTTGAGAATACCAGCCCCTCTCCCCCGTCTGCTTTAGCAAGGCTGGTTGTCATAAACGGGGGAGACCCCATGCCATTTTTTTAAATTATTTATTTAAATAATTTAAAAAACAGCATGGGGACCACTCTGTTCTTGATAACAAACCTTGCTGAAGCTGACAGCAAAGGGTTGCAGCCCCAGCTGTGAGTTTTGCCTGGCTGGTTATAGAAAATACAGGGGAACCCAAGGCAGATTTTCTATTTATTTATTTATATCACAGGTGGAGAGTGATGAATACTCTCATCAGCTGCTCCTGCTGTCAAACATGGTCCATGGAAACACACTAATGTTTACAGCAACATAGATTTCAATGTGCCTATGTGTGTAAGTGTCTCCGGTATTTGTGAAAATTGTCACCACATGTAACGGACATACTGACGTCTGAAAGAGGCCTAAAGGCCTACTGCTGATTGGACTAAGTAGAAATAGATTCATTCTTAATTATCAAAGTTTAAAAGCCACTTTGTTCATTGTAGAAAAAGTATATATTTTTATTACTAGCCTACATTGCATAAGTTACTACAATTACTTGTCTAAATGTAAGAATTTGTTTACATGTATTTCTGCCAGAAATGTGTAGCTTGTCTATTTATGGTCATGCAATTATTCTATATTTCAGAACTTGACTATAAATGTTCCCTTTGTAAGGTTTGCCATTAATCTTATCTGCAAGATTCAGCTGCAGCAGTGTAAAGCAGATAAGCCAGAGAAAGAAATTAATCAGAGCACACAAGATATTCCAGGTCTATATACTTAGCAATTGAATATCAATATGGTATTTCTCAGATCAATATCATACGTTTTTGGAATTGCCATATATTTTCTAGTCAATGACTAAATCTTCTCAACACATTAAATGTATTGTGGTATCACATAGTAAAATGTATGAAATAAAATAATGTAATCATGCATAGAGTAGTGCGTTCCAGAGTCTTTGATTTGTTATATTATTGTGTTCTGTGAAGAATAAAATTTGAATTTAACTTTGAACAAGCAATGGGGACTATTTTAAGAAATTTTATCTTTTGAATTGACAGAAAATGTATACACAAATAAAGTTAAAAAAAATATTTTATTTTATACCTAACATGAATGTAACAAACTATAAATGATAATTGGATTTATGTTTTCATTTTTCATAAAAAACGTTCATATATTGCACTCACATGCTATTCATTTACGTCTTTTAAATCTTTTTATTTATAATACCAAACTCCAATCCTCAATTTTGCAGTAGTAGGTAGGGTCCCCACATGTCAGGCACAGCCATGGACCCAAATGGATGGCAGAAGTGATTTATTTCTATTTCTATTTACTATTTTGCTGACTAAATTGTACTCAGCAAGCACTGTGTACTGAATAGAAGCATTAGCAAAACTTATACTTCTATTGCACTTGATGGCCACATGAGTGCACAGTGTCTGCCTGACAAAGCAAAACTACTGGATTTTTCCAAACCTAGTTACATTTTGCCAGTGATTTGTGTCACTTTAGTGAACATTTGTTGCCTGCAACTCTGGCTTCCATTTATGCCCAGGAACAGTGGGAAAAATGTACAATGATGGCAAAAAAGTGTTTCAAAGAGATAATGTATGCTTTTGTAGAGAATTTTTTTTTTAAATCACATCAAGACGGAAAAATTAATGAATGTAATTAAAAACTAAATTACCTTGTAGTACAGTATACTATTTACTCCTGTGTTCAGCAGGCGGCTTCAGTGAAAAATTGACAGGTATCAGACACTGCACTACAAGAGCACTGTATTGCAAAAGACAAGTGATTAAAGTAAAAAAGTCCCTCAGCGGGATTAAGTAAAAAAGTAAATAACTCAATAACAAATGTAAAAATGATGGTAAAAGAGCACAAAAAAATAAAACCATGAAAAGCTGTTTCACCACTAAAAATGCAACACTGTGGTTGACTACAGTTGTGTGCCTGTGTAAAAAAATCACATTGTGAGCATGGACAGACTCCAAAGTGACTGCATCTGCCTCATTATAGTAGATTAAGACAGAAACCCCAAATCATGTGCTCAATGGAGAAGCACAGAATAAATGATTATCCTGGCCTTATACTGAAAGCGGTCAAAAGATGCCATGTACTCAAAATTTTACCAACAAAAACTTTACCATATCCTGCAAAAAATAAATCCCCACTCAGGTCCATCATTTGTCAATGGAAATATAGGGGTTTTCCATATATTTGGAAAAGTGACATATATCAAAATCCACCATATATAATCCAGTGAAATCTGCACTCCATAATCCTAATGTCCTAGAACCTTCTAAGCCCCTAAACTGCAGGTAGCAGTCAAATACTGTATATAGAAGTGATGTGGTGGGGAGATCCCACTTAGCAGTTCATGGGATGCATCTTTCCAGAATCACAAACTATGCACAGTGTATTGGCAATAAGCTGGTATATTTGCAAATTTCCAGAAAAAAGCATGGAGCGGATGCTGCAGGGTAAAAACACCTGTCGGGCCAAAATTGTCACTCCAGCTGTAGATATATTAATCGAGAAGTGTAATTTCCAAAGAAGTAAACCTTTTTTTTGCTGTTCTGGAACTTTAAGGGATCACTTACACTTACTATGAAATCGAACAAATGCAATCCGATAAAAAATCAGTTGCATTCAGACCAATGTTATTCAATTATTCAGTGCCCATCTACAATTTTTTATCAGTTTGTATCTGATTGTGATTTGACTATAAAAAATAGCAGTATGCTGCAAGTGGATACAAATTTCGGATTGCAATCGCCAATACAAATCAGTAGGTGCAAAAAGAAAATTGCATTGCACTTAGAACACGTATGTGTAATCCGATTTTTACTCACCCATCTCATAAGAAACCTGACATTTCATCAGTCGAGTACAGTAAATTCACAGCGTGACCCGCCAGAGTAGAAAAGAATATATACTATATGTATACATAGAATAGACAGCTACAAATATGTGACATACATAATTATTACAGTACGTGTGTAGTTTGTTCTTCATCTATTTAATAAATCACTAAATTACAGAAAAAAATGTCACAGTATCCCTTGAAATTATGTTAACCAGCCAAAGGAAAGTGGACAGGTGGGGGCTGATGTTTATAGTCTGATAAGGGGTAATAAACACGGAGCTTCCAGGCTGTTAATATCAGCTCACAGCTACAGTTGTCCTCAAACGTTTACATGCCCTGGACAAATTTTTACTTTCTTGAACTTTTTTCAGAGAATATGAATGATAACACGAAAACTTTTTCTCCACTCATGGTTAGCGGTTGGATGAAGCCATTTATTGTCAAACTACTGTGATTTCTCCTTTTAAATCATAATGACAACCCAAAACATCCAAATGACCCTGATCAAAAGTTCACATACCGTGGGGATTTTGGCCTGATAACATGCACAGAAGTTGACACAAATGGGTTTGAATGGCTACTAAGGGTAACATCCTCACCTGTGAATGAGTTTCTGGGATCCAGACAGACTCTTGCATTTTTTATCCAGCCACTGAAGTTTCTGGATTGTGAGTCATGGGGAAAGTGAAAGAATGTTCAAAGGATCTACGGGAAAAGGTAGTTGAACTGTATAAAGCAGGAAAGGGATACAAAAAAATATCCAAGGAATTGATAATACCAGTCAGCAGCGTTCAAACTGTGATTAACAAATGGAAAATCAGGGGCTCTGTGAAAACAAAACCACTGTCAGATAGACCAATGAAAATGTCATGCACAGCTGTCAGGAAAATATTTTGAGATGCAAAGAAAAACCCACAAATAACATCAGCTGAAATACTGGACTCTATGAAAACTATTGGTGTGGCTGCACAAAAGGAGGCACTTGAAGAAAAATGGGCAGCATGGTTGAGTTGCCAGAAGAAAGCCATTAATGTGCAAATGCCACAAAGTATATCGCCTACAATATGCAAAACAGCACAGAGACAAGTCTCAAGACATCTGGAACAAGGTAATTTAGAGTGATGAGACCAAAATTCATGCAACCATTAACCATGAGTGTAGAAACAGTTTTGATGTTATCATTCATATTCTCTGAAAAAAGGCCACAAAAACATAAATTCAGCTGGGGTATATGAACTATATGAACCAAAAAATGATGTGTGGCCCCCCCTATAGTTAATACCCAGCAAAGGCTTGGCAGGCAGCTATACATCATAGGTTGTGAGAGAGGTAAATTCTTGATTAAAAACTGAACAGCAAATTAGAATTTAATAAGAAATGCAGCTTTTAAAATGTTATCAGGTCTGTAAAAATATGATTTGAAAATTTCTTGAATTTCTTGTAAAAAATAAAAAATTGCTGTCAAATTTTAACTCTTCTAACATCCTAACAAACTAAAAACATGTTTGAAAATTGATGCTGACATAAAGTAGACATTTAGTAAATTTTGTTAATGAACTATTTTGTGTGAAATGACTGTCAAGTTTAATCCAAGTTTAAGTGGAAATCCCTCAGGATAACATCTGCCACCTGATTAGGAGCATGCCCAGGCATTATAGGGAGGTAATAATGCCATTCAGAGGTGGATTGTCCTTTTAAACATCTTTTTATTGGGTTATATAACACAAATAAACAATAAAGTTAAATTACATAACAGGGTGTGTGTTTTTTCAAAAAAATGTTGTCAAAAGTTCCTTCATTACGTCGTCACATAGTGCGTGTTAAGATTAATCATAGTAGAAGTTATAATCTTTCATTCCACAACAGTTTGTCTTCATTTTCCTACTGTTTTATAAGGAAGGAGTCTAACCCAATGTGTGCACACCTATAGATCTTTAATTATAACATTGACACAGAGAGACAGATAGAGAAAGTAGGGTGAGAAAGATCAGATGAAGGAGGGGAGGTAGGGGAGAGGTAGGGGAGTCCTCCATGTAAGAATGGATAGTGGTATCGGCGTTAGTGCCTTACAGCTTCATGAGACCTATGTATCGAGCATTAATCTCTTATAAAAGCGTGTTAGTTTTTAGGGTGGATGCCAGATCTTCATTCAGTCTTTGTGTGAGACTGCTGACTCATCATCCTTAAGTATTCATCCGATTCTCTATACAGAACGCATGGCTCCCATTTTACCCCAAACCTGTCTCTTGAGAAGCTTGTGAACGCTCCAATTTTCTCTACCTAATAAAGCTGATCAACTTTTTGGAGCCAATCAACAATGCTCGGGCTCTCTGAAAGTGCCATTTTGTGGGAATAATTAGTATGGCCGCTGCTAATAAAAATAGGACTAGTGATTTGTACCTGGTCTGTGAAATAACGCTAGACCAGTTCAGAAAGATGAGGTTCGGCCTGGGGGTATTGAAAGTTTGCACAACGTGGTAATAATTTTCAAAACACTATTCCAAAACGGTCCAATCTTATCACATGACCACCACATGTGCAGGACCACCCATTTATCTCTGTTACATCTCCATCAGGTTGGGGTGGTATACCATCTTGTGACGATCTTATATGAGTTTTCTTGAACTCTTACACAGCTAGATGGCCAAAGCTAATTTTTATAAATGTGCTCAACCTCCCAGTCCTGCAGTTTAATTCCAAGTTCTTTCTCCAATGCTAATGTATAGGCATGTTTAATAGATACTGAGTCCGACAAAAGGGTCTGGTATAATTTTGCTAATACTCATTTAGGTTGTTTATGCTGTGTTAATAAGGTTTTGAAAGTCATTAATTCCCTAAAAGGGATACCAGCTTGTAAATACCATCTAATAGCTTTCTTAAGTCTATTATAGTGGAGAAAGTTAATATGTTGTTTTGGGAATTTATTTTGTAATTCTGGTAACGGGAGCAGTGTACCTTCTGTGAGTAAACTATCTATGCACTCTTTAATCGATTGCAAGATGTCTGTGGATTAAATCATAGTTTGATCCAAGCACAGCCCTGGTAAATCCATAACCCTGGCCAAAGGTGACGGAAATGGCATTAATAAGTTGGAGATTCTAGCCCAAGTGTGTACCACATTCCTAGACATAGTGTTAGGTATTTGCAATTTGTGGATAAAATCTTTGGGAGCATGAAGTATGGTAGTAATCGGGAAAGGTACTGAGTCATCTGCTATCTTTGTCCATAGCTTATGTTTAAGGTTCCTTACCCAATCAACTATCAAAGACAGTGTCGCTGCTGTATGATATTTCTGTGGATCGGGAGCACTCATATCCCCTTTTGTCCTAGGGAGTGAAAGTATTTTATAGTTAATTCTAGATCTTAAGCCTTTCCATATATACTTCCCAAAGATGGAGCATATTCTCTGAAAAAATGTGATAGGCGCTTTGATAGGGAGCATTCTTGATACATAGCTGAACTTGGGGAGTATGAAGCTCTTTAACAGATTCTTATGTCCCATCCAGGAGACAAAAGGTGCCCTCCATGACCTAATCAGTTCTAATGTAGTGTTGATCAGAGGGGCATAGTTAAGTGAGAATCATGAATGCCAATGTGGGCTCAATTTAATTCCCAAGTATTTAATAAAGCTTCAGTTCCACTTAATTGGAAATTTGGATTTAATGTCTTGAAGGGTCAAGTGCTGGACATTCATACTCATATGAAGTCCGATTTATCAAGATTTATTTTAAAATTTGACATGCTTCAAAATTTTTCAAACAGTTCCAGAACTGCAGGGATTTGTTTACTAGGATTTGTCAATAATAGTAATGTCATCTGCGAAAGCTGCTACAATATGGGACATTCCAGCTAGTCTAACCCCTTCAATGTCCGGGTGTTGTCTAAGGCTTTGAATCAGAGTTTCAATAGTCAAAACAAATAGGGTCGGTGAGAGCAGGCGACCTTGCTGTTTTTAATTACAAGTCTCCATTTATCCTTATCCTCGCCATTGGGTATGTGTACTTTTATAAAATGGCATTGATTAACAGTGATGGAAACCCAAATCTTTCCAAGGTCTCTTGCATAAAAGTCCAGTCCACCCTGTCGAACGCCTTTTCTGCATCTGTTCCCATCAACACCAATGGTTTATGATTAGTGTTGAGCATTCCGATACCGCAAGTATCGGGTATCGGCCGATACTTGCGGGTATCGGAATTCCGATACCGAGATCCAATACTTTTGTGGTATCGGGTATCGGTATCGAAACAACATTAATGTAAAAATGTGTAAAAGAGAGAATTAAAATAAAAAAATATTGCTATACTCACCTCTCCGACGCAGCCTGGACCTCAGCGAGGGAAGCGGCAGCGTTGTTTGCTTAAAATTTGCGCTTTTCCTTCCTTACGTGAAGTCCCGGTTTGTGATTGGTCGCGTGCCGCCCATATGGCCGCGACGCGACCAATCACAGCAAGCCGTGATGTAATTTTAGGTCCTTCAGGATTTTAAAATTACGTTCTGGCTTGTGATTGGTCGCGTCGCGGTCACATGGGCGACGCGACCAATCACAAGCCGTGACGTCACGGGAGGCTGGACACGCGCGCATTTTAAAATGCGCGCGTGTCCTGCCTCCCGTGACGTCACGGCTTGTGATTGGTCGCGTCGCCCATGTGACCGCGACGCGACCAATCACAAGCCAGAACGTAATTTTAAAATCCTGAAGGACCTAAAATTACGTCACGGCTTGCTGTGATTGGTCGCGTCGCGGCCACATGGGCAGCACGCGACCAATCACAAGCCGGGACTTCACGTAAGTAAGGAAAAGCGCGAATTTTAAGCAAACAACGCTGCTGGTTCCCTCGGTGAGGTCCAGGCTGCGTCGGAGAGGTGAGTATAGCAATATTTTTTATTTTAATTCTTTCTTTTACACATTAATATGGATCCCAGGGCCTGAAGGAGAGTTTCCTCTCCTTCAGACCCTGGGAACCATCAGGAATACCGTCCGATACTTGAGTCCCATTGACTTGTATTGGTATCGGGTATCGGTATCGGATTGGATCCGATACTTTGCCGGTATCGGCCGATACTTTCCGATACCGATACTTTCAAGTATCGGACGGTATCGCTCAACACTATTTATGATGGATTTTTGCATGTTGCATCAGGTATAAGACTCTTGGAGAGTTATCCCTACCTTCTCTGCCTCCAACAAACCCCACATGTTCAAGTGAGATTAATGTGTCTAATTCCAGACCTATTCTTTTGGCAATCATTCTTGCAAACAATTTAAGATCGTTATTCAATAAAGAGATTGGTCTGTAATTGCTGCATATCTCTGAGTCTTTGCCTTCCTTATGGATCAACGATATGTGTGCTTCTAGTGCCTGTTTCCGGAAGGTCGCTCCCTCCAACACCCCATAACACAACTTCAGAAGATATGGGCTCAATGTCTTCTGGAAGGCTTTATAGTAGGAGGCACTGAGTCCATCTGAGCCTGGGCTCTATCCTGCCGAATAGTTTGACAGGGCAGACTGGAGTTCCCTCAACGTGAAAGGGCCTACTAATTCTAGTTGCTGTTCTTCGGAAAGGTTTGGTAAATTAATGGTATTTAAAAATTCTTTTATGTTAACCTTTCTTGTTTCTAATTGTTCTTCACTCTCAAAAGGGTACAGATTATATAGAGAGGAGAAATATTCTTTAAAGGCTGAAGCAATGCCATCTGGGTCTCTAATTTTCTCTCCATTTGTTTTTTTGAGCGTAAACATTAGTGACTTAGCTTTTCTTTTTTTAATCTGAGACACCATGAATTTTGACACTTTATCCCCGTGTGCAAGCATTTTGTGTTTTCATTTTGTGCATACCCTGATTCAATCCTTATTTAGTATATCCCTGAGTTCTTGTCTTTTTTTGCGACGAAAGAGTAAAAGTGTCAGGTCTGAGCGTTTGTTTGTGTTCTTTTTCAAGGGTCCAGATCTCTTTAAAGAGAGACTCCAGATTTCTCTGTCATGTCTTGTTTTTATGTGATGCAATGGAGATCCATTCCCCTCTTACCACCGCTTTGTGAGCCTCCCAAGCAATAGGGAATGGTATGTTATCTTGTGTGTTAAATTCAAAGTATTCTTTTATCATTCTCAGTATTTTCCCTTTGGCGGACTGTTCAGACAAAAGTATTTCATTAAGTCTCCATGTGTTATTTTTTGGTCTGTGACCCAGCACTATTTTATTTATAAGTATCGAGTGGTCAGAATGGACATTCGGGATTATCTGCACATCCTTTAGATTCAAGATCATTTGGAATGGCAGGAAGAGATAATCTATTCGATTATAGGACAATTGCATTTGGGAAAAGTGGGCGTAGTCTTTTGAATTAGGGTATAAAAATCTCCATGTGTCTATTAGCTCGTGCAAATGTAGAGTCGTGGAGATGTGTTTTAGTGTTTTTTTAGTTACATTTGATTTCCCTGTTGAGGAGTCTACTGCTGGTTCAAGAGGCTTATTTAACCCCTTAAGCCCCGAGGGTGGTTTGCACGTTAATGACCGGGCCAATTTTTACAATTCTGACCACTGTCCCTTTATGAGGTTATAACTCTGGAACGCTTCAACGGGTCTTGGCGATTCTGACACTGTTTTCTCGTGACATATTGTACTTCATGATAGTGGTAACATTTCTTTGATATTACCTGCGTTTATTTGCAAAAAAATGGAAATTTGGCGAAAATTTTGAAAATTTTGCAATTTTCCAACTTTGAATTTTTATGCCCTTAAATCACAGAGATATGTCACACAAAATACTTAATAAGTAACATTTCCCACATGTCTACTTTACATCAGCACAATTTTGGAACCAAAATTTTTTTTTGTTAGGGAGTTATAAGGGTTAAAAGTTGACCAGCAATTTCTCATTTTTACAACACCATTTTTTTTAGGGACCACATCCCATTTGAAGTCATTTTGAGGGGTCTATATGATAGAAAATACCCAAGTGTGACACCATTCTAAAAACTGCACCCCTCAAGGTGCTCAAAACCATATTCAAGAAGTTTATTAACCCTTTTGGTGCTTCACAGTAATTTTTGGAATGTTTAAATAAAAATGAACATTTAACTTTTTTTCACAAAAAATTTACTTCAGCTCCAATTTGTTTTATTTTACCAAGGGTAACAGGAGAAAATGGACCCCAAAAGTTGTTGTACAATTTGTCCTGAGTACGCCGATACCCCATATGTGGGGGTAAACCACTGTTTGGGCGCATGACAGAGCTCGGAAGCGAAGGAGCGCCATTTGACTTTTCAATGCAAAATTGACTGGAATTGAGATGCGATGCCATGTTGCGTTTGGGGAGCCCCTGATGTGCCTAAACATTGAAACCCCCCACAAGTGACACCATTTTGGAAAGTAGACCCCCTAAGGAACTTATCTAGAGGTGTGGTGAGCACTTTGACCCACCAAGTGCTTCACAGAAGTTTATAATGCAGAACCGTAAAAATAAAAAATCATATTTTTTCACAAAAATTGTTTTTCGCCCCCAATTTTTTATTTTCCCAAGGGTAAGAGAAGAAATTGGATGCCAAAAGTTGTTGGACAATTTGTCCTGAGTACGCTGATACCCCATATGTGGGGATAAACCACTGTTTGGGCGCATGGGAGACCTCGGAAGGGAAGGAGCGCCGTTTGACTTTTCAATGCAAAATTGACAGGAATTGAGATGGGACGTCATGTTGCGTCTGGAGAGCCACTGATGTGCCTAAACATTAAAACCCCCCAAAAGTGACACCATTTTGGAAAGTAGACCCCCTAAGGAACTTATCTAGAGGTGCGGTGAGCACTTTGACCCACCAAGTGCTTCACAGAAGTTTATAATGCAGAACCGTAAAAAAAAAAATCATATTTTTTCACAAAAATTATCTTTTCACCGCCAATTTTTTATTTTCCCAAGGGTAAGAGAAGAAATTGGACCCCAAAAGTTGTTGTACAATTTGTCCTGAGTACGCTGATACCCCATATGTGGGGGTAAACCACTGTTTGGGCGCATGGGAGAGCTTGGAAGGGAAGTATCACCGTTTGACTTTTCAATGCAAAATTGACAGGAATTGAGATGGGACGCCATGTTGCGTTTGGGGAGCCACTGATGTGCCTAAACATTAAAACCCCCCACAAGTGACACCATTTTGGAAAGTAGACCACCTAAGGAACTTATCTAGATGTGTTTTGAGCGCTTTGACCCACCAAGGGCTTCACAGAAGTTAATAATGCAGAGCCGTAAAAATAAAACAAAAATTTTTTCCCACAAAAATTATTTTTTAGCCCCCAGTTTTGTATTTTCCCGAGGGTAGCAGGAGAAATTGGACCCCAAAATTTGTTGTCCAAGTTGTCCTGAGTGCGATGATACACCATATGTGGGGAGAACCACTGTTTAAGTGCATGGGAGGGCTCGGAAAGGAAGGAGCGCCATTTGGAATGCAGACTTAGATGGAATGGTCTGCAGGCGTCACATTGCGTTTGCAGAGCCCCTAATGTACCTAAACAGTAGAAACCCCCCACAAGTGACACCATGTTGGAAAGTAGACCCCCTAAGGAACTTATCTAGATGTGTGGTGAGTGCTTTGACCCACCAAGGGCTTCACAGAAGTTTATAATGCAGAGCCATAAAAATAAAACAAAAATTTTTTCCCACAAAAATTATTTTTTAGCCCCCAGTTTTGTATTTTTCCGAGGGTAACATGAGAAATTGGACCCCAAAAGTTGTTGTCCAATTTGTCCTGAGTGCGCTGATACCCCATATGTGGGGGGAACCACCGTTTGGACGCATGGAAGGGCTCGGAAGTGAAGGAGCGCCATTTGGAATGCAGACTTAGATGGAATGGTCTGCAGGCGTCACATTGCGTTTGCAGAGCCCCTAAACAGTAGAAACCCCCCACAAGTGACACCATGTTGGAAAGTAGACCCTCTAAGGAACTTATCTAGATGTGTGGTGAGTGCTTTGACCCACCAAGGGCTTCACAGAAGTTTATAATGCAGAGCCATAAAAATAAAACAAACATTTTTTCCCACAAAAATTATTTTTTAGCCCCCAGTTTTGTATTTTTCCGAGGGTAACAGGAGAAATTGGACCCCAAAAGTTGTTGTCCAATTTGTCCTGAGTGCGCTGATACCCCATATGTGGGGGGGAACCACCGTTTGGACGCATGGAAGGGCTCGGAAGTGAAGGAGCGCCATTTGGAATGCAGACTTAGATGGAATGGTCTGCAGGCGTCACATTGCATTTGCAGAGCCCCTAAACAGTAGAAACCCCCCACAAGTGACACCATGTTGGAAAGTAGACCCCCTAAGGAACTTATCTAGATGTGTGGTGAGTGCTTTGACCCACCAAGGGCTTCACAGAAGTTTATAATGCAGAGCCATAAAAATAAAACAAAATTTTTTTCCCACAAAAATTATTTTTTAGCCCCCAGTTTTGTATTTTCCCGAGGGTAACAGGAGAAATTGGACCCCAAAAGTTGTTGTCCAATTTGTCCTGAGTGCGCTGATACCCCATATGTTGGGGTAAACCCCTGTTTGGGCATACGGGAGAGCTCGGAAGGGAAGGAGCACTGTGGGGGGAACCACCGTTTGGATGCATGGGAGGGCTCGGAAGGGAAGGAGCGCCATTTGGAATGCAGACTTAGATGGGATGGTCTGCAGGCGTCACATTGCGTTTGCAGAGCCCCTAATGTACCTAAACAGTAGAAGCCCCGCACAAGTGACCCCATTTTGGAAACTAGACCCCCCAAGGAACTTATCTAGATGTGTTGTAAGAACTTTGAACCCCCAAGTGTTTCACTACAGTTTATAACGCAGAGCCGTGAAAATAAAAAATCTTTATTTTTCCCACAAAAATTATTTTTTAGTCCCCAGTTTTGTATTTTCCCAGGGGTAACAGGAGAAATTGGACCCCAAAGGTTGTTGTCCTATTTGTCCTGAGTACGCTGATACCCCATATGTTGGGGTAAACCCCTGTTTGGGCATACGGGAGAGCTCGGAAGGGAAGGAGCACTGTTTTACTTTTTCAACGCAGAATTGGCTGGAATTGAGATCGGACGCCATGTCGCGTTTGGAGAGCCCCTGATGTGCCGAAACAGTGGAAACCCCCCAATTAAAACTGAAACCCTAATCCAAACACACCCCTAACCCTAATCCCAACAGTAACCCTAACCACACCTCTAACCCTGACACACCCCTAACCCTAATCCCAACCCTATTCCCAACCGTAAATGTAATCTAAACCCTAACCGTAACTTTAGCCCCAACCCTAACCCTAACTTTAGCCCCAACCCTAACTGTAGCCTTAACCCTAGCCCCAACCCTAGCCCTAACCCTAGCCCTAACCCTAACCCTAGCCCTAATAGGAAAATGGAAATAAATACATTTTTTTTATTTTTCCCTAACTAAGGGGGTGATGAAGGGGGGTTTGATTTACTTTTATAGTGAGTTTTTTAGCGGATTTTTATGATTGGCAGCCGTCACACACTGAAAGACGCTTTTTATTGCAAAAAATATTTTTTGCGTTACCACATTTTGAGAGCTATAAATTTTCCATATTTTGGTCCACAGAGTCATGTGAGGTCTTGTTTTTTGCGGGACGAGTTGAAGTTTTTATTGGTAACATTTTTGGGCACGTCACATTTTTTGATCGCTTTTTATTCCGATTTTTGTGAGGCAGAATGACCAAAAACCAGCTATTCATGAATTTCTTTTGGGGGAGGCGTTTATACCGTTCCGCGTTTGGTAAAATTGATAAAGCAGTTTTATTCTTCGGGTCAGTACGATTACAGCGATACCTCATTTATATTATTTTTTATGTTTTGGCGCTTTTATACGATAAAAACTATTTTATGGAAAAAATAATTATTTTTGCATCGCTTTATTCTCAGGACTATAACTTTTTTATTTTTTTGCTGATCATACTGTATGGCAGCTCGTTATTTGCGGGACAAGATGACGCTTTCAGCGGTACCATGGTCATTTATATCTGTCTTTTTGATCGTGTGTTATTCCACTTTTTGTTCAGCGGTATGATAATAAAGCGTTGTTTTGTGCCTCGTTTTTTTTTTTTTCCTTACGGTGTTTACTGAAGGGGTTAACTAGTGGGCCAGTTTTATAGGTCAGGTCGTTACGGACGCGGCGATACTAAATATGTGTACTTTTATTGTTTTTTTTTATTATTTAGATAAAGAAATGTATTTATGGGAATAATATATATTTTTTTTTCATTATTTTGGAATATTTTTTTTTATTTTTTTTTTACACATTTGGAAAATTTTTTTTTTACTTTTTTACTTTGCCCCAGGGGGGGACAATACAGATCAGTGATCTGCCAGTTTGCATAGCACTCTGACAGATCACCGATTTGAGAGAAGTGCAGGCTGCTTCACAGTGCCTGCTCTGAGCAGGCTTCTGTGAAGCCACCTCCCTCCCTGCAGGACCCGGATCCGCGGCCATCTTGGATCCGGGTCTGGAGCAGGCAGGGAGGGAGGTAAGACCCTCGCAGCAACGCGATCACATCGCGTTGCTGCGGGGGGCTCAGGGAAGCCCGCAGGGAGCCCCTCCCTGCGCGATGCTTCCCTGCACCGCCGGCACATCGCAATCATGTTTGATCGCGGTGTGCCGGGGGTTAATGTGCCGGGAGTGGTCCGTGACCACTCCTGGCACATAGTGCCGGATGTCAGCTACGATAGGCAGCTGACACCCGGCCGCGATCGGCCGCGCTCCCCCCGTGAGCGCGGCCGATCGCGTATGACGTACTATCCCGTCACCGGGAATTAAGTCCCGGGTCACCTTGACGGGATAGTACGTCATACGGTATTAAGGGGTTAAGTCACCTCCCAGGGTCAGCGTGCCCTCTATAAAATCGTTAACCTCTCTCATCGTCTTGGAGAACCAAATATCTTGTTTAGTATTGGGGGCGTATAAATTGCCTATCATTACCAATTTATGGGTAATTTTTCCTTTGATAAAAATAAATCTGCCATCGTTATCTTTGAGCGCCTCCATGTATTGGAATGGTGTGTGCTTGAATATCACAATAGAGACTCCTCTTAATTTCCTGGAGGATGAGTATGAATGATACCAGGTGCCGTAGTAATGATGTTTATCTAAATTTGGGGCTTTCTCTTGTGTGAAATGTGTCTCTTGTAAGAACACAATACCAATACCCAACTTTTTGATGTGTGTCAGTACCTGGGACCTTTTGACCAGTGCATTCAGTCCTCTCACAATATACAATGCTATAACCGTTTCTTGTGTTTTGCTATCCATAACGATTCGTTGTGATGTCGGGTCCATGAGCCGCAGTGTGCTGCACCATGAATAGGTGTATGGAAGAGAGAGGGGTGGGAAAGGTAGACATAAGAATGAGAAGAGACAACATAAACAGAATAACACAGGAATAGGTTATACCCAGCTAGGGAAAAACGACAAATTCAGGTAACAGTAATGCCCCACTGCTTCTGGAATTCCTCGGACTCTAAGATTATTTCTTCTATTTCTATTTTCTATGTCTTCCAATGTTATATACAGGCTGTTAATGTGATCTTCATGAAGTTGCAGACCTTCTGTTATTTCCCCTGTACAGGCAGTGAGTTTAGCCTGTGCTCCCTCTAATTCCTCCACTCTGTTCCCGATGTGTTGTATGTCTTTCTTAATTTCCGAAAGGTCTTTAGCTAAAGGTGCTAAGGCAGAGGACAGGATATTTTTATGAAAACCCCTGGATATGGGTTTATCCGAATCTATTGAATTGGTAGACTCTTCTACTTCTGCTGATTCTTGTTCCTCAATAACGTCTTTTGAGTGTGACCTTTCTTGACTGGAGCTACTTTGTTTTGTAATGAATTTCTCCATATTTTTATTTGATGATGTTTCACTATGGTTATTCGGTCCCATCAAGCGTCCTGTTTTTACCATATTTCTGCTTTTTGTAACTTGTACAGTCTATTTTGTAGCCTCTCTGTGCTTATAATTAGGGATTGGGTTCCCTTACTTTTATATAAGAGTTTTTTGTTTGTTTGTTTGTTTGTTTGTTTTCTCCTTTGTAGTTTAGTTAGGCCTTCTTATACTTACGATTCTCATCTGCCCTGTAACCTTTCCACCACTAGATGGAGCTTCTCAAGAGTAATCCTGCAGTGTAAATATATGAACACGTATTAACCATTGAATAGACCATGTGCTACAGTCACCTTCATCTTTTATCAAGTGTTGAGTTCATATACTGCAGGGTTTCAGATTTTATTCAGTGAGTGACCGAAAGGAAGACTCCGAAAATGTCAATGCTTTGTGGTTTGTGCTCATATTTCCCTATTGGGTGCTGTGTTCCCTTCTACTTCATTTTGTGTGTAAGGAAGGTAATTTTAGTGCACTGTTTCCTTGTAGTGGTATGCAGGTTTAAGTTGTTCACTGCTTTGACTCTTTGTTAATTGTTGCCTCAAGAAAAGGGTCTTTCTATGGAGAGGCAGGTGTCCACTAGAATGTCACCAGTCTGTTTTGCAGAAGCTCCTTTTGGTGTCTACCCCCACCAGCTTCCCTGGGCACAACTCCCTCTCCCTTGGCCTCCTGGATATCTGTATGAACTGCGAGTCTAGTTTGTGGCCTGTCGATCCCCGTCCCTCCACCACCCTTTGCTGTATCTTTAACTTGTCTGATGTCTGCCGTCAGCCCTCTGTTGCACTGGTGGCTTTCTAGATATCTCCTCTCTCCCTCGTCTCCTTCCTGCACGTCTCTCCTCTGAGCAGGAGAGGAGTTAGGCCTGCTGCCTCATGCACTGATAATCCTCCTGTCACCACTTTTTTGATCATTGTCCTACTGTATAGACCAAATGTGCTTCAGCTTTGGGTCACAAACTGATAATCAGACATTCCCCTTCGCGATTTTTTTGGTAGACAGCAGAATTAATGGTTCCATTTACCACAGCAAGTCTTCCAGTTCTTAAAGAAGCAAAACAGCCCCAGACCATCACACTACCACCACAACATTTTACTGTTGGTAAGATGTTTCTTTTCGGAAATGCTGTGTTACTTCTATTCCAGATGTAATGGGATATACACCTTTCAAAAAGTTAAACTTTTGTCTCATCAGTCCACAGAGTTTTCTCCCAAAATCTTGGGTATCATCAAGATATTTTCTGCCAATATTGAGATCAACGTTTATGTTCTTATTGCTCAGCAGTGGTATTCGTCTTGGAACTCTGCAATGCAGGTCATTTTTGCCCAGTCTCTTTCTTATGGTGGAGTCATGAACACTGACCTTAACTGAGGCAAGTGAGACATACATTTGTTTTGTATGTTGTTTTGGGATATTTTTTTTTACCTCTTTGATGAGTCGTCGCTGTGCTTTTGGGGTAAATTTGGTCAGCCGGACGGCATGCTGTCTAGCTTTTGAAGATCTAAAGGGTTGCTTCACTTTTCCAGGCCGGTCTTATTTAAGTAATCTCTTGTTTGAGAACAGATGTGGCAGTAATCAGGCATAGGTGTTGCTATGGAATTTCGACTCAGCTTCCCAATGATGTGATAAAGCACAGTTAATTTATGTTTTAAGGGGGGATCACTTTTCACACAGGGTCCTGAGGGTTTGAAATTATTTTTTCCTTTATAGTAAAAGACCTTTATTTAAAAACTGCATTTTGTGTTTACTTGTGTTATCTTTGTCTAATATTTAAATTTGTTCGGTGTTCTGAAACATTTAAGTGACAAACAAGCAAAAGAATAGGAAATCAGTAAGGGGCAAACAAGTTTTCACACAACTGTTTATATAGGACTGTGTTTTTCTTCATAATGTAATTTTTAAATTAACATCATTATTGAAATAACTCAAACAGAAGTGAAAGCTGAATACTTCAATGATTGCAAATTGATATAATTATTTTCTTGTCTCCAGTTCAGTAATCCTTGCATTAACTATATTAAGATTCTTCAGTCACTTAGATTCAGATTAGTCATATATTAATAACTTAGCTTGATGATAATATGAAGATCATAATTTTCATAACTGTGGCAAGGTTAAATATTTTCTATGTCACTTAATGATAACTTACAGTTTATTAATCTTTGCTGCACACCATATTTCAGTGATAAATTATTACTTGAGATGTTAACAATCAATAGTATCTGCAGCAGTTGTATATCTGGTAATGCTATTTTTTCTGAATGTTACTAGAAATGTCCATTATTTTTCAGATGAATAGAAATAGAACCATCAAATTAGAGTGAAATTCATCATACCCTTTTCACCAGAAAAGCTGAGCAAAAACTTCTACTTTAGGTCTGCCAACTTTTTTTATGAATAGTGGGCAATACTTAGCTTGAGGGGATGTGCCTATTGCATGCAGATTCAATATAAATGGCTGATCCTGCATAACAATTGACGTACAAATTGACAGCTTTTTAGAATCTGCACAAAATATTTAAATTTTTCATATTTTTTTATAATACAAAATTCACTCTTATTTCCATGTGCTTTCACTCAAGCACATCTAAGGAATGTACCCAGCCACCAATGAACCCTGATAAAACAAACCTTACATATAGTATTACCATTTTTTTCACAGCTTCATGACTTATAAGCTGTATTTTGAGCCTCTTTAGTCCTATGTAATTGGCATTACTTGTCCACTGTGAGGCAGTGACCAGAGTCATATGTGAGAGTCGCTATATGTCCCCCAGGATGTATTCAGAAGCATATTAGATCCGCTGGAGTGCCCTGTGGTCACAGCAGTGTGCCTATGAGTCACAAGGCAGAATTGCTTGTTCAGGAAAACCCAGTATGGGATTTTATTTTTTAAACTGACTGCAGGAAGGTAATGGGGTCCGGTCTCTTTCCTCCAGCCCTGATGTTATAAGTGGCCCATGGCCACAGAGTGGAGGAAAGGAAAAAAAAACCCTGCAGGAAGGGTTTGGGTGTCCGTTTTGGTCTTGCAGGCAGACAAAGCAATTGGTCTGCAGAGCACTGCCTGTGTGAGCCAACCCAGGGTCAAGAGGAGACAAAGGGTCTGGCACCCCTGCGTACATGGCAGTGTGGACGCTCACGGCAACTAGTCTCAGACTGTCTTTTGTTTTCTCAGCTGCGATCCAGAAGATACAGTTTGCTTTGCACTGTGTGCGTTTTTGGACATTAAACACGATTTGTTTTGAACTTGCTTGGGTCACTGCCTCATCACTGCACAGCATGGACACCGCTGCACTACATATGGTTGGAGAATGCAGATCAATGTGAACTGAGGCATACCACAAAGCATGCTACATGTTGGTAATCAGGCCTGCAACATTGCAGCTTAAGCCTGCCGACAAGATGGAGAAATACTAAGACAGTTGGCTGTGTCTCAAGCACAACAGCAGGAGGCGCTGCAGTTGCAGTGGCAACAGTTGGAGCAGCAAAAATGGCAGCAGGAGCTACAAAATCAGCAACAGCAACAGACAGCTCAATTGTTGATGCAGCAGATCATGACTATGCGAGAGGCAGGTCCACCAGCAACAGCATTCCGGTCTGACGCTTGGTACAAGATCCAGTCAGCACTGTGGAAGATGACTCCTGAAGATGATATGGAGGCCTTCTTCACCATCTTCGAATGCACTGCGGAGCGAGAGAGCTTGCCGGTGACTCAGTGGGCTGAAGTGGAATCAAACTTCTTGACGGGAGATGCATAGAAGGCCTACCTGGAACTCTGTCGGGACAATGCCCTGGACTATGGGAAGCTGAAAGGTGAGATCCTTGCCAGACTGGGGGTTAATACATATGTGTGGGCCCCAAGGGTGTTTCAGTGGTCCTTTTCCAAGACTCGCCCTGCCCGATCTAAGGACAACTTACAACTTACTGCAACTTAATGCAGAAAAAAGTTATGTGAAATAAATATAAACAGGTGTCAAATATGCGCTAAAAAAATTACAGCAACTTGTTATTAACGTAACTTCACACCTGCCAGATATATTGCACCCATTTCTTTTCCAGATTCATTTATTGATTACATTTTCACTCTTAGAAATTTTGACAATAAATCTGCTGAGAGTGAGCATACAGAATCCCATAGCTCTACTTCCAATAATGCTTATCTCATACAATGCGACAAGCGTCATCAAGCTAATTACATTTGTGAAAGAGGACAAAGATGAAAAAAACGTATAGAACTTTATAATAAGCTCATAGAATATCTACTGTAGATACTGATGGAAACTCCAAAAATATCCATGAGAAGAATTATCTGGGCTGAAAATACTGCATTTTATATAGCATAGATCATATACTGTACGACGACCTTGCACAATGTTCAGTGTATGTTGAAGTAGAATATTAAATAATATTTGTCATAAAGGTGAGTCTAATACATGAATACATGAAGGAAATTTCTATCGGTTGACATTTCTCAACTAACATTTTTCTAACACTGTTGGGCCTGTGAGATTTACGACAGATGTACCTTCCCATGTATATTGTACGTTTTTTTCCATTTCAGCATATTTACATGGGGTGGATATGGTCATGAGTAGAAAAAGGATTTAGTGCTTCAGATTGTTTAACAACACCGCTATTGTTTTTAAATTGTTTGTAATGCTTATGCACGTTGCACTTTTGGTGCCTGATTGGGACATGGCATGGGAGGAGTTTAGGTGCATTCTTCTATTTCTCCCAGCGTCACTTCCCGACAGGCATGGACCCATAGAAGCGCTACATCCAGCGCGAAACGGCGTCGTCAACTGTTGTGAAATTGGATTCTGGGCTCCCCCGGTGGCCACTTGTGGAATTGAACTAGTGTGCATCATCCCCTCTGTTCACCTGCTCCTATCAGGATGTGGGAGTCGCTATATAACCTTGCTCCTCTGTCAGTTTCTTGCCGGTCAACAATGTAATCAGAAGCCTTCTGTGCTTGTTCCTGCTACTAGACAACTCCCAGCTAAGTTGGACTTTTGTCCTTGTGTGTTTTTGCATTTTGTTCCTGTTCACAGCTGCTGTTTCGTTACTGTGTCTGGAAAGCTCTTGTGATCGGAAATTGCCACTCTGGTGTTATGAGTTAATGCTAGAGTCTTAAAGGAATTTCTGGATGGTGTTTTGATAAGGTTTTCTGCTGACCATGAAAGTGTCCTTTCTGTCTTCCTGCTATCTAGAAAGCGGACCTCGATTTTGCTAAACCTATTTTCATACTACGTTTGTCATTTCATCTAAAATCACCGCCAATATATGTGGGGGCCTCTGTCTGCCTTTTGGGAAAATTTCTCTAGAGGTGAGCCAGGACTGTCTTTTCCTCTGCTAGGATTAGGTAGTTCTCCGGCTGGCGCTGGGCATCTAGGGTTAAAAAACGTAGGCATGCTACCCGGCCACTTCTAGTTGTGCGGCAGGTTTAGTTCATGGTCAGTATAGTTTCCATCTTCCAAGAGCTAGTTCTCATATATGCTGGGCTATGTTCTCTCGCCATTGAGAATCATGACAGTTTGACCGGCCCAAAAAAGGGTTAAATTACTGGCTGAGAAAGGAGAGAAAAAAGAAGTCTGCTACAATTTTTTTTTTTTTTTTTTTTTCCCTCTAGTTCTGAGTGTGCTCTTAATTGAATCACTTGCTAGTCTGCCTATACTGCAGCCTTCCTCTCTTTCTCTCCTTCTAATCCTTGAATGGCTCTGTGTTCACCTGTTTCAAATGGATCTTCAGAGTGTAGCTACAGGTTTGAATAATCTCGCCACAAAGGTACAAAATTTGCAAGATTTTGTTGTTCATGCACCTATGTCTGAGCCTAGAATTCCTTTGCCTGAATTCTTCTCGGGGAATAGATCTCACTTTCAAAATTTTAAAAATAATTGCAAATTGTTTTTGTCCCTGAAGTCTCGCTCTGCCGGAGACCCTGCACAGCAGGTCAGGATTGTAATTTCCTTGCTCCGGGGCGACCCTCAAGACTGGGCTTTTGCATTGGCACCAGGGGATCCTGCGTTGCTCAATGTGGATGCGTTTTTTCTGGCCTTTTTCTTGCTTTATGAGGAACCTCATTTAGAGCTTCAGGCGGAAAAGGCCTTGATGTCCTTGTCTCAGGGGCAAGATGAAGCTGAAATATACTGCCAAAAATTCCGCAAATGGTCTGTGCTTACTCAGTGGAATGAGTGCGCCCTGGCGGCGATTTTCAGAGAAGGTCTCTCTGATGCCATTAAGGATGTTATGGTGGGGTTCCCTGTGCCTGCGAGTCTGAATGAGTCCATGACGATGGCTATTCAGATCGATAGGCGTCTGCGGGAGCGCAAACCTGTGCACCATTTGGCGGTGTCTACTGAGAAAACGCCAGAAAATATGCAATGTGATAGAATTCTGTCCAGAAGCGAGCGGCAGAATTTTAGACGAAAAAATGGGTTGTGCTTCTATTGTGGTGATTCAACTCATGTTATATCAGCATGCTTTAAGCGTACTAAGAAGCCTGACAAGTCTGTTTCAATTGGCACTTTGCAGTCTAAGTTTATTCTATCTGTGACCCTGATTTGTTCTTTGTCATCTATTACCGTGGACGCCTATGTCGACTCTGGCGCTGCTTTGAGTCTTATGGATTGGTCCTTTGCCAAACGCTGTGGGTATGATTTGGAGCCACTGGAGGCTCCGATACCTCTGAAAGGGATTGACTCCACCCCATTGGCTAGTAATAAACCACAATACTGGACACAAGTGACTATGCGTGTTAATCCGGATCACCAGGAGGTTATTCGCTTTCTGGTGCTGTATAATCTACATGATGTTTTGGTGCTGGGATTGCCATGGCTGCAATCTCATAACCCAGTCCTCGACTGGAGAGCTATGTCTGTGTTAAGCTGGGGATGTAAAGGAACTCATGGGGACGTACCTTTGGTTTCCATTTCATCATCTATTCCCTCTGAGATTCCTGAATTCTTGTCTGACTTTCGTGACGTTTTTGAAGAACCCAAGGTTGGTTCACTACCTCCGCACCGGGAGTGCGATTGTGCCATAGACTTGATTCCGGGTAGTAAATACCCTAAGGGTCGTGCAGTCTTGTGACGTTTGTGCTCGGGCCAAGCCTTGTTGTTCTCGGGCTAGTGGATTGTTGTTGCCCTTGCCTATCCCGAAGAGGCCTTGGACGCACATCTCGATGGATTTTATTTCGGATCTGCCTGTTTCTCAGAAGATGTCTGTCATCTGGGTGGTGTGTGACCGTTTCTCTAAGATGGTCCATCTGGTTCCCTTGCCTAAGTTGCCTTCTTCTTCCGAGTTGGTTCCTCTGTTTTTTCAAAATGTTGTTCGTTTGCATGGTATTCCTGAGAATATCGTTTCTGACAGAGGGACCCAATTCGTGTCTAGATTTTGGCGGGCATTCTGTGCTAGGATGGGCATAGATTTGTCTTTTTCGTCTGCTTTCCATCCTCAGACTAATGGCCAGACCAAGCGGACTAATCAGACCTTGGAGACATATTTGAGGTGTTTTGTGTCTGCGGATCAGGATGATTGGGTTGCTTTTTTGCCTTTGGCGGAGTTCGCCCTCAATAATCGGGCCAGCTCTGCCACCTTGGTGTCCCCGTTTTTCTGTAATTTGGGGTTTCATCCTCGATTTTCCTCCGGTCAAGTGGAATCTTCGGATTGTCCTGGAGTGGATGCTGTGGTGGAGAGGTTGCATCAGATTTGGGGGCAGGTGGTGGACAATTTGAAGTTGTCCCAGGAGAAGACTCAGCTTTTTGCCAACCGCCGTCGTCGTGTTGGTCCTCGGCTTTGTGTTGGGGACTTGGTGTGGTTGTCTTCTCGTTTTGTCCCTATGAGGGTTTCTTCTCCTAAGTTTAAGCCTCGGTTCATCGGCCCGTACAAGATATTGGAGATTCTTAACCCTGTGTCCTTCCGTTTGGACCTCCCTGCATCCTTTTCGATTCATAATGTTTTTCATCGGTCATTGTTGCGCAGGTATGAGGTACCGGTTGTGCCTTCCGTTGAGCCTCCTGCTCCGGTGTTGGTTGAGGGTGAGTTGGAGTACGTTGTGGAAAAGATCTTAGACTCTCGTGTTTCCAGACGGAGACTCCAGTATCTGGTCAAATGGAAGGGATACGGTCAGGAGGATAATTCTTGGGTCACTGCCTCTGATGTTCATGCCTCCGATCTTGTCCGTGCCTTTCATAGGGCTCATCCTGATCGCCCTGGTGGTTCTGGTGAGGGTTCGGTGCCCCCTCCTTGAGGGGGGGGTACTGTTGTGAAATTGGATTCTGGGCTACCCCGGTGGCCACTTGTGGAATTGAACTTGTGTGCATCATCCCCTCTGTTCACCTGCTCCTATCAGGATGTGGGAGTCGCTATATAACCTTGCTCCTCTGTCAGTTTCTTGCCGGTCAACAATGTAATCAGAAGCCTTCTGTGCTTGTTCCTGCTACTAGACAACTCCCAGCTAAGTTGGACTTTTGTCCTTGTGTGTTTTTGCATTTTGTTCCTGTTCACAGCTGCTGTTTCGTTACTGTGTCTGGAAAGCTCTTGTGATCGGAAATTGCCACTCTGGTGTTATGAGTTAATGCTAGAGTCTTAAAGGAATTTCTGGATGGTGTTTTGATAGGGTTTTCTGCTGACCATGAAAGTGTCCTTTCTGTCTTCCTGCTATCTAGAAAGCGGACCTCGATTTTGCTAAACCTATTTTCATACTACGTTTGTCATTTCATCTAAAATCACCGCCAATATATGTGGGGGCCTCTGTCTGCCTTTTGGGAAAATTTCTCTAGAGGTGAGCCAGGACTGTCTTTTCCTCTGCTAGGATTAGGTAGTTCTCCGGCTGGCGCTGGGCATCTAGGGTTAAAAAACGTAGGCATGCTACCCGGCCACTTCTAGTTGTGCGGCAGGTTTAGTTCATGGTCAGTATAGTTTCCATCTTCCAAGAGCTAGTTCTCATATATGCTGGGCTATGTTCTCTCGCCATTGAGAATCATGACAGTCAACCCCTGCACAATCCTGCAATCTTTGCACACCCCCGAGCCGTCAAGATGTCTTCTCCTATATTTTGAATAAAGGACTTTCACCGCTTCAGGATCGGTGAGTGCTGCCGCATTTATTCTATGCCAGGATAACTACACACCTTTTGTTTCATGTGAGCACACATGATCAGCAGTCGAGATTTCAGCTGTTGAAGTACGCATACAAGTCTTCCCCTAATACCCAAGCTGTGCTGCTCTATACACATTTTACTTTTTGGCTCTAATACATGAATACATGAAGGAAATTTCTATCGGTTGACATTTCTCAACTACAATGACTTAATGCTAATTCAGTAGTAGAAAATTTAAAACATTTTTGTTTGCATAATTGCATGGAAATATGTTGTTCCAACATGCAATTTTAAATTCATATGTTAGGTGCTACATTTGTACTATTTATATATACCATCATGTCTACTGATACCTGACATACGTTTAGATGTCCAACATATGAAAGTTATTGCAGAAGATCTTTTTCAGTAATACAGTTATGCTCAAAAGTAGGGTTGAGCGACTTTAATTTTTTTAAGATCGAGTCGGGTTTTGCGAAACCCGACTTTGTCCAAAGTCGAGTCGAGTGAAGTCGGCCGATTATCACGAAAAGTAGGGGATCGACCGAAACATGAAACCCAATGCAAGTCAATGGGGAAGCATAGTCAGCAGTGAGTGGAGGCCAGGAAAACACCTACAGTGCCCATTTTAATGCCAAAAACATCCATTCTTGTTTCTGAAGCTTGTCAATCTTAATTAACTTTATAATAATAGTTGGGCATTGGAAATTGGGGGTCATTTGGCAAAAGTTGTGGGGGGTAGGGCTGGTTCAAGGTTTTAGTGGGCCCAGGAAACGTGGACTACGTTACGGCGGTGGAGTAGTGAGAGGTAAGTATTTCAACTTTGCAAGTGCTGTGATCCTGAGCAAGCAGGGAGGCCCACTCGTTCGCATTGGCACTGGCACAGGGCCCCTCAAAGTACGGTGGTGTGTTTGCACGGCGGGGGCGCCTCCCACCGGCAGCGACACTTTTGCGTATTCTGAGGGGCCCTGTGCCTGTGACGTCGCCAACGAGTATGCCCCCCTACCTGTTGAAGAAACCTGCACTTTCATCTGCACCTTCCTCTTTGTCCCTGTGTAAGGTGGTATAGTATGCGGGAAGGGGAACCTGACTTTCAGCAGGGTCAGATTGTGGCTGTGTAGCGTGCAAGGGGAATGTAGTGGTCTGGGTCAAAGTACCACAAGACTCATCTAGCACCGGCTGGGCAATGGGCAGGATGAGGTGGAAACACTTATATAGGCCCAAATAATAAAGTGGGTAAAATGCAGGTCAAAATTGGTAACAGGACTAACCAGGTGGCATTGCTTAGTTCAGTGGAGTAGAAAACCCAGGAGTGGCAGACAGACACCATTAGTAGGGCCGAACCACACTAGTAGGCCCTATGCAGTTTAATATTACAAATGAAGGCCGAAAGCCTGAAGATTAAAGGTCAGGAAAATAACACAGGACAACACCAAGGCGCAGCACACACCGTTACTAGGCCCAACCAAAGTAGTAGGCCAACTGCAGTTTAATTATTTAAAATGTAAGCCGAAAGCCTGAACATTGAAGATCGGGACAACAAAACAGGAGAAAACCCAGTAGCGTCAGACACCATTTTAAGGGCCCAACCACACATTTTAAAAACAACTACTTAACGAGAGCTTTAAGATTGAAGCTCAGCTTTATACAGTGGAGGACAACACCATGGAGCGGCACACACCGTTAGTAGGCACCAACCACCAATTTTTAAAAACAACTACTTAATGAGAGCCTGGAGGTTGAAGCTCAGATTTAAACAGTGGAGGACAACACCAGGGAGTGGCACACACCGTTAGTAGGCCCCAACCACCAATTTTTACCAACAAATACTTAATGAGAGCCAGAAGGTTGAAGCTCAGACAAGGAAACCTGGAGGAGAACACCAAGGAGGAGGAGAACACCAAGGAGGAGGAGAACACCGTTACTAGGCCCCAACCCAAGTAGTATGGCAACTGTAGTGTTACATTTAAAAATACTTAATGAGAGCCTGAAGGTTGAAGCTCAGACAAGGAAACCTGGAGGAGAACACCAAGGAGGAGGAGAACACCGTTACTAGGCCCCAACCCAAGTAGTATGGCAACTGTAGTGTTACATTTAAAAATACTTAATGAGAGCCTGAAGGTTGAAGCTCAGACAAGGAAACCTGGAGGAGAACAGCAAGGAGGAGGAGAACACCGTTACTAGGCCCCAACCCAAGTAGTATGGTAACTGTAGTGTTACATTTAAAAATACTTAATGAGAGCCTGAAGGTTGAAGCTCAGACAAGGAAACCTGGAGGAGAACACCAAGGAGGAGGAGAACACCAAGGAGGAGGAGAACACCATTACTAGGCCCCAACCCAAGTAGTATGGCAACTGTAGTGTTACATTTAAAAATACTTAATGAGAGCCTGAAGGTTGAAGCTCAGACAAGGAAACCTGGAGGAGAACACCAAGGAGGAGGAGAACACCGTTACTAGGCCCCAACCCAAGTAGTATGGCAACTGTAGTGTTACATTTAAAAATACTTAATGAGAGCCTGAAGGTTGAAGCTCAGACAAGGAAACCTGGAGGAGAACAGCAAGGAGGAGGAGAACACCGTTACTAGGCCCCAACCCAAGTAGTATGGTAACTGTAGTGTTACATTTAAAAAAACTTAATGAGAGCCTGAAGGTTGAAGCTCAGACAAGGAAACCTGGAGGAGAACACCAAGGAGGAGGAGAACACCAAGGAGGAGGAGAACACCATTACTAGGCCCCAACCCAAGTAGTATGGCAACTGTAGTGTTACATTTAAAAATACTTAATGAGAGCCTGAAGGTTGAAGCTCAGACAAGGAAACCTGGAGGAGAACAGCAAGGAGGAGGAGAACACCGTTACTAGGCCCCAACCCAAGTAGTATGGTAACTGTAGTGTTACATTTAAAAATACTTAATGAGAGCCTGAAGGTTGAAGCTCAGACAAGGAAACCTGGAGGAGAACACCAAGGAGGAGGAGAACACCAAGGAGGAGGAGAACACCATTACTAGGCCCCAACCCAAGTAGTATGGCAACTGTAGTGTTACATTTAAAAATACTTAATGAGAGCCTGAAGGTTGAAGCTCAGACAAGGAAACCTGGAGGAGAACACCAAGGAGGAGGAGAACACCGTTACTAGGCCCCAACCCAAGTAGTATGGCAACTGTAGTGTTACATTTAAAAATACTTAATGAGAGCCTGAAGGTTGAAGCTCAGACAAGGAAACCTGGAGGAGAACACCAAGGAGGAGGAGAACACCGTTACTAGGCCCCAACCCAAGTAGTATGGTAACTGTAGTGTTACATTTAAAAATACTTAATGAGAGCCTGAAGGTTGAAGCTCAGACAAGGAAACCTGGAGGAGAACACCAAGGAGGAGGAGAACACCAAGGAGGAGGAGAACACCATTACTAGGCCCCAACCCAAGTAGTATGGCAACTGTAGTGTTACATTTAAAAATACTTAATGAGAGCCTGAAGGTTGAAGCTCAGACAAGGAAACCTGGAGGAGAACACCAAGGAGGAGGAGAACACCGTTACTAGGCCCCAACCCAAGTAGTATGGCAACTGTAGTGTTACATTTAAAAATACTTAATGAGAGCCTGAAGGTTGAAGCTCAGACAAGGAAACCTGGAGGAGAACACCAAGGAGGAGGAGAACACCCAGGAGGAGGAGAACACCCAGGAGCGGCAGACATCACTAGTAGGCCCCAACCAAACTAGTAGCCCAAATGCAGTTTCCTATTTTTTAAAAAAGGCCCGAAAACCTGAATTGAGGACAATTTTAATTAGGGACTGCAGACAGACTTAGTAGGCTGTCCCCTGTGGACCATGCATCCACCACATTAACCCATTGCGCCTTAATGGACACGTAACCTTCCGTGGCCAAGCCTACAGGTCCATGCGTCTGTTGTCAGGTGCACCTTTGTACTCACAGATTGCCAGAGTGCATGGACAATGCGGTCTTTTACATGCTGGTGGAGGGTTGGGATGGCTTTTCTCGCAAAAGAAGTGTCGACTGGTTAGCTTGTAGCGTGGTACAGCGTAGTCCATCATGGCTTTATTAATATTAAATAAAATATATAAATAGGCTCTATGAACTTTTAAATAGGTTCCAGGGGTACACGGGCAGCATTGGTGTGGTCAGCGGAGGACTATTGGAAGGAGGGACCGCAGACAGACTTACTAGGCCTAAAATAATAAAATAGGCTCAATCCAGTTTTAAATAGGTTACATGGGTACACAGGCAGCATTGGTGTGGTCAGCGGAAGACCATTGCGAGGAGGGACCGCAGACAGGCTTACTGGGCCTAAAATAAATAAAAATAGGCTCTATGCAGTTTAAAATAGGTTACATGGGTACACAGGCCGCATTGGTGTGGTCAGTGGAGGACGATTGCAAGGAGGGACCGCAGACAGACTTACTAGGCCTAAAATAATAAAATAGGCTCAATCCAGTTTTAAATAGGTTACATGGGTACACAGGCAGCATTGGTGTGGTCAGCGGAGGACTATTGGAAGGAGGGACTGCAGACAGACTTACTAGGCCTAAAATAATAAAATAGGCTCAATCCAGTTTTAAATAGGTTACATGGGTACACAGGCAGCATTGGTGTGGTCAGTGGAGGACTATTGGAAGGAGGGACCGCAGACAGACTTACTAGGCCTAAAATAATAAAATAGGCTCAATCCAGTTTTAAATAGGTTACATGGGTACACAGGCAGCATTGGTGTGGTCAGCGGAGGACGATTGCAAGGAGGGACCGCAGACTGACTTACTTGGCCTAAAATAATAAAATAGGCTCAATCCAGTTTTAAATAGGTTACATGGGTACACAGGCAGCATTGGTGTGGTCAGCGGAGGACTATTGGAAGGAGGGACCGCAGACAGACTTACTAGGCCTAAAATAATAAAATAGGCTCAATGCAGTTTTAAATAGGTTACATGGGTACACAGGCAACATTGGTGTGGTCAGCGGAAGACGATTGTGAGGAGGGACCACAGACAGGCTTACTGGGCCTAAAATAAATAATAATAGGCTCTATGCAGTTTAAAATAGGTTACATGGGTACACAGGCAGCATTGGTGTGGTCAGTGGAGGACGATTGCAAGGAGGGACCGCAGACAGACTTACTAGGCCTAAAATAATAAAATAGGCTCAATGCAGTTTTAAATAGGTTACATGGATACACAGGCAGCATTGGTGTGGTCAGCGGAAGACGATTGCAAGGAGGGACCGTAGACAGGCTTACTGGGCCTAAAATAAATAAAAATAGGCTCTATGCAGTTTAAAATAGGTTACATGGGTACACAGGCAGCATTGGTGTGGTCAGTGGAGGACGATTGCAAGGAGGGACCGCAGACAGACTTACTAGGCCTAAAATAATAAAATAGGCTCAATGCAGTTTTAAATAGGTTACATGGGTACACAGGCAGCATTGGTGTGGTCAGTGGAGGACGACTGCAAGGAGTGTCTGACACAGTTAATACTCCCAAAAAATAAATAGATGTTAATGTCTCGCAAAACAACAAAACAAAAAAACAAAAGTGTGGCATACTTAGGTACCAGGGGTGGGCTCCTCTGCTGAGTTTCAGACATAGTAATTTGGCACTAAGTATTTACTGGTGTCAATGTAGGACGCTGACCCTGACTATTTTAGCTAGCATCATACATGTCAACAAATTGGTATTGTCAGTGTCAGGCATTGAAGGATGTCAGCTCCTAGACTAAACATTGTTGGAGCTGTGAGAGATAATTTTGCATGTGGTAGAGCACAGTTTGAGCTGGGGGGGGGGAACTCTCTTGTGGCCGGTGGTACAGGCCCAGGACCCCTCATGTTACAACGGTGTGTCTGACGTTGGTTTGCGCGCCACCACCGCCAGAGACATTTTATTGTACTATGAGGGACCCAGTGGCAGTGCCGTCGACCAAAAGCGTGCACACCCACCTCTTCAGACAAACGGCACTCTTAACGGGTGCTTGCGCCAAGTGGGGGGAGTTTTCCCATTTTAGGAGGTGTAAACATGTCGTATGCTGGACAAACAGCTGCTGCAAATTAAGAGATTGGAACACTCAGTAAGACCAGTCCACAAGCAAGACCTTTTTATAGGAAAGCTAGGTGTCAGCCGGGAAAGGTGGGGCAAAATAATTTGAAATCCAGGACTGGTTCATTTTAATGAAGGTTAGATCATCAACATTTTGGGTAGCCAGACGAGTCCTTGTTTCCGTTAATATTGATCCAGCAGCACTGAATACTCTTTCTGATAGAACACTAGCTGCTGGGCAAGCAAGCTCCTGCAATGCATATTCTGCCAATTCAGGCCAGGTGTCTAATTTGGATGCCCAGTAATCAAATGGGAATGACGGTTGAGGGAGAACATCGATAAGGGATGAAAAATAGTTAGTAACCATACTGGACAAATGTTGTCTCCTGTCACTTTGAATACATGCTGCATGGCCTGTCCTGTCTGCGGTCATTGCGAAATCACTCCACAACCTGGTCAGAAAACCCCTCTGTCCAACGCGACTTCTGATTTGTGCATTTCTAACACCTCTGCCCTGTAGCCCCCTGCAGCTCGTGTGAGAACCATCGACGGCGCTGTGTGCTGGGAATGCCTGAATCAAACGGTCTACAAGAGTTGCTTGTTTGGTTGCTAATATTTGTTCGAGGTTCTCATGTGGCATAATATTTTGCAATTTGCCTTTATAGCGAGGATCAAGGAGGCAGGCCAACCAGTAATCATCATCGGTCATCATTTTAATAATGCGTGGGTCCCTTTTGAGGATACGTGAGGCATAATCCGCCATGTGGGCCAAAGTTCCAGTTGTTAAATCTGCGGTTGTGCTGGTTTGAGGGGCAGTTACAGGCAAATCTACGTCACTTGTCTCCCTCAAAAAACCTGTACCCGGCCTTTGCACGCCACCAATTTCCATTGGCCCCGGAGAAGCTTCCTCATTTAAAAAATACTCATCCCCATCATCCTCCTCGTCCTCCTCCTCTTCGCTCGCTACCTCGTCCTGTAGACTGCCCTGACCAGACAATGGCTGACTGTCATCAAGGCTTTCCTCTTCCTCGGCTGCAGATGCCTGCTCCTTTATGTGCGTCAAACTTTGCATCAGCAGACGCATTAGGGGTATGCTCATGCTTATTACGGCGTTGTCTGCACTAACCAGTCGTGTGCATTCCTCAAAACACTGAAGGACTTGACACAGGTCTTGTACCTTTGACCACTGCACACCTGACAACTCCATGTCTGCCATCCAACTGCCTGCCCATGTATGTGTATCCTCCCACAAATACATAACAGCACGCCTCTGTTCGCACAGTCTCTGAAGCATGTGCAGTGTTGAGTTCCACCTTGTTGCAACATCGATGATTAAGCGATGCTGGGGAAGGTTCAAAGACCGCTGATAGTTCTGCATACGGCTGGAGTGTACGGGCGAACGGCAGATATGGGAGCAAAGTCTGCGCACTTTGAGGAGCAGGTCGGGTAACCCCGGATAACTTTTCAGGAAGCACTGCACCACCAGATTTAATGTGTGAGCCAGGCAAGGAATGTGTTTCAGTTGGGAAAGGGCTATGGCAGCCATGAAATTCCTTCCGTTATCACTCACTACCTTGCCTGCCTCAAGATGTACAGTGCCCAGCCATGACTGAGTTTCTGTCTGCAAGAACTCGGAAAGAACTTCCGCGGTGTGTCTGTTGTCGCCCAAGCACTTCATTGCCAATACAGCCTGTTGACGCTTGCCACTAGCTGTCCCATAATGGGACACCTGGTGTGCAACAGTGGCAGCTGTGGATGGACTGGTTGTGCGACTGCGGTCTGTGGACTCTCACTTCTGCAGGAGGACGAGGAGGAGGGGGGCGAACGCCTACAGCCAACTGTTTCCTAGACCGTGGGCTAGGCAGAACTGTCCCAATATTGCTGTCCCCTGTGGACCCTGCATCCACCACATTCACCCAGTGTGCCATGATGGACACGTAACGTCCCTGGCCATGCCTACTGGTCCATGCATCTGTTGTCAGGTGCACCTTTGTAGTCACAGATTGCCTGAGTGCATGGACGATGCGCTCTTTAACATGGTGGTGGAGGGCTGGGTTGGCTTTTCTGGAAAAGAAGTGTTGACTGGGTAGCTCGTAGCATGGTACAGTGTAGTCCATCAGGGCTTCGAAAGCTTCACTTTCAACTAAACGGTAGGGCATCATCTCTAACGAGATTAGTCTAGCAATGTGGGCGTTCAAACCCTGTGTACGCGGATGCGAGGATGAGTACTTCCTTTTTCTAACGAGAGTCTCATGTAGGGTGAGCTGGACTGGAGAGCTGGAGATTGTGGAACTAGTGGGGGTGCCGGTGGACATGGCAGACTGAGAGAGGGTTGGAGACGGTATTCTTGCCGGTGCCCTACATGCAGTGTTTCCTACTACGAAACTGGTGGTTCCCTGACTGCTTTGGCCTAGCGACGAAACCTGCACAGATACTGCAGGTGGTGCGGGAAATGGTGGGCTTACAGTGCCGGAAGGGATGTAGCGTTGCTGACTAGCTTCATTCGCCGAGGGTGCTACAACCTTAAGGGATGTTTGGTAGTTAGTCCAGGCTTGCAAATGCATGGTGGTTAAATGTCTATGCATGCAACTTGTATTTAGACTTTTTAGATTATGACCTCTGCTTAAGCTAGTTGAACATTTTATACAGATTACTTTGCGCTGATCATTTGGATGTTGTTTAAAAAAATGCCAGACTGCACTCTTTCTACTATGGGATACCTTTTCAGGCATTGCAGACTGAGCTTCTTTAACCGGATGGCCACGCTGTCCTACAACTGGTTTTGCCTTTGCCACGCGTTTTTGGCCAGATACGGGCACGGCAGATGGAACCTGTTGCTTTGTTGATACCTGCTGCGTCTCCTCCTCCTCCGCTTCAGAACTACTGCCGCCTGCACCCTGTTCCCCCAATGGCTGCCAATCGGGGTCAACAACTGGGTCATCAATGACCTCCTCTTCTATCTCATGTGCAACTTCGTCTGCGTCACCGTGTAAGCAGGTGGGATAGCGTTCGTGACGGGGCACCATAGTCTCAGCTGGGTTTGATTCTGGCTCAGTACACTGCGAGGGCAATGTTCTGGTCTGAGTCAAAGGAACAGCATAGTAATCTGGCTGTGGCTGTGCATCTGTGCACTCCATGTCCGATGCAACTTCTACTGGGCATGGCCTGTTAACTGTTTCACTTTGTAACCCAGGAACGGTATGTATAAAGAGCTCCATGGAGTAACACGTTGTGTCGCCAGACGCATCCTTCTCTGTTGTTCTTGCTGAAGAAGACAAGTAAGCGGCTTCTCCCTGACCGTGAACATCCACTAAGGACGCGCTGCTTTTACATTTACCAGTTCCAGAAGAGAAGGCAAAAGAGCTAGAGGCTGAGTCAGCAAGGAAAGCCAAAACTTTTTCTTGCTGCTCCGGCTTTAAAAGCGGTTTTCCTACTCCCAGAAAAGGGAGCGTTCGAGGCCTTGTGTAGCCAGACGATGAACCTGGCTCAACAACTCGAGACTTAGGTGCTGTATTGCTTTTACCACGACCACCTGATGCTCCACCACCACTACCATCATTACCACCTGACAATGACCGCCCACGGCCACGACCTCTTCCACCAGACTTCCTCATTGTTTGCAAAATGTAATCAAAGTAATGGTATTAGTTACTGTAAAACAACTTATAAGGTGAACTCAAACTCCTGTAGGATTTATATATACCTTTAGGTGGTTGAAACTGAACGGAAAATCAGGCCCAATAATACACACTCGGTTTTCTGGGCCCCAATAATTTGAGACAGATGGCACACACAGGACCGGCACTCAAGCAGAAATGCCAATCCTAATCTCCCACTATTTATTTGTTTTCAAGGAGAATAAAAAAAAAAATAAATTCCCAGTATGACACACTAGGTTTTCTGTGCCCCAATAATTTGAGACAGATGGCACACACAGGACTGGCACTCAAGCTGAAATGCCAATCTTAATCTCCCACTATTTTTTTTTTCCAGGGAGAATTTGAAAAAAAAAAAAAAATTCCCAGTATGACACACTAGGTTTTCTGTGCCCCAATAATTTGAGACAGATGGCACACACAGTACCGGCACTCAAGCTGAAATGCCAATCTTAATCTCCCACTATTTTTTTTTTCCAGGGAGAATTTGAAAAAAAAAAATAATAATTCCCAGTATGACACACTAGGTTTTCTGTGCCCCAATGATTTGAGACAGATGGCACACACAGTACCGGCACTCAAGCTGAAATGCCAATCTTAATCTCCCACTATTTTTTTTTTTCCAGGGAGAATTTGAAAAAAAAAAAAAATCCCAGTATGACACACTAGGTTTTCTGTGGCCCAATAATTTGAGACAGATGGCACACACAGTACCGGCACTCAAGCTGAAATGCCAAACAAAATCTCCCACTATTTTTATTTTTTTTTCAGGGAGAATTAAAAAAAAAAAAAAAAAAAAGGGGACTGTCCTACAATTACTATCTCCCTGCAGTAATCTCAGCAAGGTATGGCAGGCAGCAATAACAAGGAGTGGACAGCTGCACAAAAAAAAACAAAAGTGTGGACAAACAAACAAACAGCCTCCTGGCTGTGCAGAAAGGAAGGAACAACAGGATTTGTGTTTTGAAAAAAGCAGTTGGTTTACACAGCGGCGTACAAAGAGCAATGCAGCTATCAGGGAGCCTTCTAGGGCAGCCCAATGAGCTACAGCGCTGAGGAAAAAAAAATGTAGCTTCCACTGTCCCTGCAAACAAAAGGTGGTGTTGGACAGTGGGAATCGCTACAGCACAAGCGGTTTGGGGTTTATTTACCCTGCCTAACGCTCTCCCTGCTTCTGAAGAAGCGGCAGCAACCTCTCCCTATGCTCAGATCAGCAGCAGTAAGATGGCGGTCGGCGGGAACGCCCCTTTATAGCCCCTGTCACGCCGCAGAAAGCAAGCCAATCACTGCAATGCCCTTCTCTAAGATGGTGGGGACTGAGATCTATGTCATCACGCTGCCCACACTCTGCATCCACCTTCATTGGCTGAGAAATGGGGCTTTTAGCGTCATTGAAACGCAACTTTGGCGCGAAAGTCGCGTACCGCATGGCCGACCCCACACAGGGATCGGGTCGGGTTTCATGAGACGCCGACTTTGCCAAAAGTCGGCAACTTATGAAAATGACAGATCCATTTTGCTCAACCCTACTCAGGGGTATTAAAAACCGTCTTCCACTCATCACCTTGACAGACTCTTATGAGGTTGTACGCCCCCCTGAGGTCAAGCTTGGTAAACCACTTAGCACCCGCCACCTGGTTGAACAAATCTGGTATCAGTGGCATTGGGTATGGATAACGAACCATAATCTGGTTCAACTCCCTGAAATCCAAACACGGGCGTAATCCGCCATCTTTCTTCTTCACGAAGAAGAACCCTGCTGCCACCGGCGAGGATGACAGCCTGATGTGCCCTTTGCTCAAGCTTTCAGCAATGTAATCTTTCAACGCTTGTCTCTCCGGAGCGGAGATGTTAAACATCCTTGCTTTAGGCAACTTGGCCCCTGGTTTAAACCTGATAGAACAGTCATAGGGACGATGTGGCAGCAACTCTGAGCAACCCTTTTCAGGGAACACATCTACAAAATCCAGATGTGACTCCGGAACGCTTGAAGTTACCGCAGCCACACATGTAGCCAGGCAATTCTCCTGGCAGAACTCGCTCCACTGAATTATGTCCTGAGTTTTCCAGTCAATTACCGGGTTGTGCATGGACAACCAAGTAAAACCCAAAACCACCTGAGCAGGAAGATTCCTGAGCACCTTACATGTAATCCGCTCGGAATGTAGAACTCTAATGTGGAGTTTCACCTCAGCCACAAATTCAGTAATCTCCCCCTGAGAGAGAGGAGCAGCATTGCTGGTGACTACACGGATAGGATGGGACAGTTTTTCAATCCTAAAACCTGCTGTGCGTGCAAACTCCTCATCAATGAGATTTGTGGCTGATCCACTATCCACAAAAACAGTAATTGGCAGCTCACTGCCAGCGATAAAAACCTTAGCAGGGAGCATGCATTGAGAAACCACCATGGAGGATATACATAAGCTCAGATTGGTCTCCTCCACACCATCTGAGCTTAGAAGTTTTCCGCCATTTTCCGAAGTTTTCTTAGACAGCAGAGGACAGATGTTAATAAAATGACCAATTTTACCACAGTAAAAACAGGCTCCCTGCTTCCTGATCTCTGGGGCTCGACGCTTTACATGTGACACCCCTGCGATTTGCATAGGCTCCGTGGGCTCACCTGCAGCAACCTCACGTGAACCTAAACCTTCACCCACAGGCGGTGTCTCATGCTCCCCCTGACGCAGACGGCGATCAATGCGGACAACCAGACTCATAGCGGAATCTAGAGAAGCAGGAGTCTCGTACATCAGAAGGGCTTTTTTAACCCTTCCAGAAACCCCATGAATAAACTGACTCCGCAATGCTGGATCATTCCATTGGGTATCGATCGCCCAGTGGCGGAATTCAGAACAGTAATCCTCTGCTACTCGCTCCCCCTGGCGAATGGAGCGTATCTTAGATTCTGCCAGAGCCATTCTGTCAGGTTCATCATAGATTTTCCCAAGAGAAGAAAAAAAACTCTCCACAGAGTCAAATGCAACAGAATCAGATGGCAAAGAAAACGCACATGCTTGGGGATCCCCGCTTAACAATGACAACACCAGGTCCACATGCTGAGCCTCATTACCCGAGGAGATCGGGTGCATACAGAAATATAGTTTGCTAGCTTCACGAAAAGAAACAAATTTGTTGCGTTCCCCAGCAAATTTTTCAGACAAAGGAAATTTAGGCTCAGCAACTTTTTCTGTCGCTCTAGCTTGCACATTAGATATTGCTAGTCCCTGTTGCTGTACTGCCCCCCTTAACTCCGTGACCTGTAGGGACAGCACCTCCAACTGGCGGGTTATGGAAGTCATGGGATCCATGACAAAACACAAAAAAAAAGAAAAAAAAAATTTTTTTTTGTTGTTGTTGGGCCGATTATAATGTCACGGGGAGACTAGGTGGGTGAGAGCTAATAACCCGGGCCCCTGCAATTTCCCTCAGACTAGGGAAATGCTGACTGACCCTCTACCTGAAGTTTACACTGATGGTGTGCATGTCCAGGCCTCGAACCTCACCCTGCCTCCTGTTACAACCCTAAGCTGAAAACCCTCACCCTCCACCCAGTGAATGTAATACACCAATACCCACAGTTAGCACAGACAAGTATAAAGGAAAATATACACCACGCCGCAGTCACTCAGGAATACACTATAAATGTGCAGGGCAAAATAAACACAAATATTGGAAGGAGTAAATAAGACAAAGGAAAATACACCACCAGCAACGATTCTCCAACAACCAGCTCTCCACTCCAGACCGAGTTAACAACGCAAGACAGAAGCTATAATCGGCGACGCCCAATGATCGGGAGAACTATTTAAAGGCCATGGGCATGGCCCAGCTTCCAATCCGAGGATCAGGTAAATTAACCCTGGAACAGCTGGACAAAACCTAGCCAACGCCAATGAGCAAATAGTGGTCAAAAGCGGAATTACCGCTGTCTGTCGAACGACCTGGTCTGAACAGCGTCCGACATGACAACAGATGAGTCCTAACTGGAAGATGATTTGTTGGCAAATCCACTGTCACCAGCAACAAGGTTTAACAACACAGTGGTGGAATAATGCCGAGCATGCACAGGAAGGCAATCTTCTGGCATGATTACATCATCACGTTGCTCTGCCTGTATTTGGAGCTTGATTATTGTGCCTAAAGCAACCTGTAGCCTTCAGAACCAAAAGCAGTTGAGCAGTGAGACCATATCCCCTGCTCTACCATAGAGTTTAGCTATGCGATCAACTTTCTGCTCCCCCCACTCTCTGGTAGCTATGTGGTGCCCATAAAAATATACTGATACTGATGCCAAAACTAGCCACATCGGTAAACTTTAAAAACTCAATCTGACCTCATACTTTTTACTTTCTGTCTTTTTCCAACTTCCCTCAGGTGGAAATGCAATAATAACAATGCAGCAGTGTGTTGTAAATAATTGAATGTATCCTGTTACTTTCAACAAAGCTGCAAAGTATTTTGTCTGAATATTGTTTAAATTACATTTTTATAGTTAAATGTTTAACAAAATATATCATGATACTTAAAGGGAACCTGTCACCCCGTTTTTTCGGTATGAGATAAAAATACCGTTAAATAGGGCCTGAGCTGTGCATTACAATAGTGTATTTTGTGGACCCCGATTCCCCACCTATGCTGCCGAAATACGTTACCGAAGTAGTCGTTTTCACCTGTCAATCAGGCTGGTCAGGTCAAAAGGGTGTGGTGTCCTCCCCCAGATCTTGCGTAGTTTTCCGTTGGTGGCGTAGTGGTGTGCGCATGCCCAAGGTCCCGAATCCTCTGCCAGGGGTGTGAAAACAACAGCGATGTCCGTTATTCCATTGGTGGTCGGTGGGCGCGGCCATCTTGCTTTGGCCGCAGAATCGGCGCTCTGCTGGCCGCGGCTTCAGGAAAATGGCCGCGGGCATCCGCGCGTGCGCAGATGGCTATCGCGGCGGCCATTTTCGTGAAGCAGAATTCGCATCTCGGCTTCACGAAAATGGCCACCGCGATAGCCATCTGCGCACGTGCGGATGCCCGCGGCCATTTTCCTGAAGCCGCGGCCAGCAGAGCGCCGATTCTGCGGCCAAAGCAAGATGGCCGCGCCCACCGACCACCAATGGAATTACGGACATCGCTGTTGTTTTCACACCCCTGGCAGAGGATTCGGGACCTTGGGCATGCGCACACCACTACGCCACCAACGGAACACTACGCAAGATCTGGGGGAGGACACCACACCCTTTTGACCTGACCAGCCTGATTGACAGGCGAAAACGACTACTTCGGTAACGTATTTCGGCAGCATAGGTGGGGAATCGGGGTCCACAAAATACACTATTGTAATGCACAGCTCAGGCCCTATTTAACAGTATTTTTATCTCACACCGAAAAAACGGGGTGACAGGTTCCCTTTAATGTGAGAACTTGCAATAATGCACAAAGAAATCCAAACAATAATTTAATACAATGTTACACTTTCCAGATGATTGTTGCATATTTGTTTTACTAAGTTTTATTTTATTTGAACCAATCATTTAATTAATGTGAAAACAACATTTCCTTACTAATTTTTTTAATGTTTATTCAGCTGAAAAAAGGTAACAAAATCTAAAAAATCAAAATTAATAGTGATAGCTATGTATTTTGATAATATATTAACCTCTCTCTGCTGTGGCAATTTCTTTTGCAGGACAAGTTGTAGATTACCATATTACATAGTATGTACTGGAAAATAAGAAAAACAATTACAAGTGAGTGAAGTGGGGAAAAATGTTAAATAGATATTATAATTGTAAAGGTTTATTTTATATCAGTGGAAAAAAAAATCAAGAACTATGTAAGGAAAAAGTTTGTGTTGATGTTTTATAGACATTTTTTCTATTAATGGAGGTCTCTGAAGGGTTCTTTTCTGTGGGGGGGTCCTGAAGATTTTTTTCGACTATTTTAGGGTATATAAGATATTTGGATTGCTCTTGTGATGAGGTTTGGTGATTGAAAAATAGAAATTATTTTTTCTTTACTTTAATTTATTTTAGAGATTCAATAATTTTAACTTTTAATATGTAAGACTTTAATACGTCGTGATGCCAATTTTTTAAAATATTTTTTAAGAGGAAAAACATTGTGATTCTAATTTTTATATTTGTTATTTTTTGTAGTTTTAAAAACATTTGTTTTAATATAATTCTTAGTCCCTTTAGAAGACTTGAAACTGTGATCCTTTCATAGCTAATTCAAACTATATACATGAATAGCGTGCTCCATGACATCAGAAGCCTGGATCCACGGTACAGCGTGAAGATGATCAAAAAGGACAAAGTGCTCCAGAAGTGAGAAAGAAGAGGCTGGATGGCGGACTAGACACTGGGCTGTGGCAGTGGAACAGATGAATAGTAATGTGAGCATTATTTATTTTTCACATTCTAAGTGTATTATGATGTGATGCTTTGGGGTTTAAGAACAGTTGAGTCCAGGCAAATCTAATGTTGAAGACAAATTTAAATGATCTGCCAATATAACTGGTATCTTAAAATTTAAGTGCCTTATTTGGAAAGAAATGTTTCTGGAAATATAGGTAATGATAGTGGAGGGCAAACTACAAATGGATCTGTTCAGAAAAAGTGCAAAGGGAAACTTGTTATTAAGTTGTGACAGTTGTCATCCTAGAAAAATGATTCATTATTTTTCAAACAATCATACTGTAAGTTAAGGACAATAGCAGTTGACGCTGAAGAGATACCTCAGAATATTTTAGAAGGCATGGTAAAAATATTTCAGCGATAGAGTTTTTTTTTGTTATTTACAGAGATAAGTGGATCATTTGAAATTCAAACTTTGCTGAATATTCCCACCAAAAATTAGATTTGGTGCAAATTAATTTGACTTAAATTATGATGCTACAAAGAAGATAAATGCCTGAAAATATGTGTATAACACTTGGAAGTCTTCTAAGATTGTACTGAACCCCCTTTCAACCCTGGAATGCAAACACAACCTTATTAATGTTCAATTTACATCAACCTATCTGACTAAGAAAAACGGATGGTAATCTGGGGTAACCATCAATCTATTTAGCAACACAATACTGTATCAGACTTTTTTGGATACTATTTTTACTACTTAAATTGTAAAAATGGTCCAGATTTTTTTCTCTTTTGAGGGCAGATGCCTTCCTTGCTGGTGGTCATACCCGGAAAGTGGAAGAGGAAGCAGCGGTTTTCTACCATGGGTGGTGCAAAATTTATCCTTGTTTGGCCAGTATAGATAATTTTTTTCTATGATGAATTGTTATGGAGCGGTGACAGCTGACTCCCCAAGAGAGACAAAGGAAGCAGGACTGGAGAGGAACTGGTTAGTGTGATGGTACAGCTGGAAGAACTGTGTTGGATCAGTCACAAGCCAGAAACAGAATAAGGTGCACTACCAGCTACCACTAAACACGAGTAGGCAATAAGGGTGCTGCAAATGCATAAGGAAACAATAAACAATGCAAGGAAAAGAAAAAAGACCAATGCATATAAATTGCACAAACGTAGATCATGGGATAAAAATCACACAATATATTAACACCAAAAGCACAACAATGTATAAAAACATTTAAAAGTAACAATGATTAATCAATGATCTATATATATAATTGTCTAAGGGTTACTTCCGTCTTTCTGTCCTCAACTTCCGTAACGGAAATCCAGCGTCGCTGATTGGTCTCGCCAGCTGCCTGTCATGGCTGCCGCGACCAATCAGCGACAGCCACAGTCCGATTAGTCCCTCCCTACTTCCCTGCAGTCAGTGCCTGGCGCCCGCATACTCCCCTCCAGTCACCGCTCACACAGGGTTAATGTCAGCGGTAACGGACCGCGTTATGCCGCGGGTAACGCACTTCGTTACCGCTGCTATTAACCCTGTGTGTCCCCAACTTTTTACTATTGATGCTGCCTATGCCGCATCAATATTAAAAAGATGTAATGTTAAAAATAATAAAAAAACAAAAAACCTGCTATTCTCACCTTCCGTCAAAGCGTGCGCAGTTGCCGCCAGCTTCCGTTCCCAGAGATGCATTGCAAAATTACCCAGAAGACCGCTATGTCATCTGGGTATTTTCACAATGCATCCTGGGAACGGAAGATGGCGGCAGCTGCGTGCGCATCGCCAGAGCTTCGCTGGATCCCTTCAGGTGAGTATATAACTATTTTTTATTTTAATTATTTTTTAACAGGGATATGGTGCCCACACTGCTGTATACTATGTGGTCAGTGTTAGATACTATGTAGCCTGTGTTTTGTACTGCGTGGGATGTGCTATATATTACATGGGCAGTGCTATATACTGCGTGGGCTGTGTTATATACTGCGTGGGCTGTGTTATATAGTACATGGGCTGTGTTATATACCGTTTGGGCTGTGTTATGTACTGCATGGCCACTGTTATATATTGCATGGCCTGTATTAATGCATTGGGTATTCTACAATATGTATGTATGTATGTATATAGCAGCCACATAGTATATAGCACAGGCCACGTACTGTTTGCTATATACTACATGGCTCCTATATACTAAGTGGCCTGTGCTATATACTATGTGGCTGCTATATACATACATACATACATATTCTAGAATACCCGATGCGTTAGAATGAGGCCACCATCTAGTTAATACCAAGCAGGAAGCAAGGAAATAATGTTAAGGTAATTTAAGAATTGATGAATTATACCAGTGTTGTGTGTAAAGATGGTACCAACAAGGGGTGATGGAGAGAATATTCAGGCACCTGATATATGAGCCTCCATCAGATGAAAGAGTCCATGTAGCTCAAAGCCTAGGAGTGGTAAGCTGGTAAGAATGATGTCTCAGAGCAGCAGTTTGGGGAAAGCCCCATGTGTATTGCTGCCAGCTCAGCTTCGTCAGGGGAAAATGTGCTGGCTGGTGAAATGACAGATTATAAATGGGGTAAGATAATGATAATACATTACCGGTGTGTTTGGCGTGTTGACAGAGTCTGCACCAGAATGAGGGAATGCAGGAAACAGCTGGGGACATAGGGGCCGGACAGGACTCGTGTATCTTGTGACCGAGTAATTTAGTGCAATGGCGTATGCACGCATGATGGTCAGATGCCGGGAGGAATGATGCGAGCCAACGATGCTTTAATTAGCAGATGTGCAGATGGAGGCATGATGTAAAGGGCTCAGGGGGTGAGGTGCAGCCAGAAGCTAGGCCCGCATAATAGCGGGAAGATGGAGCCAAGGAGCCAAAATAGCAGCACCTTCATGCTGAGCAGGCAATGGGTGGTAGTGCAATAACATGAACGCACAAAAGTGTCATGGTTCCCAATGGCAAGGGAACGTCAGAGAACATAAATAACAGAACAGCTCTTGGGTGATGGAATCTCGAGCTGACCGTGAGCTAAACCTACCACACAACTAACAGTGGCCGGGTGGCGTACCTAAGTTTTATCCCTAGACGCCTAGCGCCAGCCGGAGGACTAACTAACCCTAATAGAGGAAAAGACAGACCTGGCTTACCTCTAGGGAAATTCCCCCAAAAAGGAGACAGAAGCCCCCCACATATATTGACGGTGAGTTCAGAGGAAAAGACATACGCAGTATGAAGGTAGGTTCAGCAAAGCGAGGTCCGCTTACTAGATAGCAAGAAGATACAATAGGGAACTTCCCGGTCAGCTGAAAACCCTATTAAAATACCATCCCGAAATTACTTTAAGACTCATGTGTCAACTCATGACACCGGAGTGGCAATTTCGGCCCACAAGAGCTTCCAGCTACAGAAAAAATAACATAACTGTGAACTGGAACAAAAATGCAAAACAAACTTAGGACTAAGAGTCCAACTTAGCTGATAGTAGTCTAGAAGCAGGAACATGCAACAGAAAGGCTCTGGTTACATTGATGGCCGGCACTAGAATAACCGAGCAGCAAGGCTAAATAGGATACACCCATATCCAGATGGAAACAGGTGAACAGAGAAAGTGAAGCACACAAGTCCAGTACCACCAGTGACCACCGGGGGAGCCCAAAAACCAAACTCACAACAGTACCCCCCCCTCAAGGAGGGGGCACCGAACCCTCACAAGAACCACCAGGGCGATCAGGACGAGCCCTATGAAAGGCACGGACCAAATCAGAGGCATGAACATCAGAGGCTGTCACCCAAGAATTATCCTCTTGACCGTAGCCCTTCCACTTGACCAGATACTGAAGTTTCCGTCTGGAAACACGGGAGTCCAAGATCTTCTCCACAACGTACTCCAATTCACCCTCAACCAACACCGGAGCGGGAGGCTCAACGGAAGGCACAACCGGTACCTCATACCTGCGCAATAATGACCGATGGAAGACATTATGGATAGAAAAAGATGCTGGGAGGTCCAATCGAAAGGACACGGGGTTAAGAATCTCCAAAATCTTATACGGGCCGATGAACCGAGGCTTAAACTTAGGAGAAGAAACCCTCATAGGGACAAAACGAGAAGACAACCACACCAAGTCCCCAACACGAAGACGAGGACCAACACGACGACGGCGGTTAGCAAAATGCCGAGTCTTCTCCTGGGACATCTCCAAATTGTCCACCACCTGTCCCCAAATCCGATGCAACCTATCCACCACAGTATCCACTCCAGGACAACCCGAAGACTCCACCTGACCGGAAGAAAAACGAGGATGAAACCCCAAATTGCAAAAGAAAGGAGAAACCAAAGTGGCAGAACTAGCCCGATTATTGAGGGCAAACTCCGCCAACGGCAAAAAGGCAACCCAGTCATCCTGATCCGCAGACACAAAACACCTCAAATAAGTCTCCAAGGTCTGATTAGTTCGCTCAGTCTGGCCATTAGTCTGAGGATGGAACGCAGACGAAAAAGACAAATCAATGCCCATCCTAGCACAGAACGCCCGCCAAAATCTAGACACGAACTGGGTCCCCCTGTCAGAAACGATATTCTCTGGAATACCATGCAAGCGGACCACATTTTGAAAAAACAGAGGAACCAACTCGGATGAGGAAGGCAACTTAGGCAAGGGCACCAAATGAACCATCTTTGAAAAACGGTCACACACCACCCAGATGACAGACATTTTCTGAGAAACAGGGAGATCAGAAATAAAATCCATAGAGAGATGAGTCCAAGGCCTCTTCGGAATAGGCAAAGATAACAACAATCCGCTAGCCCGAGAACAACAAGGTTTGGCCCGAGCACAAACATCACAAGACTGCACAAAAACTCGTACATCTCGAGACAGGGAAGGCCACCAGAAGGACCTAGCCACCAAATCCCTGGTACCAAAGATCCCGGGATGACCTGCCAACACAGAAGAATGAACCTCCGAGATGATTCTACTGGTCCAATCATCAGGAACAAACAGTCTACCAGGCGGGCAACGATCAGGTCTATCCGCCTGAAACTCCTGCAAAGCCCGTCGCAGGTCTGGGGAAACAGCAGATAATATCACCCCATCCTTAAGGATACCTGTAGGTTCAGAATCACCAGGGGAATCAGGCTCAAAACTCCTAGAAAGGGCATCCGCCTTCACATTTTTAGAACCTAGTAAGTATGAGACCACAAAATTAAACCGAGAGAAAAACAATGACCAGCGCGCCTGTCTAGGATTCAGGCGCCTGGCAGACTCAAGATAAATCAAATTCTTGTGATCGGTCAATACCACCACCTGATGTCTAGCCCCCTCAAGCCAATGACGCCACTCCTCAAAAGCCCACTTCATAGCCAAAAGCTCCCGATTACCAATATCATAATTTCGCTCGGCGGGCGAAAATTTTCGAGAAAAGAACGCACAAGGTCTCATCACGGAGCAGTCGGAACTTTTCTGCGACAAGACCGCCCCAGCTCCGATCTCGGAAGCATCGACCTCAACCTGAAAAGGAAGAGTAACATCAGGCTGACGCAACACAGGGGCGGAAGAAAAGCGGCGCTTAAGCTCCTGAAAGGCCTCCACAGCAGCAGGGGACCAATCAGCAATATCAGCACCCTTTTTGGTCAAATCAGTCAAAGGTTTAGCAACATCAGAAAAACCAGTTATAAATCGACGATAAAAATTAGCAAAGCCCAAAAATTTCTGAAGGCTCTTAAGAGAAGAAGGTTGCGTCCAATCACAAATAGCCCGAACCTTGACAGGATCCATCTCAATGGAAGAGGGGGAAAAAATGTACCCCAAAAAAGAAATCTTTTGAACCCCAAAAATACACTTAGAACCCTTCACACACAAGGAATTAGCCCGCAAAACCTGAAAAACCCTCCTGACCTGTTGGACATGAGAATCCCAGTCATCCGAAAAAATCAAAATATCATCCAGATACACGATCATAAATTTATCCAAATATTCACGGAAAATGTCATGCATAAAGGACTGAAAGACTGAAGGGGCATTTGAAAGACCAAAAGGCATTACTAAATACTCAAAATGGCCCTCGGGCGTATTAAATGCGGTTTTCCACTCATCCCCCTGCTTAATTCGCACCAAATTATACGCCCCACGGAGATCAATCTTAGAGAACCACTTAGCCCCTTTTATTCGAGCAAACAAATCAGTCAGCAGTGGCAGAGGATACTGATATTTGACTGTAATTTTATTCAAGAGTCGATAATCAATACACGGCCTCAAAGAGCCATCTTTTTTAGATACAAAGAAAAAACCGGCTCCTAAGGGAGATGAAGAAGGACGAATATGTCCCTTTTCCAGGGACTCCTTAATATATTCTCGCATAGCAGCATGTTCAGGTAAAGATAGATTAAATAAACGACCCTTAGGAAATTTACTACCCGGAATCAGATCTATGGTACAATCGCAATCTCTGTGAGGAGGTAGTGAACCAAGCTTAGGCTCCTCAAAAACATCACGATAATCAGATAAAAATTCCGGAATCTCAGAGGGAATAGATGACGAAATGGAAACCAAAGGTACGTCCCCATGAGCCCCCTGACATCCCCAGCTTAACACAGACATTGCTTTCCAGTCAAGGACTGGGTTATGAGATTGTAACCATGGTAATCCGAGCACCAAAACGTCATGTAGATTGTACAACACAAGGAAGCGAATCATCTCCTGATGGTCTGGATTCATAAGCATAGTCACTTGTGTCCAGTATTGTGGTTTATTACTAGCCAATGGTGTAGAGTCAATACCCTTCAGAGGTATAGGAACTTCCAGAGGCTCTAGATCAAACCCACAGCGCCTGGCAAAGGACCAATCCATTAGACTCAAAGCGGCGCCAGAGTCGACATAGGCATCCGCGGTAATTGACGATAATGAACAAATCAAGGTCACAGACAGAATAAACTTAGACTGTAAAGTGCCAATTGAAATAGACTTATCAACCTTTTTTGTACGTTTAGAGCATGCTGATATAACATGAGTTGAATCACCACAATAGAAGCACAACCCATTTTTTCGCCTAAAATTCTGCCGTTCGCTTCTGGACAGAATTCTATCACATTGCATATTTTCTGGAGCCTTCTCAGAAGACACCGCCAAATGGTGCACAGGTTTGCGCTCCCGCAAACGCCGATCAATCTGAATAGCCATTGTCATGGACTCATTCAGACCTGTAGGTGCAGGGAACCCCACCATAACATCTTTAATGGCATCAGAGAGACCCTCTCTGAAATTCGCCGCCAGGGCGCACTCATTCCACTGAGTAAGCACAGACCATTTACGAAATTTTTGGCAGTATATTTCAGCTTCATCTTGCCCTTGAGATAGGGCCATCAAGGCTTTTTCAGCCTGAATCTCTAAGTTAGGTTCCTCATAAAGCAACCCCAAAGCCAGAAAAAACGCATCCACATTGAGTAACGCAGGATCCCCGGGTGCCAATGCAAATGCCCAGTCTTGAGGGTCACCCCGCAGCAAGGAAATTACTATCCTAACCTGCTGTGCGGGATCTCCAGCGGAGCGAGATCTCAGGGAAAGAAATAATTTACAATTATTTTTAAATTATGGAAACGAGATCTATCCCCGGAGAAAAATTCTGGTATAGGAATTCTAGGTTCAGATATAGGAGCATGAATAACAAAATCCTGTAAATTTTGAACCTTCGTAGCAAGATTATTCAAACCTGTAGCCAAACTCTGAGGATCCATTTTAATCAGGTGAGATCAGAGCCATTCAAGGATTAGAAGGAGAGAGAGAGACAAAGGCTGCAATTAGAGCAGAAATGCAACTAAGTCAACTATAGAGCAAACTCAGAGGAAAAAAAAAAAAAAAATCTGCAGACTTCTTTTTCTCTCCTTTCTTCTGCCAACGGTTTTAACACTGGGCCGGCCATACTGTCATGGTTCCCAATGGCAAGGTAACGTCAGAGAACATAAATAACAGAACAGCTCTTGGGTGATGGAATCTCGAGCTGACCGTGAGCTAAACCTACCACACAACTAACAGTGGCCGGGTGGCGTACTTACGTTTTATCCCTAGACGCCTAGCGCCAGCCGGAGGACTAACTAACCCTAATAGAGGAAAAGACAGACCTGGCTTACCTCTAGGGAAATTCCCCCAAAAAGGAGACAGAAGCCCCCCACATATATTGACGGTGAGTTCAGAGGAAAAGACATACGCAGTATGAAGGTAGGTTCAGCAAAGCGAGGTCCGCTTACTAGATAGCAAGAAGATACAATAGGGAACTTCCCGGTCAGCTGAAAACCCTATTAAAATACCATCCCGAAATTACTTTAAGACTCATGTGTCAACTCATGACACCGGAGTGGCAATTTCGGCCCACAAGAGCTTCCAGCTACAGAAAAATAACATAACTGTGAACTGGAACAAAAATGCAAAACAAACTTAGGACTAAGAGTCCAACTTAGCTGATAGTAGTCTAGAAGCAGGAACATGCAACAGAAAGGCTCTGGTTACATTGATGGCCGGCACTAGAATAACTGAGCAGCAAGGCTAAATAGGATACACCCATATCCAGATGGAAACAGGTGAACAGAGAAAGTGAAGCACACAAGTCCAGTACCACCAGTGACCACCGGGGGAGCCCAAAAACCAAACTCACAACACAAAAGACTCTATAAAGTGCGATTGTAGAAGTAATGCCTGTGCTTCTGTTAAAGAGGGAGTATGGTGAAAGGAGAAGTACTATGAATTAAGACAAAAATGGAAAAATGAAATAATGAAAAATTATTAAAAATACAAAATTAAAAATAAATAAAAAAATAAAAGTAAAGAATAAAAAAAAAATAAGTGAAATATGAAAGAAATATGAAAAAATAAAAAAATAAGAAGTGGAAAATATATATTGAAAAAATATATATAAAAAATATGCAAAAAAGGGATAAAAAGAGGGCTAAGGTAAAAAGTGAGTATATAAAGGATGGTTGGCAGTCAATAAGGGGATGAAACAGACCCCATAGCAATAAAGCAGTCACCACGTAGGCCAGGTGTGTAATCCCCTAAGCCAAAGCATGTATAAAGACGTAGAAAGAACCACAGGAAGACATTGTATGGGCTTGCAACAAATATTAGAATTTTTAATAGACCCATGATCCAGTTGGATACTGAAAAAAACAGGAGAAAGAAGGTTGGGAATCAAGTGCTAAGGGATAGGCTTTGACAATGCACATAGAAAGTTGGAGGGTTATGAGCCAATGATTTATCATTAACCATCTCTATTGAAGAAGGGGTAAAAAATCACATTCACATATCCCAAAAGGCAAGTTGCCAGGAAAAGTGATGTGGCTAATATCGTCAAAAGCAGGTAAGTTGTTCCAAATGGCAATGAGATAGCTCTAGCCCAAAAATACAGTGAAGAGCAGTTCTTCAATGAGGCCAGAAGGGGAGACTGATTGCAGAAGGAAAATCCATCTAACTTCGGTCTGCAAAAACTGTCTGTCTGTGATGATTGCCACCTCTTTGTAGCCAAAAAAAGAATGTTAGTTGGTCTGCCCCATTCACTGCGCAGGGTGGATTCAGATAAAGGTTAAGCAGGACAGACTGGAACATAAGGAATCAGGGTGGATGGAGTAGACAGGATCAGAGATCACAGATACGGGGACCTGCCAACTAGCTAGCAGGATACATACTGAATCACTAAACTTGCTAAGGCACCTTCTAACATGCAAGGTTTTGGCAGCTGATGTCAGCGTGTCCAGATGGGTGTTAGCAGTCTGCAGGTAAGATAGAATCTTGTCTTGCTGGTCTCTCTGATGGGTCATCCCATGATACAGGTCCGAGACTGGAGGGGTATGACAGTCAGCAGCTTCCATGACCTTAGCAAACTGTTATACATGGGGTTTTGAAACCACTATGCCATAGTCCAGGTAGAGCCTGGAGGGTCATAACTAAGTGCACACCTGACTTTTCGCTAGAGTCCCTGATGTTGGGGTTAGACTTGGCTCCAGCCAAACACCAGTTGCTATTCCAGGATGGACCCATGGAGCAATGGCAGATGACTCCAATGGGGACAGGAAAGCAGGACTGGCCAGGAACTGGGTTAATGTGATAGCACAGCTGGAAGAATGGTGTTGGATCAGGCACAATTTGGACTGGTATAGGAACATGGAATGGCCACTGGTACTAGATCACAGATCCAGGTTCACAGGTGCTGGTTCAGACTGGGAAGGTGAGATTAGCTGCACAGGTGCAAGTTAGACAGAACAGGATCAGGATTTGAAACAGTCAGGGCTAGGTAAAGGTTAAGTAGGATGGACTGGAACAGAGTAGACAGGGCCGATAGGATGGATAAGATCAGAAAGCACAGGTACAGGGACCTATCAACTAGCTAGCAGGTTACACACTGAATCACTAAAGTTCCTAAAGCAACTCTCAATAGGGGATGATGCCTTATGTACCAGATGTCTCCCAGCTACTGGCTTGGGACATTTTAGCTAGCCTTTAAGAGGCTGAGAGCATGCATGCCCCAAAAGCACTCTCCCAAGAGGCCTGTGTGCCTAGCACAGGTCCGGGGAGGGAGAAAACACTGAGGTATACCTTGATGCAGTTGGATGGCTTTTGCTCTCTTTGATCAAAAATTGCTAAGGACCTTGCTTTTTTATAATTTCCAGCAATATTGGAGTTCATATATTAATTATTTGCAGTGCGCTGATGCATCGTGTATTTATATGTTTGTATATTGGCCAAATATGGTATTTGCTAATAAAATACTTGGTTGGGCTTTAACTTGAATGAACAAAAAGAATGTGATCATTATGTGTAGATAATACTGTCCCCAGTAGCTGTTGGGAATGGGATCATGTCTTTTAAGTCGGATCCAGAAGAGGTGTGGGAAGAGACAAATAACTTCCACATAGTTCCCAGTCCCAGAGTTTTCATTATCTGTCTCAGTTACAGTTCGTTATCACTGCTGCTCAAAACAAACAACCAGTGAACCACAAAACCATATAGTTTTCCTACCCATAGTTGCTGCTATAGTTGACTACAGTGCATTGCACTTTGGATCTCAAAGACAAGCTGAGAAAGTGACCTACATTCACTTGTATATGAGAGCAAAGAGGGGAATCCTCTTTCTATGATATTTTGGTGGCTATCCGTCAGTGAGGCTAAGTATACACAATTATTAATCCAAAGGCAGTCAACTCCATAATTTGGCAAAGCAGTAAGTGAACTTTTAGAAACTTGATCAGGTAAAAGTTTTTGGCAAACCAGCAGAGGGAGTGTACACTGGCAATGTTTTCCTCGATAAGCAATAAGGAATGAATATTTGCCAATGCAATGGCGAAGGAGGATGAGGTACACTCAGAAAATAACAAGCAGTAATAGTGAATTATGACAATGTTATGACACTGACCAGGTACTACGCGAGTGTGCTGCCTTTCTCATAGAAAAAAAAGCATGATGAAAAGAGAGGAAGAGGACAATATCAGGATTACTCTGATCGCTGACCAGCATAATTTGTAAATGAGAATGTGATGTTGCTTCATGAACTTGATTCCTAGCCTAGCTGAAATATCCTCAGGTAGTTTTTAACTTGCAAAGACTGCAGACTGCCTTTAATGAGTCTTGCCATATGACATAGGATCTAAAAACACTGAAACAACAAACTTTGTGAAAGCCAAAATTTGTGTCAGACTCCAAGGTTTTGGCAACCACTGTATATTGAACAACTGTCACTGCCATGGATGACTTAGCTGACGCTACACTGCCCGATATCTCCTTGCCTGCGCCGTCCAAATCCTAAACCGTGTGGCTTATGTCAGCTACACCAGCCACACATCTCTTGGCTGCCTACCCATTGTATTTTATGGTGCTAAAGTCTACAATTGGTTTTCTCTACACTTTCTCTACACTGCCTGCCCTGTCCCAGTTCTCTCCCACTTCTCTAATGTGCAGCTCCTGCCACTGTAACATCCCAGCACAGCCTTACTAGCCACACATCTCCAAGCTGCCTGACCACTGTGTTGTATAGTGCTACACACTACTGCTGCTGGATCTGCCATAACAGGGCCATGCTGCCAGACATCTAATTGCCTACACCGTCTTACCTCCATACAGTAAGGTTTCTGCCATTGCCACTGTAAAGCCACACATCTGTTGGCCTGCCTACTATGTTTCATAGTGATACACTGCTGTTGCCGGGCCTGTCATTAACGGGCCTACACTGCCAAAAATCTATTTGCCTATTCTCTAACGTGCAGCTTCTCCAACTTCCAATGCTTCTGCACAGCCACGCTAGGCACCCATCTCCTGACTGCCCTCTCTATTTGTAAGTGCTAAACTCTACTCCTGTATGTATGTAATTATTGGCCCTATACTTCCAGACATCCCCTTGCCTTCACCATCTAAATTCTCTACTGTACAGCTTCTGCCACTGCAAATGTACTGCTAAACAGCTCCTGGCTATATGCTCATTGTGCATTATAGTGCTAGACTGTACTTCTGCTGTTATGCCTCCCCTTGTTGGACCTACACTGCCAGACATGTCATTGCTTGCCACTATCCTAATTCTCCACAATGTGATTTCTGCTGCTGTCACTTGTCACTTACATTGCACAATAATACTAGCTAGTAGCTACACATTGACTGGCTGCCAGCTCACTATGTTTTACAGTGCTAGACTGTAGTACTGCTGCCTGGTACTGCTGTTGCTGACCCTACACTACCAGATATCTCCTTGTCTATCCTGTCCTTATCCTCTACTGTGTAGCCTCTGCTCCTGCCACTGCACAGACATAATTACCAGTCATACGTTAGAATGATTTTTAGTGATAGACTCTACTGACATTGTGAAACATACTCTCGAGGGAAAGCAAGAATTAAACTGCACAATACAGGCTACATTTTTTAGAAATCCTGTTGATAACAAGCTATTGTTTCTTTACTTTGAAAACAGCTGACCTGTTCCTGCTACCTAAAAAGCGGATCATTTTTGGAAGGCTTGATAAAAAGCCTTTGCAATTGTTTACATATTTTGAAAATAGAAAACCTGTTGTAGATTCTAAAATTGAATAATTTTTTCACTCTTAGGCTTCTTTTACACTTACCATGTTTTTTGCAGCTCGTTATTGCGGGCCACATTGCCGCAATTTTCATGGTCTGCCAAACAGACCACAAAAAACTTGCGGATCAACATTTTTCGGGTTTCCAATGCTATGAAAAAAGTATTGGGAAAAAAAAACAGCATTCCGCAAAACTGTAAATCACGGTGCACCGCAAGAACAAGCTTCCGTTGTTTTTGCAGCCCCATTGATTTTCAATGGCGGCCGTGTCCGCAAGCCGTGAAAAATATCGAGCAGGCTTGATATTTTTTTCACTGCCGTAAATACGGCCCTCACGGCCATATGGCATACGGCGTATGGAATTATTGCCGACCGTTTTTGCGGCCCCATAGAAATCTATTGGGGCCGCAAAAGGGAAACAAAACCACGGTAAATGTAAAAGAAGCCTTAGTTGAAAAGGTACTAATTTTTCACTTTCAAAACAGCAGACATGTTTTTACTCCCTAAATAAAGTAATAGTTTTTTAACAGCTTGTGAAAAATCTATTGCTTTTTCTTTTATCAAAGAAGAAAGAACTTGATACTCCTTAGAATCCATTAGATCCTCACTTTCCAAAGAGCTCAACATACCTGTATAGGCACCAGCAGGCAATGTACCCCAAAAGAGGCTATCTTTGTACTGATTTTACAATTTAAGCCTAAAATGTCTGGTACTCCAGTGCATTATTAAATACATAAAATAATAGGGGAGAGCAGGATCAATAAAGATTACTAATAGCTTATGCATTGGTTATATAAGATTTGTAAAGCTTACTCCAAGCATGGTGTAGAGATTGCACTATGAAATTGAAAGTAAACACAAATAATGAACATGTGTTCAATCACTACATGAGAAAGGTTGATAAAATGCTCATTTCTCCCATTATTCCCATTCTCTAAAATTTCAATAAATGTAGAGAACTTTTGACATTTGGAGTTGTCCTCTCTCACTGAGTTAGGTCATATTATTGCTTATGGGGTCTAAGGGGTATCGTTTCTCCTTATGGAGAGTGACATACCATCTCTGGCTTGTCAAGGTAAGGAGGCTTATTTGCCATACAATGCTCCTCTGGGAATTTAAATATGCAAATTGCCTCTTCTGAGAAAAAGAGGACTTAACTCTATAGCGCCACCTGTTGGAAGTAGCGATCCTACAAGTCATACAAATATAGAGAAGGCAGGCACCACAAGAATAAATACAAAAGGGGGGATCAACCACGTGCATATAGCAAGTCATATACAACAAAGAACAAGAGAAAGAATATGCACACTAGTGGGATCAACCAACCATGATAATCTTTATTAGAAATAATTATACAATGCAGGGCAATGAAAAAGACAATTTAAAACCATTTAAAAAGGCCAAAAAAGGCCGTACAAAGCAGCTAACACCTCCCAGGACAAGTAATCTCATAAGACATATATATACACATATGTACCTCAGCACATGAAACTAAGCATTGGCAAAATATAAGTTGAGCTGACACACATAATAGTAGCCACATAGATAACAATAGCCTGTGCCGCCAGCTGACCTTAATACATAGTATCAATCTAGGAAAATATGCTGTACCATGCAATAGTAATGTGCGATAAGAGGTAAGCTAGTATCATACTACCTAAATACCATTGCAATCAAATAGACACATAGCCTGCTATAGCCCACCAAGATATTGTAGCCAGGGGATGCTATAATAAATTCGGTCAGATAAAGGATCCAACAAATATTCCCCAAGTAGTCACCATCCAAAAGGCCCCAGGTCCTGTGTCCTAAGGTGCTAATAATGCATGGCAGAGTATGGCCGCAAGTCCTGGGGGGGAAACAAACCCCACGCGTATCGACGCTGCTAGAGCGTCTTCATCAGGGGAGATATAGTGAGTCCCTCCAATGCCCCATTATATACAAAAAGTAAATAGAAGATAATAATCACCTGTGAGAGAACCACAGCTTCTCGGAATGCCGCATGGCGTGTAAGGCCGGATAAACATCCGGTTCCTAGGTCAGGAAATAGTATGCACCTGCGCACAGGAGTATCCAGTATTGGTCGAATCTAGCTATGCCGGCGCCTAGGCAACCATAATGAAGCGTTGCCCGCGCACGCGCTGTGCTATTACTAGACCACTCCATGTTACGTCGGTTACCAAATACAAAGCAGTGTATTAACACTGCAGTACTGACAGTGTGCCTGCATACATACGGGCGGGCGCATCCCCAATGCGCCAAGGCACACCATCTAAGATGTACAAAGGGTAGGAGCATAAAGGTAATCCAAGTCCACCATCATACAGACGCACATGCGAGAAAGTAATAGGACTAATAAAGTTGCTACAAATATATACGCTAACCAATAGGATAAGTCACTTCCCATTAAAGTGGCTTTGAGAGAAAAAGAAAAAAGTGCATATCATTTGAGATGATGTTATAGTATGTCATTACGGCGCTAATATAAAAGATGTGGATACGCATCCATACATATATATAAAGAGGGTAGTCAAGCCCTAGTATCGAGGCGCTTAACCCCTCAATATTGAAAAATTACCTCATTATCAAATGACACAGGAAGCTGTGCTGGAGATGCGGTACTAATAAGGTACTCGCATGGATGCGTGCAGGCGTACCCCCAATGTTCCCCCAGTATTCCCCATAATCCATACTTAGAGAGATAGAATATACAGGAAGTAAAAAGAAATACACATAAACAGCATAGCACACAGAGTCAAGATGCCAAGAAATGTTACCGGCGCATATGCTGTATGGTGAAGCAAACAAAATAATAATAAGGAAGAAACCATTTGTCCTTATCATGGTGTTGGGGTGTGTTATAACAACACTAGTATAGAGAATATGCAAGCGTATACAGATACACAGGTAGTAATCACCCTCTCAAGGTGAGTGATAATAATAGCTCCAATAAATTATATACGCACGCACCGTAATAGATCCAACCCAGATGTTGTAATTAAACCTGTTTTATTATTACGTTTCTTTATGGAAGCCTGTATACAAGAAATCAAAAAATGAATGGAGTTACATGTCCAGGGATATATGTAATCTTAAATTGGATAAGAAAGGCCTGAGTAATCTGACTGGGGAGGAGAAAAGATGCTTGAATCAGCTCAAAAAACAGGATACATTTGTCATCAAGGAGGCTGACAAAGGAGGTAACATTGTTATTTGGCCTAAAGATCTATATGTGGTGGAAGCAAAACGACAGTTACTTAACAACTCTCATTATCAGGTCTTGCCTTCAGATCCCACAGATGTCTTCAAGAGACACTTGGACCGATTGGTTGTTACCGCCTTCAATTTGGGAATCATTAATAAAAAGGAGAAGGAATTCCTGATGATTGATGCGCCGAAAGTTCCAACCTTCTACATGCTCCCTAAGGTGCACAAGTGCTTGGACAACCCTCCAGGTAGGCCAATAATATCAGGGATTGGTGGCTTATTTGAGAGGCCCTGTATCTATTTAGATTATTTCCTTCAGCCCCTTGTTCATTCCCTGGAATCATACATTAGGGATTCCATGCATCTTATGGAACAGATGGATAGATTCAAGGTACCCAAGAATGTGTTCATCGTTACACTTGATGTGGAAGCCTTATATACTAATATTGAGCATAAACTTGGATTGGAGGCAATAACATACTTCCTGGACAAAAGAACGAGTAGGGACAGAGAGCATGATTCCTTCATTTTGGATTTGCTCAGGGTGGTTCTTGAGAAAAACTACTTCATTTTTGATCGTACGTTTTATAGACAGGCATCTGGCACTGCCATTGGTGCCAGGTGTGTGCCATCATATGTCAACTTGTATATGGGATGGTGGGAGGAGACCCAGGTATATAAACTCCCTGCCTTTGACAAATACGTACTGAAGTGGTTCAGGTTTATCGACGATATCCTGTTTTTCTGGGTTGGCACTTTGGAGGAATGTAATGCTTTTATTGGTTCTCTAAACAGGAACTCTTGGAATATCAGATTGACTGCCAAAATATCCTCTGAGATGGTGGAATTCTTGGATCTGAGGGTCAAACTAAAGGATGATCATATCACTACAAACCTCTACAGGAAGGAAACAGCTACGAATAGCTTACTTCACTATGACAGCGCACATCCAGTCCATCTGCGAAATAGTATACCGAAAGGACAATTTTTAAGAGTAAGGAGAAACTGCTCAGCTCAGGAGGATTTCCGTAGTGAATCTAGGAAACTGACGAATAGGTTCCGGGCTAGGGGGTACCCACGTAAAATTGTATCACAAGCATTTAAGCATACACAGCAGTGTGTACGGGAGGACATTTTGAAGCCAAGACAGAAGAATTCTACAGGGTCAATTGATTTGATTACTACTGTCATGATCTCCATGGCCAGAGAACTAGCATAAGCCTCAATAGGAACAAGCTCTTGGAAGATGTAACTGTACTGACCATGAACTAAACCTACCGCATCATCTAGAAGTAGCCAGGTAGCATGTCCTACTTTTTATCCCTATATGCCCAGCGCCGGCCGGAGAACTAAATAATGCTAGCAGAGGGAAATATAAGACCTGACTCACCTCTAGAGAAATGCCCAAAAAAAGGAGACAGAGGCCCCCCACATATATTGGCGGTGATATGAGATGAAACAACAAACGCAGCAGGAAAATAGTTTTAGCAAATTTGAGGTCCGCTTTCTAGATAGCAGAAGACAGAAAGCATACTTTCATGGTCAGTAGAAAACCCTAACAAAACACATCCAGAAATTACTTTAGGACTCTGGCATTAACTCATAATACCAGAGTGGCAATTCCTGATCAACAAGAGCTTTCCAGACACAGTAACGAAACTGCAGCTGTGAACTGGAACCAAAATACAAAAACAAAACATGGACGAATGTCCAACTTATCTAGTAGATGTCTGGGAGCAGGAACAAGCACAGAGAGGCTTCTGATAACATTGTTGACCGGCAAGCATCTAACAGAGAAGCCAGGTTATATAGCGACACCCAGATCTAATCAGAACAGGTGAACAGGGAAGATGATGTCACAAGTTCAATTCCACCAGTAGCCACCGGGGGAGCCCAGAATCCAAATTCACAACAGTACCCCCCCCTCAAGGAGGGGGCACCGAACCCTCACCAGAACCACCAGGGCGATCAGGATGGGCCCTATGAAAGGCACGAACCAGATCAGAGGCATGAACATCAGATGCAGTGACCCAAGAATTATCCTCCTGGCCGTATCCCTTCCACTTGACCAGATACTGGAGTCTCCGTCTGGAAACACGGGAGTCTAGGATTTTTTCCACAACGTACTCCAACTCACCCTCAACCAACACCGGAGCAGGAGGCTCAACGGAAGGCACAACCGGTGCCTCATACCTGCGCAATAACGACCGATGAAAAACGTTATGAATAGAAAAGGATGCAGGGAGGTCCAAACGGAAGGAAACAGGGTTAAGAATCTCCAATATTTTATACGGACCGATGAACCGAGGCTTAAACTTAGGAGATGAGACCCTCATAGGGACAAAACGAGAAGACAACCACACAATCCCAACCTGCTGTGCAGGGTCTCCAGCAGAACGAGATTTCAGGGACAAAAATAACTTACAATTATTTCTAAAATTCTGAAAGCTAGATCTATTCCCTGAGAAGAATTCCGGCAAAGGAATTCTCGGCTCTGATACCGGAGCATGAACAACAAAATCTTGCAAACTTTGTACTTTCGTGGCGAGATTATTCAAACCTGCAGTTACACTCTGTAGATCCATTATAGACAGGTGAACATAGAGCCATTCAAAGATTAGAAGGAGAGAGAAAAAAAAGAAAGACTGCAGCATAGACAGACTGGCAAGTGATCCAATTAAGAGCACACTAACTACTAGACAAAAAAAAAAAAAAAATTTTCAGCAGACTTCTTATTTCTCTCCTTTCTCAGCCAAGGATTTTAACCCTTTACCGGTCCGGTCAAACTGTCATGATCTCCATGGCCAGAGAACTAGCATAAGCCTCAATAGGAACAAGCTCTTGGAAGATGTAACTGTACTGACCATGAACTAAACCTACCGCATCATCTAGAAGTAGCCAGGTAGCATGTCCTACTTTTTATCCCTATATGCCCAGCGCCGGCCGGAGAACTAAATAATGCTAGCAGAGGGAAATATAAGACCTGACTCACCTCTAGAGAAATGCCCAAAAAAAGGAGACAGAGGCCCCCCACATATATTGGCGGTGATATGAGATGAAACAACAAACGCAGCAGGAAAATAGTTTTAGCAAATTTGAGGTCCGCTTTCTAGATAGCAGAAGACAGAAAGCATACTTTCATGGTCAGTAGAAAACCCTAACAAAACACATCCAGAAATTACTTTAGGACTCTGGCATTAACTCATAATACCAGAGTGGCAATTCCTGATCAACAAGAGCTTTCCAGACACAGTAACGAAACTGCAGCTGTGAACTGGAACCAAAATACAAAAACAAAACATGGACGAATGTCCAACTTATCTAGTAGATGTCTGGGAGCAGGAACAAGCACAGAGAGGCTTCTGATAACATTGTTGACCGGCAAGCATCTAACAGAGAAGCCAGGTTATATAGCGACACCCAGATCTAATCAGAACAGGTGAACAGGGAAGATGATGTCACAAGTTCAATTCCACCAGTAGCCACCGGGGGAGCCCAGAATCCAAATTCACAACATACTACCTACCATAATCAATGGGGGGATGTCCACAGGATTTTGAAGAAAAATTGGGACATCCTATTGACAGAACCGAAGCTTTTGCCTTGGCTATCAACAACTCCTAGAATGATAGCTAGAAGATCTCGTAATTTAAAAGATGAACTGGTATCCAGCCACTTTAAAAGAGCTGCTGTAGGGAGTGGAACTGGTAGCCGAATCTATGGATCTTATCCTTGTGGGGGATGCAACATCTGTGGATTTATGATTTCGGAACAGGGGATTTCCCTCCCTTACTTGACTGAGAGGATCCAACCATCAGCTTATTTTAATTGTCGCACTAGAAATCTGGTATATGCTTTGGTGTGTGGCTGTCCGAAATTGTATATAGGCTATACCACACAGGAGTTGCGACGTCGGGTGCAGCAACATATATCCAATATCAATACGGCTCATAAGGACCTTGAGAAAGGTAAGAAGATCTCTTCGGTGGCGGCACACTTTTTGCAGGTACATGGGGGCCTGGTTAGGGGGCTTAGGGTGATGGGCCTTGAGGGGGTTAAACCTAATATTAGGGGCGGCAATATCACTTTGGACTTGCTGAGGAGAGAATCCAAGTGGATTTATAACCTTAACAGTCGGGCCCCAGTGGGGATCAATGAAGATCTCCTCTATACGGGTTTTTATAAGCAAATTTAATAACATGCTTATGTTTTTCCCTCCTAGGTGTGATGGGCATGTTTATATCAAACTCTTCTCGACAGAGACATCAGTTGATATTATGAATATACTCCCCCCTCCATGTTCTTGGACCCCCTGGAGCACCATGAAGAACATCCTGTATATTTCCTGTTCACTGCCAGCTGTACCTAGCCATGTGTTTAAATCACAATGTAAAATATTGCGTTTTTAATACATAAAAATATCCTGTTCCATGCACTTTCCTTGGGTTGGTTGGATACCAATCCTAGCAGGATAGGGTTTCCCCCTTAGGTATTGATCACATTTAATGTGACCCTTTGGCCCTATTATGGCCTTATAATCCACCCCCCCCCCCCCCCTGTAACTCCATTCATTTTTTGATTTCTTGTATACAGGCTTCCATAAAGAAACGTAATAATAAAACAGGTTTAATTACAACATCTGGGTTGGATCTATTACGGTGCGTGCGTATATAATTTATTGGAGCTATTATTATCACTCACCTTGAGAGGGTGATTACTACCTGTGTATCTGTATACGCTTGCATATTCTCTATACTAGTGTTGTTATAACACACCCCAACACCATGATAAGGACAAATGGTTTCTTCCTTATAATTATTTTGTTTGCTTCACCATACAGCATATGCGCCGGTAACATTTCTTGGCATCTTGACTCTGTGTGCTATGCTGTTTATGTGTATTTCTTTTTACTTCCTGTATATTCTATCTCTCTAAGTATGGATTATGGGGAATACTGGGGGAACATTGGGGGTACACCTGCACGCATCCATGCGAGTACCTTATTAGTACTGCATCTCCAGCACAGCTTCCTGTGCCATTTGATAATGAGGTAATTTTTCAATATTGAGGGGTTAAGCGCCTCGATACTAGGGCTTGACTACCCTCTTTATATATATGTATGGATGCATATCCACATCTTTTATATTAGTGCCGTAATGACATACTATAACATCATCTCAAATGATATGCACTTTTTTCTTTTTCTCTCAAAGCCACTTTAATGGGAAGTGACTTATCCTATTGGTTAGCGTATATATTTGTAGCAACTTTATTAGTCCTATTACTTTCTCGCATGTGCGTCTGTATGATGGTGGACTTGGATTACCTTTATGCTCCTACCCTTTGTACATCTTAGATGGTGTGCCTTGGCGCATTGGGGATGCGCCCGCCCGTATGTATGCAGGCACACTGTCAGTACTGCAGTGTTAATACACTGCTTTGTATTTGGTAACCGACGTAACATGGAGTGGTCTAGTAATAGCACAGCGCGTGCGCGGGCAACGCTTCATTATGGTTGCCTAGGCGCCGGCATAGCTAGATTCGACCAATACTGGATACTCCTGTGCGCAGGTGCATACTATTTCCTGACCTAGGAACCGGATGTTTATCCGGCCTTACACGCCATGCGGCGTTCCGAGAAGCTGTGGTTCTCTCACAGGTGATTATTATCTTCTATTTACTTTTTGTATATAATGGGGCATTGGAGGGACTCACTATATCTCCCCTGATGAAGACGCTCTAGCAGCGTCGATACGCGTGGGGTTTGTTTCCCCCCCAGGACTTGCGGCCATACTCTGCCATGCATTATTAGCACCTTAGGACACAGGACCTGGGGCCTTTTGGATGGTGACTACTTGGGGAATATTTGTTGGATCCTTTATCTGACCGAATTTATTATAGCATCCCCTGGCTACAATATCTTGGTGGGCTATAGCAGGCTATGTGTCTATTTGATTGCAATGGTATTTAGGTAGTATGATACTAGCTTACCTCTTATCGCACATTACTATTGCATGGTACAGCATATTTTCCTAGATTGATACTATGTATTAAGGTCAGCTGGCGGCACAGGCTATTGTTATCTATGTGGCTACTATTATGTGTGTCAGCTCAACTTATATTTTGCCAATGCTTAGTTTCATGTGCTGAGGTACATATGTGTATATATATGTCTTATGAGATTACTTGTCCTGGGAGGTGTTAGCTGCTTTGTACGGCCTTTTTTGGCCTTTTTAAATGGTTTTAAATTGTCTTTTTCATTGCCCTGCATTGTATAATTATTTCTAATAAAGATTATCATGGTTGGTTGATCCCAATAGTGTGCATATTCTTTCTCTTGTTCTTTGTTGTATATGACTTGCTATATGCACGTGGTTGATCCCCCCTTTTGTATTTATTCTTGTGGTGCCCGCCTTCTCTATATTTGTACGTTTGGTTCTTTTACCTGGTGTAATTTGTTGACCAGGCTTTCTGGGCGGTGGCACGCTGATTTATTATAATGGATTTGGAAGCCCGTGAGGCAGCTTGGCGGGATCAAGCCTCTGGCGTGTTTGGTGGTTTCGATGGTTTGACTAATCTGGCCATGGAGCATGATGAAAGTTTTTCTAAGCTTTGTAGTGAAGTCACATATTTACATAAATCGCTAACTAGAACGTGGTGGAACATAAAAAGCTTGGAGGAGTATAAAAGACTTGGTCTTATCCCCAGAGGGTTACGGGTGCAGATTTTCCCGGCCTGGGAGGCTGACCCAATGTTTAAGAAATCCTGGGAGGGAGGCCTCCTTAAATGTTCCACCATATTGATTGATTTATTGTTGGAACATGATCGTGCCCTTATAAATCAACTTAAGGAGGATATCAAATTGAAAGAGGCGAAGTTTCAGTCCTTTGACCAACAAGGACAAATTATCCCCTTTAAAGAACGCCTAAAAACTACTATAGACGCATTTGAAAAGGAGGTGATTAGAGGCAAGAGGCAAAAGTTCCAGCGAGATAAACAGGACTTTGATAGTCAGAGAGCGTACAGGTGGTCACATCATGGCAACCACAGGAGGAATGTACCTACTGTAATGGGGGAAAGGAAACCTGCGGACCAAGTTGAACCTGTCTGTAGTGATTTTTTATCATCCGACACGAGCGACCAAGAAAGCGCAGTAGGAGGGGTCGGCGCAAGTGTAACAAGTTCAAGACTAAGAGAGAGATCCCCCCAGAATTCGAGAATGAACTACAGGCGAACTACGAGGAGGAACAACAGGAAATACTAACAAATGATAATCTGCAGGATGAGGGATTTGGTGAGTTGCAAATTATCAATCTGTCTTCCTATCCCCTGTCACCTGGGGAAGTTTCACTTTTGTCAAAGGGGCTGTCTTTCTCACCCACCAATTTCCTTGATAAGTTTGAGCTGACAAAAGACCTATATCTATTTTGTAGGCAGCTCACATTCAAATTACTTTACCACAAACCGTCGGTGATTGATACACTACCTGACAAGGATAGACAGGTGTTTCGGGATCTTTTGGAACTCTTGAATGAGAACGAAGGCGAAATGGGTAAGTCATGTAGATTTACAGGACGTATTCCTTCTCAGGCTACTCCATCATTTTCGCTCTTTCCAGTGATTCAAATATTTTTTGACACCATGTCCAGGGATATATGTAATCTTAAATTGGATAAGAAAGGCCTGAGTAATCTGACTGGGGAGGAGAAAAGATGCTTGAATCAGCTCAAAAAACAGGATACATTTGTCATCAAGGAGGCTGACAAAGGAGGTAACATTGTTATTTGGCCTAAAGATCTATATGTGGTGGAAGCAAAACGACAGTTACTTAACAACTCTCATTATCAGGTCTTGCCTTCAGATCCCACAGATGTCTTCAAGAGACACTTGGACCGATTGGTTGTTACCACCTTCAATTTGGGAATCATTAATAAAAAGGAGAAGGAATTCCTGATGATTGATGCGCCGAAAGTTCCAACCTTCTACATGCTCCCTAAAGTGCACAAGTGCTTGGACAACCCTCCAGGTAGGCCAATAATATCAGTGATTGGTGGCTTATTTGAGAGGCCCTGTATCTATTTAGATTATTTCCTTCAGCCCCTTGTTCATTCCCTGGAATCATACATTAGGGATTCCATGCATCTTATGGAACAGATGGATAGATTCAAGGTACCCAAGAATGTGTTCATCGTTACACTTGATGTGGAAGCCTTATATACTAATATTGAGCATAAACTTGGATTGGAGGCAATAACATACTTCCTGGACAAAAGAACAAGTAGGGACAGAGAGCATGATTCCTTCATTTTGGATTTGCTCAGGGTGGTTCTTGAGAAAAACTACTTCATTTTTGATCGTACGTTTTATAGACAGGCATCTGGCACTGCCATGGGTGCCAGGTGTGCGCCGTCATATGTCAACTTGTTTATGGGATGGTGGGAGGAGACCCAGGTATATACACTCCCTGCCTTTGACAAATACGTACTGAAGTGGTTCAGGTTTATCGACGATATCCTGTTTTTCTGGGTTGGCAATTTGGAGGAATGTAATGCTTTTATTGATTCTCTAAACAGGAACTCTTGGAATATCAGATTGACTGCCAAAATATCCTCTGAGATGGTGGAATTCTTGGATCTGAGGGTCAAACTAAAGGATGATCATATCACTACAAACCTCTACAGGAAGGAAACAGCTACGAATAGCTTACTTCACTATGACAGCGCACATCCAGTCCATCTGCGAAATAGTATACCGAAAGGACAATTTTTAAGAGTAAGGAGAAACTGCTCAGCTCAGGAGGATTTCCGGATTGAATCTAGGAAACTGACGAATAGGTTCCGGGCTAGGGGGTACCCACGTAAAATTGTATCACAAGCATTTAAGCATTCACAGCAGTGTGTACGGGAGGACATTTTGAAGCCAAGACAGAAGAATTCTACAAGGTCAATTGATTTGATTACTACCTACCATAATCAATGGGGGGATGTCCACAGGATTTTGAAGAAAAATTGGGACATCCTATTGACAGAACCGAAGCTTTTGCCTTGGCTATCAACAACTCCTAGAATGATAGCTAGAAGATCTCATAATTTAAAAGATGAACTGGTATCCAGCCACTTTAAAAGAGCTGCTGTAGGGAGTGGAACTGGTAGCCGAATCTATGGATCTTGTCCTTGTGGGGGATGCAACATCTGTGGATTTATGATTTCGGAACAGGGGATTTCCCTCCCTTACTTGACTGAGAGGATCCAACCATCGGCTTATTTTAATTGTCGCACTAGAAATCTGGTATATGCTTTGGTGTGTGGCTGTCCGAAATTGTATATAGGCTATACCACACAGGAGTTGCGACGTCGGGTGCAGCAACATATATCCAATATCAATACGGCTCATAAGGACCTTGAGAAAGGTAAGAAGATCTCTTCGGTGGCGGCACACTTTTTGCAGGTACATGGGGGCCTGGTTAGGGGGCTTAGGGTGATGGGCCTTGAGGGGGTTAAACCTAATATTAGGGGCGGCAATATCACTTTGGACTTGCTGAGGAGAGAATCCAAGTGGATTTATAACCTTAACAGTCGGGCCCCGGTGGGGATCAATGAAGATCTCCTCTATACGGGTTTTTATAAGCAAATTTAATAACATGCTTATGTTTTTCCCTCCTAGGTGTGATGGGCATGTTTATATCAAACTCTTCTCGACAGAGACATCAGTTGATATTATGAATATACTCCCCCCTCCATGTTCTTGGACCCCCTGGAGCACCATGAAGAACATCCTGTATATTTCCTGTTCACTGCCAGCTGTACCTAGCCATGTGTTTAAATCGCAATGTAAAATATTGCGTTTTTAATACATAAAAATATCCTGTTCCATGCACTTTCCTTGGGTTGGTTGGATACCAATCCTAGCAGGATAGGGTTTCCCCCTTAGGTATTGATCACATTTAATGTGACCCTTTGGCCCTATTATGGCCTTATAATCCACCCCCCCCCCCCTGTAACTCCATTCATTTTTTGATTTCTTGTATACAGGCTTCCATAAAGAAACGTAATAATAAAACAGGTTTAATTACAACATCTGGGTTGGATCTATTACGGTGCGTGCGTATATAATTTATTGGAGCTATTATTATCACTCACCTTGAGAGGGTGATTACTACCTGTGTATCTGTATACGCTTGCATATTCTCTATACTAGTGTTGTTATAACACACCCCAACACCATGATAAGGACAAATGGTTTCTTCCTTATAATTATTTTGTTTGCTTCACCATACAGCATATGCGCTGGTAACATTTCTTGGCATCTTGACTCTGTGTGCTATGCTGTTTATGTGTATTTCTTTTTACTTCCTGTATATTCTATCTCTCTAAGTATGGATTATGGGGAATACTGGGGGAACATTGGGGGTACGCCTGCACGCATCCATGCGAGTACCTTATTAGTACCGCATCTCCAGCACAGCTTCCTGTGCCATTTGATAATGAGGAAATTTTTCAATATTGAGGGGTTAAGCGCCTCGATACTAGGGCTTGACTACCCTCTTTATATATATGTATGGATGCGTATCCACATCTTTTATATTAGCGCCGTAATGACATACTATAACATCATCTCAAATGATATGCACTTTTTTCTTTTTCTCTCAAAGCCACTTTAATGGGAAGTGACTTATCCTATTGGTTAGCGTATATATTTGTAGCAACTTTATTAGTCCTATTACTTTCTCGCATGTGCGTCTGTATGATGGTGGACTTGGATTACCTTTATGCTCCTACCCTTTGTACATCTTAGATGGTGTGCCTTGGCGCATTGGGGATGCACCCGCCCGTATGTATGCAGGCACACTGTCAGTACTGCAGTGTTAATACACTGCTTTGTATTTGGTAACCGACGTAACATGGAGTGGTCTAGCAATAGCACAGCGCGTGCGCGGGCAACGCTTCATTATGGTTGCCTAGGCGCCGGCATAGCTAGATTCGACCAATACTGGATACTCCTGTGCGCAGGTGCATACTATTTCCTGACCTAGGAACCGGATGTTTATCCGGCCTTACACGCCATGCGGCGTTCCGAGAAGCTGTGGTTCTCTCACAGGTGATTATTATCTTCTATTTACTTTTTGTATATAATGGGGCATTGGAGGGACTCACTATATCTCCCCTGATGAAGACGCTCTAGCAGCGTCGATACGCGTGGGGTTTGTTTCCCCCCCAGGACTTGCGGCCATACTCTGCCATGCATTATTAGCACTTTAGGACACAGGACCTGGGGCCTTTTGGATGGTGACTACTTGGGGAATATTTGTTGGATCCTTTATCTGACCGAATTTATTATAGCCTCCCCTGGCTACAATATCTTGGTGGGCTATAGCAGGCTATGTGTCTATTTGATTGCAATGGTTGTCATGGTTCCCAATGGCAAGGTAACGTAAGAAACATATAAGTAACAAACGAGCTCTCGGGTGATGGAAACTCGAGTTGACCGTGAGCTAAATCTACCACACAACTAACAGTAGCCAGGGAGCATACCTACGGCTTCCTATATGCCACGCGCCAGCCAGAGGACTAACTACGCCTGGTAGAGGAAGAAACAGACCTGGCTTACCTCTAGGGAAATACCCCAAAAGATGATAGCAGCCCCCCACATGTAATAACGGTGAATTAAGAGGAAAAGACATACACAGTATGAAAGTAGATTTAGCAAAGAGAGGTCCACCTTCTAGATAGCAGAAGGATACAAAAGAGGACTTCACGGTCAACTGAAAACCCTTTCAAAAACCATCCTGAAATTACTTTAAGACTCCTGTGTCAACTCATGACACAGGAGTGGCAATTTCAGCCCGCTAGAGCTTCCAGCTACAGAGAATAACAAAACTGCAAACTGGACAAAAGGTACAAAACAAAAGGACAAAGTCTACTTAGCTGATCAGCAGACTAGTAGCAGGAACATGCAACCGAAGGCTCTGGTTACAATGATGACCGGCAAGGAAAAGACTGGAGAGCAAGGCTAAATAGGAAACTCCCAAACACTGATGGAAGCAGGTGAACAGAAGCAGCAAAGTGCAAACAAGTCACCAGTACCACCAGCAACCACCAGGGGAGCCCAAAAAGCGGATACACAACAGTACCCTCCCCTTAAGGAGGGGGCACCGAACCCTCACAAGAACCGCCAGGGCGATCTGGATGAGCCCTATGAAAGGCACGAACCAAATCCGAGGCATGAACATCAGAGGCAGTTACCCAAGAATTATCTTCCTGACCATAGCCTTTCCATTTAACCAGATATTGAAGTCTCCATCTGGAAATACAGGAGTCCAAGATCTTCTCTACGACGTACTCCAATTCACCCTCCACCAGCACAGGAGCAGGAGGTTCAGTAGAAGGAACCACCGGTACCTCATATCTCCGCAACAACGACCGATGGAACACATTATGGATAGCGAAAGATGCCGGGAGGTCCAAACGAAAGGAAACAGGGTTAAGAATCTCCAAAATCCTATAAGGACCGATGAACCGAGGCTTAAATTTGGGAGAAGAAACCCTCATAGGGACAAAACGGGAAGACAACCACACCAAGTCCCCAACGCGAAGGTGGGGACCAACACGACGACGACGGTTAGCAAACTGCTGAGTCCTCTCCTGGGACAATTCCACATTATCCACCACTTGTCCCCAAATCCGATGCAACCGATCCACCACCGCATCCACTCCAGGACAATCCGAAGATTCAACCTGACCAGATGAAAAAGCGCGGATGAAACCCTGAATTGCAAAAGAAAGGAGAAACCAAAGTGGCAGAACTAGCCCGATTATTAAGAGCAAACTCCGCCAACGGCAGAAAGGCAACCCAATCATCCTGATCTGCAGACACAAAACACCTCAAATAAGTCTCCAAAGTTTGATTAGTTCGCTCCGTCTGGCCATTGGTCTGAGGATGGAATGCAGACGAAAAGGACAAATCAATGCCCAACCTGGCACAGACTGCCCGCCAAAATCTAGACACGAACTGGGTACCCCTGTCAGAAACGATGTTTTCCGGAATACCATGCAAGCGAACCACATTTTGAAAAAACAGAGGGACCAACTCAGATGAGGAAGGCAACTTAGGCAATGGCACCAAATGAACCATTTTAGAAAAACGGTCACACACCACCCAGATGACAGACATCTTCTGAGAAACGGAGATCCGAGATAAAGGCCATAGAGATGTGCATCCAAGGCCTCTTCGGAATAGGCAAGGGCAACAACAACCCACTAGCCCTAGAACAACAAGGCTTGGCCTGAGCACACACATCGCAAGACTGCACAAAAACACGCACATCTCGAGACAGGGAAGGCCACCAGAAGGATCTAGCCACCAAATCTCTGGTGCCAAAAATTCCCGGATGACCTGCCAGAGTAGAAGAATGAACTTCCGAGATGACTCTAGTGGTCCACTCGTCAGGAACAAACAGTCTACCAGACGGACAACGATCAGGTCTATCCGCCTGAAATTCTTGCAAAGCACGTCGCAAATCTGGAGAGACAGCAGACAAAACCACTCCATCCTTAAGGACACCAGCAGGTTCCAAATTCCCAGGAGAGTCAGGCTCAAAACTCCTAGAAAGAGCATCTGCTTTCACATTCCTAGAACCCGGTAAGTACGAGACCACAAAATTAAACCGGGAAAAGAACAACGACCAACGTGCCTGTCTAGGATTCAGGCGCCCGGCAGACTCCAAATAAATTAAATTCTTGTGATCAGTCAAAACTACCACCTGATGTCTGGCACCCTCAAGCCAATGACGCCACTCCTCAAATGCCCACTTCATGGCCAAAAGCTCCCGATTACCAACATCATAGTTTCGCTCGGTGGCCGAAAAGTTTCGCGAAAAGAACGCACAAGGTCTCATCACTGAGCAGTCGGAACTTTTCTGCGACAAAACCGCCCCCGCTCCGATCTCGGAAGCATCGACCTCAACCTGAAAGGGAAGAGAAACATCAGGCTGGCGCAACACAGGGGCAGACAAAAAGCGGCGCTTAAGCTCCCGAAAGGCCTCCACGGCAGCAGGGGACCAATTGGCAACATCAGCACCCTTTTTAGTCAAATCCGTCAGAGGTTTAGCAACGCCAGAAAAACCAGCTATAAATCGACGATAAAAATTAGCAAAGCCCAAGAATTTCTGGAGACTCTTCAGAGAAGTAGGCTGCGTCCAGTCGTAAATAGCCCGAACCTTGACAGGGTCCATCTCAATAGAAGAAGGGGAAAAAATATACCCCAAAAATGAAATTTTTTGAACCCCAAAAACACACTTTGAACCCTTTACACACAAAGAATTCTCCCGCAAAACCTGAAAAACCCTCCTGACCTGCTGAACATGGGACTCCCAGTCATCAGAAAAAATCAAAATATCATCCAAGTACACAATCATAAATTTATCCAAATATTCACGGAAAATATCATGCATTAAGGACTGAAAGACAGAAGGTGCATTAGAAAGGCCGAAAGGCATTACCAAATACTCAAAATGGCCCTCAGGTGTATTAAATGCGGTCTTCCACTCATCCCCCTTCTTAATTCGCACCAAATTATACGCCCCACGTAGATCAATCTTAGAGAACCACTTAGCCCCCCTTATGCGAGCAAACAAATCAGTCAGCAAAGGCAACGGATACTGATATTTGACTGTAATTTTATTCAGGAGACGATAATCAATACAAGGCCTCAGAGAGCCATCCTTTTTAGAGACAAAGAAAAAACCAGCTCCTAAAGGAGATGAAGAAGGACGAATGTGTCCCTTTTCCAGGGACTCCTTAATATACTCGCGCATAGCAGCATGTTCAGGTACAGATAGGTTAAACAAACGACCCTTTGGAAATTTACTGCCAGGAATCAGATCTATGGCGCAATCACAATCCCTGTGAGGAGGGAGTGAACCAATCTTAGGCTCTTCAAAAATATCACGATAATCAGACAAAAATGCCGGAATCTCAGATGGAATAGATGACGAAATGGACACCATAGGAGTGTCCCCATGAGCCCCCCGACATCCCCAGCTTAACACAGACATAGCCTTCCAGTCAAGGACTGGGTTATGAGACTGTAACCATGGTAATCCAAGCACCAAAACATCATGTAAATTGTACAACACAAGGAAGCGAATCACCTCCTGATGGTCTGGAGTCATACGCATAGTCACTTGCGTCCAGAACTGTGGTTTATTACAAGCCAAAGGTGTAGAATCAATACCCTTCAGAGGTATAGGGACTTCCAGAGGCTCTAAATCAAACCCACAGCGCCTGGCAAAGGACCAGTCCATAAGACTCAGAGCGGCGCCAGAGTCCACATAGGCATCCACGGTAATAACTGATAATGAACAAATCAAGGTTACAGACAAAATAAATTTGGACTGTAAAGTGCCAATTGAAATGGACTTGTCAACCTTCCTAGTACGCTTAGAGCATGCTGATATAACATGAGCAGAATCACCACAATAGAAGCATAAACCATTTTTACGCCTATAATTCTGCCGCTCGCTTCTGGACATAACTCTGTCACATTGCATTTTCTCTGGCGTCTCTTCAGAAGATACCGCCAAATGGTGCACGGGTTTGCGCTCCCGCAAACGCCGATCAATATGAATTGCCATTGTCATGGACTCATTCAGACCTGTAGGCGCAGGGAACCCGACCATAACATCTTTAACGGCATCAGAAAGGCCCTCTCTGAAATTTGCCGCTAAGGCGCACTCATTCCACTGAGTAAGCACAGACCACCTACGAAATTTTTGGCAGTATATCTCCGCTTCATCTTGCCCTTGAGATAGGGCTATCAAAGCTTTTTCAGCTTGAATCTCCAAATTAGGTTCCTCATAAAGCAACCCTAAAGCCAGGAAAAACGCATCCACATTGAGCAACGCAGGATCCCCTGGTGCCAATGAAAATGCCCAATTTTGAGGGTCACCTCGCAGCAAAGAGAATACAATCTTAACCTGCTGGACAGGATCTCCTGAGGAGTGAGGTCTGAGAGAAAGGAATAATTTACAATTATATTTGAAATTCAAAAACCGAGATCTATCTCCGGAAAACACCTCTGGTGTAGGAATTTTAGGTTCAGAAATAGGAGTATGCATAACAAAATCTTGTAAATTTTGAACCTTCGTAGCAAGATTATTTAAACCTGCAGCCAAACTCTGAGGATCCATCTTTAAACAGGTGAGCTCAGAGCCATTCAAGGATTAGAAGGAGAGAAAGGCAAAGGCTGTAATTAGAGCTGAAATACAACTGATCCAACTATGGAGCAAACATAGGGGGAAAAAAAAAAAATCTACAGACTTCTTTTTTCTCTCCTTTCTTCTGCCAATAAGTTTAACACGCGGCCGGTCATACTGTCATGGTTCCCAATGACAAGGGAACGTAAGAAACATATAAGTAACGAACGAGCTCTCGGGTGATGGAAACTCGAGTTGACCGTGAGCTAAATCTACCACACAGCTAACAGTAGCCAGGGAGCATACCTACGGCTTCCTATATGCCACGCGCCAGCCGGAGGACTAACTACGCCTGGTAGAGGAAGAAACAGACCTGGCTTACCTCTAGGGAAATACCCCAAAAGATGATAGCAGCCCCCCACATGTAATAACGGTGAATTAAGAGGAAAAGACATACACAGTATGAAAGTAGATTTAGCAAAGAGAGGTCCACTTACTAGATAGCAGAAGGATACAAAAGAGGACTTCACGGTCAACTGAAAACCCTTTCAAAAACCATCCTGAAATTACTTTAAGACTCCTGTGTCAACTCATGACACAGGAGTGGCAATTTCAGCCCGCAAGAGCTTCCAGCTACAGAGAATAACAAAACTGCAAACTGGACAAAAGGTACAAAACAAAAGGACAAAGTCCACTTAGCTGATCAGCAGACTAGTAGCAGGAACATGCAACCGAAGGCTCTGGTTACAATGATGACCGGCAAGGAAAAGACTGGAGAGCAAGGCTAAATAGGAAACTCCCAAACACTGATGGAAGCAGGTGAACAGAAGCAGCAAAGTGCAAACAAGTCACCAGTACCACCAGCAACCACCAGGGGAGCCCAAAAAGCGGATACACAACAAATGGTATTTAGGTAGTATGATACTAGCTTACCTCTTATCGCACATTACTATTGCATGGTACAGCATATTTTCCTAGATTGATACCATGTATTAAGGTCAGCTGGCGGCACAGGCTATTGTTATCTATGTGGCTACTATTATGTGTGTCAGCTCAACTTATATTTTGCCAATGCTTAGTTTCATGTGCTGAGGTACATATGTGTATATATATGTCTTATGAGATTAGTCCTGGGAGGTGTTAGCTGCTTTGTACGGCCTTTTTTGGCCTTTTTAAATGGTTTTAAATTGTCTTTTTCATTGCCCTGCATTGTATAATTATTTCTAATAAAGATTATCATGGTTGGTTGATCCCACTAGTGTGCATATTCTTTCTCTTGTTCTTTGTTGTATATGATCCTACAAGTCACCATCAGCCCTTTAACGAGTCGTGCAATATGACTTAGGATAAAAGCCAAATCAGTATCTCAATTCGCAGACACGGTGTTTCATGTCTTCGTGCAGACACCGTGGCGCTACAGGTGGCGCTATAGAGTTAAGTCCTCTTTTTCTCAGAAGAGGCAATTTGCATATTTAAATTCCCAGAGGAGCATTGTACGGCAAATAAGCCTCCTTACCTTGACAATCCAGAGATGGTATGTCACTCTCCATAAGGAGAAACGATACCCCTTAGACCCCAGTCCAGAGCCTCTCACCTAGCCAAATCAGTTCTCATGCTTCGCACTGACGAGGGCCAACAGCCCGAAACACCGTGTCTGCGAATTGAGATACTGATTTGGCTTTTATCCTAAGTCATATTGCACGACTCGTTAAAGGGTTGATTGTGACTTGTAGGATCGCTACTTCCTACAGATGGCGCTATAGAGTTAAGTCCTCTTTTTCTCAGAAGAGGCAATTTGCATATTATTGCTTATGTCCTTTTTCCTTGTGATAGTGTATCAGTTTGGATGGTATTGATTGTATTATGAAGAGTACGTAATTTTTTAGCATTTTGCTCCTTAAAAACTCAGCAAAATGGGGACCAAACGCAACTGCCATCTTGTTAAACAGTAGAGTTTCTGCAAAATGTTAAAAAGAAAAAAATTCTCAATTTAGTGGTCACTCTTCCAACCTTCCATACTGTTCCCTGCCTGCTGCCTGGTCCTGTATGCCTCAATAGAATTGCATCTTGGCCCCGTGTTCAGTAATAGCAAACAGAGTAAGGAAAAGACCACAGTGTCTGGATATGCAATAGCAGTTGTGTGGTACCTAAAATGTAACTTTTAATCTAGTTAAAATAAAACAATATAATATGCAAATACAAAGACAGACATAAAGTAAGGTTTGTCTAGACCTAAAGTGCAAAGACAGTGCAAGGAGTCCCTTTATCTGTGAGTTAGTAGTTTAGGGGTGCTTAATGCCTTCCCTGAAAGGGTGTATAGGGTATCATCCCAGGCAAATATAGAAACACCTCTAAGCAAGCACTCTCTGTCAGGACAGTTAAAGGGAACCTGTCACCCCCCCCCCCAGGTGTTTGTAACTAAAAGAGCCACATTGTGCAGCACTAATGCTGCATTCTGACAAGGTGGCTCTTTTAGTTATTGGTGCTGTAACTTCAGAAATAATCCATTTTATAATTTGTCCCAAATACCTTTTATCAGTCCTGGATGCAGGCCTTTCCCCCCCTGCTGCAAATGCAGCGCCTCCAACACTCAAGTCCTCTCAATGCCGGGCCCCGCCTCCTCATTGCTGTTTTCAAATGAGCCAGCACCTGTGCTCTTTTCTCATGCCTTGGGCATGCGCAGTGAGCGCTACCTATCCTCTCTCCTCATTTGCAGTCTAGCTGACTGCACCTGTGTGGCCGCACTGCCCAAGATCCTGCCCGCAGTGTCTTCTGATATATTCTCACTGCGGGGTGGGATCTCGGGCAGGGCAGCCGCACAGGCGCAGTCAGCTAGACAGCAAATGAAGAGAGAGGATGGGCAGTGCTCACTGCGCATGCCCAAGGCATGAGAAAAGAGCGCAGGCGCCGGCTCATTTGAAAACAGCGCTGAGGAGGCGACGCCCGGTGCCAAGAGGACATGAGTGTCGGCGGTGCTGCGTTTGCAGCAGGGGGGGAAAGGCCTGCCTCCAGGACTGATAAAAGGTATTTGGGACAAATTATAAAATGGATTATTTTTGAAGTTACAGCACCAATAACTAAAAGAGCCACCTTGTCAGAATGCAGCATTAGTGCTGCACAAGGTGGCTCTTTTAGTTGCAAACGCCTGGGCAGGGTGACAGGTTCCCTTTAAATAAGTCCTCATCTTACCATGAGAATTTCTCACAGCGATCTGCGGTGAAGTCACTGAGCTTGAACTGTGGTGTCTCATCACTGACTTTTTCCCATGGTGCTGAGTTCTCCGCAGTTCGCCCCAGCTGGAAACACACCCTCACTGACTGGTCGTAACCTCAATGATGTCACTACTGGTCAATGATGCTGCAGCTCATTCATCAGTGGTTCTGGGCCAGGATGATTGCACCAGTGGAATTAGGCTTTAGGTGAGTATAACTCTGTTTGTTATTTTAAAATAAAAATGGAAAAGCATGTTTTGTTTCATTTCAAATAAAGGACTTTACACTGGCTATGTTTCTTTACTTACCATATAACTGTAGGATTAGTAATGGATATGTGTCTTATATCCATGGGCTTGATGTCACCGGACAATACAAATTTGACATCAACGCCAGAAATATTTACCCCACTAGCCATCGCTACAGGACAAGTGGGAAGAGCTGGGCAAAGTGCCATTTTTTGGCGCATACATGGGGCTTTTCTGGGCAGCTGAGGGCTGCAATTTTTAGGCTGGGGGCTGTCAATACCCATGGCCCTTTACCAGCCTGTATGCTTTAGCAAGGCTGGTTCTCAAAATGGGAGGACCCTGTGCCTCTATTCTTGATAAACAGCCTTGCTAAAGCTGATAGCTGAAGGTTGCAGCCCCCAGCTGTTTTGCCTGGCTGGTTACAGAAGAACCCATGCCGGATGTTTTTTTTATTTATCTATAGCGCGGGTGATGAATGCGCCATCAGCCGCTCCTGTTCTCACTGTTATAAGCAGCTGCAGGTGTAGGCTGATTGGAGTAATAGGTCATTAGCCGCTGTCTGCTCTCATTGTTATCACTTGAATATAACTCTCATCATTTTCCTCTGCTCGCGATGATTGCCGGCAGAACAGGAGAGAATGATGAGAATGGTTTTCCCAGTGTGTCATCCATGTTCACTTGTGCAGAATGTTTTGCGGCCCATGCTGTCGGTAAAAAACAGATATGTCTATGTGTGGGCCACAAGGACACACGGTCTGTGGAAATACACTGAAGTTCACAGCAACATAGATTTCAATGTGTCTGCATTTGTAAGTATCTCCGGTACATGTAAAAACTGTCACCACACGTATCGGTGACAATGACATATGAAAGAGCCCTCACAGGTAAAAAAATAACAAACAGACACAAATTTCACCATTTTTTTAAACCTCCAGTTATTGGTGCAATATGTGTCCTACTTCAGTAAATTAGTGACTTAATGATAACTCCTGTCTAGCAGTAAAAGATAGCATTATGCATCGTATTAAATTGAGATTTGGAACCCTCTCACCCCATATACAGGAGTCACATGGCCTGGTGTTACATGTTCTCTTCACATAGGTCTGATCTCAGTATGTCTTATCCAAGGAATGGTATGTGGTGCTCTGTTCTCGATGTGTTTCCTCTGGCAGCAGATTCATCAGGAGAGACTTATGCTGTGTTATTGGCTACCATCCCAACTTATTGGCACCCTGTCACTGCTAATGCCTGCAGCCATGCAGTGCATGTGGATCCCCACTGTTAGGGCTGGCAGAAGGCACCGAGTAAATATAGAGATGTTATTTGGTGCGTTCGCAGCCCGGGTCCACCGTACAGGAAAAGAACTTGCTGCTGGCAAACAGCGGCACTATATGGCAGTAGAAGCAAACTCTGTTGCTTCACAGAGTCACTATAAAGAAAGGACTGTGTCCTGTTAAACTCCACAGGAATACACAGTAACTGCTGAGCAGATAGCAGCTTGTGGTCATGCAGTCAAGGAGGCAAACATACAATCTCCTCACCTGAGGAGCCGGTATTCTAGGTGGCTTATTTCAGCCGGGGCCCTGAAACCATACACACAATCTCCTCACCGGAGGTGCTGGTATTCTAGGTGGCTTATTTCAGCCGGGTCCCTGAATCCGTACAAGCGTGACCACATTGGCGCAAAACTCATAACTTGCATTAATACTAGCGCATGGCCGTGCGGCCTTGCGAACCTTATATAGCTGCAGCAAGTACAAGACCGTGTGTCCATTGTCAACTTCTTTGTTCACGACATTTGGCTGTAACATCTGAGGTCTTAACAATTTTTGTGTCCTGGATGGACAATAATTATCCCCTCCTGGTACATCTACACCCCAAAGAGGGAGAATAGACAGGATTAGGACCACAGAGGGTTCCAAAGACCAAGGGACAATGCTAATATCTATAAAGAAGGTTTCCCTAACCAAGTCCACACGTATAAATGAAGTATAAGAGGCTTGTTTATGTGAGGCAGGCACCACACAGGGAGACGATTCACTCCCTGCTGATTCTGCTGTCTGTGATCACGTGATGCCATTTACTGCTCATGCTCTGAGGCCTACTCACAGCTGAAGGCACGGGGCTAGAGTGAATGGGGTCATGGAGGACCGGACGGGTTGAAGAGCAGTGGGCTTAGTTGGAAAGGTCAGCGGTGAGTTTGCTTTTTTTTCCCTTTTAACCTTTTTGCTTGTCTATTACATCTCTGACTTCTCCACGCTGCCAACGGCCCACTAATCAGTCTTCCACGCCTCCATTGCAGCTCTGGCTCAATATTACCTTTAATTTGGGGCCAACGGCTGCATGTAGGTCCCATGGTTGATTTGCAGATGGTAAACCCAGCCTAGATTGAACATCAAACTGGAGATGAAACACAATGGAGACGCAGACAGCAGGCAGAAAGCAGTGTGAATAGGTATGAGAGGTGAGCAGAGTTTGAGACTAAGTATTTTTAATTTTTTTTCATTTTACATCTTACATTTATGATGATAGGGGGTCTTGAAAGACCCAAGAGCATAATAAGGTATATTAAATTTCAGGAGAATAACTTTTCTTTGAATTACATTTCTCAATAGAATCTACGTGAACAAGGAAATTTTAATTTAGTCTGATCTGCTCATTTCTACTTTCACAGCCACGTTCACACTATCAGTCTTTGGTCATTATTTCACATCAGAATTTGTAAGCCAAAACCAGGAGAGTACGGAAAATACAGAAGTGGTGACGTGTTTCTATTATAATTTTCTTCTAATTGTTCCTCTCCTGGTTTTGGCTTACAAATACTGAAGTGAAACACTGACCAAATACTGAACGTGGGAACATGGTCTAGTGTGTTTTGTTTTTCTACAGAGTTTATATCACTGGAAAAACATCTTTTATTTAACAATTAGCTTTCCTACATATTTTGTTTACCACTTTAAGTGGTTTCCTCACCTTAACTCTTTATGACAAAAATATGTCTTGTCCAGCCTGATAAAGTGACCAAGATTAACGACATACAGGCTGAGAATACATAAAGATGTGACTGCACAGGTACACTTACTAGGCTGTTTATGTAGCTTCCTCAGAATTGAAGATAGAACTGTGAATCTCCCACAGCAATATTTGAAAATCCTCCATGGGGACATTTATAATTGATTTACTGGAGATACGCTTTAACCCATTTATATATTAATGGACAAATTTACAGATGTACCATCACGAGACTCCTATAGTAAATTCTAAACAGCTGAATTAAGACAGCATAGACTGTGTGCTAACCCGGAGTCACACTAGAGATGAACAAGGACGAGTGCTATGAGAGAAAAAATCACATAGCACTTGCACCAATGTTAATCTATGGGGCAGTTCCCATCATCCATTTTTTTTCTCAGCCATATTATAAGTGCAAGTGAAATTGCAGCATGCTGTGATTTAAACCATATATCGGCCGAGACTCGCCAATGCAAGTCTATGGGTGCGAGAAAAACTCGCACCCCACACAGACCATCAGTGTGACTTGTGAGAAATACGCACCGGTGTCTTTTGAAAAGCCAGCAATTCAGTGCGGTGTACTGTAAAATCACACTCACAGCTTATATTAGAATAGATAGAATAAATATATACACATAGTATAGGTATATATATATGTATAGGTATATATATATATATACGTATCTGTGTCAGTGTCACTGATATATATGTATATATATATATATATATATATATATATATATATATATATATATATATATATATATATATATATATATTTATGTGTATGTGTGTGTATATCTGTGTTATATTCTAGGTTCTTCAAAGTAGCCACCTTTTGCTTTGATGACTGCTTTGCACACTCTTGGCATTCTCTTGATGAGCTTCAAGAGGTAAATATACAGAAAATAGCCGCACTCAAGTCTTGGAAATGTGAAGATTTTTCTTTTGTTTTTATTCAAGTGTACAGGCACCATCAAGTGATTTTTACATAGATAACAAGTGGTTGCGGACCATAAGGTAGGGTGACGTTTCGACCTGGCACGGTCTTTTTCAAACCCCACTGCAATAATAAATACAACGTATAAGTGTGCTGTACATATTTACATGTGCATAGAAAAACATGCAATTCATAAAGACAAAACAAAACACAAATTTCCTAAATCAAGCTACAAAATGTATACATAAAAAAACTACACGAAAATTATATACAGGAAATATACATATGTATGCCCACAGTTTGTAACTACGGACACATCTATGTCCAAGGACAATGGATCATGGCATAGATAAAAGAGAGGGTGGAGATAACCTGAAACCAGGTTCTGTATGGAGACTATTCAAAAAGAACATTCCTAAACTGAGAGCTCGTATTGGGCTGGAAATAAGCAAAAAACAAATGAATGCAGGGAACATCAAAAAAGCAAAAAAAGGACAAAAGAAACCAAAAACGACACTGTTCAAGACGCCAAAGTGATATACTGACCTTAAGTAAGAGGAATGGTATAGAAGAAAAGGAAATAAGGAGGAGAGTCCCCAAGGACTAGGGAAAAACAGAGAGGATGCGGTTAAATATATGGTACATTGAATAACAAGGAAGCAAAGGGTATACAAGCACAAAGGTGCAGTTTTTAACAGCTCACGGTCGACTCCAGGAATAAGGTGTCCGTCTTATTGGTGGTGCAGTGGCTGTAATGAGCGCTGTCAGCGTTTTTAAGTACACCGCTGTTGCGGTCATATCCGGTGTGCTGACGTGCACCTGTGTGGTGAAAGCGAGGTCTGCTCCGCAGAGCGGCGTGCGTGTCAGACTTCGCTTTCACCACACAGGTGCACGTCAGCACACCGGATATGACCGCAACAGCGGTGTACTTAAAAACGCTGACAGCGCTCATTACAGCCACTGCACCACCAATAAGACGGACACCTTATTCCTGGAGTCGACCGTGAGCTGTTAAAAACTGCACCTTTGTGCTTGTATACCCTTTGCTTCCTTGTTATTCAATGTACCATATATTTAACCGCATCCTCTCTGTTTTTCCCTAGTCCTTGGGGACTCTCCTCCTTATTTCCTTTTCTTCTATACCATTCCTCTTACTTAAGGTCAGTATATCACTTTGGCGTCTTGAACAGTGTCGTTTTTGGTTTCTTTTGTCCTTTTTTTGCTTTTTTGATGTTCCCTGCATTCATTTGTTTTTTGCTTATTTCCAGCCCAATACGAGCTCTCAGTTTAGGAATGTTCTTTTTGAATAGTCTCCATACAGAACCTGGTTTCAGGTTATCTCCACCCTTTCTTTTATCTATGCCATGATCCATTGTCCTTGGACATAGATGTGTCCGTAGTTACAAACTGTGGGCATACATATGTATATTTCCTGTATATAATTTTCGTGTAGTTTTTTTATATATACATTTTGTAGCTTGATTTAGGAAATTTGTGTTTTGTTTTGTCTTTATGAATTGCATGTTTTTCTATGCACATGTAAATATGTACAGCACACTTATACGTTGTATTTATTATTGCAGTGGGGTTTGAAAAAGACCGTGCCAGGTCGAAACGTCACCCTACCTTATGGTCCGCAACCACTTGTTATCTATGTAAAAATCACTTGATGGTGCCTGTACACTTGAATAAAAACAAAAGAAAAATCTTCACATTTCCAAGACTTGAGTGCGGCTATTTTCTGTATATTTGACGTTGGATGTCTAGCCAGCACCTTCTTCATTGAACTCTACAGTGTGCCCATTATATTTTCTTCTGGACACGAGCTTCAAGAGGTAGTCACTGGGAATGGTTTTCACTTCACAGGTGTACCCTGTCAGGTTTAATAAGTGGGATTTCTTGCCTTGTAAATGGGGTTGGGACCATCAGTTGTGTTGTGCAGAAGTCTGGTGGATACACAGCTGATATTCCTACTGAAAAGACTGTTAGAATTTGTATTATGGCAAGAAAAAAGCAGCTAAGTAAAGAAAAATGAGTGGCCATCATTACTTTAAGAAATGAAGGTCAGTCAGTCCGAAAAATTGGGAAAACTTTGAAAGTGTCCCCAAGTGCAGTGGCAAAAACCATCAAGTGCTACAAAGAAACTGGCTCAAATGAGGACATCCCCAGGAAAAGAAGATCAAGAGTCACCTCTGCTTCTGAGGATAAGTTTATCCAAGTCACCAGCCTCAGAAATCGCAGGTTAACAGCAGCTCAGATTAGAGACCAGGTCAATGCCACACAGAGTTCTAGCATCTCTACAACAACTGTTAAGATGAGACTTTGTGCAGCAGGCCTTCATGGTAAAATAGCTGCTAGGAAACCACTGCTAAGGACAGGCAACAAGCAGAAGAGACTTGTTTGGGCTAAACAACACATGGAATGGACATTAGACCAGTGGAAATCTGTGCTTTGGTCTGATGGGTCCAAATTTGAGATCGTTGATTCCAACCACCTTGTCTTTGTGCGACGCAGAAAATGTGAATGGATGGACTTTACATGCCTGGTTCCCACCGAGAAGCATAGAGGAGGAGATGTGATGGTGTGGGGGTGCTTTGCTGGTGACACTATTGGGTATTTATTCAAAATTGAAGGCATACTGAACCAATATGGCTACCACAGCATCTCGCAATGGCATGCTATTCCATCCAGTTTGCGTTTAGTTGGACCATCATTTATTTTTCAACAGGACAATTACCCTAAGCACACATCCAGGCTGTGTAAGGGCTATTTGACCAAGAAGGAGAGTGATGGGGTGCTACGCCAGATGACCTGGCCTCCACAGTCACCAGATCTGAACCCAATCAAGATGGTTTGGGGTGAGCTGGACCGCAGAGTGAAGGCAAAAGGACCAACAAGTGCTAAGCATCTCTGGGAACTCATTCAAGATTGTTGGAAGACCATTACCGGTGACTACCTCTTGAAGCTCATCAAGAGAATGCCAAGAGTGTGCAAAGCAGTCATCAAATCAAAAGGTGGCTACTTTGAAGAACCTAGAATATAAGGCATAATTTCAGTTGTTTCACACTTTTTTGTTAAGTATATAATTCCACATGTGTTAATTCACAGTTGTGATGCCTTCAGTGTGAATGTACAATCTCCATAGTCATGAAAATACAGAAAAATCTTTAAATGAGAAGTTGTGTCCAAACTTTTGGTCTGCACTGTATATATAGAACCTATTCAATTCTATACTGTACCCGGCATCTGCTGGCTTTTAATCTATCTAATATATATATATATATATATATATATATATATATATATATATATATATATATATATATATATATATATATATAATGTGTGTGTGTTTTGAAGATTTTTTGGCTTTAAAACGATATGTACAGTTGTATTTTACAATGCGATTTTAACATGAGCTTTTACATAGAGAGAACTGCTGTATGTAAAACCTCATGATAAAATCGCATTGCATGCAGATGCCATACGGATGTTACACATTTTATATGGTAAGTGTGACTTCAGCCTTATAAATACTGTTCTAAATAAAATCAAGATTGAAATATTCTGCCACTCTCTATAGAATGCTACTATGTTCAACTTAATCTTCATATAATAATTTTCCTGTGTGTCTGCATCTCCTTTACTTGCTATGCATTTTTCTTATTTAGATTTTAGTATCTTTCTTTTCTTAGTTATTTTATTATTAACACACAAGTCAATGCTTATTTTGGGGATACAAAATATTAAAGTTATGACCAACTTTCTGAAGTTTCCTCATGATTCTATAAATCGTTTTTTGATGTACTAATCTTCCAGGGGTTTATGTGATGTAGTCTGTGATGAAGTAAAGTGTATCAATTCGTTGTTGTAGAATATTGCTTTCTACTGCTTCTAGGATATAAATGCTGAGATATCCTAACTGGTCCATTTGTACAAAATGATAGATCAAGTGGCACAGCAAATGTAAGTGGCTTGGGAATAGATCAAATCCACAGTATAGAAAGAAGCAAAATGTGTCTGAACTTTGGCTTAACTGTGAGATTACTGAATTGCCTTCTGTTAAAGGTCAGTAGAATGCAAATTATTCAAACACATGCTTTCCTAAAGTTGGTTGCATAAAAGAAGAGACAAAGGAAATAATATTGAAAAAGAAATGCAATATTGGGAAAAATATTAAATATATAGTGATAATATAGATAATGTTCTAGGAAAACATTCATTTTTATTTTCATTTTATTCATTTAAATAGCTAATAGAGATGAGTGAACGTGCTTGGTGATACTCGGATATCACTAGAGTGTCTAGGTGCCCGGATGCGCTCAGCATTTGGCGAGCATTAGCCAGTGTTAGAATTTGAAACTTGAATCCCTGACCCCATGTTTGGCACCTGTTACACAGCCAATAAGCATGAGGGGATTGCCTGCAAGTCACTGTAGTGCTGTAGCTATCTTGTCAGTGGCATTATTTTGATTTACATAATCACGGGTTATAAAAGGACAGGTGCCACCACCCTCGGCACAATGATACTATTGTACAGCTCATGAAAACACACCTACAGAAATAACATGGATCCCACACACACCATGTGTAGTTGTAGAAAGATATTTAGCTCTACCCATGTATATATAAGGACAATAACGTATACTCCGGATGATTAGTACTCAAAGAAAAAATGGAGTTCTATACGGAATAATTATAAAATCAGTATTTTATTACAAAAAGTTGTTAAAAAACACAATATAATACAAAAATACGTATACAGAAGAAAGGAGACCCTAGTGCAAGAACATCCTAATCACAGGCACAAAACTGTATATATCACCATGGTATAGATGTATAGATACGCACCAATATTAGCACACAATGATATAATATAAAGAATTGTATGGTACTAATTTCCATATGGACAAGTGTCCTCCATGTAGATAAACAGGGAAACAATTGTAGTGCATATCAGGTGCAGAGTTTCTTACCCATAGTGAGGTGACCTGTGCCTGGGACTCTGGAATCCCCCTGACGCGCCTTTCGCATTGCTTTCTCAAAGAGGGAGTGAGTGAGTTTCCCAAAGCTTGGCGTTTTATAATAGCGCCCATAAACCGGCATATCTAGAGTGCGCAGGCGCACCACAACCCCCGCAGGAAGCGATTCTCCATCCATCCATTTTGTGTCCAAAATAGAGTGATGCATGTGGGCCCGCATGCATCACCTTAGGGACTACATGTATTGGTTGTGGTTGTTTACACTTGTCAAACTATTTAAAAGTAATGTTGGTTACATTTGCTTATCTTTTACATGTTTGTTTCTTTCCATATAAATGTATTATCGATTTATGGATAGATTTCAAACAATATCAAATACAGGAGGAATGTCTCTGCTCCAGATACGTTTTATGTGACCGGATGAATCGTATCTGCTGTGTCTGACTTGTAGCTTTTCAACTTAAGGCTATGTGCACACGTTCAGGTTTTTTCGCCTTTTTTTCACGGTTTTTAGCAATAAGAATGCTATAAAAACTCATTAAAAATGCATACATTACGCATCCTATCATTTAGAATGCATTCTGCATGTTTTGTGCACATGATGCATTTTTTTCCTCGAAAAAAATGCATTGCGGCAAAAAAAGCAGCATGTTCATTAATTTTGCAGATTTTCCATGTTTTTCCCGCAATTCTATGCACTGGGAAAAACCGCAAAAAAAACGCACAAAAAAACCGTCAAAATTTGGACCTATCCCCAAAAAACAAATCAGGAGTTGGAATTCTAGGCTCTAAAACCGGAGTCTGAACGATATAATCGGAAATACCCTGTACTCTAGCAGCAAGTTGATCCACACGAGAAGCAAATCCCTGAACATCCATATCAGTGCCGAACTCCTGAGCCACCCAGAGGTAAAGAGGGAAGAAAAAAAAAAAAAAACACAACAGACTACAGAAAAAAATATGGCTCAGCACTTTCCTTCCCTTCTTCTGAGATGCAGTTAACTCATTGTTGGCCAGTTGTACTGTTATGATCTGGTGGCCTAAGAGCAGCATGAGACGTACTCTGGAGAAGGTGGTACCTGTACTGATCGCAGACCCTGAACTTAACACCGCAACTAGAAGTAGCCGTGGAATGTACCTAGCACTCCCTGGACATCTCGACACAGCCGGAGGACTAATTACCCCTAGAGATAGAAAAGGGAAAACTATCTTGCCTCAGAGAAAATTCCCAAAGGACAGACAGACCCCCACAAATATTGACTGTGAGAGGAGAGGGAAAAAACATACACAGACTGAAATCAGAATTTAGCAAAGGAGGCCACTTCTAGCTAAATAGAAAGGATAGCACAGAGTACTATGCGGTCAGTATTAAAACACTAGAAAATATCCACCACAGAAAATACAAAAACTCCACAGCTAACTAAAGATATGGAGGGTATATCTGCATCTCCAGAGATACCAGCTTGGCTAAACAAATCCTTATACAGACCAAGCTGGACAAGACAAAAAACATGGAAAAGAACTGAACAATAAGGCCACAGCATGTGGACAGCAAAAAATCAAGGCCAGAACTTATCTTTGTTGAAAAGAACTGCAAAGCAGGAGAGACCAGACATAGATGTGAATCCTCCAGGAACAATGGACAACTGGCACTGACTAAAGGGTGAAGCATGACTAAATAGCCCAGTCAGATTTGCAGAAAGTGAACACACCTGATAAATGCTGCGATTCAGAGACAGCAGCGCTACCACTTACAACCACCAGAGGGAGCCCAGGAGCAGAATTCACAACACCCTACTAGCCCCAGAATGCTTTTTTGGTGACGCATTTTTTGACAGTTCATCAATGATATACAGAACAGACCAAAAGTTTGGACACACCTTCTCATTTAAAGATATTTCTGTATTTTCATGACTATGGAAATTGTACATTCACACTGAAGGCATCAAAACTATGAATTAACACATGTGGAATTATATACTTAACAAAAAAGTGTGAAACAACTGAAATTATGTCTTATATTCTAGGTTCTTCAAAGTAGCCACCTTTTGCTTTGATGAATGCTTTGCACATTCTTGGCATTCTCTTGATGAGTATCAAGAGGTAGTCACCAGGAATGGTCTTCCAACAATCTTGACGGAGTTCCCAGAGATGCTTAGCACTTGTTGGCCCTTTTGCCTTCACTCTTCGGTCCAGCTCACCCAAACCATCTCGATTGGGTTCAGGTCTGGTGACTGTGGAGGCCAGGTCATCTGGCGTAGCACACCATCACTCTCCTTCTTGGTCAAATAGCCATTACACAGCCTGGAAGTGTGTTTGGGGTCATTGTCCTGTTGAAAAATAAATGATGGTACAACTAAACACAAACTGGATGGAATAGCATGCCGCTGCAAGATACTGTGGAAGCCATGCTGTTTCAGTTTGCATTCAATTTTGAATAAATCTCCAACAGTGTCACCAGCAACGTACCCCCCACACCATCACACCTCCTCCTCCATGCTTCACGGTGGAAGCCAGGCATGTAGAGTGCATCCGTTCACCTTTTCTGCATCACACAAAGACACGATTGGAACCAAAGATCTCAAATTTGGACTCATCAGACCAAAGCACAGATTTCCACTGGTCTAATGTTCATTCCTTGTGTTCTTTAGCCCAAACAAGTCTCTTCTGCTTGTTGCCTGTCTTTAGCAGTGGTTTCCTAGCAGCTATTTTACCATGAAGGCCTGCTGCACAAAGTCGCCTCTTAACAGTTGTTATAGAGATGTGTCTGCTGCTAGAACTCTGTGTGGCACTGACCTGGTCTCTAATCTGAGCTGCTGTTAACCTGTGATTTCTGAGGCTGGTGACTCGGAAAAACTTATCCTCAGAAGCAGAGGTGACTCTTGGTCTTCCTTTCCTGGGGCGGTCCTCACGTGAGCCAGTTTCTTTGTAGTGCTTGATGGTGTTTGTCACTGCACTTGATGACACTTTCAAAGTTTTCCCAATTTTTCAGACTGAATGACCTTCATTTCTTAAAGTAATGATGGCCACTCATTTTTCTTTACTTAGCTGCCTTTTTCTTGCCATAATACAAATTCTAACAGTCTATTCAGTAGGACTATCAGCTGTGTATCCACCAGACTTCTGCACAACACAACTGATGGTCCCAACCCCATTTACAAGGCAAGAAATCCCACTTATTAAACCTGACAGGGCTCCCCTGTGAAGTGAGAACCATTCCCGGTGACTACCTCTTGAAGCTCATCAAAAGAATGCCAAGAGTGTGCAAAGCAGTCATCAAAGCAAAAGGTGGCTACTTTGAAGAACTTAGAATATAAGACATAATTTCAGTTGTTTCACACTTTTTTGTTAAGTATATAATTCCACATGTGTTAATTCATAGTTTTGATGCCTTCAGTGTGAATGTGCAATGTTTATTGTCATGAAAATACAGAAAAATCTTTAAATGAGAAGGTGTGTACAAACTTTTGGTCTGTATTGTAATATGAACCCGACAGGGTCCAGGTTGTTGAGGCTAAGATTATGAACCTAGCAAAGTGGGGTCTCACAGCTGAGGAATACTGTACTGAGCTCCTGCAGTGGTACATTGAAGTTCTGTGGAACTATTCAGCCATTCCGAAACCCTTAAGGATGTTTTGATCCTACATGCCGCCCCCTTGATTTCTGGCGGAGGCCATGACCCAGTCCAAACAAATAGACCACAGAATCTGTGAGAGAAGTGGTGATCAGCAGGCTGCCTGTCATACCTCCCCTGGAGCAGGTCATTTACTGGAGATGGAGCCACTGGAGGATACAGTTGCCAGATTTTGTGTTGTAGTGAAAGGACATAGGCAAGATCTTGGATTTTGTCTGTACTGTGGTCTCTCTGGACATTTTCTCAAGAATTGACCAACTTGTCCTCAGGCTAGCAAAAGATCGGGAGGACGTCAGAGCCTAAGTGACGGTTGAAGAGATTATCCAGACTCCTAAGTACCTTTATCTTTCTCTGACAAAGCACTGATAAATATGTTGTTATCATTCGAGAACCAGGAGTTATCAACATTGGCGTTCATTGACTGTGGATCTGCCACTAACTTTACTGATTCAGGACTGGTTTTGAAGTTAGTGTTAAGGTACCTTCACACAAAGCGATGCTGCAGCGATAGCGACAACGTTGCCGATCGCTGCAGCGTCGCTGTTTGGTCGCTGGAGAGCTGTCACACAGACCGCTCTCCAGCGACCAACGATGCAGAGGTCCCTGGGTAACCAGGGTAAACATCGGGTTGCTAAGCGCAGGGCCGCGCTTAGTAACCCGATGTTTACCCTGGTTACCAGCGTCAAAGTAAAAATAACAAACAGTACATACTCACCTGCGCGTCCCCCGGCGTCCGCTTCCTGTACTGTGTGAGCGCCGGCCCTAACAGCAGAGCGGTGACGTCACCGCTGTGCATTTACTTTCACTTTAGGGCCGGCACTCAGTCAGAGCAGGAAGCGGACGCCGGGGGACGCGCAGGTGAGTATGTACTGTTTGTTTTTTTTACTTTTACGCTGGTAACCAGGGTAAACATCGGGTTACTAAGCGCGGCCCTGCGCTTAGTAACCCGATATTTACCCTGGTTACCAGCGTAAAACATCGCTGGTATCGTTGCTTTTGGTGTCAAACCTGACGATACACGCCGGTCTGACGACCAAATAAAGTTCTGAACTTTATTCAACGACCAGCGATATCACAGCAGGATCCAGATCGCTGCTGCGTGTCAAACACAACGATATCACTATCCAGGACGCTGCAACGTCACGGATCGTTGTCGTTCTCGTTGTAAAGTCGTTTCGTGTGAAGGTACCTTAAGGGACAGTTAGTTTAGAAATACCCATTCAAATCTTTGCTCTTGACAAAACAATGTTAGAAGGGAATTTGGTCAAGAGGGTAATTGTGGATTTCACACTTCAAGTGGGAGCACTCCACTCTGAATACAACTACTGCTTTGTTTTGGATAATTTACCTACTGGGTTGATACTGGGGCTTCCATGGTTGCATTCACATCTGCAACCATGCCAAGGTACCTAAAGGACTTCTGAGATGTATGCTCAGAAAAAAGAGGGGGAGCTACTACCTCCCCATTGTTCTTATGCTTGTGCTATTGATCTTATTTCCAATGCCAAATTGCCTAAAGCTAGCCTTTACAATTTGACTGGTCCTGAATGGATGACCATGAAAGAATATGTTAACAAAAGTTTACCGAAGGGTCATTATCGTCCTTCCTCATTCTCTGTAGCTGCCAGATTTTTCTTTGTAAATAAAAGATTTGGGCATTCATCCTTGCCTCGATTTCTGAGAACTAACCAAAATTATGGTTAAAAATACTTAACCGCTTACCCCAGACCTATATAACAACCTTCTGTTGGCAAGGATGTTTTCTAAACTTGATCTTTGAGTGGCTTAAAATCTGATATGCATACGCATCTGTGTTTTATAATGTCTGACGGTCTATTTGAAAACCTTGTCATGCCATTTGAATTATCCAATGCACCTGCTGTGTTTCAAAATTGTAGGAATTATATTTTGGTTGATTGCATTGAAAGATATGTTGTGATTTATCAAGATGATATTCTAATTTTCTTGCTAGATTTGGACTCTCACCAGTAACATATCCATGTTTTCTTACAAATGTTGAGGGAGAACTCTTTTCTAATTAAGAGAAATGTGTTTTTTTCTGTTCAAGAAATTTCTTGGGTTTAAGCTGGATCCTGGGAAGGTGCAGACGATTATTGATTCGGTTCAAACTCGTTAGCTTAAGATATTGCAGCATTTTTTCAGATTCGACAACTTTTATAGCAAATTTATCAAAGGTTTTTCTCAGATTGCTAAACCACTTACTGACCTTACATGTAAGGGGAGAATTTCAAGGTTTGGTTATCAGGCTTTCAAAAAATTAAGAGTATTTCATGTTTGCTACCCTTCTGATCCAACCTGATGTCCAAGAACCGTTCATTGTGTAGGTGAATGCTTTGAGGGTCGGAGTAAGGACAGTTTTATCTCAGGGGCCCAAAATTCTGACTAACCTCCATCCGTGCGCTTTTTTTTCTAAAAAAAATGTTGTCTGTGGAAAGAATTTATGATGATGGGAGGCAGCTCATCTTTTTACTGTGGTCACTGATTACAAGAATCTAGCTTACATTGAATCTACAAAAGTTTAACTCCTAGACAGGCCAGATGGTCCTTGTTTTTCTCTAGGTTCAGTTTTTTTTATTAAATTTAGGTCTGGGTCTAAGAATGTACAAGCTGAAGCCATATTTTGTAGTCTCTATTCAGTTTCTCCTCCAAAACCCTCCATCCTCCATTATTCCTCAGGTTATTGTGATTTCTATGGTAACCTATAAATTGGAAAAGGAGATCCATAAAGTCCAGTTGTTAGTTACTTCCGCTACTCCAAGGTCCAAATTATTTGTGTCTGTGTACCTAAGATTGCAGTTTTTTTCTAAGAATTTCATAATTCCGTCTTGAGTGGTCTTCCTGAGGTTACTGCTATACTGAATGCCATTGCTAGAATTTTTTAGCATGGGTCCATGCATAATGATATTAAAAATTTTGTATTTGTTTGTTTGCTCACATGGTAAAGTCAGTCATATCTGGATGGCTGGAGAATTGAATCCATTGCCAATTCAAAAAAGACCATTGAGTCATTTGTCTATTGATTTCATCATGGATCTTCCTCTCTCTGGTAGGGAAAACTTCTATCTGGGTGGTAGTTGACTGATTCTTCAAACAACTCATTTTGTTTCTTTGTCAGGATTACCAAATGCAGAGACACTCTCCGAGTTAATTGTTTCTCATATTGTAAGGTTACATGGGATCACTCTTAACGTTGTGTCTGATAGGGGTACAATTTGACTATAAATTCTGGAGAACTTTTTGTAGTAAAGCTGGGGTTGACTTGGCATTTTCATCTGTTTTACCACACTGAACCAACGGTCAGACTGACTACAGCAGAATCATCCTCTGTGACCTATCTTCGGGCACGCTTGAACCTCTCCAGTCAGTCCTTAATTCTGCTGCCCAACTAATTCATCTATCTCCTCACTACTCCCCTGCTTCTTCCCTTTGCAAATCCTTTCAATGGCTCCCAATTCCCCAGCATATCCAGTTCAAACTATTAACATTGACTTAGAAAGCCATCCATAACCTTTCTCCTCTGTACATATCCAAATTAATCTCCATACATCTTCCATCACATAATCTTTAGTGCTACCAAGACCTCCTTCCTTCACACAATTGCCTCCAAGACTTCTCCAGAATATACCCCATCCTCTGGAATTCTGTGCCCCAACATGTCTGATTACCCTCCACATTCCAATCATTCCGACGGAAACTGAAAACCCATCTATTCAATAAATCTTACAACCTTTAATGACCACACTGCCACCTTAACACCACTTGAGCCCCTGAAACCCCACAACCTACTGTCTCATTCCCCATCATCCTGTAGAATGTAAGCCCACAAGGACATGGTCCTCTTACTTTAGTACCAGTCTGTTATTGTTTATTTGTTTACTATAAGTGATATTTGTGTTTTGAATGTAACCTCTCATGTACAGCACCATGGAGTCAATGGTGCTATATTAAATAATAATAATAATAATTCAGCTAAGTGAGGTTTGTCTCTCTGTGCCTTGTGTTCTTTTTGTAGATCTTTTGTAACCTGACCTTAGCCCTTTTTCTGACCATCTGTTTAACCCCTTCTACTCTGAACTGCTATCCTCCTGATATTCTGACCTCAGAATGTTACCTGACTGTGCCTTTATCTCTTCCTTCTATTTATGAAGTACCTTCCTGGCTTTTGTCCTCAGACTCTTTTACTATCAAGTCTTCTATCACGTCTCATGGCTTGGTGGTGAGAAGCTACTCAGTTTCTCAAAAAACCTGTTTTGATATGAACACATTGCAGAGACCTGCAATATTGACTGCAGCATGTCATGGGTTGATTTAGGTGCTGCAGAATACCGACAGTGCTCAATCTCAGCTGCAGTGTTTGCAATAACACTGAGGAATAAGTGCTGTTAGGCAGAGGAAGGATCAAGGTGAGAGATTTGCTGCTCTATCATATTGCAACTGAACTAGTTAGCAGTTTGATACATTCATTATAAAGTGATGCAGGCCGCATTTTGGAAACTAGACCCCTCAAGGGTCTTATCTCGATATTTGGTGAGTGCTTTGAACTCCCAGGTGCTTCAAATTTAAAATGTAGAGCCGTGAAAATTAAAAATCAAAGTTTTTCCAGAAAAATCAACTTTTAGCACCAAAATGTTATTTTAACAAAGGTAGCAGGAAAAAATGGACCCCAAAAATGGACCCCAAAAATTGTTGGCCAATTTCTCTTGAATATGCTGATACCCTATGTGTGGAGGAAGACCACTGTTTGGAAGCACGGTAGGACCCAGAAGGGAAGAAGCAAGGTTTGACTTTTTGAACACAAAATTGGCTGAAAACAAGAGCGGATGCCATATCACTTTTGGAGGGCCCCTGATGTAACTAAACAGAGGAAACCTCACACAAGTGATACCATTTTGGAAACTAGACCCCTCAAGGAACTTATCTAGATGTTTGGTAAGCATCTTGAACCACCAGGTTCTTTACCTATGTTTATAATGTAGAACCGTGAAAATTAAAGATCACATTTTTTCCATAAAAATCATCTTTTATCACCAAATGTTTTATTTTAACAAAGGTAGCAAGAGAAAATGGACCCCTGAGTGTGCCAATACCCCATATGTGGTTGAAAACTACCTTTGAGGCACAGTGCAAAGCTCAAAAGGGAAGGAGCGCCATATTATAGTGCAGCCTCCCGAGGTGACAGACTAGTAGAACGCTCCATAAGTGACCCCATTTTACAAACTACACCTTTCAAATAATTAATTTTGGGGTGTAATGATCATATCAAAACCAAGGGTGTGTCACAGAATTTTATACCATTGGAAAATGAAGAAAAAATAATTACGGTTTTTACCACAAAAATGTTGTTTTAGCCCCAGATTTAACAATTTCACAAAAGAAGTGGCTAAAATTGCTACCAGAATTTATCCCACAATTTCTGCTGAATATAGAAATACACCATATGTGGCTGTACACTACTGCTCAGCCATTTGGAGAGTCTCCGTAGGGATGGAGCACTATTTGGGGATTTGTCAATGCTTATATTGCTCAGACATAGCTGCATTTCTTTTTGTGTTAAACTAGTTATATCAGGTTATGAATTTTGATTTTTGCCTTGTTGAAAGATCTCTAAAACAGAAAATGTATTTTTGAACACGGATGAGGGAAGAAGGGGGGAATGTGAAGTAAAATAACTTTTATTATAAGTTGTTTAATAAACTATTTTGTATCAAATTGTAAATTGAATTGTTATGCATCAAAATGATGTATATTGGATCACAGTGTGTTATACTGGTTACTAGGGTTGAGCGAAACGGGTCGATCATTTTCAAAAGTCGCCGACTTTTGGCTAAGTCGGCGTCTCATGAAACCCGATCCGACCCCTGTGCTTGTCGGCCATGCGGTACGCGACTTTCGCGCCAAAGTCGCGTTTCAATGACGCGAAAAGCGCCATTTCTCAGCCAATGAAGGTGAACGCAGAGTGTGGGCAGCGTGATGACATAGATCCTGGTCCCCACCATCTTAGAGAAGGGCATTGCAGTGATTGGCTTGCTGTCTGCGGCGTCACAGGGGCTATAAAGGGGCGTTCCCGCCGACCGCCATCTTACTGCTGCTGATCTGAGCTTAGGGACAGGTTGCTGCCGCTTCGTCAGAAGCAGGGAGAGCGTTAGGCAGGGTCCACTAACCACCAAACCGCTTGTGCTGCAGCGATTTCCACTGTCCAACACCACCTTCGGTGTGCAGGGACTGTGGAAGCTATTTTTTTTTTTTTTTCCCCTCAGCGCTGTAGCTCATTGGGCTGCCCTAGAAGGCTCCGTGATAGCTGTATTGCTGTGTGTACGCCACTGTGGAAACCAACTGCTTTTTTCAAAGCACATATCCTCTTGTTCCTTCCTTTCTGCACAGCTATCTTTTTTGTTTGTCCACACTTTTTATTTAATTTGTGCATCAGTCCACTCCTATTGCTGCCTGCCATACCTGGCTTACATTACTGCAGGGAGATAGTAATTGTAGGACAGTTTTTTTTTTTTTTTTGTTTTTTTTTTGTGGGAGATTAAGATTGGCATTTCTGCTACAGTGCCATCCCTGTGTGTGCCATCTCTCACTGAGTGGGCCATAGAAAGCCTATTTATTTTTTCCGTGATTTGTGTTCTAAAATCTACCTCAACACAAAAACACTACATCAATCAGTGGGAGAAAAATATTGGCCTCAGTCAGGGCTTGTGTGCCACTGCTGTGTGTGCTATCTCTCATTCAGTGGGCTATAGCAAGCCTATTTTTTTTTTTTTTTTTTAATATTATTTGGTTTCTAAAGTCTCCCTGAAAAAAAAAAAAAACCTAAAAAAACAGTGGGAGAGTAATATTGCGCTTTCAGCTTGTGTGCCAGTCTTGACTCCTGGGTGTGCCACCTCTCTCCCTCTCATTCAGTGGGCCATAGAAAGCCTATTTATTTTTTTTTTTTAATATTATTTGGTTTCTAATTCTCCCTGAAAAAAAAAAAAAAAACCTAAAAAAACAGTGGGAGAATAATATTGCCCTTTCAGCTTGTGTGCCAGTCTTGACTCCTGGGTGTGCCACCTCTCTCCCTCTCATTCAGTGGGCCATAGAAAGCCTATTTATTTATTTTTTTAAATATTATTGGGTTTCTAAAGTCTCCCTGAAAAAACAAAAAATACATAAAAAAACAGTGGGAGAGTAATATTGCCCTTTCAGCTTGTGTGCCAGTCTTGACTCCTGGGTGTGCCACCTCTCTCCCTTTCATTCAGTGGGCCATAGAAAGCCTATTTATTTTTTCCGTGATTTGTGTTCTAAATTCTACCTCAACACAAAAACACTACATCAATCAGTGGGAGAAAAATATTGGCCTCAGTCAGGGCTTGTGTGCCACTGCTGTGTGTGCTATCTCTCATTCAGTGGGCTATAGCAAGCCTATTTTTTTTTTTTTTTTTTTTTTTTAATATTATTTGGTTTCTAAAGTCTCCCTGAAAAAAAAAAAAAAACCTAAAAAAACAGTGGGAGAGTAATATTGCCCTTTCAGCTTGTGTGCCAGTCTTGACTCCTGGGTGTGCCACCTCTCTCCCTCTCATTCAGTGGGCCATAGAAAGCCTATTTATTTTTTTTTTTTAATATTATTTGGTTTCTAATTCTCCCTGAAAAAAAAAAAAAAAAACCTAAAAAAACAGTGGGAGAATAATATTGCCCTTTCAGCTTGTGTGCCAGTCTTGACTCCTGGGTGTGCCACCTCTCTCCCTCTCATTCAGTGGGCCATAGAAAGCCTATTTATTTATTTTTTTAAATATTATTGGGTTTCTAAAGTCTCCCTGAAAAAACAAAAAATACATAAAAAAACAGTGGGAGAGTAATATTGCCCTTTCAGCTTGTGTGCCAGTCTTGACTCCTGGGTGTGCCACCTCTCTCCCTTTCATTCAGTGGGCCATAGAAAGCCTATTTATTTTTTCCGTGATTTGTGTTCTAAATTCTACCTCAACACAAAAACACTACATCAATCAGTGGGAGAAAAATATTGGCCTCAGTCAGGGCTTGTGTGCCACTGCTGTGTGTGCTATCTTTCATTCAGTGGGCTATAGCAAGCCTATTTTTTTTTTTTTTTTTTTTTTTTAATATTATTTGGTTTCTAAAGTCTCCCTGAAAAAAAAAAAAAAACCTAAAAAAACAGTGGGAGAGTAATATTGCCCTTTCAGCTTGTGTGCCAGTCTTGACTCCTGGGTGTGCCACCTCTCTCCCTCTCATTCAGTGGGCCATAGAAAGCCTATTTATTTTTTTTTTTTAATATTATTTGGTTTCTAATTCTCCCTGAAAAAAAAAAAAAAAAAACCTAAAAAAACAGTGGGAGAATAATATTGCCCTTTCAGCTTGTGTGCCAGTCTTGACTCCTGGGTGTGCCACCTCTCTCCCTCTCATTCAGTGGGCCATAGAAAGCCTATTTATTTTTTTTTTTAAATATTATTGGGTTTCTAAAGTCTCCCTGAAAAAACAAAAAATACATAAAAAAACAGTGGGAGAGTAATATTGCCCTTTCAGCTTGTGTGCCAGTCTTGACTCCTGGGTGTGCCACCTCTCTCCCTTTCATTCAGTGGGCCATAGAAAGCCTATTTATTTTTTCCGTGATTTGTGTTCTAAATTCTACCTCAACACAAAAACACTACATCAATCAGTGGGAGAAAAATATTGGCCTCAGTCAGGGCTTGTGTGCCACTGCTGTGTGTGCTATCTCTCATTCAGTGGGCTATAGCAAGCCTATTTTTTTTTTTTTTTTTTTTTTTAATATTATTTGGTTTCTAAAGTCTCCCTGAAAAAAAAAAAAAAACCTAAAAAAACAGTGGGAGAGTAATATTGCCCTTTCAGCTTGTGTGCCAGTCTTGACTCCTGGGTGTGCCACCTCTCTCCCTCTCATTCAGTGGGCCATAGAAAGCCTATTTATTTTTTTTTTTTAATATTATTTGGTTTCTAATTCTCCCTGAAAAAAAAAAAAAAAACCTAAAAAAACAGTGGGAGAATAATATTGCCCTTTCAGCTTGTGTGCCAGTCTTGACTCCTGGGTGTGCCACCTCTCTCCCTCTCATTCAGTGGGCCATAGAAAGCCTATTTATTTTTTTTTTTAAATATTATTGGGTTTCTAAAGTCTCCCTGAAAAAACAAAAAATACATAAAAAAACAGTGGGAGAGTAATATTGCCCTTTCAGCTTGTGTGCCAGTCTTGACTCCTGGGTGTGCCACCTCTCTCCCTTTCATTCAGTGGGCCATAGAAAGCCTATTTATTTTTTCCATGATTTGTGTTCTAAATTCTACCTCAACACAAAAACACTACATCAATCAGTGGGAGAAAAATATTGGCCTCAGTCAGGGCTTGTGTGCCACTGCTGTGTGTGCTATCTCTCATTCAGTGGGCTATAGCAAGCCTATTTTTTTTTTTTTTTTTTTTTTTTTTTAATATTATTTGGTTTCTAAAGTCTCCCTGAAAAAAAAAAAAAAACCTAAAAAAACAGTGGGAGAGTAATATTGCCCTTTCAGCTTGTGTGCCAGTCTTGACTCCTGGGTGTGCCACCTCTCTCCCTCTCATTCAGTGGGCCATAGAAAGCCTTTTTTTTTTTGGTTTTTTTAATATTATTTGGTTTCTAAAGTCTCCCTGAAAAAAACAAAAAAAACATAAAAAACAGTGGGAGAGTAATATTGCCCTTTCAGCTTGTGTGCCAGTCTTGACTCCTGGGTGTGCCACCTCTCTCTCTCTAATTGTGAGCCATAGAAAGCCTTTTTTTTTTTTTTTTAATATTATTTGGTTTCTAAAGTCTCCCTGAGAAAAAAAAAAAAATAAATTAGGTGGGAGATTAATATTGACATTAGTGCTTGAGTGACAGTCCTGCGTGTGTGTCATCTCTGTGATTTTGTGCCACAGAAAACAGAGTGTGTAACATTGTGCCTGATTTTCCTTGTGGTCTCACCAACCTGTTAAGGGATATTGAAATCATACTGAAGTTATAGCTCACCGTGTAAGTTGTTTGACAGCAACAAATAAAGTTACTTTGGTTAAGATTTTAAAACAATGAGGAAGTCTGGTGCAAGAGGTCGTCGTGGGCGTTCATTGTCAGCTGGTAATGATGGTAGTGGTAGTGGAGCATCAGGTGGTCGTGGGGATAAAAATATTCCACCTAAGTCTGGAGCTGTGGAGCCAGTTTCGTCGTCAGGCTACACAAGGCCTCGAACGCTCTCTTTTCTGGGAGTAGGAAAACCGCTTTTAAAGGCGGAGCAGCAACAGCAAGTTTTGGCTTACATTGCAGACTCAGCCTCTAGCTCTTTTGCCTCCTCTTCCGAAACTGGTAAATGTAAAAGCAGCGCGTCGCTTGTGGATGTTCACGGTCAGGGACAAGTCGCTTCCTTGTCCTCCTCAGCAAAAACTACAACAAGAGAGAAGGATGCAGCAGGCGACACAACGGGTCACTCCATGGAGCTCTTTACACATACCGTCCCTGGCTTAGAAAGTGAAACATTTAACAGGCCATGCCCATTACAAGTATATTCTGACATGGAGTGCACTGATGCACAGCCACAGCCAGAGTACTATGCTGCTCCTTTGACTCAGACCACCACATTGCCCTCTCAGGGTACAGATCCACAATCAGACCCTGATGAGACTATGTTGCCCCGCCACGAACGCTATACCACCGACCGACACAGTGACACAGACGAAGTTGCACACGAGCTCGAAGAGGAGGTAATAGATGACCCAGTTATTGACCCCGATTGGCAGCCATTGGGGGAACAGGGTGCAGGCGGCAGTAGTTCAGAAGCGGAGGTGGAGGAGGGGCCGCAGCAGGCATCAACATCGCAACAGGTTCCATCTGCCGGGCCCGTATCTGGACCAAAACGCGTGTCAAAGCCAAAACCTGTTGGAGCACAGCGTTGCCATCCGGTTAAAGCTCAGTCTGCAATCCCTGAAAAGGGATCCGAGTCTAGGAAGAGTGCAGTCTGGCATTTTTTTAAACAACATCCAACTGATCAGCGCAAAGTCATCTGTCAAAAATGTTCAACTAGCTTAAGCAGAGGTCAGAATCTGAAAAGTCTAAATACTAGTTGCATGCATAGACACTTAACCACCATGCATTTTCAAGCCTGGACTAACTACCAAACGTCCCTCAAGGTTGTAGCACCCTCGGCCAATGAAGCTAGTCAGCAACGCAACATCCCTTCCGTCACTGTAAGGCCACCATTTTCCGCACCACCGGCAGTATCTGTGCAGGTTTCTTTGCCAGCCAAAAGCAGTCAGGGTCAGGGAATCACCAGTTTTGTAGGAGGAAATATTGCATCTAGGGCACCGGCGGAAACAATACCGTCTCCAACCGTCTCTCAGTCTGCCATGTACACCGGCACACCCGAAAGTTCCACGATCTCCAGCTCTCCAGTCCAGCTCACCCTACATGAGACTCTGGTTAGAAAAAGGAAGTACTTATCCTCGCATCCGCGTACACAGGGTTTTAACGCCCACATAGCTAGACTAATCTCGTTAGAGATGATGCCCTACCGGTTAGTTGAAAGCGAAGCTTTCAAAGCCCTGATGGAGTACGCTGAACCACGATACGAGCTACCCAGTCGACACTTTTTTTCCAGAAAAGCCATCCCAGCCCTGCACCAGCATGTTAAACAGCGCATCGTCCATGCACTCAGGCAATCTGTGAGTACAAAGGTGCACCTGACTACAGATGCATGGACCAGTAGGCATGGCCAGGGACGTTATGTGTCCATCACGGCACACTGGGTGAATGTGGTGGATGCAGGGTCCACAGGCGACATCAATTTAGGGACAGTTGTGCCTAGCCCACGGTCTAGGAAACAGTTGGCTGTAGGCGTTCGCACCCCCTCCTCCTCCTCCTCCTCGTCCTCCTGCAGAAGCTACAGCTCTTCCACAGAACGCAGTCTGCCAACCACTCCATCGGCAGATGACACTGTTGCACACCAGTTGTCCCATTATGGGCCAGCTACTGCCAAGCGTCAGCAGGCTGTATTGGCTATGAAGTGCTTGGGCGACAATAGACACACCGCAGAAGTTCTGTCCGAGTTCTTGCAACAAGAAACGCAGTCGTGGCTGGGCACAGTAGATCTTGAGGCAGGCAAGGTAGTGAGTGATAACGGAAGGAATTTCATGGCTGCCATCTCCCTTTCCCAACTGAAACACATTCCTTGCCTGGCTCACACCTTAAACCTGGTGGTGCAGTGCTTATTGAAAACTTATCCTGGGTTCTCCGACCTGCTCCTCAAAGTGCGTGCACTTTGCTCACATATCCGACGTTCGCCTGTACACGCCAGCCGTATGCAGACCTATCAGCGGTCTTTGAACCTTCCCCAGCATCGCCTAATCATAGACGTTGCAACAAGGTGGAACTCAACACTGCACATGCTTCAGAGACTGTGCGAACAGAGGCGTGCTGTTATTTATTTGTGGGAGGATACACGGGCAGGCAGTAGGATGGCAGACATGGAGTTGTCAGGTGTGCAGTGGTCTAAGATACAAGACATGTGTCAAGTCCTTCAGTGCTTTGAGGAATGCACACGGCTGGTTAGTGCAGACAACGCCGTAATAAGCATGAGCATCCCCCTAATGCGTCTGCTGATGCAAAGTTTGACGCACATAAAGGAGCAGGCGTCTGCACCAGAGGAAGAGGAAAGCCTTGATGACAGTCAGCCATTGTCTGGTCAGGGCAGTGTACAGGACGAGGTAGCGGGCGAAGAGGAGGTGGAGGACGAGGAGGATGATGGGGATGAGTATATTTTTAATGCCGAACCTTTCCCGGGGGCACAGGAATTTGGTTGCGTGTCACGGCCGGGTTCTGGTTTTTTGAGGGACACAAGTGACGTAGATTTGCCTGCAACTGCCCCTCAACCAATCACAACCGGAGATTTGACAACTGGAACTTTGGCCCACATGGCGGATTATGCCTTACGTATCCTAAAAAGGGACACACGCATTACGAAAATGATGAACGATGACGATTACTGGTTGGCCTGCCTCCTTGATCCACGCTATAAAGGCAAATTGCAAAATATTATGCCACATGAGAACTTGGAACTAATATTAGCAACCAAACAATCAACTCTTGTTGACCGTTTGCTTCAGGCATTCCCAGCACACAGCGCACGTGATCGTTCTCACACGAGCTCCAGGGGGCAGCAGACTAGGAGTGTTAGGGGTGCACACATCAGAAGTGGCGTTGGACAGAGGGGTTTTCTGACCAGGTTGTGGAGTGATTTTGCTATGACCGCAGACAGGACAGGTACTGCTGCATCAATTGAAAGTGACAGGAGACAACATTTGTCCAGTATGGTTACTAACTATTTTTCATCCCTTATCGATGTTCTCCCTCAACCGTCATTCCCATTTGATTACTGGGCCTCCAAATTAGACACCTGGCCAGAATTGGCAGAATATGCATTGCAGGAGCTTGCTTGCCCGGCAGCAAGTGTCCTATCAGAAAGAGTATTCAGTGCTGCAGGTTCAATATTAACCGAAAAAAGGACTCGTCTGGCTACCCAAAATGTTGACGATCTAACATTCATTAAAATGAACCACAACTGGATTTCGAAATCTTTTGCCCCACCTTGCCCGGCCGACACCTAGCTTTCCTATGAAAAGCTCTTGCCTGTGAATTACTTTTCTAATGTCTAATTTGCTGCAGCTGATTGTACAGCATACGACATGTTTACACCTCCCTAAATGGCAAAACTCCCCACACGGGGCCGTGGTATCGCGGCTTGGCGCAAGCACCCGTGAGACTGCTGTTTGTCTGAAGAGGTGGGTGTGCTCGCTTTTGGTTGACGGCATTGCTACTGGGTCCCTCATAGTACAATGTAGTGTCTCTGGCGGTGGTGGTGCGCACCCAACGTCAGACACACCGTTGTAACATGAGGGGCCCTGGGGCGGTCCCGCCGGCCTCAAGAGAGTTCCCCCCTACCCCAGCTCAAAATGTGCTCTACCACGTGCAAAATTATGTCGCACAGCTCCACCAATCTTTAGTCTATTCGCTGACATCATTCAATGTCTGGCACTGACAATACAAATTTGTAGACATCTATGATGCAACTTAAAGTAGTCTGTGTCTGTGTCCTATATTGGCACCATTAAATAGTTACTGCCAAATTACTATGTCAGAAACTCAGTAGATGAGCCCACCCCTGTACCTAAGTATGCCACCTTTTTTTTTTGTTTTGGTTGTTTTGCGAGACATTAACATCTATTTATATTTTGGGAGTACTGGGACAGACACTCCTTGCACTACTCCTCCACTCACCACCAAGCTGCCTGTGTATCCATGTAACCGCTGTAAAACTGCCATGAGCCTATTGTTTGTTATTTTAGGCCTTTGATAGCCTGTCTGCGGCCCCTACTTGCAATACTCCTCCACTGACCACCAAGCTGCCTGCCCGTGTATCCATGTAACCGCTGTAAAACTGCCATGAGCCTATTGTTTGTTATTTTAGGCCTTTGATAGCCTGTCTGCGGTCCCTACTTTAAATACTCCTCCACTGACCAGACCACTGCTGCCCGTGTACCCCTGGAACCAATTATAAAGTGCCTACAGCCAGCCCATTTTCTTATGTTAGGCCTTTGAAGCCTGTCTGCGGTCCCTACTTTAAATACTCCTCCACTGACCAGACCACTGCTGCCCGTGTACCCCTGGAACCAATTATAAAGTGCCTACAGCCAGCCCATTTTCTTATGTTAGGCCTTTGAAGCCTGTCTGCGGTCCCTACTTTAAATACTCCTCCACTCACCACCACCAAGCTGCCTGCCCGTGTATCCATGTAACCGCTGTGAAACTGCCATGAGCCTATTGTTTGTTATGTTAGGCCTTTGATAGCCTGTCTGCGGTCCCTACTTTAAATACTCCTCCACTGACCAGACCACTGCTGCCCGTGTACCCCTGGAACCAATTATAAAGTGCCTACAGCCAGCCCATTTTCTTATGTTAGGCCTTTGAAGCCTGTCTGCGGTCCCTACTTTAAATACTCCTCCACTGACCAGACCACTGCTGCCCGTGTACCCCTGGAACCAATTATAAAGTGCCTACAGCCAGCCCATTTTCTTATGTTAGGCCTTTGAAGCCTGTCTGCGGTCCCTACTTTAAATACTCCTCCACTCACCACCACCAAGCTGCCTGCCCGTGTATCCATGTAACCGCTGTGAAACTGCCATGAGCCTATTGTTTGTTATGTTAGGCCTTTGATAGCCTGTCTGCGGTCCCTACTTTAAATACTCCTCCACTGACCAGACCACTGCTGCCCGTGTACCCCTGGAACCAATTATAAAGTGCCTACAGCCAGCCCATTTTCTTATGTTAGGCCTTTGAAGCCTGTCTGCGGTCCCTACTTTAAATACTCCTCCACTGACCAGACCACTGCTGCCCGTGTACCCCTGGAACCAATTATAAAGTGCCTACAGCCAGCCCATTTTCTTATGTTAGGCCTTTGAAGCCTGTCTGCGGTCCCTACTTTAAATACTCCTCCACTCACCACCACCAAGCTGCCTGCCCGTGTATCCATGTAACCGCTGTGAAACTGCCATGAGCCTATTGTTTGTTATGTTAGGCCTTTGATAGCCTGTCTGCGGTCCCTACTTTAAATACTCCTCCACTGACCAGACCACTGCTGCCCGTGTACCCCTGGAACCAATTATAAAGTGCCTACAGCCAGCCCATTTTCTTATGTTAGGCCTTTGAAGCCTGTCTGCGGTCCCTACTTTAAATACTCCTCCACTCACCACCACCAAGCTGCCTGCCCGTGTATCCATGTAACCGCTGTGAAACTGCCATGAGCCTATTGTTTGTTATGTTAGGCCTTTGATAGCCTGTCTGCGGTCCCTACTTTAAATACTCCTCCACTGACCAGACCACTGCTGCCCGTGTACCCCTGGAACCAATTATAAAGTGCCTACAGCCAGCCCATTTTCTTATGTTAGGCCTTTGAAGCCTGTCTGCGGTCCCTACTTTAAATACTCCTCCACTGACCAGACCACTGCTGCCCGTGTACCCCTGGAACCAATTATAAAGTGCCTACAGCCAGCCCATTTTCTTATGTTAGGCCTTTGAAGCCTGTCTGCGGTCCCTACTTTAAATACTCCTCCACTCACCACCACCAAGCTGCCTGCCCGTGTATCCATGTAACCGCTGTGAAACTGCCATGAGCCTATTGTTTGTTATGTTAGGCCTTTGATAGCCTGTCTGCGGTCCCTACTTTAAATACTCCTCCACTGACCAGACCACTGCTGCCCGTGTACCCCTGGAACCAATTATAAAGTGCCTACAGCCAGCCCATTTTCTTATGTTAGGCCTTTGAAGCCTGTCTGCGGTCCCTACTTTAAATACTCCTCCACTCACCACCACCAAGCTACCTGCCCGTGTATCCATGTAACCGCTGTGAAACTGCCATGAGCCTATTGTTTGTTATGTTAGGCCTTTGATAGCCTGTCTGCGGTCCCTACTTTAAATACTCCTCCACTGACCAGACCACTGCTGCCCGTGTACCCCTGGAACCAATTATAAAGTGCCTACAGCCAGCCCATTTTCTTATGTTAGGCCTTTGAAGCCTGTCTGCGGTCCCTACTTTAAATACTCCTCCACTGACCAGACCACTGCTGCCCGTGTACCCCTGGAACCAATTATAAAGTGCCTACAGCCAGCCCATTTTCTTATGTTAGGCCTTTGAAGCCTGTCTGCGGTCCCTACTTTAAATACTCCTCCACTCACCACCACCAAGCTGCCTGCCCGTGTATCCATGTAACCGCTGTGAAACTGCCATGAGCCTATTGTTTGTTATGTTAGGCCTTTGATAGCCTGTCTGCGGTCCCTACTTTAAATACTCCTCCACTGACCAGACCACTGCTGCCCGTGTACCCCTGGAACCAATTATAAAGTGCCTACAGCCAGCCCATTTTCTTATGTTAGGCCTTTGAAGCCTGTCTGCGGTCCCTACTTTAAATACTCCTCCACTCACCACCACCAAGCTGCCTGCCCGTGTATCCATGTAACCGCTGTGAAACTGCCATGAGCCTATTGTTTGTTATTTTAGGCCTTTGATAGCCTGTCTGCGGTCCCTACTTTAAATACTCCTCCACTGACCACCAAGCTGCCTGCCCGTGTATCCATGTAACCGCTGTAAAACTGCCATGAGCCTATTGTTTGTTATTTTAGGCCTTTGATAGCCTGTCTGCGGCCCCTACTTGCAATACTCCTCCACTGACCACAATGCTGCCTGGAGTGCCTGCCTGTGTATCCATGTAACCGATGTAAAACTGCCATGACTGCCTACTGTTTGTTATTTTAGGCCTTTGATAGCCTGTCTGCAGCCCCTACTTGCAATACTCCTCCACTGACCACACCAATGCTGCCCGTGTACCCCTGGAACCTATTTAAAAGTTCATAGAGCCTAGTTATATATTTTATTTACTATTAATAAGGCCATGATGGACTACGCTGTACCACGCTACAAGCTAACCAGTCGACACTTCTTTTGCGAGAAAAGCCATCCCAACCCTCCACCAGCATGTAGAAGACCGCATTGTCCATGCACTCTGGCAATCTGTGAGTACAAAGGTGCACCTGACAACAGACGCATGGACCTGTAGGCATGGCCACGGAAGATTACGTGTCCATTACGGCGCAATGGGTTAATGTGGTGGATGCATGGTCCACAGGGGACAGCCTACTAAGTCTGTCTGCAGTCCCTAATTCAAATTGTCCTCCACTGTCTAAATCGGAACTTCCACCTTCTGGCTTTCGGCCTATAGTATCAGAAATTAAACTGCATTTGGCCTTCAACTTTGGTTAGGGCCTACTAACGGCTTCTGCCCCTCCCTGGTGTTGCCCTCAACTAAATAAAGCTGAGCTTCAACCTTCTGCTCCAAATTACCATTTTGAAAAATGCAATAGGCTTTTCCGGCCTACTAAAGGTGTCTGTCTGTGTGCCCCTCCCTGGTGTTGTCCTCAACTAAATAAAGCTGAGCTTCAACCTTCCGGCTCTCATTATGTGGTTTTAAAAAAAAAAATGGTGGTTAGGGCCTACTAACGGCTTCTGCCCCTCCCTGGTGTTGTCCTCAACTAAATAAAGCTGAGCTTCAACCTTCCGGCTCTCATTATGTGGTTTTAAAAAAAAAATGGTGGTTAGGGCCTACTAACGGCTTCTGCCCCTCCCTGGTGTTGCCCTCAACTAAATAAAGCTGAGCTTCAACCTTCTGCTCCAAATTACCATTTTGAAAAATGCAATAGGCTTTTCAGGCCTACAAAAGGTGTCTGTCTGTGTGCCCCTCCCTGGTGTTGTCCTCAACTAAATAAAGCTGAGCTTCAACCTTCCGGCTCTCATTATGTGGTTTTAAAAAAAAAAATGGTGGTTAGGGCCTACTAACGGCTTCTGCCCCTCCCTGGTGTTGTCCTCAACTAAATAAAGCTGAGCTTCAACCTTCCGGCTCTCATTATGTGGTTTTAAAAAAAAAAATGGTGGTTAGGGCCTACTAACGGCTTCTGCCCCTCCCTGGTGTTGCCCTCAACTAAATAAAGCTGAGCTTCAACCTTCTGCTCCAAATTACCATTTTGAAAAATGCAATAGGCTTTTCAGGCCTACAAAAGGTGTCTGTCTGTGTGCCCCTCTCTGGTGTTGTCCTCAACTAAATAAAGCTGAGCTTCAACCTTCCGGCTCTCATTATGTGGTTTTAAAAAAAAAAATGGTGGTTAGGGCCTACTAACGGCTTCTGCCCCTCCCTGGTGTTGCCCTCAACTAAATAAAGCTGAGCTTCAACCTTCTGCTCCAAATTACCATTTTGAAAAATGCAATAGGCTTTTCAGGCCTACAAAAGGTGTCTGTCTGTGTGCCCCTCCCTGGTGTTGTCCTCAACTAAATAAAGCTGAGCTTCAACCTTCCGGCTCTCATTATGTGGTTTTAAAAAAAAAAATGGTGGTTAGGGCCTACTAACGGCTTCTGCCCCTCCCTGGTGTTGCCCTCAACTAAATAAAGCTGAGCTTCAACCTTCTGCTCCAAATTACCATTTTGAAAAATGCAATAGGCTTTTCAGGCCTACTAAAGGTGTCTGTCTGTGTGCCCCTGCCTGGTGTTGTCCTCAACTAAATAAAGCTGAGCTTCAACCTTCCGGCTCTCACTATGTGGTTTTAAAAAAAAAATGGTGGTTAGGGCCTACTAACGGCTTCTGCCCCTCCCTGGTGTTGCCCTCAACTAAATAAAGCTGAGCTTCAACCTTCTGCTCCAAATTACCATTTTGAAAAATGCAATAGGCTTTTCAGGCCTACAAAAGGTGTCTGTCTGTGTGCCCCTCTCTGGTGTTGTCCTCAACTAAATAAAGCTGAGCTTCAACCTTCCGGCTCTCATTATGTGGTTTTAAAAAAAAAAATGGTGGTTAGGGCCTACTAACGGCTTCTGCCCCTCCCTGGTGTTGCCCTCAACTAAATAAAGCTGAGCTTCAACCTTCTGCTCCAAATTACCATTTTGAAAAATGCAATAGGCTTTTCAGGCCTACAAAAGGTGTCTGTCTGTGTGCCCCTCCCTGGTGTTGTCCTCAACTAAATAAAGCTGAGCTTCAACCTTCCGGCTCTCATTATGTGGTTTTAAAAAAAAAAATGGTGGTTAGGGCCTACTAACGGCTTCTGCCCCTCCCTGGTGTTGCCCTCAACTAAATAAAGCTGAGCTTCAACCTTCTGCTCCAAATTACCATTTTGAAAAATGCAATAGGCTTTTCAGGCCTACTAAAGGTGTCTGTCTGTGTGCCCCTGCCTGGTGTTGTCCTCAACTAAATAAAGCTGAGCTTCAACCTTCCGGCTCTCATTATGTGGTTTTAAAAAAAAAAAATGGTGGTTAGGGCCTACTAACGGCTTCTGCCCCTCCCTGGTGTTGCCCTCAACTAAATAAAGCTGAGCTTCAACCTTCTGCTCCAAATTACCATTTTGAAAAATGCAATAGGCTTTTCCGGCCTACTAAAGGTGTCTGTCTGTGTGCCCCTCCCTGGTGTTGTCCTCAACTAAATAAAGCTGAGCTTCAACCTTCCGGCTCTCATTATGTGGTTTTAAAAAAAAAAATGGTGGTTAGGGCCTACTAACGGCTTCTGCCCCTCCCTGGTGTTGTCCTCAACTAAATAAAGCTGAGCTTCAACCTTCCGGCTCTCACTATGTGGTTTTAAAAAAAAAATGGTGGTTAGGGCCTACTAACGGCTTCTGCCCCTCCCTGGTGTTGCCCTCAACTAAATAAAGCTGAGCTTCAACCTTCTGCTCCAAATTACCATTTTGAAAAATGCAATAGGCTTTTCAGGCCTACAAAAGGTGTCTGTCTGTGTGCCCCTCCCTGGTGTTGTCCTCAACTAAATAAAGCTGAGCTTCAACCTTCCGGCTCTCATTATGTGGTTTTAAAAAAAAAAATGGTGGTTAGGGCCTACTAACGGCTTCTGCCCCTCCCTGGTGTTGTCCTCAACTAAATAAAGCTGAGCTTCAACCTTCCGGCTCTCATTATGTGGTTTTAAAAAAAAAAATGGTGGTTAGGGCCTACTAACGGCTTCTGCCCCTCCCTGGTGTTGCCCTCAACTAAATAAAGCTGAGCTTCAACCTTCTGCTCCAAATTACCATTTTGAAAAATGCAATAGGCTTTTCAGGCCTACAAAAGGTGTCTGTCTGTGTGCCCCTCCCTGGTGTTGTCCTCAACTAAATAAAGCTGAGCTTCAACCTTCCGGCTCTCATTATGTGGTTTTAAAAAAAAAAATGGTGGTTAGGGCCTACTAACGGCTTCTGCCCCTCCCTGGTGTTGTCCTCAACTAAATAAAGCTGAGCTTCAACCTTCCGGCTCTCATTATGTGGTTTTAAAAAAAAAATGGTGGTTAGGGCCTACTAACGGCTTCTGCCCCTCCCTGGTGTTGCCCTCAACTAAATAAAGCTGAGCTTCAACCTTCTGCTCCAAATTACCATTTTGAAAAATGCAATAGGCTTTTCAGGCCTACTAAAGGTGTCTGTCTGTGTGCCCCTGCCTGGTGTTGTCCTCAACTAAATAAAGCTGAGCTTCAACCTTCCGGCTCTCATTAAGTGGTTTTAAAAAAAAAAAATGGTGGTTAGGGCCTACTAACGGCTTCTGCCCCTCCCTGGTGTTGCCCTCAACTAAATAAAGCTGAGCTTCAACCTTCTGCTCCAAATTACCATTTTGAAAAATGCAATAGGCTTTTCAGGCCTACTAAAGGTGTCTGTCTGTGTGCCCCTCCCTGGTGTTGTCCTCAACTAAATAAAGCTGAGCTTCAAGCTTCCGGCTCTCATTATGTGGTTTTAAAAAAAAAAATGGTGGTTAGGGCCTACTAACGGCTTCTGCCCCTCCCTGGTGTTGTCCTCAACTAAATAAAGCTGAGCTTCAACCTTCCGGCTCTCATTATGTGGTTTTAAAAAAAAAAATGGTGGTTAGGGCCTACTAACGGCTTCTGCCCCTCCCTGGTGTTGTCCTCAACTAAATAAAGCTGAGCTTCAACCTTCCGGCTCTCATGTGGTTTTAAAAAAAAAAATGGTGGTTAGGGCCTACTAACGGCTTCTGCCCCTCCCTGGTGTTGCCCTCAACTAAATAAAGCTGAGCTTCAACCTTCTGCTCCAAATTACCATTTTGAAAAATGCAATAGGCTTTTCAGGCCTACAAAAGGTGTCTGTCTGTGTGCCCCTCCCTGGTGTTGTCCTCAACTAAATAAAGCTGAGCTTCAACCTTCCGGCTCTCATTATGTGGTTTTAAAAAAAAAAATGGTGGTTAGGGCCTACTAACGGCTTCTGCCCCTCCCTGGTGTTGTCCTCAACTAAATAAAGCTGAGCTTCAACCTTCCGGCTCTCATTATGTGGTTTTAAAAAAAAAAATGGTGGTTAGGGCCTACTAACGGCTTCTGCCCCTCCCTGGTGTTGTCCTCAACTAAATAAAGCTGAGCTTCAACCTTCCGGCTCTCATTAAGTGGTTTTAAAAAAAAAAAAAATGGTGGTTAGGGCCTACTAACGGCTTCTGCCCCTCCCTGGTGTTGTCCTCAACTAAATAAAGCTGAGCTTCAACCTTCCGGCTCTCATTAAGTGGTTTTAAAAAAAAAATGGTGGTTAGGGCCTACTAACGGCTTCTGCCCCTCCCTGGTGTTGCCCTCAACTAAATAAAGCTGAGCTTCAACCTTCTGCTCCAAATTACCATTTTGAAAAATGCAATAGGCTTTTCCGGCCTTCTAAAGGTGTCTGTCTGTGTGCCCCTGCCTGGTGTTGCCCTCAACTAAATAAAGCTGAGCTTCAACCTTCTGCTCCAAATTACCATTTTAAAAAATGCAATAGGCTTTTCCGGCCTACTAAAGGTGTCTGCCCCTCCCTGGTGTTGTCCTCAACTGAACAAAGCTGAGCTTCCACATTCTGGCTTTCGCCCTATACTATCAGATATTAAACTGCATTTGGCCTACTAGTGTGGTTAGGCCCTTGAAACAGTGTCTGCTGCTCTTGGGTTTGCTACTCCACTGAACAAAGCAATGCCGCCTGTTTAGTCCTGTTACCAATTTTGAACTGCATGTAGCCTACTTTATTCTTTGGCCCTATATCTGTTTCCTCCTCATCCTGCCCATTGCCCAGCCACTGCTAAATGAGTCTGCTGGTACATTGACCTAGACCACTACATTCCCCTTGTACTCTACACAGCCAGAATCTGTCCCTGCTGAAAGTAAGGTTCCCCTTCCCGCATGTTATACCACCTTACACAGGGACAAAGAGGAAGGTGCAGATGAAAGTGCAGGTTCCTTCATCAGGTGGGGGGGCATACTCGTTGGCGACGTCACTGGCACAGGGCCCCTCAGAGTACGCAAAAGTGTCGCTGCTGGTGGGAGGCGCCCCCGCCATGCAAACACACCGCCGTACTTTGAGGGGCCCTGTGCCAGTGGCAATGCGAACGAGTGGGCCCCCCCCCTGCTTGCTCAGGATCACAGCACTTGCAACTTTTAAATACTTACCTTTCCCTGCAACACCGCCGTGACGTAGTCCGCATTTCCTGGGCCCACGAAAAACTTGAGCCAGCCCTACTCCCCCCACAACTTTCCCCCAATTCCCTATGCCCAACTATTATTATACAGTTAATTAAGATTGGCAAGCTTCAGAAACAAGAATGGATGTTTTTGGCATTAAAATGGGCACTGTAGGTGTTTTCCTGGCCTCCACTCACTGCCGACTATGCTTCCCCATTGACTTGCATTGGGTTTCGTGTTTCGGTCGATCCCCGACTTTTAGCGATAATCGGCCGACTGCACTCGACTCGACTCTGGACAAAATCGGGTTTCCCAAAACCCTACTCGATCTTAAAAAAATGAAAGTCGCTCAACCCTACTGGTTACAATTTTTATCTCATCCAATAGGAGCAATTTAATAAAAGTTAACCTTTATTATTTTTGCTTATAAAATTATTTCTTTTTATTTTTCTAGTTATTTAAAATTAACCACCAAAGATTATTGGTGTAATATCAAGGATATTTCCAATATCAACAAACTGCAATATTACTGTGAAGGATTTTATTCAATATCCAACAAGTTTTATATTTACTGCAACCATGCTGACGCATTTCATCACGGACCATTAAGAGTCATTTATCTAATAACTGACTGAAAAGTTACAATCTGTGAATACTGCTAGCCCCTGATGATCATGGCAGTTATCAAATATGATGAAACGCGTATGGCTTAGGGAACCACTGCAGAGCTTGGGGAACCACTGCATCTAATAAATGAGATTAGTTAAGCTGATATTGTAGAGTTTGGGAAACCAATGCATTTAATATAGATCAGCTGAGTTGATATACTTGTGAGCTGATCACCTGATATGTCAATAAAAACTAGACACTAGGGCACTTTATAAATGATTTATTCCAGCTAGGATCATTTAATCGGCGCTCAGAGAATGAGAGACATTAGAGCACTTTATTAATAAGTTGCCACATTATATTACTGCAGACAGCAAAATAATGCAGTAAATGTAAAACCTGTTTTGATATTGAATAATATCCTTCACAGTAATATGGCAGTTAGTGGATATTGGAAATATTTTTGGAATTATACATATAACTGCAGTAATCTTTGGTGATTCATTTTAAACAACTTACTAGAAAAAATAAAAATAATAAATAATTTTATATGCAAAAATAATAAAGGTTATATTTTATTAAATTACTCCAATTGGATTAGATAACATTTTTTGGATAGTTATTTTTGGAGATATCAATCAGACCAAATTGCAGTGAATCTATATTATACTGGTTATACTATAAGCACCACTGTGATACACTAGACCCAGAGTGAATAGAACTAAGAGTTATAATAGGATAAAGTAAGATGGAGTCCCAACCACTGACTCAATAATTAGGGGTTTGATTACAATTTCACTATAAGGCACTCTAGGTTGTCGTGAATATTTGGTGTTAACAACGTAGTCGTATTATACAATCATACTACCTGTTTATAATCACTGTAAAGTATTATAGGCTTGTATAATTTTAAACAAAGCCTATAGCAAATGAAACCATTGTAATAAATTCTAACTAGTGATGAGCTAGCATACTTGTTGCTCATGATTTCCCGAGCACGCTCGGGTGCTCTGAGAGTATTTGTGAGTGCTCGGAGATTTAGTTTTTGTTGATGCAGCTGCATGATTTACGGCTGCTAGACATCTTGAATACATGTGGGGATTCCCTAGCAACCAGGCAACCCCCACATGTACTCAGGCTTGCTAGCAGCCATAAGCCATGCAGCTGTGTCAACAAAAACTAAATCTCCGAGCACTCACAAACACTCAGAGTCCACCCGAGTATGCTTGGGAAAACTCAAGCAATGAGTATACTCGCTGTTAGGGCTAGCGGAAAGCACCAAATAATTAGGAAAATGGTATAAGGTGCGTTCGCAGCCCGGGGTCCACTGTGCAAAGATGGAACCTGCTGCTGAGTAAGGACGGACTATATGGCGGTGTAATGTGGATGCACACACGGGTTAGCTTCACCCGGTATGAAGGAAGCGAACCCTGTTGCATCACAGGGCCGCGGTACCACACAAAGAGCGCAAGCAATGAGTCACAAAACTCTATCCCACGACACAGGGAAAGAGTTCCTCTAGACCTCTTGCACTTGACACCGCTACTGGGGTGTCAGAGTTTAACTGAAATAATAATTTAATGCACAAGAGTGCATGCAGTGCCGCTCTGTAGGATGCCACTAACCACCCAGACTTGGGTCAGGAAAGCGCTCTAATAGCACACGGCGCCTCACTGGTGGTCGCAGCAATAAGACGCTGTATCGTGTGTTAAGTGCAGATAGCACTGTCAGGCGCTAGATAGCAAGCATCCACCATACACGAGCAGTCAACAACACCTGGAAGGGGGATGATTAATGAGCGACTTTCACACATCTGCACACACACGCTTTCGAGTATTCCCTAGCGCATGGCCAAGCGGCCATGTGAACCTTTTATAGCAGTAGTGCTATGGGACCTTCCAGATGGTCCAAAAGGAGGTGCAACAGGACCTGAGCATGTGACCCTCGACCTCCAATGGGAGGTAGTCCCGTGGGCATCCTCAGTATGGGAAAAGCAGGACTTAGTCCCAGAATGACCGACTCACTGCTGATAAGTGATGGCTACAAACGCAGAGCCTGGAAAGGCAGCAGTAACCCAGTAACCAGTCGCACAGTATCAGCTTGAGCCAGATGCTGGGACCGACGTCTCCGCTTCGCAGGCTCCACTGCGGCTGGAGAAGAATGGGAGACTGCAGAGGACATGGTTTGAGATTCCCCCTGTGTGGAGGCGGGAACTCGCCACCTAACATTACCACCCCTCCTAGGGCCCCCTCCCTGGGCCTCGCTATGTTCAAAGGCTACAATGAGCAGTGGAGCCCGAATGTGCTCCACGGGCTCCCAGGTTCTGTCCTCTGGGCCGTGACCCTTCCAGTCCACCAGATAGAACTTTTTGCCACGTACCACCTTGCACCCCAAGATAGCGTTCACCTCATAATCATCTGTGGATGAACCCGATGTCCTGGCAGATGACTCGGAAAACCTGGGACATGTGAACGTGAAGGATGAGCCAGACGATAGACCACATGGTTTACATGTTCCAGAACCTTGATAAGCCCTAAGTAGCGAGGCGCAAACTTAGTGGACTCAACTCACAGCCTGATATTGCGGGCAGAGAGCCACACTAAGTCGCTAGGAGCAAAGGTCAGAGCGGGACGCTGATGTGCATCAGCAGAGACCCTCATTCTCTCCTTGAAAGCCCGGATAGCATCCTGTGTACGATCCCAGATGTCCCGTGCTTCCGCTGCCCAGTCTGCCACCCTAGAGTCAAGAGAAGACACAGGCATGGGCACAGGAACCCGTGTACGCTGGCTGTAATTAAGGAGGAATGGGGTCTGCCCAGTGGAGTTGGTTACGGCGTTGTTCAAGGCAAACTCTGCCCAAGGTAGCAGGGATGCCCAGTCATCCTGCCTGGCTGAGGCAAAATGTCGCAGATATGTGACCAGGGTCTGGTTGGCCCTCTCTATCAACCCATTCATCTCGGGATGGTGCGCTGAAGAGAGATTCAGCTCAATACTAAGTAGGTGCAAAGATCTCTCCAGAACCGAGATGCAAACTTCACTGACAGAAGACATGTTTGACAAACAACACCACCAAGGCTCGTGCAGAAGGTAACCGTGGGAGAGGCACCAAATGCACCATTTTAGAGAAATGGTCGGTAACTACCCAAATAACGGTGCAGCCATGGGACTTGGATAAGCCTACCACAAAGTCCATCCCAACCATCTCCCAGGGCCTATCAGCCACTGGTAGGGGGTAGAGTAACCCAGCAGGCCATTGTCGAGGAGACCTATTTTTGGCGCAGGAGACACATGCCTGAATATAGTCTCTAACGTCACGGGCCATATGCGGCCACCAGTACGTCCTCGCCAGAAGCTCAGATGTCCTCTTGATCCCAAAATGCCCACCCACCCTTGGCAAGTGAGCCCAAGTGAGAACCTCCAGTCACAAATTGGATGGAATGAAAGTCTAGCCTGGAGGCACTGACTCCAGCGACATCAGAGCCACAGTTCTCAGACTCCCAGAGGGAACAATTAGCTGAGGCTCCTCCTCCTTTTCTGATGACACCATGGAGCGGGAGAGCATCAGTGTGAATGCTCTTCTCCCCAGATAGGAAATGAAGGGTGAAGTGGAACCGGGAGAAGAACAAGGACCATCTGGCCTGATGAGAATTCAGCCGCTGGGCTGTCTGCAAATATACCAAATTCTTATGGTCAGTGTAGACTTGGAAGGGAAAGCAAGCCCCTTCCAGAAGGTGTCTCCATTCTGAAAAAGCCAACTTCATTGCTAACAGCTCCCTGTCCCTGATGGAATAATTCCTCTCCACCGGAGTGAAGGTCTTGGAGAAAAAGAAGCAAGGATGCTTCCGACCTTGAGGGTCCTTTTGGAAGAGGACCGCCCCAGCTCTGACAGAGGAGACATCCACGTCAATAATAAAAGGCTTATCTACATCGGGACGATGCAGAATCAGAGCACTAGCAAAGTGGGACTTAACAGATAAGAAGGCTTTGGAGACCTCCTCTGACCACAATTTGGGATTTGCTCCCTTCTTGGTGAGGGCTATCAAGGGAGCTACCAAAGTTGAGAAGTGGTTGATGAACTGACGATAATAATTAATGAACCCCATAAAGCGCTGTAACGCCTTGAGAGAATGGGGTTCCTGCCAGTCCATCACTGCTTGTAGCTTGGCAGGATCCATAGCTAATCCCTGGGCTGAGATGATATAACCCAGGAAAGGCAAGGACTCCTGCTCAAACACACACTTCTCCAACTTGGCGTAGAGGGAGTTTGCCCATAGGAGATTGAAAACTCTGCAAACATCTTTCCGGTGTGAATCAATATCTGGAGAGAAGATGAAAATATCATCCAGATAGACCACCACTGAGGTGGAAAGCATATCCCGGAAGTAGTCATTTACAAAGTCTTGGAAGACAGCTGGGGCATTACAGAGTCCAAAGGGCATCACCAGATATTCATAGTGTCCATCTCTGGTATTAAAGGCCGTCTTCCACTCGTCCCCCTCATGGATGCGAATCAGGTTGCAGGCACCCAGAAGATCTAGCTTAATAAATACGCTAGATCCCCAGAGCCTATCGAAGAGCTCAGATATCAGGGGAAGAGGATACTTATTCTTAACGGTAATGGCGTTAAGACCCCTGCAGTCTACACATGGACGCAATTCTCCACTCTTCTTCTGCATGAAGAAGAACCCCGCCACCGCAGGTGGCACTGACTTCCTAATGAAGCCTCTTGCCATATTCTCCTGGATGTACTGTGACATTGCCTCCGTCTCTGGGAGAGACAGGGGATAGACATGTCCCCGAGGAGGCTCGGCCCCTGGCAAGAGGTCGATAGGACAGTCATAAGAGCGATGAGGCAGAAGAGTCTCCGCAGCTTTCTTGGAGAAAACGTCTGCATAGGAACATTAGTGTTGGGGAAGAGAACTAAGATCTGTGGGTATCTCCGTAGTGGCAACCTGAACACACTCCCTCTGACATCTACCTTCACAGGATTTACTCCATCCCAGAATTTTCCCAGAGGACAACTCAATATGTGGGGAGTGGTAACGCAACCAAGGTATCCCTAGAAGAATCTCATCTATTCCCTTGGGAATGATGAGAAGGGAGATGATCTCTTGATGAGATGGAGACATGGTTAAAGAAAAGGGGATAGTCTGTTGTGTGATCTGTGTAGGTAGTGCCGACCCATTCACCACTCTTACAGTCACTGGTTTGGCTAGCATAACCAGGGGTATTGCGTGCCATTGGGCGAAGGAAGAAGACATGAAATTTCCCTCCGCCCCGGAATCCACACAAAGCTCAACCGTAAAAGTGCAAGGGCCTAAAGTATTTGTCCCCTTGAAGGACAATTTGGAGGAAAAAGCCACTGTGTCTAGTGCACCTCCTCCTACAGTTACTAGACGCGGTCGTTTCCCTGCCGCTGTGGACAATTCTTGGAATAATGTCCCGACTGCTGGCAGACGCTACAGACCATGGGTGTTCAAGCAGCCCGAGACTTAGGACCTGCTCGAGATTACCCCCATGGCCTCATAGGGCTTAGACGTCTGGACAGGTGACTCCAGAGTTTGGAGAAGGTAGGCGCCAACCGAAACCTCTGTCTACACTGGGCTCGCTCCAACCTTCGCTCGTTAAAACAGAGTTCTATGCGAGTGGATAAAGTTATTAACTCCTCCAGTATAGCGGGAATCTCCCTAGTGGCCAAGGCATCCTTTATATTGTCAGCCAGTCCTCTCCAAAACACTGGAATCAGAAATTTATCCTGCCATTCCTGCTCAGATGCTAATGTCCAGAAGTGGACGGCAAAATGGCTGACCAAGGACGAATACTGTATCAATGCCAACATTTGAAGCGCCGAATCATGGGTGACACGAGGTCCCATAAAGACCTATTTCAGAGTGTCCAGGAACCTGGGAGCACTCTGCACCACATGATCACCACGCTCCCACAGTGGTGTTGCCCACTCCAATGCCCTACCCGACAGAAGGGATATAATAAATCCCACTTTAGCCCGTTCCGTGGGAAAACATGCAGCCAGGAGCTCAAGATGTATAGCGTACTGGCTCACAAATCCCCGACACAGCTTACTGTCTCCAGCAAACTTGTCCGGTAACGGTAGATGAGATAATGTTGGAGCAGGGGTGGCAGTGGACAGACTAGTTGCAGCTGCGCTAGCAACCTGTACAGCGACGGCGGTAACATCCACAGCCGAGGTTGTGTGCTCAAGAGCTGCCAACCTACCCTCCAGCTGCTGAATGTACCATTGCAATTGCTGTTCATCTGACATTACTAGCCAAACCCTGGCGCTAGTGTAATGTTAGGGCTAGCGGAACGCACCAAATAATTAGGAAGATGGTATAAGGTGCGTTCGCAGCCTGGGGTCCACCATGCAGAGATGGAACCTGCTGCTGAGTAATGACGGACTATATGGTGGTATAATGTGGATACACATATGGGTTAGATTCACCCGGTATGAAGGAAGGTAACTTGTTGCGTCACAGTGCCGCGGTACCGCACAAAGGGCGCAAGCAAGGAATCACAGAACTCTATCCCAAGACACAGGGAAAGAGTTCCTTTAGACCTCTTGCGCTCGACACCGCTGCTGGGGTGTCAGAGTTTAACTGAAATAATAATTTAATGCAGAAGAGTGTGTGCAGTGCCGCTCTGGCGGATGCCACTAACCACCCAGACTTGGGTCAGGAAAGCGCTCTAATAGCGCATGGCGCCGCACTGGCGGTCACAGCAATAAGACGCTGTATCATGTGTTAGGTGCAGATAGCACTATCGGGCGCTAGATAGCAAGCATCCACTTCCAGTCAACAACACTAAGAAGAGGGAAGATTAATGAGCGTCTTTCACACATCTGCACACACATGTTTTCAAGTATGCACTTGCGCATGGCCGAGCGGCCATGTGAACATTTTATAGCAGTAGTGCTACGGGACCTTCCAGATGGTCCAATAGGAGGTGCAACGGGACCTGAGCATGTGACCCCTGACCTCCAATGGGAGGTCGTCCCGTGGGCACGCTCAGTATGGGAAAAGCAGGACTTAGTCCCAGAAAGACTGGCTCACTGCTGATCAGTGATGGCTACCAAGGCAGAGCCTGGAAAGGCAGCAGTAACCAGTCGCACAGTATCAGCTTGAGCCAGATGCTGGGACTGAAGTCTCCGCTAAGCAGGCTCCACTGCGGCTGGAGAAGAATGGGAGACTGCAGAGGACATGGTTTGAGATTCCCCCTGTGTGGAGGCGGGAACTTGACACCTTACACTTGCTCATCACTAATATAGAATAACATTAAACCTGATTAATATGGAATACTAACACTATTAGATCAGTAATAAGAATAAATAGATCAGTTAGCGATATCAGTTGTAACTGACAGGCAGTGTAGATTAGGGTAGTACATGTTACAGTATTAAGCTGCTAAGGATATGGTCAAATTAAACAGTGCAGATAGCTCCCGGTCTTATCAGCTGTAGGGATCTGCGGCACTAAAACTCCGCTACCAAGAAAGTATGCAGCTAAAATTTGGAGCAGCTAAATGAGTAAACACAGATGCCCAATTAACATGCACTCCAAGGGAGACACAGCGCACTGATCAGGTACACTGACTCTAGGGCAGAGGTGTCAAACTGCATTCCTCGAGGGCCGCCAACAGGTCATGTTTTCAGGATTTCCTTGTATTGCACAGGTGATAATTTAATCACCTGCACAGAATGATTCCAGCACCTTGTGGAATGCTAAGGAAATCCTGAAAACATGATCTGTTGGCGGCCCTCGAGGAATGCAGTTTGACACCTCTGCTCTAGGGAGACTTTGCATGTCTCATAGGTTAGGGATCATGCAGGCATTGAATTGACACGCTACGTCCTAAAAGTCAGTACCCATGTCTCATTCAGAGACCAGGCGGGAATAGGAGTAGCGTGGTGCAATTGGATTATGTGTGCCATCGTTATTCTAAGATGATTTCATCTCAGAATGAGGTACCATTTCAGTATTCTGGGCTTTCAAGATTTTGAATGGCCTAAGTTGTCTTATTAAACTCTGTACTGTCTTATTTAGCCACAATGGTTTCTTTTTATTCCTTCATATTTTATTACCAGGTGGTATAAGTTTTCTGCAGGATTCTAGCAGTATTTCCTTAAAAATGCCCCATTTATGTTCGATATCACCAGTTACTATGACGTGGTCCCAGTCTACATGATTAAGCTTTTCCCTTAATTTGTTGAAATCAGCTTTCCTAAAGTTCCAGGTTTTGGCATTTCCCCTTTGAACATTTCATTGAAAATTACATTGAAAATTACCATGTTATGGTCACTGCATTCCAAATGCTCTCTTACCTGTAGATCTGAAATTGTATCTGGTCTATTTAATAGAACCAGATCAAGCTGATTACCTCCCATGGTTGGTTCATCTACAGTGCCTTGCGAAAGTATTCGGCCCCCTGGAACTTTTCAACCTTTTCCCACATATGCTTCAAACATAAAGATACCAAATGTAAAATTTTGGTGAAGAATCAACAAGTGGAACATGATTGTGAAGTTGAATGAAATTTATTGGTTATTTTAAATTTTTGTGGAAATTCAAAAACTGAAAAGTGGGGCGTGCAATATTATTTGGCCCTGAAATTCTTGCCCATTCTTCCTTGGCAAACAGCTCGAGCTCAGTGAGGTTTGATGGAGATTGTTTGTGAACAGCAGTTTTCAGCTCTTTCCACAGATTCTCGATTGGATTGAGGACTGGACTTTGACTTGGCCATTCTAACACCTGGATATGTTTATTTGTGAACCATTCCATTGTAGATTTTGCTTTATGTTTGGGATCATACATGCTGAAACCACCATGTTTGACAGTGGGGATGGTGTGTTCAGGGTGATGAGTGGTGTTGCCTGTTAGGGGTCGAGTTCCCACCTCTGCACAGGGGGAATCTCGGGCCATCTCCACTGCGGTGCCACCTATTTGAAGTAGCAATCCTAAAAGTCAATGTTGACCCTTTAATGATCCTTGTCACATGAATCAGGATAAAAGCGAAAACCAGAATATCAATTTGCAGACACTGTGCTTCAGGGTACTGCCTTGCATCAAACTCCAATTAGCAGCTTTCCATTATTACATTTACCCATAGTGACTCCACATTGCTGTAAGTCCCTCAAATTTTGTTTGCTAGAATTCTTGCATTTGCCAGCAGACATGTACTATTATTAGCACATTTGTTACTCCTACTCAGCTCACTGCTTTCCTTGCATACCCAGCCTCCCTCAATCCTCATTTACCCCTACAGCCTCCCTCTCTGTGTCAACTCTATATATCCCCTTATTATCACAACTATCCTCCTTCCCCTGATCCTAGTTTAAAAGCTCCTCCATCCATCTTACCACTTTTTCCCCAAGCACAGCTGAACCCTTCCCATTGAGGTGCAGCTACCGACCCTACCGTAGAGCCTGTAGCGACAGAGAAGTCGTCCCGGTTCTCCAGAACCCAAACCCTTCTTTCCTGCATCAATTTCTAAGCCACTTATTTATCTCCCTAAGCTCTCGCTGCCTATCTACTGACACTTGTGGCACTGACAGTATTTCTGAAAACACCACCTTGGAGGTCTTGACCTTCAGCTTCTCTCCTAGTTCCCTGTAATCATTCTTAGGGACCTTACATCTCCATCTAACTTTGTCATTGGTACCGATGTGTACCATGAATGCTGAGTTTTCCCCAACCCCACCAAGAAATCTGTCCATCCGATCTGCAATATGTCAAACCTGAACACCTGGCAGACAACACACTGTTCGGCATTCACGGTCTGAGTGGCAGATGACACTGTCTGTCCGACTAATTATAGAGTCCTCTACCACCATTTGTTTGACCTTTCCTGCACTCTTATTTCCCTCCTTCCTTCAGCAGTCATTTTCCTGTTTGCTAGGAGCAACATCCTGCTGCAGTGATCCCAGTCCTGGGCTTGCATTCCTGATATTAGCCAAACAGGCATATTTACTTGGTTGTGCCAGATCAGGACTGGACTCCCTGGCACTTTTCCCCCTACCCCTTCTTGTAACATTTACTCAGCTGCGTACTTCTCTGTCCTGATCTTCCCTACCTCCACCCTCCTCCATATGACTGGCCCCAACCAGCACAAGCTCAGTGAGCTCTAAACTCCTCTCCAGGTTTGCAATGCTCCTGAGTGTTTCAAGCTGCACATTTAAATCCATTACTTGGGCTTCCAAACATGTAACTTGTTAGAATTGAGTGCAGACATATTCACCCTCAAATGGTTGTTCAAGAAATGCATACATCTCACAAGATGTACACAAGGTAGCATTGTCCATGGAGCACATATTCAATGAGACAAACCGTACAGATAAAAGCAGAAAAAATCAATGGCAAGCTAGTGAGGAAAACACAGAACTATGCTCTTGTGTTAAACCATAATATTGCATTTAGCTATGGACTTATTTGCAGCCCCAGACTTAAAGACAGCCCTCTCTCTGCTCAGCAGCCATCGCTTAGAGTATCTGGAACTTGTAGTACACCCAACAGCACAGATAGGTGCTTTTTGCTACAAGATTCCTGAACAAACACTTACATCACAGATACCTGATCACATACACCAATAACAGCCTTCCCTTTTTTTCTTTAACCCCTTAGAGGCCAGAGCCAATTTGGTACTTAATGACCGAGCCAATTTTTACAATTCTGACCACTGTCACTTTATGAGGTTATAACTCTGGAACGCTTTAAGAGATCCCGCTGATTCAGAGATTGTTTTTTATGACATATTGTACTTCATGTTAGTGGTAACATTTCTTCGATATTACTTGCAATTATTTATGAAAAAAACGGAAATATGGCGAAAATTTTTACAATTTTGCAATTTTCAAACTTTGTATTTTTACTGTTAGGGTTGGCGGAACGCACCGAATATATTTATTAGATGGGATAGGTGCGTTCGCAACCCGGGATCCACCGTGCAGGAAAGAACCTGCTGCTAAGTAAGGCGGCAAAGCAAATTAGAATAAACGAACTCTGTTACTTCACAGAGCCCGTAGTAAAGAGAACGCTGTGCCCTGTTTAGCTCACAGGGGACACAGCTATTGTGTAGAGCCGACCGTGGTCATGCAGTCCCAACCAACAAGCAGCTCCTCTCCGGTGGAGCCAGAATTCTATCGGCTATTAGCCAGCCCTGAATTCACACATAAACTCCTCGCCGGAGGTGCCAGCATTCTAGGGGCTTATTTCAGCTGGGTCCCTGACTGCATACACAAAACTCCTCGCCGGAGGTGCCAGCATTCTAGGGGCTTATTTCAGCCGGGTCCCTGACCACACATAACCACACTGGCGCTGAGCTCGTACATATTTAACACTAGCGCATGGCCGTGCGGTCATGAGAACCTTATATAGCTGCAGCACCTACAGGACCTTCCAAGAAAGACCAATGGAAGGCTGCCACAGAACTTGATCAGGTACAGGACCTTCCTGGAGGACCAATGGAAGTTGCTGCAGTACCTGAGCATGTGATCCTTGATCTACACAGAGAGATCTTACCCTGGGCATGCTCAGTGTGTGTAAAGCAGGACTTAGTCCCAGAAAAGCCTGCTCACCGCAGATCAGTGCAGGGTACAATAGCAGAGCCTGGAGAGACAGCAGTAACCCTTTGCACAGTATCAGACTCAGTGAGACGCTGGGACCGACGTCTCTGCTGACCAGGCTCCACTGTGGCCGATGCAGAATGGGAAACCGCAGCAGACATGGCTCGAGATTCCCCCTGTGCAGCAGCGGGAACACGACTCCTAACATTTATGCCCTTAAATCAGAGAGATATGTCACAAAAAATAGTTAATAAATAATAACATTTACCACATGTCTACTTTACATCAGCACAATTTTGGAAACTTTGGAATTTTTTTTTCGTTAGGGAGTTATAAGGGTGAAAAGGTGACCAGCAATTTCTAATTTTTACAACACCATTTATTTTAGGGACTACAACACATTTCAAGTCATATTGAGGGGTCTATATCATAGAAAATAATCAAGTGTGACACCATTCTAAAAAACTGCACCTTTCAAGGTGCTCAAAACCACATTCAAGAAGTTTATTAACCCTTTACATGCTTCACAGGAACTGAAACAATGTGGAAGGAAAAAATGAACATTTAACTTTTTTTTTGCAAACATTTTACTTTAGAACCATTTTTTTTATTTTCACAAGTATAAAAACAGAAATGTAATCATAAATTTTGTTGTGCAATTTCTCATGAATACGCCGATACCGCATATGTGGGGGTAAACCACTGTTTGGGCGCACCGCAGAGCTTGGAGCGCCGTTTGGCTTTTTCAATGAAGAATTGGCTGTAATTGAGATCGGATGCCATGTCACGTTTAGAGAGCCCCTGATGTGCTTAAACAGAGGAAACACTCCACAAGTGACACAATTTTGGAAACTAGACCCCTTAAGGAACTTATCTAGATGTGTGGTGAGTAGGGTTGAGCGACTTTCATTTTTTAAAGATCGAGTCGGGTTTTGTGAAACCCGACTTTGTCCAGAGTCGAGTCGAGGGCAGTCGGCCGATTATCGCTAAAAGTCGGGGATCGACCGAAACACGAAACCCAATGCAAGTCAATGGGGAAGCATAGTCGGCAGTGAGTGGAGGCCAGGAAAACACCTACAGTGCCCATTTTAATGCCAAAAACATCCATTCTTGTTTCTGAAGCTTGTCAATCTTAATTAACTTTATAATAATAGTTGTTCATTGGAACTTGGGGGTCATTTGGCAAATGTTGTGGGGGGTAGGGCTGGTTCAAGGTTTTAGTGGGCCCAGGAATCGTGGACTACGTCACGGCGGTGGAGCAGGGAGAGGTAAGTATTTCAACGTTGCAAGTGCTGTGATCCTGAGCAAGCAGGGGGGGCCCACTCATTCACATTGGCACTGGCACAGGGCCCCTCAAAGTACAGCGGTGTGTTTGCACGGCCGGGGCGCCTCCCACCAGCAGCGACACTTTTGCGTACTCTGAGGGGCCCTGTGCCAGTGACATCGCCAACGAGTATGCCCCCCCACCTGATAAAGGAACCTGCAGTTTCATCTGCACCTTCCTCTTTGTCCTTGTGTAAGGTGGTATAACATGCGGGAAGGGGAACCTTACTTTCAGCAGGGTCAGATTCTGGCTGTGTAGAGTGCAAGGGGAATGTAGTGGTCTAGGTCAATGTACCAGCAGACTCATCTAGCAGTGGCTGGGCAATGGGCAGGATGAGGAGGAAACAGATATAGGGCCAAAGAATAAAGTAGGCTAAATGCAGTTCAAAATTGGTAACAGGACTAAACAGGAGGCATTGCTTTGTTCAGTGGAGTAGCAAACCCAGGAGCAGCAGACACTGTTTTAAGGGCCCAAACACACTAATAGGCCAAATGCAGATTAATATCTGATACTTTAGGCCAAAAGCCTAAAGACTGAAGCTCAGCTTTATACAGTGGAGGACAACACCAGGGAGGGCCAGACACCGTTAGTAGGCTGTAACCACCAAGTTTTTTAAAAAACAGCACTTAATGAGAGCCAGAAGGTTGAAGCTCAGCTTTATTCAGTTGAGGACAAACACCAGGGAGGGGCAGACACCGTTAGTAGGCCATAACCAAAGTTGAAGGCCAAATGCAGTTTAATATCTGATACTATAGGCCGAAAGCCAGAAGGTGGAAGCTCAGCTTTATTCAGTTGAGGGCAAACACCAGGGAGCGGCAGACACCGTTAGTAGGCCGTAACCAAAGTTGAAGGCCAAATGCAGTTTAATATCTGATACTATAGGCCGAAAGCCAGAAGGTGGAAGCTCAGCTTTGTTCAGTTGAGGGCAAACACCAGGGAGGGGCAGACACCGTTAGTAGGCCGTAACCAAAGTTGAAGGCCAAATGCAGTTTAATATCTGATACTATAGGCCGAAAGCCAGAAGGTGGAAGCTTAGCTTTATTCAGTTGAGGGCAAACACCAGGGAGCGGCAGACACCGTTAGTAGGCCGTAACCAAAGTTGAAGGCCAAATGCAGTTTAATGTATGATACTATAGGTCAAAAGCCAGAAGGTGGAAGCTCAGCTTTATTCAGTTGAGGGTAAACACCAGGGAGGGGCAGACACCGTTAGTAGGCCGTAACCACCAAGTTTTTAAAAAACAGCACTTAATGAGAGCCAGAAGGTTGAAGCTCAGCTTTATACAGTGGAGAACAACACCAGGGAGCGGCAGACACCGTTAGTAGGCCGTAACCAAAGTTGAAGGCCAAATGCAGTTTAATTTCTGATACTATAGGCTGAAAGCCAGAAGGTTGAAGCTCCGATTTAGACAGTGAAGGACAATTTGAATTAGGGACTGCAGACAGACTTAGTAGGCTGTCCCCTGTGGACCATGCATCCACCACATTAACCCATTGCGCCGTAATGGACACGTAACCTTCCGTGGCCATGCCTACAGGTCCATGCGTCTGTTGTCAGGTGCACCTTTGTACTCACAGATTGCCAGAGTGCATGGACAATGCGGTCTTTTACATGCTGGTGGAGGGTTGGGATGGCTTTTCTCGCAAAAGAAGTGTCGACTGGTTAGCTTGTAGCGTGGAACAGCGTAGTCCATCATGGCCTTATTAATAGTAAATAAAATATATAACTAGGCTCTATGAACTTTTAAATAGGTTCCAGGGGTACACGGGCAGCATTGGTGTGGTCAGTGGAGGAGTATTGCAAGTAGGGACCGCAGACAGGCTATCAAAGGCCTAAAATAACAAACAATAGGCTCATGGCAGTTTTAAATCGGTTACATGGATACACAGGCAGGCACTCCAGGCAGCATTGTGGTCAGTGGAGGAGTATTGCAAGTAGGGACTGCAGACAGGCTAACAAAGGCCTAAAATAACAAACAATAGGCTCATGGCAGATTTAAATCGGTTACATGGATACACAGGCAGGCACTCCATGCAGCATTGTGGTCAGTGGAGGAGTATTGCAAGTAGGGGCCACAGACAGGCTATCAAAGGCCTAAAATAACAAACAATAGGCTCATGGCAGTTTTAAATCGGTTACATGGATACACAGGCAGGCACTCCAGGCAGCATTGTGGTCAGTGGAGGAGTATTGCAAGTAGGGGCCGCAGACAGGCTATCAAAGGCCTAAAATAACAAACAATAGGCTCATGGCAGTTTAAAATTGGTTACATGGATACACAGGCAGGCAGCATTGTGGTCAGTGGAGGAGTATTGCAAGTAGGGACCGCAGACAGGCTAACAAAGGCCTAAAATAACAAACAATAGGCTCATGGCAGTTTTAAATCGGTTACATGGATACACAGGCAGGCACTCCAAGCAGCATTGTGGTCAGTGGAGGAGTATTGCAAGTAGGGACCGCAGACAGGCTAACAAAGGCCTAAAATAACAAACAATAGGCTCATGGCAGATTTAAATCGGTTACATGGATACACAGGCAGGCACTCCATGCAGCATTGTGGTCAGTGGAGGAGTATTGCAAGTAGGGACCGCAGACAGGCTAACAAAGGCCTAAAATAACAAACAATAGGCTCATGGCAGTTTTAAATCGGTTACATGGATACACAGGCAGGCACTCCAGGCAGCATTGTGGTCAGTGGAGGAGTATTGCAAGTAGGGACCGCAGACAGGCTATCAAAGGCCTAAAATAACAAACAATAGGCTCATGGCAGTTTTAAATCGGTTACATGGATACACAGGCAGGCACTCCAGGCAGCATTGTGGTCAGTGGAGGAGTATTGCAAGTAGGGGCCGCAGACAGGCTATCAAAGGCCTAAAATAACAAACAATAGGCTCATGGCAGTTTTAAATCGGTTACATGGATACACAGGCAGGCACTCCATGCAGCATTGTGGTCAGTGGAGGAGTATTGCAAGTAGGGGCCGCAGACAGGCTATCAAAGGCCTAAAATAACAAACAATAGGCTCATGGCAGTTTTAAATCGGTTATATGGATACACAGGCAGGCACTCCAGGCAGCATTGTGGTCAGTGGAGGAGTATTGCAATTAGGGGCCGCAGACAGGCTATCAAAGGCCTAAAATAACAAACAATAGGCTCATGGCAGTTTTAAATCAGTTACATGGATACACAGGCAGGCACTCCAGGCAGCATTGTGGTCAGTGGAGGAGTATTGCAAGTAGGGGCCGCAGACAGGCTATCAAAGGCCTAAAATAACAAACAATAGGCTCATGGCAGTTTTAAATCGGTTACATGGATACACAGGCAGGCACTCCAGGCAGCATTGTGGTCAGTGGAGGAGTATTGCAAGTAGGGGCCACAGTCAGGCTATCAAAGGCCTAAAATAACAAACAATAGGCTCATGGCAGTTTTAAATCGGTTACATGGATACACAGGCAGGCACTCCAGGCAGCATTGTGGTCAGTGGAGGAGTATTGCAAGTAGGGACCGCAGACAGGCTAACAAAGGCCTAAAATAACAAACAATAGGCTCATGGCAGTTTTAAATCGGTTACATGGATACACAGGCAGGCAGCATTGTGGTCAGTGGAGGAGTATTGCAAGTAGCGACCGCAGACAGGCTAACAAAGGCCTAAAATAACAAACAATAGGCTCATGGCAGTTTTAAATCGATTACATGGATACACAGGCAGGCACTCCAGGCAGCATTGTGGTCAGTGGAGGAGTATTGCAAGTAGGGACCGCAGACAGGCTATCAAAGGCCTAAAATAACAAACAATAGGCTCATGGCAGTTTTAAATCGGTTATATGGATACACAGGCAGGCACTCCAGGCAGCATTGTGGTCAGTGGAGGAGTATTGCAATTAGGTGCCGCAGACAGGCTATCAAAGGCCTAAAATAACAAACAATAGGCTCATGGCAGTTTTAAATCGTTTACATGGATACACAGGCAGGCAGCATTGTGGTCAGTGGAGGAGTATTGCAAGTAGGGACCGCAGACAGGCTAACAAAGGCCTAAAATAACAAACAATAGGCTCATGGCAGTTTTAATTGGTTACATGGATACACATGCAGGCAGCATTGTGGTCAGTGGAGGAGTATTGCAAGTAGGGACCGCAGACAGGCTAACAAAGGCCTAAAATAACAAACAATAGGCTCATGGCAGTTTTAAATTGGTTACATGGATACACAGGCAGGCACTCCAGGCAGCATTGTGGTCAGTGGAGGAGTATTGCAAGTAGGGACCGCAGACAGGCTAACAAAGGCCTAAAATAACAAACAATAGGCTCATGGCAGTTTAAAATTGGTTACATGGATACACAGGCAGGCAGCATTGTGGTCAGTGGAGGAGTATTGCAAGTAGGGACCGCAGACAGGCTAACAAAGGCCTAAAATAACAAACAATAGGCTCATGGCAGTTTTAAATCGGTTACATGGATACACAGGCAGGCACTCCAGGCAGCATTGTGGTCAGTGGAGGAGTATTGCAAGTAGGGACCGCAGACAGGCTATCAAAGGCCTAAAATAACAAACAATAGGCTCATGGCAGTTTTAAATCGGTTACATGGATACACAGGCAGGCACTCCAGGCAGCATTGTGGTCAGTGGAGGAGTATTGCAAGTAGGGACTGCAGACAGGCTAACAAAGGCCTAAAATAACAAACAATAGGCTCATGGCAGTTTTAAATCGGTTACATGGATACACAGGCAGGCAGCATTGTGGTCAGTGGAGGAGTATTGCAAGTAGGGACCGCAGACAGGCTAACAAAGGCCTAAAATAACAAACAATAGGCTCATGGCAGTTTAAAATTGGTTACATGGATACACAGGCAGGCAGCATTGTGGTCAGTGGAGGAGTATTGCAAGTAGGGACCGCAGACAGGCTAACAAAGGCCTAAAATAACAAACAATAGGCTCATGGCAGTTTTAAATCGGTTACATGGATACACAGGCAGGCACTCCAGGCAGCATTGTGGTCAGTGGAGGAGTATTGCAAGTAGGGACCGCAGACAGGCTATCAAAGGCCTAAAATAACAAACAATAGGCTCATGGCAGTTTTAAATCGGTTACATGGATACACAGGCAGGCACTCCATGCAGCATTGTGGTCAGTGGAGGAGTATTGCAATTAGGGGCCGCAGACAGGCTATCAAAGGCCTAAAATAACAAACAATAGGCTCATGGCAGTTTTAAATCAGTTACATGGATACACAGGCAGGCACTCCAGGCAGCATTGTGGTCAGTGGAGGAGTATTGCAAGTAGGGGCCGCAGACAGGCTATCAAAGGCCTAAAATAACAAACAATAGGCTCATGGCAGTTTTAAATCGGTTACATGGATACACAGGCAGGCACTCCAGGCAGCATTGTGGTCAGTGGAGGAGTATTGCAAGTAGGGGCCACAGTCAGGCTATCAAAGGCCTAAAATAACAAACAATAGGCTCATGGCAGTTGTAAATCGGTTACATGGATACACAGGCAGGCACTCCAGGCAGCATTGTGGTCAGTGGAGGAGTATTGCAAGTAGGGACCGCAGACAGGCTAACAAAGGCCTAAAATAACAAACAATAGGCTCATGGCAGTTTTAAATCGGTTACATGGATACACAGGCAGGCAGCATTGTGGTCAGTGGAGGAGTATTGCAAGTAGCGACCGCAGACAGGCTAACAAAGGCCTAAAATAACAAACAATAGGCTCATGGCAGTTTTAAATCGATTACATGGATACACAGGCAGGCACTCCAGGCAGCATTGTGGTCAGTGGAGGAGTATTGCAAGTAGGGACCGCAGACAGGCTATCAAAGGCCTAAAATAACAAACAATAGGCTCATGGCAGTTTTAAATCGGTTACATGGATACACAGGCAGTCACTCCATGCAGCATTGTGGTCAGTGGAGGAGTATTGCAAGTAGGGGCCGCAGACAGGCTATCAAAGGCCTAAAATAACAAACAATAGGCTCATGGCAGTTTTAAATCGGTTATATGGATACACAGGCAGGCACTCCAGGCAGCATTGTGGTCAGTGGAGGAGTATTGCAATTAGGGGCCGCAGACAGGCTATCAAAGGCCTAAAATAACAAACAATAGGCTCATGGCAGTTTTAAATCGGTTACATGGATACACAGGCAGGCAGCATTGTGGTCAGTGGAGGAGTATTGCAAGTAGGGACCGCAGACAGGCTAATAAAGGCCTAAAATAACAAACAATAGGCTCATGGCAGTTTTAATTGGTTACATGGATACACATGCAGGCAGCATTGTGGTCAGTGGAGGAGTATTGCAAGTAGGGACCGCAGACAGGCTAACAAAGGCCTAAAATAACAAACAATAGGCTCATGGCAGTTTTAAATTGGTTACATGGATACACAGGCAGGCACTCCAGGCAGCATTGTGGTCAGTGGAGGAGTATTGCAAGTAGGGACCGCAGACAGGCTAACAAAGGCCTAAAATAACAAACAATAGGCTCATGGCAGTTTTAAATTGGTTACATGGATACACAGGCAGGCAGCATTGTGGTCAGTGGAGGAGTATTGCAAGAAGGGACCGCAGACAGGCTAACAAAGGCCTAAAATAACAAACAATAAGCTCATGGCAGTTTTAAATCGGTTACATGGATACACAGGCAGGCACTCCAGGCAGCATTGTGGTCAGTGGAGGAGTATTGCAAGTAGGGACCGCAGACAGGCTATCAAAGGCCTAAAATAACAAACAATAGGCTCATGGCAGTTTTAAATCGATTACATGGATACACAGGCAGGCACTCCAGGCAGCATTGTGGTCAGTGGAGGAGTATTGCAAGTAGGGGCCGCAGACAGGCTATCAAAGGCCTAAAATAACAAACAATAGGCTCATGGTAGTTTTAAATCGGTTACATGGTTACACAGGCAGGTACTCCATGCAGCATTGTGGTCAGTGGAGGAGTATTGCAAGTAGGGGCCGCAGACAGGCTATCAAAGGCCTAAAATAACAAACAATATGCTCATGGCAGTTTTAAATCGGTTACATGGATACACAGGCAGGCACTCCAGGCAGCATTGTGGTCAGTGGAGGAGTATTGCAAGTAGGGGCCACAGTCAGGCTATCAAAGGCCTAAAATAACAAACAATAGGCTCATGGCAGTTTTAAATCGGTTACATGGATACACAGGCAGGCACTCCAGGCAGCATTGTGGTCAGTGGAGGAGTATTGCAAGTAGGGACCGCAGACAGGCTAACAAAGGCCTAAAATAACAAACAATAGGCTCATGGCAGTTTTAAATCGGTTACATGGATACACAGGCAGGCAGCATTGTGGTCAGTGGAGGAGTATTGCAAGTAGGGACCGCAGACAGGCTAACAAAGGCCTAAAATAACAAACAATAGGCTCATGGCAATTTTAAATCGGTTACATGGATACACAGGCAGGCACTCCAGGCAGCATTGTGGTCAGTGGAGGAGTATTGCAAGTAGGGACCGCAGACAGGCTATCAAAGGCCTAAAATAACAAACAATAGGCTCATGGCAGTTTTAAATCGGTTACATGGATACACAGGCAGGCACTCCAGGCAGCATTGTGGTCAGTGGAGGAGTATTGCAAGTAGGGACCGCAGACAGGCTAACAAAGGCATAAAATAACAAACAATAGGCTCATGGCAGTTTTGAATCGGTTACATGGATACACAGGCAGGCACTCCAGGCAGCATTGTGGTCAGTGGAGGAGTATTGCAAGTAGGGACCGCAGACAGGCTAACAAAGGCCTAAAATAACAAACAATAGGCTCATGGCAGTTTTAAATCGGTTACATGGATACACAGGCAGGCACTCCAGGCAGCATTGTGGTCAGTGGAGGATTATTGCAAGTAGGGGCCGCAGACAGGCTATCAAAGGCCTAAAATAACAAATGATAGGCTCATGGCAGTTTTAAATCGGTTACATGGATACACAGGCAGGCACTCCAGGCAGCATTGTGGTCAGTGGGGGAGTATTGCAAGTAGGGACCGCAGACAGGCTAACAAAGGCCTAAAATAACAAACAATAGGCTCATGGCAGTTTTAAATCGGTTACATGGATACACAGGCAGGCACTCCAGGCAGCATTGTGGTCAGTGGAGGAGTATTGCAAGTAGGGGCCGCAGACAGGCTCTCAAAGGCCTAAAATAACAAACAATAGGCTCATGGCAGTTTTAAATCAGTTACATGGATACACAGGCAGGCAGCATTGTGGTCAGTGGAGGAGTATTGCAAGAAGTGTCTGACACAGTTAGTACTCCCAAAAAATAAATAGATGGTAATGTCTCGCAAAACAACAAAAAAAAAAAGTGTGGCATACTTAGGTACAGGGGTGGGCTCATCTGCTGAGTTTCTGACAAAGTAATTTGGCAGTAAGTATTTACTGGTGTCAATATAGGACACTGACCCAGACTACTTTAACTAGCATCATAGATGTCAACAAATTGGTATTGTCAGTGCCAGGCATTGAATGATGTCAGCGCATAGACTAAACATTGGTGGAGCTGAGTGAGATAATTTTGTACGTGGTAGAGCACAGTTTGAGCTTGGGGGGGGGAACTCTCTTGTGGCCGGCGGTACCGTCCCAGGGCCCCTCATGTTACAACGGTGTGTCTGACGTTGGGTGCGCACCACCACCGCCAGAGACACTTCATTGTACTATGAGGGACCCAGTGGCAGTGCCGTCAACCAAAAGCGGGCACACCCACCTCTTCAGACGAACAGCACTGTAACGGGTGCTTGCGCCAAGTGGCGAGACTACGGCCCCATGGGGGGAATTTTCCCATTGTGGGAGGTGTAAACATGTCATATGCTGGACAAACAGCTGCTGCAAATTAAGAGATTGGAACACTCAGTAAGACCAGTCCACAAGCAAGACCTTTTTATAGGAAAGCTAGGTGTCAGCCGGGCAAGGTGGGGCAAAAGATTTCGAAATCCAGTTGTGGTTCATTTTAATGAATGTTAGATCATCAACATTTTGGGTAGCCAGACGAGTCCTTTTTTCGGTTAATATTGAACCTGCAGTACTGAATACTCTTTCTGATAGGACGCTTGCTGCCGGGCAAGCAAGCTCCTGCAATGCATATTCTGCCAATTCTGGCCAGGTGTCTAATTTTGATGCCCAGTAATCAAATGGGAATGACGGTTGAGGGAGAACATCGATAAGGGCTGAAAAATAGTTAGTAACCATACTGGACAAATGTTGTCTCCTGTCACTTTGAATAGATGCTGCAGTACCTGTCCTGTCTGCGGTCATTGCGAAATTACTCCACAACCTGGTCAGAAAACCCCTCTGTCCAACGCCACTTCTGATCTGTGCACCTCTAACACCTCTGCCATGTAGCCCCCTGCAGCTTATGTGAGAACCATCACCGGCGCTGTGTGATGGGAATGCCTGAATCAAATGGTCTACAAGAGTAGCTTGTTTGGTTGCTAAGATTTGTTCAAGGTTCTCATGTGGCATAATATTTAGCAATTTGCCTTTATAGCGAGGGTCAAGGATGCAGGCCAACCAGTAATCGTCATCGCTCATCATTTTAATAATGCGTGTGTCCCTTTTGAGGATACGTAAGGCATAATCCGCTATGTGGGCCAAAGTTCCAGTTGTCAAATCTGCGGTTGTGCTTGTTGGAGGGGCAGTTACAGGCAAATCTACGTCACTTGTCTCCCTTAAAAAAACAGAACCCGGCCTTGCAACGCCACTAATTTCTGTTGGCCCAGGAGAAGCTTCCTCATTCAAAAAGTACTCATCCCCATCATCCTCCTCGTCCTCCTCCTCCTCTTCGCCCCCTACAGCGTCCTCTACACGGCCCTGACCAGACAATGGCTGACTGTCATCAAGGCTTTCCTCTTCCTCGGCTGCAGACGCCTGCTCCTTTATGTGCGTCAAACTTTGCATCAGCAGACGCATTAGGGGGATGCTCATGCTTATTATGGCGTTGTCTGCACTAACCAGCCGTGTGCATTCCTCAAAACACTGAAGGACTTGACACAGGTCTTGTAGCTTCGACCACTGCACACCTGACAACTCCATGTCTGCCATCCAACTGCCTGACCGTGTATGTGTATCCTCCCTCAAAAACATAAAAGCACGCCTCTGTTCGCACAGTCTCTGAAGCATGTGCAGTGTGGAGTTCCACCTTGTTGCAACGTCGATGATTAGGCGATGCTGGGGAAGGTTCAAAGACCGCTGATAGTTCTGCATACGGCTGGAGTGTACGGGCGAACGGCGGATATGCGAGCAAAGTCTGCGCACTTTGAGGAGCAGGTCGGGTAGCCCCGGGTAACTTTTCAGGAAGCACTGCACTACCAGGTTTAAGGTGTGAGCCAGGCAAGGAATGTGTTTCAGTTGGGAAAGGGCTATGGCAGCCATGAAATTCCTTCCGTTATCACTCACTACCTTGCCTGCCTCAAGATGTACAGTGCCCAGCCATGACTGAGTTTCATTCTGCAAGAACTCGGACAGAACTTCCGCGGTGTGTCTGTTGACGCCCAAACACTTCATTGCCAATACAGCCTGATGATGCTTGCCACTAGCTGTCCCATAATGGCACACCTGGTGTGCAACAGTGGCAGCTGTGAATGGAGTGGATGTGCGACTGCGGTCCGTGGATGAGCTCTCGCTTCTGCATGAGGAGGAGGAAGAGGAGGAGGGGGGGCGAACGCCTACAGCCAACTCTTTCCTTGACCGTGGGCTAGGCAGAACTGTCCCAATATTGCTGTCCCCTGTGGACTCTGCATCCACCACATTCACCCAGTGTGCCGTGATGGACACGTAACGTCCCTGGCCATGCCTACTGGTCCATGCATCTGTTGTCAGGTGCACCTTTGTAGTCACAGACTGCCTGAGTGCATGGACGATGCGGTCTTTAACATGCTGTTGGAGGGCTGGGATGGCTTTTCTAGAAAAGAAGTGTCGACTGGGTAGCTCGTAGCATGGTACAGCGTAGTCCATCAGCGCTTTGAAAGCTTTGCTTTCAACTAACCGGTAGGGCATCATCTCTAATGAGATTAGTCTAGCAATGTGGGCGTTCAAACCCTGTGTACGCGGATGCGAGGATGAGTACTTCCTTTTCCTAACAAGAGTCTCATGTAGGGTGAGCTGGACTGGAGAGCTGGAGATCGTGGAACTAGCGGTGGTGCCGGTGGACATGGGTGACTGAGAGAGGGTTGGAGATGGTATTCTTGCCCGTGCCCTACATGCAGTGTTTCCTACTACTAACCTGGTGATTCCCTGACTGCTTTGGCCTGGCGACGAAAGCTGCACAGATACTGCAGGTGGTGTGGGAAATGGTTGGCTTACAGGGAGGGAAGGGATGTAGCGTTGCTGACTAGCTTCATTGGCCGAGGGTGCTGCAACCTTTAGGGATGTTTGGTAGTTAGTCCAGGCTTGCAAATGCATGGTGGATAAATGTCTATGCATGCAACTTGTATTTAGACTTTTAAGATTCTGACCTCTGCTTAAGGTTGTTGAACATTTTTGACAGATGACTTTGCGCTGATCATTTGGATGTTGTTTAAAAAAATGCCAGACTGCACTCTTTCTACTATTGGATACCTTTTCAGGCATTGCAGACTGAGCTTCTTTAACCGGATGGCCACGCTGTCCTCCAACTAATTTTGTTTTTGCCACGCGTTTTTGGCCAGATACAGGCCCGGTAGATGGAACCTGTTGTGATGTTGATGCCTGCTGCGGCTCCTCCTCCTCCGCTTCAGAACTACTGCCGCCTGCACCCTGTTCCCCCAATGGCTGCCAATCGGGGTCCACAACTGGGTCATCTATGACCTCCTCTTCTATGTCGTGTGCAATTTCGTCTGTGTCACCGTGTAAGCCAGTGGTATAGCATTCGTGACAGGGCACCATAGTCTCCGCTGGGTTTGATTCTGCCTCAGTACACTGCGAGGGCAATGTTCTGGTCTGAGTCAAAGGAACAGCATAGTAATCTGGCTGTGGCTGTGCATCTGTGCACTCCATGTCCGATTCAACTTCTAATGGGCATGGCCTGTTAACTGTTTCACTGTCTAACCCAGGAACGGTATGTGTAAAGAGCTCCATGGAGTAACCTGTTGTGTCGACTGACGCATCCTTAACTGTTGTTTTTAGTGAAGGACACAAGGAAGGGACTTGTTCCTGACCGGGAGCATCCACTGATGATGCACTGCTCTGACATTTGGCACTTTCCGAGGAGGAGGTGAAAGAGCTAGAGGCAGAGTCAGCAATGAAAGCCAATACTTGTTCCTCCTGCTCCGGCTTCAAAAGTGGTTTTCCTACTCCCAGAAAAGAGAGCGTTTGAGGCCTTGTGTAGCCAGACAACAAACCTGGCTCAACAACTTGAGACTTAGGTGCTGTACTGCTTTTACCACGACCACCTGATGCTCCACCACCACTACCATCATTACCAGCTGACAATGACCGCCCACGGCCACGACCTCTTCCACTAGACTTCCTCATTGTTTGCAAAATGTAACCAAAGTAATGCTATTTGTTACTGTAAAACAACTTATAAGGTGAACTCAAACTTCTGTAGGATTTATATATACCTTTATAGGTGCCTGACACTGAAATGAAAATCAGGCCCAATGTTACACACTAGGTGTTCTGTGCCCCAATAATTTGAGACAGATGGCACACACAGGACCAGCACTCAAGCAGAAATGCCAATCTTAATCTCCTACTATTATTTTTTTTTTAAAAGGGAGAATGTACCCCCCCCAAAAAAATTGGCCAAGTATTACACAGTGTTTTCGGTGGCACACAATGAGAGACAGATGCCACACACAGCAATGGCACGGAGGCAGACTTGCCAATATTTATCTCCCACTAATTTTTTTTTTTGAAAAGGGAGAATGTACCCCCCCCCAAAAAAAATGGCCAAGTATTACACAGTGTTTTCGGTGGCACACAATGAGAGACAGATGCCACACACAGCAATGGCACGGAGGCAGACTTGCCAATATTTATCTCCCACTAATTTTTTTTTTTGAAAAGGGAGAATGTACCCCCCCAAAAAAAAATGGCCAAGTATTACACAGTGTTTTCAGTGGCACACAATGAGAGACAGATGCCACACACAGCAATGGCACGGAGGCAGAATTGCCAATATTTATCTCCCACTAATTTTTTTTTTTGAAAAGGGAGAATGTACCCCCCCCCAAAAAAAATGGCCAAGTATTACACAGTGTTTTCAGTGGCACACAATGAGAGACAGATGCCACACACAGCAATGGCACGGAGGCAGAATTGCCAATATTTATCTCCCACTATTTTTTTTTTTTGGAAAGGGAGAATGTACCCCCCCCCCAAAAAAAAATGGCCAAGTATTACACAGTGTTTTCGGTGCCACACAATGAGAGACAGATGCCACATACAGCAATGGCACGGAGGCAGACTTGCCAATATTTATCTCCCACTAATTTTTTTTTTTGAAAAGGGAGAATGTACCCAAAAAAAAAAAAATGGCCAAGTATTACACAGTGTTTTCAGTGGCACACAATGAGAGACAGATGCCACACACAGCAATGGCACGGAGGCAGACTTGCCAATATTTATCTCCCACTAATTTTTTTTTTTTGGAAAGGGAGAATGTACCCCCCCAAAAAAAATGGCCAAGTATTACACAGTGTTTTTGGTGGCACACAATGAGAGACAGATGCCACACACAGCAATGGCACGGAGGCAGACTTGCCAATATTTATCTCCCTGCAGTTATCTCAGAAAAGTATGGCAGGCAGCTATAAAAAGGACTGCTGCACACAAAAGTGTGGACAAACACACAAGATAGCTGTGTAGAAAGGAAGGAAAAACAGGATTTGTGCTTTGAAAAAAGCAGTTGGTTTGCACAGCGGCGTACACACAGGCACAGCAACGCACCTATCAGGGTCAGGGAGCCTTCTAGTGCAGCCCAATGAGCTACAGCGCTGAGGAAAAAAAATGTAGCTTCCACTGTCCCTGCAATCAAAAGGTGGTGTTGGACAGTGGAAATCGCTACAGCACAAGCGGTTTGTAGCTTTATGTACCCTGCCTATCACTATCCCTGCTTCTGAAGAAGCTGCAGCAACCTCTCCCTACGCTCAGATCAGCAGCAGTAAGTTGGCGGTCGGCGGGAACGCCCCTTTATAGCCCCTGTGACGCCGCAGAAAGCAAGCCAATCACTGCAATGCCCTTCTCTAAGATGGTGGGGACTGAGATCTATGTCATCACGCTGCCCACACTCTGCGTCCACCTTCATTGGCTGAGAAATGGCGCTTTTAGCGTCATTGAAACGCGACTTTGGTGCGAAAGTCGCGTACCGCATGGCAGACCCCACACAGGGATCGGCTCGGTTTCATGAGACGCCGACTTTGCCAAAAGTCGGCGACTTATGAAAATGAACGATCCGTTTCGCTCAACCCTAGTGGTGAGCACTTTGAACCCCCAAGTGCTTCACAGAACTTTATAATGTAGAGCTGTGAAAATAACAAATTGCATTTGTTTACACAAAAATGATTTTTCACCCACAAATTCTTATTTTCACAAGCGTAACAGGAGAAACTAGACCACAAAAGTTGTTGAGCAATTTCTCCTCAGAACGTCGATACCCCATATGTGCAGGTAAACCACTGTTTGGGCGCACCGCAGAGCTTGGACGAGAAGGAGTGCCATTTTATTTTTTCAATGCAGAATTGGCTGGAATTGAGATCGGACGCCTTGTTGCTTTGGAGAGCCCCTGATGTGCCTAAACAGTAAAAAAAACACACACGTGACACCATTGTGGAAACTAGACCCCTTAAGGAACTTATCTAGATGTGTGGTGAGCACTTTAAACCCCCAGGTGCTTCACAGAAGTTTATAACGTAGAGCCGTGAAAATAAAAAATCACATTTTTTCTACAAAAATTAATTTTTGCCCCAAAATTTTTATTTTCACAAGGGTAACGGGAGAAATTAGACCACAAAAGTTGTTGTGCAATTTCTCCTGAGTACGTCGATACCCCATATGTTGGGGTAAACCACTGTTTGGATGCACCGCAGAGCTTGGAAGAGAAGGAGTGCCGTTTTACTTTTTCAATGTAGAATTGGCTGTGATTGAGATCGGACGCCATGTCGTGCTTGGAGAGCCCCTGATGTGCCTAAACAGTAGAAACCCCCCACAAGTGACCCCATTTTGAAAACTAGACCCGTTAAGGAACTTATCTATATGTGTGGTGAGCACTTTAAACCCCCAAGTGCTTCACAGAAATTGATAAAGTAGAGCCGTGAAAATAAAAAATCTTTTTTTTCCCTCAAAAATGATTTTTAGCCTGCAATTTTTTATTTTCTCAAGTGTATCAGGACACATTGGACCCCAAAATCTGTTGACCAGTTTGTCCTGAGTATGCTGATACCCCATATATGGGGGGCACTGTTTGGGCACCCATTGGGGCTCGGAAGGGAAGGAGCGCCGCTTGGAATGCGGACTTTGATGGGATGGTCTGCGGGCGTCATGTTGCATTTGCAGAGCTCCTGATGTACCTAAACAGTAGAAACTTCCCACAATTGACCCCATTTTGGAAACTAGACCCCCAAAGAGCTTATCTAGGTGTGTGGTGAGCACTATGAACCCCCAACTGCTTCACAGAAGTTTATAATGTAGAGCCATGAAAATAAAAAAATCATTTTTTTTCCAAAAAAATGATCTTTTCACCCCTAAATTTTTACTTTCACAAGGGTAACAGGAGAAATTTGACCCCAACATTTATTGTGCTATTTATGCTGATTAGGCTCATACCCCATATGTGGGGGGGGACCACTGTTTGGGCGCATGGCAGAGCTCGGAAGGGAAGGAGCGCCGTTTTGGAATGCAGACTTTGATAGAATGGTTTGCGGGCGTTATGTTGCATTTGCAGAGCCCCTGATGTGCCTAAACAGTAGAAACCCCCACAAGTGACCCTATTTTGGAAACTAGACCCCCCAGGGAACTTATCTAGATGTGTGGTGAGAACTTTGAATGCCCAAGTGCTTCACAGAAGTTTATAATGCAGAGTTGTGAAAATAAAAAATATTTTTTTCCACAAAAAAGATATTTTAGCCCCCAAGTTTTTATTTTCACAAGGGTAACAAGAGAAATTGGACCCCAAATGTTGTTGTCCAATTTGTCTTGAGTATGCTGTTACCCCATGTGTGGGAGAAACCACTGTTTGGGTGCACAGCAGAGCTCGGAAGGGAAGGAGTGCTGTTTTGGAATGCAGACTTTGATAGAATGCTCTGCGGGCGTTATTTTGCGTTTGCAGAGCCCCTGATGTACCTAAACAGTAGAAAAACCCCACAAGTGACCCCATTTTGGAAACTAGACCCCACAAGGAACTTATCTAGATGTGTGATGAGAATTTTGAATGCCCAATTTCTTCACAGAAGTTTATAATGCAGAGTCATGAAAATAAAAAATATTTTTTTTTCCCACAAAAAAGATTATTTAGCCCCCAAGTCTTTATTTTCACAAGGGTACCAGGAGACATTGAACCACAAAAGTTGTACAATTTATCCCGAGTACACTGATGCCCCATATGTGGGGGTAAACCACTGTTTGGGCGTACAGCAGAGCTCAGAAGGAAGGGAGCACCATTTGACTTTTTGAGCTCAAAATTGGCTTTCATGTTTGGAGACTCCCTGATGTACCTAACCAGTGGAAACCCCACAATTCTAACTCCAACCCTAACCCCAACACACCCATAACCTTAATCCCAACCCGATCCATAATCCTAATCACAATCCTAACGATAATCACAACCCTAACCCCAAAACAACCCTAATCTCAACTTTAACCTTAACCCTAATCAAAACCCTAAATCCAACACACCCCTAATGCTAATCTCAACCCTAACCTCAAATCTAATCCTAATCCCAATACACCCCTAACCCTATTCCCAACCCTAACCTTAACCCTAATCCCAAACCTAACTCTAATCCCAAATGTAACCCTAATGCCAACCCTAACCCTAATACCAACCCTAACCCTAGCCCTAACCCTAACTTTAGCCCCAACCCTAACCCTAGCCCTAACCCTAGCCCTAACCCTAACCCTAGCCCTAACCCTAATTTTCGCCCCAACCCTAACCCTAGCCCTAACCCTAGCCCTAACCCTAACCCTAGCCCTAACCCTAATTTTTGCCCCAACCCTAACCCTAGCCCTAACCCTAAATTTATCCCCAATGCTAACCCTAACCCTAGCCCTAACTTTAGCCCCAGCCCTAACCCTAGCCCTAACCCTATCCCAGCCCTAACCCTAGCCCAACCCTAACCCTAGCCCTAACTTTAACCCCAACCGTAAGCCTAGCCCTAACCCTAGCCCTAAGGCTACTTTCACACTTGCGTCGTGTGGCATCCATCGCAATCCGTCGTTTTGGACAAAAAAACAGATCCAGCAAATGTGCCCGCAGGATGTGTTTTTTGCCCATAGACTTGTATTGCTGACGGATCGCAATGGATGGCCACACCTCGCGTCCGTCGTGCACTGGATCCATTGTGTTTTGGCGGACCGTCGTCACAAAAAAATGTTCAATGTAACATTTTTTGTACGTCGCGTCCGCCATTTCCGACCGCTCATGCGCGGCCATAACTCCACCCCCTCCCCACGTTGTGCACAATTTTCACAACGTGCGTCGGTATGTCGGGCCGACGCATTGCGACAGCCCCATACCGATGCAAGTGTGAAAGAAGCCTAACCCTAGCCCTAATCCTAACCCTAGCCCTAACCCTAAATTTAGCCCCAACCCTAACCCTAACCCTAAATTTAGCCCCAACTCCTCTAGCTGCCGGCCGGCAGATCATGGCAGGCGCACTGCGCATGCGCCCGCTATTTTCTTACCGGATGAAGAAGCCGGCAGGCAGGAGGGGATGCAGGAGGACCAAGGGACACTGGTAGGTATGATAAGGTCCCCGCATCCCCCTATTTCTCTGTCCTCTGATGTGCGATCACATCAGAGGACAGAGAATCACACATCGCTTTTTTTTTTTGCGGCCAAGGGTAAACAGTTAATTACCGGCAATCGCAAAACTAGGGTCGGTAAAAACCGACCACGATCATGTTCTTTGGGGTCTTGGCTACCCCCAGCAGCCGAGACCCCAAAGATCTTCCGGCATGCACCTGCCATTTTTTGGCCGGAACAAGATGGCGGCGCCCATTGGGAGCCATGAGTAGCACTGGGGAGACAGGTGAGTATCGGGGAGCGATCAGGGACCCCATTTGTCTGTCCTCTGATGTGCAATTACATCGGAGGACAGAGAAATTAAATGGGAAATCATGTTTTTGGGGGGTTTTTTTGCGAGCGCCGGTAAACGGTTAATTACCGACGATCGCAACGCGGGGGTCGGTAAAAAAAACCCCGAATCATGTTCTCTGGGGTCTCGGCTACCCCCGGCAACCGAGACCCCAGAGAAAATCCGACTCTGGGGGGCGCTATTCACTTTTTCCACAGCGCCGTTAATTAACGGCGCAGTGGTTTAAGTACCCTTAACTGCCGCTGTTAAAAGGTGTATTGGCGGTCGTTAACGGGTTAAACAAGCATTAACCCTCCCCCAGACAGACAACAAACACATAATTCCCCATCAATACCACAGTTACACAGTTATCACAGCTATGATACAGCATTTAACTATGGACTTATTTGCAGCCTCAGTCTGCCCTCGCTCTACGCAGCAGCCCTCACTTAGAGTATCTGGAACTTTTAGTCCAACCCCATTCCATCACTATTTTGGACTAATTTGGTAAAGCTAAGAAGTTTGCCAATTTACTTGCACTCATAATCTGGGTTTCATGCAAGGGCCATCTTCATGTCGCTTATCAGAATCTCACAGGTAAGATGAATTTTGGATATATGATCCTACGCACACTTGTTTCCCAATAATTATGCACTATATCCTGGATGACAATCACGTGACAAATGAATGTCAAGTGAAATGTTGTATTGTCTGCCTTAAACTCATTTTTGTTCCCAGCACATCCCGTGCAAACAAGATCTGCACTTCTGATGTATACATAACATTATTGATCATTATGTATGCATATTAAGTGTTTTCTGCCTGGCTATTCAACAAGCCCAAATCAGCAAATACATACCAATTGGCAATTGTTTAATGATGCAGATCTTTCTGTGTAGAAACACTTTTACAGTATATATAATATCACATTTCTAATACATAGTTTGTACTTTTTTGACTATTTAAATAGCCTTATGATACATTTTCCTAACAGCTGTTTATTGAACTTTTTATTTTTATTGACTGATCTATGAAAGGCAGTAATATTTTTGTTCTATCATGTTCGTCCCAGACCCGATTTAAGCAAATATTGGGATTTTGGTTATCACAAGACATCCATTCAGAGCAGCACAGTGGCTCAGTGGTTAGAACTGGCTAATCCTGGCTTCAAATCCCACTAAGGACAACATCTGCAAGAAGATTGTATGTTCTACCTGTGTTTAAGTGGGTTTCCTCCAGTACTCTGGTTCCTCCCACACTCCAAAGATATTCTGATACAGAATTCAGATTGTGAGAACTAGGGTTGAGCGAAACAGATCGACCAATTTCAAAAGTCACCGACTTTTGGGAAAGTCGGGTTTCGTGAATCCCGACCCGATCTCACTGTGGGATCGGGTCGGCCGCCGGCGATCTTCGCTCCAAAGTCGGGTTTCGTTATATATACATATATATATATATATATATATATATATGTCATTGAGACACATATATATATATATATATATATATATATATATATATATATTTAGATTTATATTTACTACAGAGCGATATAGTAATTCAATTGCCGGCTTTTCATTTCTCCTGCCTAAACCCGACATGATATGAGACATGGTTTACATACAGTAAACCATGTCATATCCCACTTTTTTTGCATATTCCACACTACTAATGTTAGTAGTGTGTATGTGCAAAATTTCGGCGCTGTAGCTATTAAATTTAAGGGTTAAATCGCGGAAAAAATTGGCGTGGGCTCCCGCGCAATTTTCTCCACCAGAGTGGTAAAGCCAGTGACTGAGGGCAGATATTAATAGCCTAGAGAGGGTCCATGGTTATTGGCCCCCCTGGCTACAAACATCTGCCCCCAGCCACCCCAGAAAAGGCACATCGGGAAGATGCGCCTATTCTGGCACTTGGCCACTCTCTTCCCACTCCCGTGTAGTGGTGGGATATGGGGTAATGAAGGGTTAATGCCACCTTGCTATTGTAAGGTGACATTAAGCCAGATTAATAATGGAGAGGTGTCAATTATGACACCTATCCATTATTAATCCAATTGTATGAAATGGTTAAAAATAACACACACACAATATTGCAAAGTATTTTAATGAAATAAACACACAGGTTGTTGTAATATTTTATTGTTCTCTCAATCCACCTGAAGACCCTCGCTCTGTAACAAAGGAAACATAATAAACCAACAATATACATACCATCTGTAGATCTGTAAGGTCCCACGATGTAAATCCATCTGAAAGGGTTAAAATATTTTACAGGCAGGAGCTCTGCTAATGCAGCTGTGCTCGTGCCTGTAAACCCCGGGGAATGAAGGAAATGTAGGTGAATGACCTATAGTTACCTTCAGTCGCGGTGATGCGCCCTCTGCTGGATGTCCTCATATGACGTCGAGCGTGGTCCTTAGCTCCATGCCAGACAGCTCGTGGCACCATCTCCAACCATACCAATATCATACCCAGTAAAAGATAGAAAAACCGCTCGATATCAGCTGTCATTGTTGTACTGAGCTCAACACATCTCTGTTTTCCCAAGTCATTGCTGTCAGCATGTAAGACTAATATCACTGGCCCTTTAGCCCTCTTAGCAATGTCGACTATTTCTGGGAAGATCTTTTTCCATTGTAGCCCTCTGATCCCTCTCCAGTTGATCTCCAAGTCCCGGAAGCCTAAATTTACACCGCCCGGGCCGAAGTTCGGCCCTTTTCTCAGCCCAGTGGATGTACAAGTGTCCAACCACTCAAACTGTGGGCTTACTGATGCCTGAACGAGACAAAATGTTACTTGAGCAGATCAGGTCTAAATCTGGCGAAGCATGCAGATTTCCAGCAGCCCATTCGCTGAACTTCGACCTCTGGAACGCCAGCCTTAGCAGCTTTGGAAAGAATGTGTCCTGTACTCCTTTGGATCGACGCCAACCCCTTCTAGACATTGGTTAAAAATTGCTTGAAACTGGTATTTAGTAAGGGGGACCCGTCGGTATGTGCTAGAAAGAATCTGCTTGCATGTTTTATTACCGCGTATAGTCTGACTATGTTAAGTGGGCATACCGGACCATTTGACGAATTAACGATGACCCACTTCCCTCTGCCGGCGAGGTCACATTTGGATTTGTGCACTCTAATGCGCAGAGCGTCGTTGCATATGACGAGGTCTTCATTGATTAGGCCGCCTTCTGATGAGGTTTTTGACTGCGGAACCAGCTCGCTAATGCGTCGTGCTCTGAAAAAAGCGATGGCGAATGCAGCTGATACTAGGGTTGACCCGTATTGAGACTTACACACCGATGGGGAAATTGTGATAATTGTTATGGACCTGGTGGTTAGGTGCACCAGGAATGACCTGATAGTTAAACACGGAATCAGGACGAGCTCTGGGGAAATGGAAACTCTGCTGACCGCAAACCCTACTCCTATCAACACAACTAGAAATAGCCGTGGAGCGTGCCTGACTCTGCCTAGACGCCTCTTCACAGCCTAAGAGCTAACTACCCCTAAAGAAAGGAAACAAAGCCTCACTTGCCTCAGAGAAATTTCCCCAAAGGTAAAAGCAGCCCCCCACAAGTATTGACTGAGATAAGAGGAAATCACAAACACAGGATGAAATAGGCTTTAGCAAAGAGAGGCCAGTCTAACTAAACAGATTGAGGATAGAAAAAGGATCTTTGCGGTCAACACAAAAAGCTACAAAAACCACGCAGAGTGTGCAAAAAATACCCCCGCACCGACTCACGATGTGGTGGTGCCACTCTGCACCCCCAGAGCTTCCAGCTAGCCAGGTAGTTTCATGATAGCAAGCTGGACTAAAACTTAGCAAGAAAAACCATATGTACAAATGAGCAAGCAGGAACTTAGCTTGTGCTGGAGTAGACAGCTCCTCAGAAAGATCCAGGAAAGATCTGAACCAGTACTAGAACATTGACAGCTGGCATGGAGTAATGATCTGAGTGGAGTTAAATAGAGAATCCAGCCTAGCCCTAAACGAGGGCAGCTGGAGAAGGAATCTCAGAACCAGCAGCTCCACTCACAGCCACCAGAGGGAGTCCACGGACAGAACTCACCGAAGTACCATTCATGACCACAGGAGGGAGTTCGAGAACGGAATTCACAACAGTACCCCCACCTTGAGGAGGGGTCACCGAACCTTCACCAGAGCCCCCAGGTTGATCAGGACGAGCCAAATGAAAGGCACAAACTAAATCGGCAGCATGGACATCAGAGGCAACAACCCAGAAATTATCCTCCTGACCATAGCCCTTTCATTTGACCAACCATAGGCGCCACATATCTCTGCAGCAACGACCTATGGAACACATTATGGATGGCAAAAGAAGCAGGAAGGGACAAACGAAATGATACAGGATTAAGAATTTCAGAAATCTTATAAGGACCAATGAAACAAGGCTTAAACTTAGGAGAAGAAACCTTCATAGGAACATAACGAGATGATAACCAAACCAAATCCCCAACACGAAGTCGGGGACCAACACGGCGACGGCGGTTAGCGAAACGTTGAGCCTTCTCTTGGGACAAGGTCAAATTGTCCACCACATGAGTTCAAATTTGTTGCAACCTGTCCACCACAGAATCCACACCAGGACAGTCCGAAGGCTCAACCAGCCCTGAAGAAAAACGAGGATGAAAACCAGAATTACAACAAAAAGGCGAAACCAAAGTAGCCGAACTGGCCCGATTATTAAGGGCGAACTCAGCTAATGGCAAGAAGGTCACCCAATCATCCTGATCCGCAGAAACAAAGCATCTCAGATAAGTTTCCAAAGTCTGATTGGTTCGTTCGGTTTGGCCATTTGTCTGAGGATGGAAAGCCGAAGAAAAAGACAAATCAATGCCCATCTTAGCACAAAAGGACCGCCAAAACCTTGAAACAAACTGGGAACCTCTGTCAGACACGATGTTCTCCGGAATGCCATGTAAACGAACCACATGTTGGAAAAATAATGGAACCAAATCAGAGGAAGAAGGCAATTTAGGCAAGGGTACCAAATGGACCATTTTAGAGAAGCGATCGCAAACCGCCCAGATGATCGACATCCTTTGAGAAACAGGAAGATCTGAAATAAAATGCATGGAAACATGCGTCCAAGGCCTTTTCGGGACCGGCAAGGGCAAAAGTAACCCACTGGCATGAGAACAGCAGGGCTTAGCCCGAGCACAAGTCCCACAAGACTGCACAAAAGAACGCACATCCCGCGACAAGGAAGGCCACCAAAAGGACCTAGCCACCAAATCTCTGGTACCAAAAATCCCAGGATGACCAGCCAACACCGAACAATGAACCTCAGAGATAACTCTATTAGTCCATCTATCAGGGACAAACAGTTCCTCCGCTGGACAATGGTCAGGTCTATCAGCCTGGAACTCCTGCAGCACCCGCCGCAAATCAGGGGAGATGGCAGACAGAACTACCCCCTCTCTGAGAATACCAGCCGGCTCAGGAACCCCAGGAGAATCAGGCACAAAACTCCTTGAAAGGGCATCAGCCTTCACATTCTTAGAACCCGGAAGGTACGAAACCACAAAATTGAAACGGGAGAAAAACAGCGACCAACGAGCCTGTCTAGGATTCAACCGCTTGGCAGGCTCGAGATAAGTCAGATTCTTGTGATCTGTCAAGACCACCACGCGATGCTTGGCTCCTTCAAGCCAATGTCGCCACTCCTCGAATGCCCACTTCATAGCCAACAACTCCCGATTGCCAACATCATAATTACGCTCAGCAGGCGAAAACTTTCTCGAAAAGAAAGCGCATGGCTTCATTACAGAGCAATCAGAACTTCTCTGAGACAAAACAGCCCCTGCTACAATTTCAGAAGCATCAACCTCGACCTGAAAAGCGAGCAAAACATCTGGCTGACACAACACAGGAGCCAAAGAGAAACGATGTTTCAACTCCTGAAAAGCCTCAAAGGCCGCAGAGGACCAATTCACCACATCAGCACCCTTCTTGGTCAAATCAGTCAACGGTTTAACAACACTAGAAAAATTAGCGATGAAGCGACGGTAAAAATTGGCAAAGCCCAGAAATTTCTGAAGGCTCTTCACAGATGTAGGCCGAGTCCAATAATAAATAGCTTGGACTTTAACAGGATCCATCTCGATAGTAGAAGGGGAAAAATTGAAGCCCAAAAAGGAAACCTTCTGAACTCCAAAGAGACACTTAGATCCCTTCACAAACAAGGAATTAGCACGAAGGACCTGGAACACCATTCTGGCCTGCTTCACATGGGACTCCCAATCATCCGAAAAGACCAAAATATCATCCAAATATACGATCATGAATCAATCCAGATACTTTCGGAAGATGTCATGCATAAAGGACTGAAACACAGAAGGAGCATTAGAAAGGCTGAATGGCATCACCAGGTACTCAAAATGGCCCTCAAGTGTATTAAATGCTGTTTTCCATTCATCGCCCTGTTTAATACGCACGAGATTATACGCCCCTCGAAGGGCTATCTTGGTGAACCAACTAGCCCCCTTAATCCGAGCAAATAAATCAGACAGTAGAGGCAAAGGGTACTGAAATTTGACCGTGATTTTATTAAGAAGGCGGTAATCTATACAAGGTCTCAGAGAACCATCCTTCTTGGCCACAAAAAAGAACCCTGCTCCCAATGGTGACGACGACGGGCGAATATGCCCTTTCTCCAAGGACTCCTTTATATAACTCCGCATAGCGGCGTGTTCTGGCACAGACAAATTGAAAAGTCGTGCCTTAGGGAACTTGCTACCAGGAATCAAATTAATAGCACAATCACAATCCCTATGAGGAGGTAGGGTACTAGACTTGGGCTCATCAAATACATCCTGGTAATCCGACAAAAACTCAGGGACTTCAGAAGGAGTGGAGGAAGAAATTGACAATAATGAAACATCCCCATGTACCCCTTGACAACCCCAACTGGACACCGACATTGATTTCCAATCCAATACTGGGTTATGGACCTGCAGCCATGGCAAACCCAACATGACCACATGCAGATTATGCAACACCAAAAAGCGAATATCCTCCTGATGCGCAGGAGCCATGCACATGGTCAACTGGCTCCAGTACTGAGGCTTATTCTTGGCCAAAAGCGTAGCATCAATTCCCCTCAAAGGAATGGGATGCTGCAAGGTCTCCAAGAAAAAACCACAGCGCCTGGCAAACTCTAAGTCCATCAAATTCAGGGCAGCGCCTGAATCCACAAATGCCATAACAGAATAGGATGACAAAGAGCAAATCAGAGTAACGGACAGAAGAAATTTAGGCTGTACAGTACCAATGATGACGGACCTAGCGAACCGCTTAGTGCGCTTAGGACAATCAGAGATAGCATGAGTGGAGTCACCACAGTAAAAACACAGCCCATTCTGACGTCTATGTTCTTGCCGTTCAGCTCTGGTTAAAGTCCTATCACATTGCATAGGCTCAGGCCTCTGCTCAGAGGATACCGCCAAATGGTGCACAGTTTTGCGCTCACATAAGCGCCGATCGATCTGTATGGCCAAGGACATTGATTCATTCAGACCAGCAGGCGTGGGGAACCCCACCATAACATCCTTAAGGGCTTCAGAAAGACCCTTTCTGAAAATTGTTGCCAGGGCACACTCATTCTACTGAGTAAGCACAGACCACTTTCTGAACTTCTGGCAATATACCTCCGCTTCATCCTGACCCTGACACAAAGCCAGCAAAATTTTCTCTGCCTGATCCACAGAATTAGTTTCATCATAAAGCAAACCCAGCGCCAGAAAAAACGCATCTACATTACGCAATGCAGGATCTCCTGGCGCCAGGGCGAATGCCCAGTCTTGAGGGTCGCCATGCAACAAAGAAATAATGATTCTTACTTGCTGAATAGGGTCACCAGAAGAGCGGGGTTTCAGAGCAAGAAACAGTTTACAATTGTTTTTGAAATTCTGAAATTTAGATCTATCCCCAGAAAACAAATCAGGAATTGGAATTCTAGGCTCCAACATAGGATTCTGAACTACATAATCTTGAATATTTTGTACCCTTGCAGCGAGTTGATCTACACTAGAGGACAGACCTTGAATGTCCATATCCACACCTAAGTTCTGAACCACCCAGAGTTTAAGGGGAAAAGAAAGGCAAAACACACTGCAGAGAAAAAAAAAAATGGTCTCAGAACTCCTCTTTTCCCTCTATTGAGATGCATTAACACTTTGTGGGCCAGCTGTACTGTTATGGACCTGGTGGTTAGGTGCGCCAGGAATGACCTGATAGTTAAACACGGAATCAGGACGAGCTCTGGGAAAATAGGAACTCTGCTGACCGCAAACCCTACTCCTATCAACACAACTAGAAATAGCCGTGGAGCGTGCCTGACTCTGCCTAGACGCCTCTTCACAGCCTAAGAGCTAACTACCCCTAAAGAAAGGAAACAAAGCCTCACTTGCCTCAGAGAAATTTCCCCAAAGGTAAAAGCATCCCCCCACAAGTATTGACTGAGATAAGAGGAAATCACAAACACAGGATGAAATAGGCTTTAGCAAAGAGAGGCCAGTCTAACTAAACAGATTGAGGATAGAAAAGGGATCTTTGCGGTCAACACAAAAAGCTACAAAAACCACGCAGAGTGTGCAAAAAATACCCCCGCACCGACTCACGATGCGGTGGTGCCACTCTGCACCCCCAGAGCTTCCAGCTAGCCAGGTAGTTTCATGATAGCAAGCTGGACTAAAACTTAGCAAGAAAAACCATATGTACAAATGAGCAAGCAGGAACTTAGCTTGTGCTGGAGTAGACAGCTCCTCAGAAAGATCCAGGAAAGATCTGAACCAGTACTAGAACATTGACAGCTGGCATGGAGTAACGATCTGAGTGGAGTTAAATAGAGAATCCAGCCTAGCCCTAAACGAGGGCAGCTGGAGAAGGAATCTCAGAACCAGCAGCTCCACTCACAGCCACCAAAGGGAGTCCATGGACAGAACTCACCGAAGTACCATTCATGACCACAGGAGGGAGTTCGAGAACGGAATTCACAACAGATAATATCATGCAATAACCTCAGTGAAAGGGGACAACGACACTCCTGACTAGGTTGGAGCCTTTTCCAGCCTTTAACGGCTTGTTTGATGAAAGAGTATTTCATCACGTCCACCCACCCCATTAGCTTGAAGAAGGCTATTCCCGATAGGTGAAAGTGCGCCAATGTTCCTGACACACCCCTTTCCCTGAGCTGAGTCAAGAGTTCCATCAAGACTTCGCATCTCACCTGATCGCACCTATCAACAGGTCTTCTGTGAACTAATGAGCACCACTCGTCCCACGCCTTACCATAGACCTGCCAGGTAGCTGGTGTAACCAAAACACGGATCAATGGCATCATTGATTGGCTACCATGTCCAAAAGGATTGCTGGACACTGGACGCCTGATGGTTGCGCGTCGGGGAGGAGGGTTTTGAAGGCCTGCCAATTGGAAACAACAGAGAGTTAACAAGGATAATTGTCAACAGCCGACATTACTTTGGCATGACACCAGATGTTATGTTTTAAGCATAGCAATGCTAGGCGGCATAGAAGAGCGAGTAAAGGCAGGGATGCAGAAGACATGCTGTTTAAGCTCTTTGCGGTTCCCAGGTATTTAGTTAAAAATCTGGTTTCTGTTCTCTAGCTGCGTGCCCCAGAGCTCGACTGCTGCTACCGTTGTGAAGACTTCAAGCAGGGCTGGGTCGCAGTCCCAGCTGGCTGTGGTCCATAACGCTAGCAAGCTGCTATTGCACCATTGGTTCTTGTAGATTGCCACAAAATCATCTCTGACATTTCCTTCCGCTACTAGTCCTAGATCTTTGCTTAGCGTTTCTCATGACATGATGCATGTATGGCTGTTGTAGGAATTTAAGAATGTTCTCCAGACTAGCAAATCTTCCTTCGGTGTGCGAGTAAGTCTGATTCTATGGCCTGGCTGGGAGATGCCCTTCGTTGCCAGTGATAATTGGCGTGAAAAGGCTCTGTCCGCCGGCATTACGCATCAAGCGAAGTTGAGCAAACCTAGCAAGGACTGCATCTGTTGGAGGGTGACTTTTTTAGCTCCGAAGAAATCTTCTACCATTTGCAGAGTTTTTTGTAATTTATCCGCTGGTAATCTAAAAACCATCGCTTTGGTATCTATTTCGATGCCAAGGAAAGGCAGTATGTTACACGGGCCAACTGTTTTTTATGTTGAGAGTGGGAAACCAAAATGACTGGTTAGAAACTTAAATTTTTGGAGAAGGAAGGAGCAAAATTTAGAGTCTTTTGGTCCAACGAACAAGAAATCGTCGAGGAAATTAACCATCGAATTACTGTCAGTTTCGTAATGTACTACCCAGTCCAGGAAAGTACTGAAAAGCTCAAAATAGTGACAGAAAATGGAGCAGCCCATCAGTAGGCACAAGTCAAAGTAAAAAAGCTGGTCCACCCTGCAACATAGCAGGTGGAAGCACTCCAGGTATTAGGCGGAACACTGACTCTATGTCCGATTTTGCCAGCAAGGCACCAGGCCCAGCTGTGCATATGAGTTCGACTGCCCTGTCGAACGAAGCGTAAGTTACAGATGCTTCTTCCGGGAGTATCGCGTCATTAACCAAATCGCCTTTAGGGTATGAGAGGTGGTGTATTAGCCGATAGTTCCCGGGTTCTTTTTTGGAGACGATGCCTAAGGGTGAGATTCTGAAGTTCCTAAATGGCAACGATTTAAATGGGCCCGCCATCCTGCCTAGTCCTACCTCTTTTCAAATTTTTTGCCATATAATCTCGGAGAAATTGTGCGCCGATTTTAAATTATTCGCCGATGTCGGTGCGTGACTAAATTTGAAGGGGATAAAGAAACCGAATTTAAAGCCGTGATAAAGCCGCTGTGCCGCTTCCTTGTTGGGACAAAGGCTTAGCCAGGGGCCCATTGCAGTTACTTTCACCAGGGTTATGCCTTGTTGGCGCTGTGTTTGCTTTGCATGTACACCTTGCTGCAGGGTGTCCACCTCCACAGGATGAGCAGTCGGTGAAGGCTAGCTGATTGAGGTGTTGTCCTTGTGTCAGATGATTCGGCATGGCAAGTAAACTGGTGGACTAGCACACTGATTGTAGATGACAAATCACTCTCTCCCATGTTGCTTAAGACGTGGTGCTCACTGAGTTTGAAACACTTACCGCTGTCAGACGCAGGCCGAGTGTCTCCCAGGGGTGGAGGGACTCTGGCTCCAGCCATAGCAATCACTTGATGTTGGTAGGAATCCCAGGCAGTTGGAGATAGGGCTCACTGGCCGGTAGCCAATGGCGCAGCATGTGGTTGTTGGAGACAGCGTATGCCTGGGCAAGAGTAACTCCTCTGGCTCCCATTGTAGCCGTGCTTCGGATATGGCCAGTAGCCTGGGGAGATGAGGGTGAAAACCCCCAGCCGACAGCCAAAGACGGAGCATGTGACAGCGAGGGCTCGTCATGTGCCTAAGCCTGAGCGGTAACCGCAGGTGGTGTTGCTCTGGCCCTGGTATGGTTTTCAATGTCGAAGGGTCTTTGGGATCTTGGGGGTGACCGTCGTCTTCTACGGTACCGCCTTTCTTGGCTCTAGGAACTGTTGGATCATCCTGAAGTGGATGGGGAGCGCCATCTAGCGGATTGAGATCTGCGGTGGCACCTATGTGTGCTGCATTTGCGTCAATCGGGGGAATTAGAGGGAGGGCAAACTTGATGTTGGGAGTCTTCGGAGGGGCTGTGGCCAAAGGGAGCTAGCTGTGGGAACTAGGGAGTGTGGGCTGCACAGCGAAAGAATGGGTGAGGAGGTGGAGGGAGGCTCATGGGCTCACGCAGCACCCTGGATGGATGCTCGAGCCTGGAGGAGCGGGCCAGAACTGGGCGGAGCCTGCCCGGGCCATGCCGACCGGAGGGAAGTTAGGAGGTAATGGGCCTGGAGATGGGGCTCCATGCTGTTGAGGGGGGCCCGGGCTGGAGGCGCTTATTTGTGCGGCCAGTGCAGCGCAAGGAAATCTGTGGCAGTGGGCGGGGCTTCCCTGGCTTGCCCTGTGCTCTGTGCGGCAGAGCCAGCATGCAGGGCGGAAGTGGGTGTGGCTATGGCAGACCTCGCTGATGCCTGGGCAAGAGATGAGGCAGAGGACCGGAAGTGGCTGTTGCCCGCGTGTTAGCAGAGGATTAAGCCCGGCGTGAGTGTGCCTGGTGACCGGGCCCCTTGCCGCAAGCAGTGGCACCCAGCGACAGCCCCGCGATGCCCACTGTGCCCCCCGGAGCGGTGTATGAAGCAGCAGCATGGGCGTGGTGACTTGTAAGCGCTAGCTCCCCACCGACATGCAGACACTTGGGAGGGCGGCTAGAGTGCGCAGAGTGGCAGTGCTGCACCGTCGGTTGTAGGAGCACTGGTGGCTGAGGATGGGGCCGTGTGCCAAATCGGGGAGCGCGGATCTCCCGCCGGCACGGTAGTGGATGGAGGTGAGTCCACAGACAAAGGAGGGGGGACTGGTGGCCCTAGAGAGGGGGTAGTGGGAGTTTGGGAGAAACAGACCGGGGAGAAGTTAGGATAGGACGGAGCCACGGGTGATGATGAGGGGGCCTGAGAGGAGGCTAAGGAAATGTGAGAGGGCACAGGAAGGTGAGCACCTAGGCCAGAAATCAGGGATCGTAACCATTGCTCACCTTCTTGTGCTGCTCTCTGCCGCAGGGTCTCAATCATGGGGTCAGACATGGCTGCAGGGAGATCAGGGACAGCTTCCAGGGACAACAGCTTCCAGGAGGTCAGCCGGGGAGAAAGGGGAAGGTACTGACCCCGGGGCACCTGAATTTAACCCCTGAGGGTGTGGCCGGACGCCCCTTCCTCTTTCTTCCCATTGGTCAGCTGGGCATCCCAATTTGTGCATCACCTAGGGGGAGTAGTGGGAAGGGGGAATTGGCAATGCACAATTTCCTACTAGCTTTTCCTATAGGGGCTCTGCAGTCCGAGGCAAGTTCCCTACGCGGTACCGTGCCTGCCATAATGCTGTTGTCTGCACATCGGGTCGGTTATAGATAAAAAAAAGCTACTTTAATCAGCTGATGTTTGACCCCTGCTGGTTGTGAAATGAAGCCATATCGTCGTTCTATATCACTTGTTCTTATTAGGGAATCTGCATGATAAGATTTAGTTTAAAAATACATTATTTTATATATATTTGTTTTCTCATCAATCTAAAAATTTTGCTTTTTTATGTATCTTTTATCTTAAGCAAGTATCACATTACATATTTCAATTATACAGGAACTTGTACAATATTTGCAGTATTAGGGTTTATTCTCTTCCAAGCATTTGTTACATACAGAACATCAATATGGTCTTAGTAACATAACAAAGATGTAAAAGAGACTGACTAGTTAACATAGATTATACAAGGATTACAAGCCTTTATTTCACAATGGTAATCTCAGAAAAAGGAAATACATTTAGAAACAAACATAAATGTAATTCTGTATTCATTAATGCTAACATATATTTTAGCAACAAATTTCCCTAAGGTTGGTAAGAGATTTAAGTACACACATCTTAGACCTACTTCCATCATTCTGTGCACTATTTTACATCCTAGTGTCTATTAGTCATAATATGGTAATATCATATGAATCAAATATTAATAGTGAATTGTTAAATAATATTACCACCATGTTTTATATCTTGTGTCCCTAATGCTATGTAAGCTGTTTATGATGTTCTACTGTACCATCACCTATACTTTTCACCTTAATCTTTATTATTTTTCCAAGTTCACATTACACTATTTTAACTATTTAAGTTCAATATTATGCTTTCCAATCCTTACATAATTATTGATTTTGTATCAAGGGTTGACTGGACAATTGTGTGCAAGGATAGAGTTAAGGTTCATGTCAAGTGGGGCCTAAAGCCTCTCCATTAAGTGCAGTAGTAATTAAAACCTAAATTCATTAGGAAGATTTACTATGTTAAATGCATCAGAATTCTGGCACAATTGTCCATATTTTTTCATTATCTTGCTTAACATGGAGCACAGCTTTGCTGGGAAAGATGCTAAATATTATGCAATGCTGTGAGCCAATAAATGAAACAAAAAAATGGCATAAACTTAGATTAGACTAAAGATGCAACAAATTTTGCAAACAGGATTAGCCACTGTGATGAAAGAGACCATTTGAGAATGTCTAATCTGAGTTAGCATTTTTGCAAATATTTGTTTTATCTAAGCATCTCCATAGATTCATCAAGACAACCACTATCTATATAAGGGAAAGTGTAGATACACAGACAGAAGAGAGCATCTGTGCAAAAACAATATATGAACCCTTTGCAAACCAATAGCTCATCATAATGCACAATTCCACCTGCTTTGGAGGTTGATTTGGACCCCCTTACATCTGGGGTACTGTGCGACAGCACAGAGTACACCAATGGTATGTCAACAGCTGGAGAGAGTTCTACTATTAAGATACCATCTGTTCAGAAGCTTAAATGAGTGTGATGCCCCCAAAAATGGCTGTCTCTGTCTTACACGATCTGTCAATTATGTGAGTTGCTGTATTATACAATTACAGATGTATTTCTGGGTTTGGTTCCTCCAGAGAAAAGGGATAATTTTCTATTTTTGTCAACAAAAATTTCTGTCTAACGTTTTGATTGTGATGTATCACATACTGTACACTTCTTAGCCTTGTAAACTTATATCTAATTTATTGTGGCTCATTCAGATGCCTAACAACTGTGCTTTTTGATTAATTATTGTCCAGAAACAAATTACAGCATACTTTTGTAAATGAAAAAAACTTTGGAAAAAAGTTATCATGAGAAAGGAAATACATAACGATGAAAGTTTGAAATATTTGATAATAGAGTACATTGAATAAGTCAATTTCATACCATAGTAATTATAGAAAATTTTGTGCTAAAAATCTCATGTGTTTTTTCATAAATTTCACAAGCCATTATGCTGTTCACATTTCATGTATTGCACATTTCCTTGCTTTAGCACAATAAACTTGAGTGCAGCCATTATCTATTTGCTAATTTCATACCATAAACATGATTTATACTAAATATATAAAGTATTATTGCAATAATTTGCACTAATTTCAATTTCAATCTAACAGAATTTTTTTAGTAATCACAATTCAAATTACTTAATGAACTTTAAGAGCTACAATTTTCAGATTTTTAGCCAACTGTATCAATTATCTTCATATAAACTCATTCTTTTCTATTCCAAATTCCAAACAAAAATGTATTTGTGCTTAACTGATAAACACAATACACAGTACAGAAAAAACTTTAAAATCTCCCAACATATAAACAAAAAATGAAATAAAAGAAAAACAATTGTGTCCTATTTCACAAGCAAAATTTCATAAATCTTAATATTCATGAATCCAAGGCTCAAGGCAAGACCTGCCCATCATATGTGTTTGGTTTATAGTTATACCTTGTGGCTTTTTTAGTCATACCATTAAATCTTTTGATTTTTACTTTCGTTGCAATGCGAAAAAAGAAACCCTTGCTTTCCAGGTGATCATACAAGTCTAAAAACCTGGGACTGTATATCCATATGTCTAAAAACAAATGCCCATCTTACTAGCTATCAGCATGGACATTTTATGGTCGTGATTTATGCAGAAAGAAAATCCATCTGGCTTTTGGGTCTGTAGATGCAAAATGGTGAAATTTACCACAACGTGCAAAACTTAAAATATCACTGTTTTTTGGTCATTTAAAAGCAATCCTTCTGTGCAGGCATTATACTTATGATCGCACGCCATCTGATGTGTTACGTGCTTACATGGAAGCACTTCACCATCAGTTAGGAAGCAGTGTTAGCCGACAGCATTTTTAATCTCTGGATGCATGGGTGATTAAGTGCTGGGACAAAACGTGTCAGCTGGGATGTGATTGTGAGAATATATTTCATGTGAATCTCTAAAAGTGATGCAAGATCTGAGGAGAAGCAAAATCCAGCAAAATTATCTTTGAAAAAAATCGCTTTTATTAGAATACGTTAAAATGCATGTAGAAAAAAATTAATCTAACATCATAGGAAAAGGAAATGCATTTCATCCACAAGCTTTAGTAGTTAATCCAATAACTAGAGTCTGTTTTCCTATTGTGTTGGATGATTTTTCTTTTCTATATGGATTTTAACATGTTCTAATAAAAGTGATTTATTTTTAAGGATCATCTTGTTGGATTTTGCTTCTAAGATTTTGCAGTACTAACAAGTCTCAGTGCAATTGTTTCATTCTTCAGGTGAGCTGACCTTCCCTTCTGTTTCTTATAAAAGAGAGGCTTAAACTTTTTAACATGGTGCTGGTTTACTATTTCACCATTATACACACATATTAGATCAGGAGCGGAATCAAATAAAGGAGGGCCTCTAGGCAAGAAAAATATAAGGACCCCTAACAGTCCAGTAGCTCATCATAATGCACAATTTTATCTACCTTGGAGGTGGAAATTGGCCCCCTTAGGTCCCTGTGCAGCTATACAGGTTTCACCAATAATATGTTTCCCTTGGAATAAATAACTGTTCTCCAAATTATTGGACGGCCGACATCTGTGTCCCAACTGCTCGCAAACAGGAATGTTTTGCCCACAGAACAAGAAAACTGGGCTACTGAATTTCAGCCATTTGATTAAGTTGGAAGAGATTTCAAGAGATGATGTTCGGAAGAGTCGGGAGACCCTCATACACATTAGATGATCAAGAGACCCCATTAAATTGTATCTAATATGTTCATAGACCTTATATTCCAGTATATTTATAATAATTTTAAATCAGTCTATATACTATGGTAAACTTTATGGAGCTAGGGTTATCTAACATAAATGGCTTCTTTTATGTAGGTCAAAAGTTTGCTTATTACATTTTTTTAATTTATGGTGGAGCCTGATTCTTTTTCATTTCCAGTCTAGCAAAGTGAATAATGTGCATAATAGGTACAGTAATTGATAAGGTAATTGATCTCATTATTAGTTAAACCATCCATATTAATTGATGGCAACATTATTCTATTGTTCCTCTCAAATGTCTGCATACATAAGGTAGTGATATATTGGTAGATAGATTTCTGATGATGAGTAGTGACTTCCATCACATGTGCATTAGACGGTGGCCTCATAAATTACACAAATCTCAATTATATTTCTTTGATACATGATCTAATTTGTATAAGTCATTAGCAACAAAGCAAAACCACACACCTGGGACTGGTATGGAGGGACATGACCTCCTCTACACTATAAGCAACATTTGGTACTTCGGTAAAACTCTCCATTACAGAAGGGATTGCCTATAAATGCATTGAATTACCAAAACAAGAATATGAAACAATTTTTTCTTATAAATCCAAAAAAAGGAATATCCATGTGCTTCTGAATAAATGCCATAATTTCGCACTTGCACTGAAACATAGTTTTGGTACAGCTTACGTGAGCTAAAACATAAAATATTCTTACATTTAGGAAAATATATAGTTAAATGGTGCTTTTTTATTATTCATAGTACAAGTTTTTTTAAAACCTAACCATTAATGTGCTGGCATAATTTTTACAAAAACTGGAAAGTGTGAATACAGAATTAGAGAAGCACAATAACAAAGTAGGTATTTTATCTCCATATTTCTTTAAACAAAACTGTAGAAACTAATGTCCTTATTCATCAAAGTGTTTATGACAGAAATTGACGTGAAATCACTTTGGAATGTTACAAAAGTCACGAGGTTGCACAAAATTTGTGATTTTTAGTGTTTTGTTTTCACTTCAGTTTTGGACAGTTATGCCAACATGGATGGCGCTGGGATGTTATGGGGGTGGAATGGAGCATGGCGATGCCTGCTAATCTAAACTCACAACAAGCTGTGGTGTACCTTACACCACAAATCTTGCTCCTAGCTTAAAATTTTAATTGAGGCAGACAGAGGCACACCCCAAAAATAAAATGCACCTGCTTCATTAGGTGGCATGGTGGCCAACATGTCCCCTCATTGAGATTGACATGAACAATGCCATTATTGATGAATCAGGGCCTGAAACTAATGTTTCAAGGAGAAATTGATGCAGCGCTGAAAGACTGGTCTACAATCTTGTATGAAATAGCAAAAAAAACAGGAATCATAAAGAATTTAGCATTTATCTAAAAAAAAATTAAGTTATTTTAGTTGTAATAAAGGGTTGTTTGTTTTGCATGAACGTTGCATGCATTTCCAGTAGAAGAAATAAATACCATTACTGCAGGATTACATTCACTTATCCATGAAATAGAGCAATGCTTTATGATAAATTGATAGAAGTAAGTTTCCTTAATATTTAAAGAAAATGAATGCAACTTTTGGTCACTCATTATACCTGTTCATAGTAAATGAATGCAGTATAATTATTTCAAAAAAGTGAATAATATTTGGGAACATTATTGTTTCTTAAGATATTTTTTTTAAAGGAAATTCAGAAACAATCCTTGTCGGTATGAACTACAGAAGAACTGTAAGGGACATCAATTGTTGTTTTCAGTTAACTGTCTTTCTCTTTGTAAACTGTATATAAAGTAATGAGTGTCTTCCTAGCCTCCAGAAGAATGGACAGATAACTTCTTTCAGCCGCTACATGGCTTTCAAAGAAGCTGAAAGAGACTGAATATAAGCACAAGTTTTTATGACATTACAGTGCATATATTCATTCTTTTTGAGATTTGTTGAGCACTTTTCAGCTGGTTCCAGGTGAAAATATCCTGAAAAAGATGTTGCATGTACATACCCTAAGTTGGTTCAAATATATTGATAGCAACCGCAAAATCCTACTATTATCTTATAGTGTCAATGACATTAAAATAATATCTTTCAAAGTAATACATTGTTAAACATGAAATCAGTACCCAATATTGATGTAGAAAAATGTTGAAAAATACATTATTAAAGGGGTGTTCTTGGACAATTAATCATTATGTGGTCCATCATCCAACAACTCCACTGATCATCTGATAAAAGGGTCAGCAATGCAGTGGAACTTACACAGGTTTGCACATTGTGAACTGGCTGTAAATGGTACTAAAACATTCACAAAGTAAGTGAACAGGAGAGAGCTGCAATAACATTTATCTCCACAGCAAAATATATGGAGCTTTTATGGTGCAGCTTCAGTTCCTTCAATCAGCTGATCATAGGAGGAGATGGAATTTGGATCCCCAGCAATTTGACCATGATTACTTACAGAGCCATGTAAAATTTTGGGCACCCTTTGTTAAATTTACTGTTATTGTAAACAGTTAAGCAAGATGAAGATTAAATGATGTCTAAAAGACCTAAAGTTAAAGATGACAAATTTCCTTAGTATTTTAGGAAAAAAAAAAAAATTTGCCATGTTTTACATTTTATAAGTTACAAAAATGGGCCAATGCAAAAGTTTGGACACCCTTGGAGATTTTTTGCTTAGATAACTTTGATCAAATTTTCAGACTGTCATTAGCATGTTAGGGTTATTGCTTGTTCACTATCATCGCTAGCAAAACATTTTTGTATCCCAGATCACAGGATCATGGACATGAGATTACTTGTATAAAAGGGCAATTTCAAATCTCAGAGAGACAGAAGTATCTGGGAGTATAAGCTGATGACGACCTTTGACACTCTCAGTGCAGGAATGAATGTGTCGCATGGATTTGTCTTTTTACATCAATTAAGGAATTTGCTCCTAAGACCTTGTGGGGGCATCACAACACAGAATCAGACCCCAATCAGAGGACAATCAAACATTCACACTCCTTATCTATGAACTGTTCCAATATTTATGGACAGAAATGTTTATCATTCTCCCATAATGGTAGTTCTGCTTCATGTCACCTGTCTTATCTATGACATTATTTCTGTGCTGTGTTGTGCATAAATATGTGATTCTTCAGATTTTATATTAGCCTTTGCCTGATGAAGGGACCTGAGTAGTCTTGAAAGCTTGCAATTTGTTACCATCTTTTCAGTTAGCCATTAAAAGGTATCAACCACTGAGGACTCTCAATTCTAAATATTTCTCTATCTACTGGCTAACAAGGTACAAAAATATATATCTTTCCTGTAGCAAAAGCCAGGCGATGCAAATTTCCCTGCTTTACAGAAACCATGCCTCCTCTAACCTTGTGCCAAAAAAACAAAGCCAGAGGTTCTTCTTAGCAGTTGTCAAACACTTTAAAAATGCAATTGGTGCAAGCCCACAAAGCAACATTTTCAAGTTATCCTGCCCTCAGTTTAAAATGTAATTACGAAATGGCAGCCAACAGGAATAGTGGAGGACAAGACGTGGTCTAAAAGACCAAGCTAAATTTCAGTGACAGCTCCTCTTAGGATCGCTAGAGAAGCAAATCAGAACCCATGATTGACTGCAAAACACCTTCAAAAAGATTTAGCGAACTCTGGATATGTTCTGCTATTCAAAGACACCTGAACAAATATGGCCTTCATGGAAGAGTCATCAGAAGAAAACCTCTCCTGCATCCTCACCATAAAATTCATGTCATAAGTATGCAAAAGAACATCTAAACAAGCCAAGTGCATTTTGGAAACAAGTCCTGTGAATTGATGTGGCTAAATTAGCACTCTATGGCCATAATTACCAAAAGTATATGTGGAAAAAAAGGGCACAAAATTGCCAGAAAAGAAAATTTCTCCAACCATTAATCATGTATGTGGATCAATCTTGCTTTGCACTGGGAGCGGGAAGAATGGAGTCAATGAAATTCCAGCAAATTCTTGATGCAAACATAACACCATAACACCATCTTATGGTGTTCTTGATGCAACATAACACCATCTGCAAAAAAGTTGAACTTGAAATGAGGATGGGTTGGACAAATGAATAATTATCCTAAACACATGTCAAAATTCACAATAGACTACCTCTAAAAGCACCAGTTGAAGGTTTTACAATGGCCCTCACAGTCCCCTGATCTGAACATGATTGAAAATCTGTGGTTAGACCTCAAAATAGCAGTGCATGCAAGACGACCCAGGAATCTCACAGAATTTGCCAAGAAAGTATGGATGAAAGTCCCTAAAACAAGAATTCAAATGAAAGGATATTTGTGGATGGTTTTCGCCCTGCTAGATGAACTGAGGCATCAGGGCAGAAACCATCACAAATATCCTTTAATTTGATTTCTAATGGTCACTGACTGACTTGTGGATCTGCTGCAGCAGATGCTCACATTCCACGCTTTTTCAACAAATATATCAGGTTTGTTTAATTTAATACATATTTTTTATATTGGATAAGATGATATTTCTCCTACAGTACCTTGATCCCTTAAACAAGAATTGAAAGACTCTTGGCTGGCTACAAAAAGCATTTATAAGCTGTGGTACTTGCAAAAGGGGGTGCTACAAGGTACTAACCATGCAGGGTGCCCATATTTTTGCATCAGCCCATTTTCCTTCTTGTAATTTTTAAAATATGAAAGATTATTTTATATTTTTTTGCCTAAACTTTTTTTTGGCCCTCAACTTTAGGACTTTAGAGATAATTTCATCTTCAACTTGCTTAACTACTCACAGTTCCCAGTCATTTTGAACAGGGGTTGCAAAACTTTTACATGTCACTGTAGCCTATGAATTGATTACCAATATTGAAGTCCCAAAAAAGCCCTTTAAAAATGATGTATTTGTGCTTAAAACTGTAATCAAGAAATTTGATGGGATCATACAATATGACAGGTATGAAACATTCACTGTTTTAATCTAATTGACAATTTACAACATGTATTATGGATATAGCTTCTATGGTTAAAACATGTCCTTACATGATTATAATTTATTATTTCCTTTTTATGTGTTTTATTATAAAATATTCCACCCAAGGCACGAACAAACAGGGGACAGAACTTGGCTCTTATAAGAAAAAAAAGGGGGATTGTGGTTTCTCATTTTTTTTTTCTACATAAACAATAACTAAAAATACATTGTTATTTTCCCCACTTTACCAACAATGTTTTCTTGTTTTTAATATTTCAAACATCATTTTATGAAAACTATAAAAAGTTATATAATTGTACAATTTTGTTAGTAAACAATTTAATTGATCCCATGAAAATATGAAAAAAAATTAAAGAAAATCCTGGGCTCTGCAAAATTATTTCAAAATACTTAAATTTGCAAAAGCTGAGCAGGTGGAAAGAAATATCTAAAATTTAACAACCAAAAAAAAACCTATAGGTGCCTAAGCTGAAATTTTATGCATCTCCAAACCAAACAATTGTGTTTCCTCTTACAACTTCAGTAATCTCACAGTTTAATTTGTTGAGTCGTCCATCTAGTATAAACAACGATTCCTTGGAGGGAGTCATTAAGTACTGTCCGAAGAGACCGCTCTCAATGATGATACGATTTTTTGGGCTCCAAGGCCATTCCTCTAGTTTCATTGGTTCTTTAAGGCTCTTTATCATTTTCACTTTTCCGGATGAGAGCTCAACAAAAAGAACATCAGTTTGTGTACTGGAGCTTGCATAGACATTGTATTGATGAGCTTCTATGAAAGATGATTGAAAGGCCACATCCGATATATGCAAGTTAGTATGAATATCAAATAAGTCCTGGATTTCTCCTTGAATTGTTATTAGCTGTGCTCTCATGATTCCTTTAATATCATCAATGCTCACAAGGTAGTGGCCATCAGGAGACACATAAGGAGTACCAGTCACATCTTTGTTATATCCAATAACAGCATCAGTTACACCATCAACTATTACTTGTGGAAGAGTTGCTCCAGTTGTATCCGGCTTACAGTGGATAAAGTAATATCCTCCAAGGTGAGTATAGGCCATAGACTGGGGGATGCAATTATAGTCTTTTAAGCTTACTGTCTTGATATAAGACATGGTCTCTAAATCAATTTTTAGAATAGCTTGCTCGTCTTTATGAAGGATGAACCCAAACCTGAAAGCAAAGATAGATAGTTTGAAGTATTAAATAAATGTTCAACCTTTCAGTATAAGCTTAAAAGCATTATGCAGAATAAATTGTAAAAAAACATAAGTAGACTGAAGCAGTATGTTTTAATAATATTAATTCATTATATATCTTACAATCCACAGTCTTTTATTAAGTGACCAATTAAGCTATTTAGGACAAATATTGTTGTGCACATCATTATATTCACCACACAGTATATAGTATTTCTTAAAGATATGTCCTTGTCTACAAAGTAAAGTAGGATGTAAGGTTTTTACAGGAAAGTGTGCTGTTACCTCAACTATTAATACCTGAAGTCTTAATGTTTTTCATCACTACAACATAATGACAGGGTACGAGTAATGGATTTTCTCTTTGTGAAACATTCTTCAGAGGTTTTCTGTGCATGCTGTCAGTAGCTTTAGCATATGATGGTTGAGCTATATGTTGTGAAAATGTGTGAACACAAAGAGAAAAATATTTTGTAATATTTATATTAAACTGAAAAAAAGTATTTCTTGCATGCTGTACAAAATAAGACTATAAATGCAGTTGTGCTTTATTAATCAATTGTTTTTGATACATAAAGTAACACCCGATGCATCATGGTTTCACTGAACCAAACATAAAAACCATATGGATGTTTTTTGCTAAAGGAACATATCAGTAGAACTATTAAGGACCTGGATGACATATCAAGAATATAGGATGTCAAAAAATAATACAATATGTCCATTTGCATATGGTTTTGACAGTATTCTGACATTCGGTATGCTTACATTGCATAATATAGTTGTGTGAAAAAGTGTTTGCCCCATCCTGATTTCCTATTCTTTTGCATTTTTGTCACACTTAAATGTTTTAGATCACCAAACAAAGATAAATAATAGACAAAGATAACACAAGTGAACACAAAATGCTGTTTTAATTGGTCTTTATTATTAAGGGAAAAAATAAATTCAAACCTACAGGGCCCTGTAAAAAAAGCGAGTGACCCCCGGTAAAACAATAATTAACTGTGGTTTATCACATCTTTGGGAAGCCAAGTTCAAATTCCCTAGCCACAGGCATGCCTGATTACTGCCACACCTATTTTCAATCAAGAAATCACTTAAATACGGCTTGCCTGACAAAGTGAAGAAGAATATAAGATCCTCAAAAGCTAGACATTAAGCTCCAAAGAAATTCTGGAACTAATGAGCAACAATGTAATTAAGATCTATCAGTCTAGAAAAGGTTGCAAATACATTTCTAAAGCTTTGGGACTCCAGCAAGCCACAATGATAGCCATTATTCACAAATGTCAAAAGCACTGAATAGTGGTGTATTTTCCCAGAAGTAGCCAGCTGATCAAAATAACCTCTAGAAAGCCGCGATGACTCATCCAAGAGGTCAGAAAAGATGCCACAATAACATCCAAAGAACTGCAGGCCTCACATGCCATAGCTAAGGCCAGTATGTTGTGAATTAGACTTTTTTGGCTCCCTCTAGTGGTTACTAGTGATATGACTCTGGGATTTTCTTCCCTCTGTCTGCACCCAGCTGGGTCGTTACTTCAGGGGTTTTGCTATATAAACCTCCTGGAACCTTAGTCCAGTGCCTGGCATCGGTGTTATCAGACACATTCTGTTTGCTCCTGTTTGCTGGTCCTGGTTCGTGTTAAATTAAGCTAAGTCTTGCTTCTTTGTTTTTTGGGTTATTTGTTTGCTATCATTTTTGTCCAGCTTGTACTAAATGTGATTCCTGACCTTGCTGGAAGCTCTAGGGGGCTGGTGTTCTCCCCCCGGGCCATTAGACGGTTCGGGGGTTCTTGAATTTCCAGTGTGGATATTTTTGATAGGATTTTTTGCTGACCATATAAGTTATCTTTCTATATTCTGCTATTAGCTAGTGGGCCTCTCTTTGCTAAATTCCTAGCTCATTCTTATGTTTGTCTTTTCCTCTTATCTCACCGTTATTATTTGTGGGGGGCTTCTATCCAACTTTTTGGGGTATTTCCTCTGGAGGCAAGAAAGGTCTTTCTTTTCCCTTCTAGGGGTAGTTAGCTCTCCGGCTGGCGCGAGACGTCTAGGATCAACGTAGGAACGTTCCCCGGCTGCTGGTATTTGTGGTGCTAGGATTAGTTATATGGTCAGCCCAGTTACCACTGCCCTATGAGCTGGTTTTCTGTATTTACTGACTTAGCATTATTCCTGAGACCCTCTGCCATTGGGGTCATAACAGTATGCCAGGCCAATATTGAATGTTTAAAGCATTGCAGAAGTGGGATAATAAGAAAGGAAATTCTGAGTTTTTTTTTTTTCCTTCCTTCTCTGCCTCCCCTTTACCTTTGAGTGGCGTGTGCTTGCTGCAGACATGAATGTGCAGACCTTGATTACAAGTGTTGACCAGCTGGCAGCTCGTGTGCAGGGTATACAAGATTTTGTTACCAGTAGTCCTATGTCTGAACCTAAAATACCTATTCCGGAATTGTTTTCTGGAGATCGATTTAGGTTTAGGAATTTCAAGAATAATTGTAAATTGTTTCTTTCTCTGAGACCCCGTTCATCTGGAGATTCTGCTCAGCAAGTTAAAATTGTTATTTCTTTTTTACGGGGCGACCCTCAGGATTGGGCTTTCTCGCTAGCGCCAGGAGATCCGGCATTGGCGAATATTGATGCGTTTTTTCTGGCGCTCGGATTGCTTTACGAGGAACCCAATCTTGAAATTCAGGCAGAAAAAGCCTTGCTGGCTATTTCTCAGGGTCAGGATGAAGCTGAAGTGTATTGCCAAAAATTTAGGAAATGGTCCGTGCTTACTCAGTGGAATGAGTGTGCTCTGGCCGCAAATTTCAGAAATGGCCTTTCTGAAGCCATTAAGAATGTGATGGTGGGTTTCCCCATTCCTACAAATCTGAATGATTCTATGGCGCTTGCTATTCAAATTGACCGGCGTTTGCGGGAGCGCAAAACCGCTAATCCTCTGGTGGTGTTGTCTGAACAAACACCTGATTTAATGCAATGTGATAGAATTCAGACTAGAAATGAACGGAAAAATCATAGACGTCAGAATGGGTTGTGTTTTTACTGTGGTGATTCTACACATGTTATATCAGCATGCTCTAAACGCCTAACAAGGGTTGTTAGTCCTGTCGCCATTGGTAATTTGCAACCTAAATTTATTTTGTCTGTGACTTTGATTTGCTCTTTGTCTTCTTACCCTGTTATGGCGTTTGTGGATTCAGGTGCCGCCCTGAGTCTTATGGATCTGTCATTTGCCAAGCGCTGTGGTTTTGTTCTTGAACCGTTAGCAAATCCTATTCCTCTTAGAGGTATTGATGCTATGCCATTGGCGGAAAATAAACCGCAGTTTTGGACGCAGGTGACCATGTGCATGACTCCTGAACATCGGGAGGTGATTTGTTTTCTTGTTCGGCATAAAATGCATGATTTGGTCGTTTTGGGTCTGCCATGGTTACAGACCCACAATCCAGTCCTGGATTGGAAGGCAATGTCTGTGTCAAGTTGGGGCTGTCAGGGAATTCATGCTGATTCCCCGCCGGTGTCTATTGCTTCCTCTACTCCTTCGGAAGTTCCTGAGTATTTGTCTGATTATCAGGATGTATTCAGTGAGTCCAGATCCAGTGCTCTGCCTCCTCATAGGGACTGTGACTGCGCCATAGATTTGATTCCAGGTAGTAAATTTCCTAAGGGAAGATTATTTAATCTGTCAGTACTTGAGCATGCCGCAATGCGTTCATATATCAAGGAGTCTCTGGAGAAGGGGCATATCCGTCCATCCTCTTCCCCTCTTGGTGCGGGATTCTTTTTTGTGGCTAAGAAGGACGGATCTTTGAGACCTTGTATTGACTATCGGCTACTGAATAAAATCACTGTAAAATTTCAGTATCCTTTGCCTCTCTTGTCGGACTTGTTTGCATGGATTAAGGGTGCCAAGTGGTTCACCAAGATAGATCTTCGTGGTGCATACAACCTTGTGCGCATTAAGCAAGGTGATGAATGGAAGACTGCATTAAATACGCCCGAAGGTCATTTTGAGTACTTGGTGATGCCTTTTGGGCTTTCTAATGCTCCCTCAGTATTTCAGTCCTTTATGCATGATATTTTCCGGAAGTATCTGGATAAATTTATGATTGTTTATCTGGACGATATTCTGGTTTTCTCTGAAGATTGGGACTCACATGTGGAGCAGGTCAGGATGGTGTTTCAGGTTTTGCGTGAGAATGCCTTGTTTGTTAAAGGCTCAAAGTGTCTCTTTGGAGTACAGAAAGTTCCCTTTTTGGGGTTTATTTTTTCCCCTTCTGATGTGGAGATGGACCCAGTCAAGGTCCGAGCTATTCATGAGTGGACTCAACCCACGTCAGTTAAGAGTCTTCAGAAGTTCTTGGGTTTTGCTAACTTCTACCGTCGTTTTATCGCTAATTTTTCTAGCGTTGTTAAACCTTTGACGGATATGACCAAGAAAGGTTCTGATGTTGCTAACTGGGCTCCTGCAGCCATTGAGGCGTTCCAGGAGTTGAAGCGCCGGTTTACTTCGGCGCCTGTTTTGTGCCAGCCTGATGTCTCACTTCCCTTTCAGGTCGAGGTGGATGCTTCTGAGATTGGGGCAGGGGCCGTTTTGTCACAGAGAGGCCCTGGTTGCTCGGTAATGAGACCATGTGCTTTCTTCTCTAGGAAGTTTTCGCCTGCTGAGCGGAATTATGATGTGGGCAATCGGGAATTACTGGCCATGAAGTGGGCATTTGAGGAGTGGCTTCATTGGCTCGAGGGTGCTAAGCATCGTGTGGTGGTCTTGACTGATCACAAAAATTTGATGTATCTCGAGTCTGCTAAACGCTTGAATCCTAGACAGGCCCGCTGGTCATTGTTTTTCTCCCGTTTTGACTTTGTGGTCTCGTATTTACCAGGTTCAAAGAATGTGAAAGCTGATGCTCTTTCAAGGAGCTTTGTGCCTGACTCTCCTGGAGTCACAGAACCTGTTGGTATTCTTAAAGGAGTTATTTTGTCAGCCATTTCTCCTGATTTGCGACGTGTGTTGCAGAGATTTCAAGCTGGTAGACCTGACTCTAGTCCACCTGACAGACTGTTTGTTCCTGATAAGTGGACCAGCAGAGTCATTTCCGAGGTTCATTCCTCGGTGTTGGCAGGTCATCCGGGAATTTTTGGCACCAGAGATCTGGTGGCTAGGTCATTTTGGTGGCCTTCCTTGTCACGGGATGTACGGTCATTTGTGCAGTCCTGTGGGACTTGTTCTCGAGCTAAGCCTTGCTGTTCCCGTGCCAGCGGGTTGCTCTTGCCCTTGCCTGTCCCGAAGAGGCCTTGGACACATATTTCCATGGATTTCATTTCTGATCTCCCGGTGTCTCGGGGTATGTCTGTCATCTGGGTGGTATGTGATCGCTTTTCAAAAATGGTCCATTTGGTGCCTTTGCCTAAGCTGCCTTCCTCTTCCGATCTGGTTCCTGTGTTCCTTCAGAATGTGGTTCGTTTACACAGCATTCCTGAGAATATTGTGTCTGACAGAGGATCCCAGTTTGTTTCCAGGTTCTGGCGATCCTTTTGTGCTAGGATGGGCATTGATTTATCGTTCTCGTCTGCCTTTCATCCTCAGACTAATGGACAAACTGAGCGAACTAATCAGACTCTGGAAGCTTACTTGAGGTGTTTTGTTTCGGCAGATCAGGATGATTGGGTGACCTTCTTGCCGTTGGCTGAGTTTGCCCTAAATAATCGGGCTAGTTCCGCTACTTTGGTTTCGCCATTTTTCTGCAACTCTGGTTTCCATCCTCATTTTTCCTCGGGACATGTGGAGCCTTCTGACTGTCCTGGAGTAGATTCTGTGGTGGATAGGTTGCAGCAGATCTGGAATCATGTGGTGGACAACTTGAAGTTGTCACAGGAGAAGGCTCAGCGTTTTGCCAACCGCCGCCGCGGTGTGGGTCCCCGACTTCGTGTTGGGGATTTGGTGTGGCTGTCTTCTCGATTTGTTCCTATGAAGGTCTCCTCTCCTAAATTTAAGCCTCGCTTCATCGGTCCTTACAAGATTTTGGAAATCCTTAATCCTGTGTCCTTTCGCTTGGATCTTCCGGTTTCGTTTGCCATTCACAACGTGTTCCATAGGTCTTTGTTACGACGCTACGTTGTGCCTGTGGTTCCTTCTGCTGAGCCTCCTGCTCCGGTGTTGGTTGAGGGCGAGTTGGAGTACGTGGTGGAGAAGATCTTGGATTCTCGTCTCTCCAGGCGGAGGCTTCAGTATTTGGTCAAGTGGAAGGGTTATGGTCAGGAGGATAATTCCTGGGTGGTTGCCTCTGATGTGCATGCGGCCGATTTGGTTTGTGCCTTTCACGCTGCTCATCCTGATCGCCCTGGTGGTCTTGGTGAGGGTTCGGTGACCCCTCCTTAAGGGGGGGGTACTGTTGTGAATTAGACTTTTTTGGCTCCCTCTAGTGGTTACTAGTGATATGACTCTGGGATTTCCTTCCCTCTGTCTGCACCCAGCTGGTCGTTACTTCAGGGGTTTTGCTATATAAACCTCCTGGAACCTTAGTCCAGTGCCTGGCATCGGTGTTATCAGACACATTCTGTTTGCTCCTGTTTGCTGGTCCTGGTTCGTGTTAAATTAAGCTAAGTCTTGCTTCTTTGTTTTTTGGGTTATTTGTTTGCTATCATTTTTGTCCAGCTTGTACTAAATGTGATTCCTGACCTTGCTGGAAGCTCTAGGGGGCTGGTGTTCTCCCCCCGGGCCATTAGACGGTTCGGGGGTTCTTGAATTTCCAGTGTGGATATTTTTGATAGGATTTTTTGCTGACCATATAAGTTATCTTTCTATATTCTGCTATTAGCTAGTGGGCCTCTCTTTGCTAAATTCCTAGCTCATTCTTATGTTTGTCTTTTCCTCTTATCTCACCGTTATTATTTGTGGGGGGCTTCTATCCAACTTTTTGGGGTATTTCCTCTGGAGGCAAGAAAGGTCTTTCTTTTCCCTTCTAGGGGTAGTTAGCTCTCCGGCTGGCGCGAGACGTCTAGGATCAACGTAGGAACGTTCCCCGGCTGCTGGTATTTGTGGTGCTAGGATTAGTTATATGGTCAGCCCAGTTACCACTGCCCTATGAGCTGGTTTTCTGTATTTACTGACTTAGCATTATTCCTGAGACCCTCTGCCATTGGGGTCATAACACAGTATTCATGACTCCACCATAAGAAAGAGACTGGGCAAAAATGGCCTGCATTGCAGAGCTCCAAGATGAAAATCACTGCTGAGCAATAAGAACATAAAGGCTTGTATCATTTTTGCCAAAAACATCTTGATGATCCCCAAGACTTTTGGGAGAATACTCTGCGGACTGACAAGATAAAAGATATACTTTTTGGAAGGTGTATATCTCATTACATCTGGTGTAGAATTAACACAGTATTTCAGAATAGGATCATTATACCACTACCAGTATACCAGTAAATTATGATGGTAATAGTGTGATGAGCTGGGGCTGTTTTGCTGCTTGGAAGGCTTGCTGTGGTAAATGGAACCATTAATTCTGCTGTCCTCCAACAAATCCTGAAGTAGAATGTCCGTTTGTGACCCTAAGTTGAAGCACACTTTGGTTATGCAGAAGGACAATAATCCCAAAAATACTAGCAGGTATTCCTCTGAATGGCTTAAGAAAAACAAAATTAAGACATTGGAGTGCCTAGTCAATGTCCTGACCTTAACCAAATTGAGATGCTGAGGCATGACCTTGAAAAGCAGGTTCATGCTCAGAAACCCTTCAATGTAGCTGAATTACAGCAATTATGCAAAGATAAGTGTGCCAAAATTCCTCCAGAGTGCTGTAAAAGACTCATTGCTAGTTATTGGAAGCACTTGACTGCAATTTTTGCTGTTTTGCTGCTAAGAGTGGCCGAACCAGTTAATAAGTTTAAGGGACAAATACTTTTTCACACAGGACCCTGTAGGTTTGGATTTCTTTTTCCCTTAATAATAAAGACCTTTATTTAAAAACTGCATTTTGTGTTTATGTGTGTTATCTTTGTCTAATTTTTAAATTTGCTTGGTGATCTGAAACATTTAAGTGTGACAGACATGCAAAAGAATATGAAATCATGATGGGGCAAACACTTTCACCCAACTGTGTGTGCTATGGATAGGATCAAAAGCAGAGAAACATGGAACAGATCCTCTTGTTCTTGATGGATGTGTTAGGTGTTGGGATACTTCCACTGCGTGAAATAGATCCCAAGCATTGCCTGGTGCTGTGGTCTCCCATTCTGGCCTGGCCACTGTGAATGCTGCTCAGCACAGATGTCGGTCCCAACATCTAACTCAGGCTCGTGGTTTAAACTTGGTTACTGCTCGCTCTCCAGCCAAGTCTATGGTAACCAGTGATATTCTGGTGCAGCCCTGTGCTCTGGAGTCAAAGTCCAGAGATAACATTACTGAGCATGTCCATGATGTGGCGTCTTCTCATTGATGGTCGGACGCTGTCTGCTCAGGTGATGTTGCAGCTTCGGATTGGCCTGAGGGCGATGTGTTGGCTGACTGGGCATGAATGTTTGGGGTGGAGCCTAGCATATAAAAGGCTCTCAGAGGCACACATGGGCATGCTAGCATCATTTAAGTTTTGGTGTGTGTGGGTGGATGCACTACCACTCTGTCTGCACCTGTTATGTGTCTGTCTCATCTTGAAGCCTGTACACGCTAGCAGGCAGCTTGCGCACATATGCGGTTTAATTCCTATGGCTCATGCCAGAGTCTCTAGTCTGCTACATGCTTAGGGTGCCTGATAGGCACAGGTTCCGTTGTATCAGGACTAAGGGGTACCACACACTTGACTTAGCATCTGTCTCGTTCATGTGTGCGATTGACACAGTTCAGTTACAGAGCAAGTTCAAACCTCGTGCTATGTTTATATATATAGGCAACAGGGTATTGTATCTAGCGTCATATGAGTTCTTTTTATTGGCTTACCATCTGCTTCATTCATGTGTGCGATTGACACAGTTAATTGCTTAGCAAGTCTAATTTACATGCTTATTTCACACAAGCAGCAGGCTACATCTCTGCACAGCGGACCCCGGGTTGCGATTGAACTTTATATTTTATTTAGTGCAATCCGCCAACCCTAGCAGGAAGTGATTGTGTTCTTTAGGCTAAATAGTATATATGAATCTTCTAGAGAATTGCATCACAGCTATCTGAATGCTGCTAACAGCCAAGTTCAGATGGACATATTGAAAAGGCTAGGGTTGCTGTCAATGTATGGTCCATTAAGCACATTGACAGCAAGTGGCCTGGAAATATGCTCATTTGTACATACCCTGAAGCTACATTAAACCAATAGGACAATGAAAAAAGACTTAGTTATGCCCAAAAGATCAGTCACGAAAGCTAAAAAAACACAAATCAGTCATTAGAACTGCATGAACTAATGGCCTTGCCAACTTGTATGAATATATTGACAAGACATGTTCTAGAAAAAGCTAAAGTAGTAGGAAAGGAAAGTTACAGGATTCATTACTATTTTAAAGTATTCTGCCCGATGACTGAGCAATCTAGTCCCAACTTGCCAAAATTAGGGACGTATTAAGGGTAACCTGTCAGCAGGATTGTGCTGAGTAACCTACAGATAGTGTCAGGTCAACATCGTTATATTGTTTAAAATTATACCTTAGTTGATGAAATCCATCTTTTGGTTGTTGTTTAATCTTTATTTTCAGTTTTGAGTTATTGATATGCTCATGGTTAGAAGTAGGCCTGTAGGGGGTCTTCATGTTGTGCTCTGATTAGGCTCATAAGAAACTATTGTCAGGTTAGGACCTGAGGGCGAAAGATTTAGTATGACTGTCCTCCAAAAATCTAAGACTGAAAGTTCCTTCTTGGAAGCTATGTCCTAGGTTTAATGGTTCTTACAAGGTGGTTGCCATAACCAATGATGTAGCTTCTCGTCTCAAGCTTCCTCCAACTCTCAAGATCCATAATGTTTTCCACAGGTATTTGCTCAAAATAGTTGTTGCACCTGTGGAATCATCACCTTTATCACCACCACTGGTTATTATTGATGGCAATTTATAATTTCAGATAGCAAAAATCATTTATTTTCCTATGGTTCGCTGCTCTGTACAGTACCTGGTACATTGGAAGGGGTATGGTTCGGAAGAGACGGTGTGGGTGCTGGCATCTGAGGTTGGTGCCGGTTGGTCGATAGGGTCTTTCATTTGGCCCATCCGAATAAACCCGGCTCTGAAGGACCTGAGGCCCCTAGTAGAAGGGAGGTGCTGTCATAAGTGAGTCACATCCTCCTGGAAGATCTGAGGTTATAAAGTCACTATGTATTGTGAATCAAAAATGTTCCATTTAGCAGAGGTGTTTGTGTGTTATATTAAATGGATTTATTTTCCTTTGGTGCTGAAGAGGTCAATGACCATTTATTTGCAGTTAGAAACTTGCAGCTCCATCTCACAGCTGTTCCAAAGCTTGTCATTTCCTCTCTCTATAAAATCTTCTTTTCCTTGCCAGTGAAAGGTTTGTTTCCTAACTTCTTGGAGATGCAGTACTGAATTGTAGATTGTTTCTACTGCAGATTTTTGCATGCTGTTTTTGATGCATTATTTCCTCATTGTCCTATTACCATTTGGTTGGTACATTCCTATCCCTCCATTTATACCCGTCTACCTTTGGTGAGTGTTTTTGTATGTTTGTTGCTTTCTGTTATCCCTGTCTGCCTTACATACACTAATACACTTAATACACTAGCATTTATGTCCCAGGCATCCTGGGGGAGAGGAAGAGGACGGCTTAGGGAATAACAGGAGAACTGTAAGTCTGGTTGTGCAAACCTCCTCACCTTTAAAGGTACCTTTGGGAGCAGGGATAGTTAGGGTCCCAGCCTGAGGAACAATTCATGGCCCCTTTCCCTAATAACATGCAGTCACTGCTTGACACTGCAATTCTATAATTGTTTTTTGGTTTCTTTATTTACCATGTTCACTATATGGTGAAACTGATTTGTCAATTTGCTTCCGCAGGTCAGTATGAGTATGCAGATACCAAACATATGTAGTTTATTTTTTATTTAAGTGGTGAAAAAAATTCCAATATTTTTAACCCCTTCGCGACCTTTGACGCATACGCTGCGTCATGAAAGTCTGTGCCAATACGACCTATGACGCAGCGTATGCGTCATGGAATGATCGCATCCCTGCAGATCGGGTGAAGGGGTTAACTCCTATTTTACCCGATCTGCAGGGAGAGGGGGAGTGGTGCTTCAGCCCAGGGGGGGTGGCTTCACCCCCCCCCCGTGGCTACGATCGCTCTGATTGGCTGTTGAAAGTGAAACTGCCAATCAGAGCGATTTGTAATATTTCACCTAAAAAACAGGTGAAATATTACAATCCAGCCATGGCCGATGCTGCAATATCATCGGCCATGGCTGGAAAACCTGATGTGAGCCCCCCCCACCCCACCGATCGCCCCCCCCAGTCCTCCGTTATGGGGTCGGTCCCCTCCGTCCGCCTGCCGGCTCCCCCGTCCTCCTGTCCGCTCCCCCCTGTAGTCCGATCACCCGCCCTGTGCTCCGATCACCCCCCCTGTGCTCCGATCCACCCCCCCACCACCCCTTCATACTTACCGATCCTCCCGGTGTCCGGCCGTCTCCTCGCTGGGCGCCGCCATCTTGGAAAATGGCGGGCGCATGCTCAGTGCGCCCGCCGAATCTGCCAGTCGGCAGATTCCTTACAAGTACATTTTGATTGCTGTGGTAGGTTCTATCACAGCGATCAAAATAAAAAAAATAATAAATAACCCCCCCCTTTATCACCCCCATAGGTAGGGACAATAATAAAATAAAGAAAATTTTTTTTTTCTTTTTCCACTAGGGTTAGGGTTAGAACTAGGGTTAAAACTAGGGGTAGGGTTAGGGTTAGGGTTACGGGTAGGGTTAGGGGTAGGGTTATGGCATGTGCACACAGAGCGGATCGGCCGCGGATCGGCAGCAGATCGGCAGCGGATCGGCAGCAGATCGGCAGCGGATCGGCCGCGGATCGGCCGCGGATCCGCAGCGAATCGGCAGCAGATCCGCAGCGGATCGGCAGCGGATCCGCAGCGGATCCGCAGCGGATATGCAGCGGATTGGCCGCGGATCCGCAGCGGATTGGCCGCGGATCCGCAGCGGATTGGCCGCTGCGAATTCGAAGCAGTTTTCCATCAGGTTTACAGTACCATGTACACCTAAGGAAAACCAAATCCGCTGTGCCCATGGTGCGGAAAATTCCGTGCAGAAACGCTGCGTTGTATTTTCCGCAGCATGTCAATTCTTTGTGCGGATTCCGCAGCGTTTTACACCTGTTCCTCAATAGGAATCCGCAGGTGAAATCCGCACAAAAAAACACTGGAAATCCGCTGTAAATCTGTAGGTAAAACGCAGTGCCTTTTACCTGCGGATTTTTCAAAAATGGTGCGGAAAAATCTCACACGAATCCGCAAAGTGGGCACATAGCCTTAGGGTTAGGGTTGGAATTAGAGTTAGGGTACCGTCTCACAGTGGCACTTTGATCGCTACGACGGTACGATCCGTGACGTTCCAGCGATATCCATACGATATCGCTGTGTCTGACACGCAGCAGCGATCAGGGACCCTGCTGAGAATCGTACGTCGTAGCAGATCGTTTGGAACTTTCTTTCGTCGCTGGATCTCCCGCTGTCATCGCTGGATCGTTGTGTGTGACAGCGATCCAGCGATGCGTTCACTTGTAACCAGGGTAAACATCGGGTTACTAAGCGCAGGGCCGCGCTTAGTAACCCAATGTTTACCGTGGTTACCAGCGTAAAAGTAAAAAAAAAAAAAAACCGTACATACTCACATTTCGGTGTCCTTCAGGTCCCTTGCCGTCTGCTTCCCGCTCTGACTGTCTGCCGGCCGGAAAGTGAGAGCACAGCACAGCAGTGACGTCACCGCTGCGCTCTGCTCTCACTGTATGGCGGCACTTAGTCAGAGCGGGAAGCAGACGGCAAGGGACCTGAAGGACACCGAAATGTGAGTATGTACGTTTTTTTTTTTTTTTACTTTTACGCTGGTAACCACGGTAAACATCGGGTTACTAAGCGCGGCCCTGCGCTTAGTAACCTGATGTTTACCCTGGTTACCTGGGACCTTGGCATCGTTGGTCGCTGGAGAGCGGTCTGTGTGACAGCTCCCCAGCGACCACACAATGACTTTCCAACGATCACGGCCAGGTCGTATCGCTGGTCGTGATCGTTGGTAAATCGTTATGTGAGACGGAACCCTTAGGGTTGGAATTAGGGCTAGGATTGGAAATAGGGTTAAGATTAGGCTTGTGGTTAGGGTTAAGGATAGGGTTAGGGTTGTGTTGGGGTTACAGTTGTGGGTAGGGTTGGGATTAGGGTTAGGATTAGGGTTGGATTTAGGGTTACGGGTGTGTTGGGGTTAGGGTTGTGGTTAGGGGTGTGTTGGGGTTAGGGTTGTGATTATGGTTATGGCTACAGTTGGGATTAGGGTTAGGGGTGTGTTGGGGTTAGTGTTGAAGTTAGAATTGAGGGGTTTCCACTGTTTAGGCACATCAGGGGTCTCCAAATGCAACATGGCGCCACCATTGATTCCAGCCAATCTTGCGATCAAAAAGTCAAATGGTGTGCCCTCCCTTCCAAGCCCCGACGTGCGCCCAAACAGTGGTTTACCCCCACATATGGGATACCAGCGTACTCAGGACAAACTGGGCAACAACTATTGGGGTCCAATTTCTCCTGTTACCCTTGCAACAAAAAAAAAATTACTTGCTAAAACATAAATTTGAGGAAAGAACAATTATTTTTTATTTTCACGGCTCTACGTTATAAACTTATGTGAAACACTTGGGGGTTGAAAGTGCTCACCACACATCTAGATAAGATCCTTTTGGGGTCTAGTTTCCAAAATGGGGTCACTTGTGGGGTGTTTCTACTGTTTAGGCACATCAGGGGCTCTGCAAATGCAACGTGACGCCCGCAGACCATTCCATCAAAGTCTGCATTTCAAATGTCACTACTTCCCTTCCGATCCCTGACGTGCGCCCAAACAGTGGTTTACCCCCACATATGAGGTATCAGCGTACTCACAACAAACTGGGCAACAAATATTGGGGTCCAATTTCTCCTGTTACCCTTGTGAAAATAAACAATTGCTTGCTAAAACATCTTTTTTGAGGAAAGAAAAATTATTTTTTATTTTCACGGCTCTGCGTTGTAAACTTCTGTGAAGCACTTGGGGGTTGAACGTGCTCACCACACATCTAGATAAGTTCCTTGGGGGGTCTAGTTTCCAAAATGGGGTCACTTGTGGGGGGTTTCTACTGTTTAGGCACATCAGGGGCTCTGCAAACGTAACATGATTCCCGCAGACCATTCCATCAAAGTCTGCATTCCAAATCGTCACTACTTCCCTTCCGAGCCCCGCCATGTGCCCAAACAGTGGTTTACCCCCACATATGGGGTATCAGCGTACTCAGGAGAAACTGCACAACAACTTTTGGGGTCCAATTTCTCCTGTTACCCTTGGGAAAATAAAAAATTGTGGGTTAAAAAATCATTTTTGAGGAAAGAAAAATAATTTTTTATTTTCATGGCTCTGCGTTATAAACTTCTGTGAAGCACTTGAGGGTTCAAAGTGCTCACCACACATCTAGATTAGTTCCTTGGGAGGTCTAGTTTCCAAAATGGGGTCACTTGTGCGGGAGCTCCAATGTTTAGGCACACAGGGGCTCTCCAAACGCAACATGGTGTCCGCTAATGATTGAAGCTAATTTTCCATTCAAAAAGCCAAATGGCGTGCCTTCCCTTCCGAGCCCTGCCGTGCGCCCAAACAGTGGTTTACCCCCACATATGGGGTATCATCGTACTCAGGACAAACTGGACAACAACATTTGGGGTCCAATTTCTCCTATTATCCTTGGGAAAATAAAAAACTCCGGGCTAAAAATCATTTTTGAGGAAAGAAAAATATTTTTTTATTTTCATGGCTCTGCGTTATAAACTTCTGTGAAGCACCTGGGGGTTTTAAGTGCTCACTATTAGTGTTGAGCGATACCGTACGATACTTGAAAGTATCGGTATCGGAAAGTATCGGCCGATACCGGCAAAATATCGGATCCAATCCGATACCGATACCCGATACCAATACAAGTCAATGGGACTCAAGTATCGGACGGTATTCCTGATGGTTCCCAGGGTCTGAAGGAGAGGAAACTCTCCTTCAGGCCCTGGTAACCATATAAATGTGTAAAAGAAAGAATTAAAATAAAAAATATCGCTATACTCACCTGTCCGACGCAGCCTGGACCTCAGCGAGGGAACCGGCAGCGTTGTTTGTTTAAAATTCGCGCTATTACTTGGTTACGTGAATTCCCGGCTTGTGATTGGTCAGGTCGGCCATGTTGCCGGGACGCGGACCAATCACAGCAAGCCGTGACGAAATTACGTCACGGCTTGCTGTGATTGGTCCGCGTCCCGGCAATATGGCCGCCCTGACCAATCACAAGCCGTGACGTCACGGGAGGCTGGACACGCGCTCATTTTAAAATGGGCGCGTGTCCAGCCTCCCGTGACGTCACGGCTTGTGATTGGTTGCGCCGCGGTCAACCAATCACAAGCCGGGAGGCTGGACGCGCTCATTTTAAAATGGGCGCGTGTCCAGCCTCCCGTGATGTCACGGCTTGTGATTGGTTGCGCCGCGGTCAACCAATCACAAGCCGGGAGGCTGGACGCGCTCATTTTAAAATGGGCGCGTGTCCAGCCTCCCGTGACGTCACGGCTTGTGATTGGTTGCGCCGCGGTCAACCAATCACAAGCCGGGAGGCTGGACGCGCTCATTTTAAAATGGGCGCGTGTCCAGCCTCCCGTGACGTCACGGCTTGTGATTGGTCAGGGCGGCCATATTGCCGGGACGCGGACCAATCACAGCAAGCCGTGACGTAATTTCGTCACGGCTTGCTGTGATTGGTCCGCGTCCCGGCAACGTGGCCGACCTGACCAATCACAAGCCGGGAATTCACGTAACCAAGTAATAGCGCGAATTTTAAACAAACAACGCTGCCGGTTCCCTCGCTGAAGTCCCGGCTGCGTCGGAGAGGTGAGTATAGCGATATTTTTTATTTTAATTCTCTCTTTTACACATTTTAACATTAATGTTGTTGCGATACCCGATACCCGATACCACAAGAGTATCGGAATCCCGGTATCGGAATTCCGATACAGCAAGTATCGGCCGATACCCGATACTTGCAGCATCGGAATGCTCAACACTACTCACTATACATCTAGATTAGTTCCTTGGGGGGTCTAGATTCCAAAATGGGGTCACTTGTAGGGGAGCTCCAATGTTTAGGCACACAGGGGCTCTCCGAACGCAACATGGTGTCCACTAACGATTGGAGCTAATTTTCCATTGAAAAAGTCAAATGGCGCGCCTTCCCTTCCAAGCCTTGCCGTGCACCCAAACAGTGGTTTACCCCCACATATGAGGTATCGGCGTACTCAGGAGAAATTGCCCAACAAATTTTAGGATCCATTTTATCCTGTTGCCCATGTGAAAATGAAAAAATTGAGGCTAAAAAATTTTTTGTGTGAAAAAAAAGTACTTTTTCATTTTTACGGATCAATTTGTGAAGCACCTGAGGGTTTAAAGTGCTCACTATGCATCTAGATAAGTTCCTTGGGGGGTCTAGTTTCCAAAATGGGGTCACTTGTGGGGGAGCTCCAATGTTTAGGCACACAGGGGCTCTCCAAACCTGACATGGTGTCCGCTAACGATGGAGATAATTTTTCATTCAAAAAGTCAAATGGCGCTCCTTCCCTTCCGAGCCTTACCATGTGCCCAAACAGTAGTTTACCCCCACATATGAGGTATTGGCGTACTCAGGAGAAATTGCCCAACAAATTTTAGGATCCATTTTATTCTGTTGCCCATGTGAAAATGAAAAAATTGAGGCTAAAAGAAAATTTGTGTGAAAAAAAAGTACTTTTTCATTTTTACGGATTAATTTGTGAAGCACCTGGGGGATTAAAGTGCTCACTATGCTTCTAGATAAGTTCCTTGGGGGGTCTAGTTTCCAAAATGGGGTCACTTGTGGGGTAGCTCCAATGTTTAGGCACACGGGGGCTCTCCAAACGCGACATGGTGTCCGCTAAAGATTGGAGCCAATTTTTCATTCAAAAAGTCAAATGGCGCTCCTTCCCTTCCGAGCCCTGCCGTGCGCCCAAACAGTGGTTTACCCCCACATATGGGGCATCAGCGTACTCACAACAAACTGGGCAACAAATATTGGGGTCCAATTTCTCCTGTTACCCTTGTGAAAATAAACAATTGCTTGCTAAAACATCTTTTTTGAGGAAAGAAAAATTATTTTTTATTTTCACGGCTCTGCGTTGTAAACTTCTGTGAAGCACTTGGGGGTTGAATGTGCTCACCACACATCTAGATAAGTTCCTTGGGGGGTCTAGTTTCCAAAATGGGGTCACTTGTGGGGGGTTTCTACTGTTTAGGCACATCAGGGGCTCTGCAAACGTAACATGATTCCCGCAGACCATTCCATCAAAGTCTGCATTCCAAATCGTCACTACTTCCCTTCCGAGCCCCGCCATGTGCCCAAACAGTGGTTTACCCCCACATATGGGGTATCAGCGTACTCAGGAGAAACTGCACAACAACTTTTGGGGTCCAATTTCTCCTGTTACCCTTGGGAAAATAAAAAATTGTGGGTTAAAAAATCATTTTTGAGGAAAGAAAAATAATTTTTTATTTTCATGGCTCTGCGTTATAAACTTCTGTGAAGCACTTGAGGGTTCAAAGTGCTCACCACACATCTAGATTAGTTCCTTGGGAGGTCTAGTTTCCAAAATGGGGTCACTTGTGCGGGAGCTCCAATGTTTAGGCACACAGGGGCTCTCCAAACGCAACATGGTGTCCGCTAATGATTGAAGCTAATTTTCCATTCAAAAAGCCAAATGGCGTGCCTTCCCTTCCGAGCCCTGCCGTGCGCCCAAACAGTGGTTTACCCCCACATATGGGGTATCATCGTACTCAGGACAAACTGGACAACAACATTTGGGGTCCAATTTCTCCTATTATCCTTGGGAAAATAAAAAACTCCGGGCTAAAAATCATTTTTGAGGAAAGAAAAATATTTTTTTATTTTCATGGCTCTGCGTTATAAACTTCTGTGAAGCACCTGGGGGTTTTAAGTGCTCACTATACATCTAGATTAGTTCCTTGGGGGGTCTAGATTCCAAAATGGGGTCACTTGTAGGGGAGCTCCAATGTTTAGGCACACAGGGGCTCTCCGAACGCAACATGGTGTCCACTAACGATTGGAGCTAATTTTCCATTGAAAAAGTCAAATGGCGCGCCTTCCCTTCCAAGCCTTGCCGTGCACCCAAACAGTGGTTTACCCCCACATATGAGGTATCGGCGTACTCAGGAGAAATTGCCCAACAAATTTTAGGATCCATTTTATCCTGTTGCCCATGTGAAAATGAAAAAATTGAGGCTAAAAAATTTTTTGTGTGAAAAAAAAGTACTTTTTCATTTTTACGGATCAATTTGTGAAGCACCTGAGGGTTTAAAGTGCTCACTATGCATCTAGATAAGTTCCTTGGGGGGTCTAGTTTCCAAAATGGGGTCACTTGTGGGGGAGCTCCAATGTTTAGGCACACAGGGGCTCTCCAAACCTGACATGGTGTCCGCTAACGATGGAGATAATTTTTCATTCAAAAAGTCAAATGGCGCTCCTTCCCTTCCGAGCCTTACCATGTGCCCAAACAGTAGTTTACCCCCACATATGAGGTATTGGCGTACTCAGGAGAAATTGCCCAACAAATTTTAGGATCCATTTTATTCTGTTGCCCATGTGAAAATGAAAAAATTGAGGCTAAAAGAAAATTTGTGTGAAAAAAAAGTACTTTTTCATTTTTACGGATTAATTTGTGAAGCACCTGGGGGATTAAAGTGCTCACTATGCTTCTAGATAAGTTCCTTGGGGGGTCTAGTTTCCAAAATGGGGTCACTTGTGGGGTAGCTCCAATGTTTAGGCACACGGGGGCTCTCCAAACGCGACATGGTGTCCGCTAAAGATTGGAGCCAATTTTTCATTCAAAAAGTCAAATGGCGCTCCTTCCCTTCCAAGCCCTGCCGTGCGCCCAAACAGTGGTTTACCCCCACATATGGGGCATCAGCGTACTCAGGACAAATTGGACAACAACATCCGTGGTCCAGTTTCTCCTTTTACTCTTGGGAAAATAAAAAAATTGTTGCGAAAAGATCATTTTTGTGACTAAAAAGTTAAATGTTAATTTTTCCCCTATTTGTTGCTTCTGCTGCTGTGAAACACCTGAAGGGTTAATAAACTTCTTGAATGTGGTTTTGAGCACCTTGAGGGGTGCAGTTTTTAGAATGGTGTCACTTTTGGGTATTTTCAGCCATATAGAACCCTCAAAATGACTTCAAATGTGAGGTGGTCCCTAAAAAAAATGGTTTTGTAAATTTTGTTGTAAAAATGAGAAATCACTGGTCAAATTTTAACCCTTATAACTTCCTAGCAAAAAAAAAATTTCTTTCCAAAATTGTGCTGATGTAAAGTAGACATGTGGGAAATGTTATTTATTAACTATTTTGTGTCACATAACTCTCTGGTTTAACAGAATAAAAATTCAAAATGTGAAAATTGCAAAATTTTCAAAATTTTCGCCAAATTTCCATTTTTTTCACAAATAAACTCAGAAATTATCGACCTAAATTTACCACTATCATGAAGCCCAATATGTCACGAAAAAACAATCTCAGAACCGCAAGGATCCGTTGAAGCGTTCCTGAGTTATTACCTCATAAAGGGACACTGGTCAGAATTGCAAAAAACGGCAAGGTCATTAAGGCCAAAATAGGCTGGGTCATGAAGGGGTTAATAAAGATTTTTTGCGTTTGTCATCATTTTCCGAGTCCCATAGCAGTTTTATTCTTTGGGATCTGGGGCTGTGTTATGGCTTATTTTTTGCGTTCTGAGCTGTCATTTTATTGATACCATTTTAAGGTAGATACAATGTTTTTTTCACCTTATTGCCTTTTATTGCAATGTGGCATAAACCCATAATTCTTGAGTTTAAATTTTTTCTCTTTTACGCAGTTTACCATTCTGATTCATTTACCGCACTTTAAATTTTGATAGATCAAACATTTTTATATGCAGTGATACCAAACATGTCTTTTTTTATTGATTTATTTTCAGTGGTGCAAAAGTGGGGAAACTGAATTTTTGTTAATTTTTAAAAACATTTTCTCATTTTTTACAGCATTTAATAGTCACCTTAGGAGACTTGAAGCTGCGATCGTCTAATTGCCTGTGCTATGCATAGCAGTCCTTCAGCACTGCTACGTATATACAAAATGACAATCTCATAGACACACCGGCCATGAGCCGGTGTTCACAAGAGTTTCATAATGACAGGCAAGGGGGCCTTCTGTAGGTGCTCAACTGCCATGATAACCCATCAGCACCTCCCGATCACATGACAGAAGAAAAGATGAAATCATTGATGAAATACTGGAAGTAACTGATACACTGACCAAACACTGATGAAAATTTGATCTAAATAATTTAGAAACCTGTAAAAAATGAAAATTTAATTTAAAACATTAAGGAAACCAGGAATTATGTTTTGAAATGCGAAAATAATCACTGATGTTTGAACAAAGTTTTAAAAGTCAGAAGTGTCAAATAAGAAACAGAAGTGAAAAGCTGGTAATATCAAAGAAGACTCTAAAGAAAGTAATTACACGGAGACTAGAGTGCAGTCACATACTGTATCTATGTGAATGCCAAGTGTTGCCTAATATTTTATTGCATAGCACACAGACTCACTTAGTTTGTCTTATTCTAATCCTCAATATCAGATCAGAATCGAACATGCTTTGAGTTTCATCAGTCTCACTTTCGATCCCTCATTTTTTTTGATTTGTGAATGGTTATGTGAGACTGCATGAGTCCACGTGCTGTTGGATAAAACATTAGACAGCACTAAAATGTGTGAATTCATGCTAAAGGCAAAAATTAGAACAATATAGTGATGAGGATTAACAAGTCACAACTAAGTTTACCTATTTATACAGTATACAGATTTTAACTGTCATTCTCAGAGGACAAATCTTAGAAGCAACAGTGGAGTTTAACTGTTCCCTCTTCCATTATTTTAATATATAACAGTTGTGACAGAGTCACTGGCTCTGTAGAGGAAGGGAGGTACGTGCAGCGGTCAGTGATGTGAAACCAGAATGTTTTTGTGTTTCCAGCAAACTGGGTGCTGAAAAGCCATGTACAGAGTTCAATGACTAATCACATGACTAATACACGTGATATATACCTGGACCTGTGGCTCCGTCTGTGTGGTGTTTTGGGAGAGAGGTGGAACTCCCACATGGCTCCCATAGGAGTTAAGGATGCTGTTTGCGTTACCTGCAGTGAAGCCTGCAGGACACGGACTCTGACATACTTTATCTTTGTTTTACCTTTTTGCCAGAAAGGCTCTGTTTGTTTTCCTGAACTCTGCAAAAGTTTATGTGTACAATAAACCAGCAGGTGATTTACTACTAAGATTGCTCTTCTGTCTACCTTTATGAAACAGCAGAGCGAGGCAACCCCTCACACGTGGTGGTTCGTGTGCGGGAAGCGATCCGGGAACCTGGATAGAGCTGGGGACAACTGCATGTCCTGGGTGAAATCCGCCATCCAGCATGAGACGTCCGCCAACATGGAGGAGCTAGTGAAACATCTTGTGCAGGTACATCAGCAACACCAACTTGCTAATTAACAGGCTCATCTAGCACAACAGGAAACAAATAAGCTTTTGGAACAGCAGCTTCAGCAATTTCAGAAGCAGCAGTGACAGCAGCAGGAGGTACTAACACATCAAGTAGAGCTCCTCGCAGAGGTGGTCCGGGTAAGGCCAGCGGTCTCCTCTTCATCTCCGGAAGGTGATGCATACGCCTGGAAAACGGTAAGGTGAGCTATGCAGAAAATGACTCCGGGGGATGATGTGGAAGCATTCTTGACAGTTTTAGAGTGGGTGGCCGAACAGGAGAGAATTCCGCCAGAGCAGTAGGCAGAGGTACTGGCACCATATCTGACAGGGGAGCCCCAGAGCGCATATTATGACTTAGCCCTCTAGGAAGCCAAGGAGCATTGGAAGTTAAAAACTGAGATACTGGCACGCCTGTGGTGACAATGTCTGTAAGGGCTCAGTGAGTCCACCGCTGGGCATAAGCTGGAGATAAACCACCTCGCTCACGTTTGACTTGATACACCTGGTCAAAAAGTGGCTGCAGCCAGAGTCGTCTACTCCAGCCCAGATGGTTGAGCGTTTGGAGATGGACCGTTTCATTCATTCCTTACCCAGGCTAATCCAGACCTGGTTTGCCCAATGCAATCCCCGGAATGAAGACAATTTGGTTGGATTGGTTGAGAGGTAACAGGTGATTGAGAAATCCCAGGGGAGACCAGACCTTACTATGTCCCACTACTGGGATAACCAAAAGTGGTGAGATAACAAAAGAGGGTGGCTAGACCCACAAAGGGGGTGACCCAATCCTGCTGAGGGGACCTCTAAGACTGGGATGAAAGAAGTGATCTGTTGGCGGTGTCACAATCCTGGGCACACAGCTGCCTGATGCAATATACTCCCTGAACCTATGGACTGCAGTCTTGGCAGACGGTATTCGTATTATGCTTAACCGGTCTGTGGGGTGGACTGTAAAGCCAGTGATGGTCCCCAGGCATGTGCCATCTCCATCAATGGAGTGAAGGTAGGGATGAGCAAGTAGTGAAATATTTGGACTCGCTACACACATAACGAGTAGGTCCTAATACTCTAGAATTCGTAATGCGTAGTGAGTCCAATGCAAGTCAATGGGTGAGAGAAAAAATTGCACAGCAATTGCATCATGCAAGTGCTGTCCCATTTTTATACACTGGTGTCCTTTGAATAGAATAGATAGACTATATACAGTATATAAACAGAATAGATGTGTATATATATATATATATATATATATATATATATATACTGTATATGTCAGTGACACACATATATATATCTTTATATTGCATAGAGATATAGTTTCATTTGTCAGCCTCTGTATAATCAATGCAGAAGCCAACAGGATAGGACACATGGTTTACATACAGTAAATCCATGCAGAATAGTTTGATATATAGATGTGTGTGACCAATACAGTTAGTATAGTGTGTGCAAATTATGGGACTTGTATGTATTTAATAAAATAATCTTTTCGGGGGAAAAATGGCGTGGGCTCCTAAGCAATTTTCTGCTCCAGAGAGGGCAAGGCAGTGACTGGGGACCAATGTTTATAGCTTAGGAAGGGGTAAATACCCTTGGATCTTCAAAGGCTATGAATCTCAGTCCACAGCTGTATATTTAGCCTTTACTGGCTATTAAAATAGGGGGACCCCTCAAAAAATGACATAGCCAGAAAAGGCTATGCAGACAGTTGCAGTTTGATATTCATAGCCTAGGAATGGACCATGGTTATTGCCCCCCTGACTACAAACACCAGCTCACAGCCACTTCAGAATTCTGGCACTCCAGAATTCTGGCACTTAGCCTCTCTCTTCCCATTGCCCTGTAGTGGTGGCATATGGGGTAATAAGGGGTTAATGTCACCTTTGTATTGTAAGGTGACATCAATCCAGCTTAGTAATGGAGAGGTGTCAATAAAATACCTCTCCATTACTAATCCTATAGTTGTTAATGGGTTAAAAAAAATACACAGCCAGAAAAAAGTCTTTTAATGAAATAAAACAATAAACACAGTTTGCCATCTTTATTGTTCACCAAATCCTTGTGACACCCTCGATCTCCTGTAAAAAAGAAATAATAAAAAAACAACAATATACTATACCTGTAGGGCGTTCAGTCCACACACTGTAACCCATTTCTGGGGGATATATAGTTTACAACCAGGAACAGTGCTAATGTGACTGCTCCTGCTGTAAACTACTGATGAATGAATTAGAAGCTGCCGGCAGCAGCATCAGTGACTAGCGCTGACGTGAAAGATGTGTACCAGCTACTGGGCGATGCTCTTTGCTGATGAGTTTCTCAGTGGCACCGCTTCGGGGTATCGGGTCACATAATCCATTACAACCAAGATGTATTGGTGGCCGCGTGTCAACTTAACAAAAGGACCCACCAAGTCTATAGCGATTCTATAGAATTTCTATCGCCGGCAATGGAACTAAGGGGCTTCTGAAGTGAGACACAGGGCCAGTTATCTGGAAGGTGGAGCCAAAAACTCTCTTCTTCCAAGAAGAATTATGCAATTGTGGAGAATGACTGTCTGGCTATAAAGTGGGCCATAGATACACTAATGTACTACCTTATGGGCCGTAGATTCAAATTAGTGTCCGACTATGCCCCGCTGAGATGGTTGAGTGAGAAAAAGGGTAAGAACGTCAGGGTGCCTAGGTGGTTCTTAGCTCATCATGACTTTAATTTCATGTCGAACACAGGCCGAGGAAGTTACATGGCAACGTGGATGCCCTCTCCCGGATTCACTGTCTAGTGTCTGATGGTGTCAAAACCCCTGGCTTTGAACAGAGGGGTGGGATATGTGACAGAGTCACTGGCTTTGTAGAGGAAGGGTATGTGTCACTGAGTAAGCAGCGGTCGGTGATTTGAAACCAAAATATTTTTGTGTTTCCAGCATACTAGTCACCGAGAGGCCATGTACAGAGTTCAATGGGCCGGTTTTATGTGAGCACCCTCAGTGCGGGTGGGAGGGTGCTCACCGTACCCCTTACCCTGCAGGTGCTTGAGGACCTGCAGTGATGTCATGATCACGTGACTAATACATGTGATATATAACCGGACCTGTGGTTCAGTCTGTGTGGTGTTTTGGGAGAAAGGTGGAACTCCCACGTGGCTCCCATAGGAGTTAAGGACGCTGTCTGCATTACCTGCAGTGAAGTCTGCAGGGCATGGACTCTGACAGACTTTATCTTTGTTTTACCTTTTTGCCAGAAAGGCTGTTTGTTTTTCTGAACCCTTCCAAGGTTTATGCTGCCTACAAGAAACCAGCAGATGATTTACTACAAGACTGTTCCTGTGTCTAACTTTGTGAAGCAGCGGAGTGAGTCAACCCCTCATACAGTAAAGACTAATCTGTAAAGCAGTGAGATGGAATTAGGCGATTAAGCTTGGAGTGAAAGTTGATGAGTAAGAATAAATTTCTCCAGTTTTCATACTGTATATTATTTTCATTTAAGAATGCCATTTTTGCATGTCTTACCATTGACGTAAACTTTTTTTTAAAATAGACCTTTTCCAATATATTAGCTAACCTTCTATTGTTCTGGAAATTTGGCCCATGCATCATTTTCCATTTTACGTGTCTGTTGAGTATAACATCTTTCATACCTGATATGATTAATAATCAATGTTGTGCTGGGAATGAAGAAGTCGTCAACTCTGTCAAAATGTTTTCCAACTGGCTGAGTATGTATAGTATGATGTGAAACACTTCCACTTGCTTGTGATATTACCTGGAAACAAATAAAAAATTACATTATTTTCGGAAAATGACTAGTTAGCAAAGTTAACACTGTGGTACGTAATACAAAACACTGGTTTGTGAACCTTCCAATTGGAACTTTGCATGGAGTGTTACTTTATCTGCAGATAGAAAAGAAAACTGCTTACAGAGCAATAAAGAGAACTGTATGTGCACAAGAACAGTGTCCACTCACTTCTTCAAGTGCTTGTGACAAAGATCGTTTGGTCCTAAATGAGCCCTCGCTGGTGGATCAGAACAAAAGAGTTATGTATGTGTGTATATTGTAGCGTGGCTAAAGGTCGTATAGTCGACGGAAGGTATGTGTCTCAGAGATAGCTTGTCTCTGTGCCGTAACCCTGGAGTCTTTTCTTTAATGCACATAAACAATAATTGATCATTTAGTACACTTGGGTCCGGGTTACAGGTAGCTGTGAGAGATGGGAGGGTCTGGCTACCCATATACAGTGCAGAGCAAAAGTTTGGACACACCTTCTCATTTAAAGATTTTTCTGTATTTTCATGACTATGAAAATTGTAAATTCACATTGAAAGCATCAAAACTATGAATTAACACATGTGGAATTATATACTTAACAAAAAAGTGTGAAACAACTGGAAATACGTCTTATATTCTAGGTTCTTCAAAGTAGCCACCTTTTGCTTTGATGACTGCTTTGCAGACTCTTGGCATTCTCTTGATGAGCTTCAAGAGGTAGTAACCGGAAATGGTCTTCCAACAATCTTGAAGGAGTTCCCAGAGATGCTTAGCACTTGTTGGCCCTTTTGCCTTCACTCTGCGGTCCAGTTCACCCCAAACCATCTCGATTGGGTTCAGGTCTGGTGATTGTGGAGGCCAGGTCATCTGGCATAGCACCCCGTCACTCTCCTTCTTGGTCAAATAGCCCTTACACAGCCTGGAGGTGTGTTTGGGGTCATTGTCCTGTTGAAAAATAAATGATGGTCCAACTAAACGCAAACTGGATGGAATAGCATGTCGCTGCAAAATGCTGTGGTAGCCATGCTAGTCCAGTATGCCTTCAATTTTGAATAAATCCCCAACAGTGTCACCAGCAAAGCACCCCCACACCATCACACCTCCTCCTCCATGCTTTACGGTGGGAAGAAGGCATGTAGAGTCCATCCATTCACCTTTTCTGCATCGCACAAAGACACGGTGGTTGGAACCAAATATCTCAAATTTGGACTCATCAGACCAAAGCACAGATTCCCACTGGTCTAATGTCCATTTCTTGTGTTCTTTAGCCCAAACAAGTCTCTTCTGCTTGTTGCCTGTCCTTAGCAGTGGTTTCCTAGCAGCTATTTTACCATGAAGGCCTGCTGCACAAAGTCTTCTCTTAGCAGTTGTTGTAGAGATGTGTCTGCTGCTAGAACTCTGTGTGGCATTGACCTGGTCTCTAATCTGAGCTGCTGTTAGCCTACGATTTCTGAGGCTGGTGATTCAGATAAACTTATCCTCAGAAGCAGAGGTGACTCTTGGTCTACCTTTCCTGGGGCGGTCCTCATGTGAACCAGTTTTTTTGTAGCGCTTGATGGTTTTTGCAACTGCACTTGGGGACACTTTCAAAGTTTTCCCAATTTTTCGGACTGACTGACCTTCATTTCTTAAAGTAATGATGGCCACTAGTTTTTCTTTACTTAGCTGCTTTTTTTCTTGCCATAATACAAATTCTAACTGTCTATTCAGTTGGACTCTCAGCTTTGTATCCACTAGACTTCTGCACAACACAACTGATGGTCCCAACCCCATTTATAAGGCAAGAAATCCCACTTAGTAAACCTGACAGGGCACACCTGTGAAGTGAAAACCATTTCCGGTGACTACCTCTTGAAGCTCATCAAGAGAATGCCAAGAGTGTGCAAAGCAGTCATCAAAGCAAATGGTGGCTACTTTGAAGAACCTAGAATATAAGACATATTTTCAGTTGTTTCACACTTTTTTGTTAAGTAAATAATTCCACATGTGTTAATTCATAGTTTTGATGCCTTCAGTGTAAATTTACAATTTTCATAGTCATGAAAATACAGAAAAATCTTTAAATGAGAAGGTGTGTCCAAACTTTTGGTCTGTACTGTATATACATATATATTGTCAAGATTCTGACCCAGCAGCTCTTGTTCACCAGGTGGCAGCTCCTCGCTCTGAGCAATTCGCTGGACAGATCCTTGCTAAATCAGATCCCAGTACCCATGTTGTTCCTGATGGTCTGCACACTGAGTTCCTGAATGTCTCAACACCGAGTTCCTGATTCGCTCAACCCTGTGATCTCCTGATTGAACACCTTACTTAAAAATGGCACTTCACTTCCTTCCTTGTGAGATAACTGAGCTCCCAGACTTTAGTCTATCTTCCTTCCACTTCTTGCTTAGCCTTCCTACTACACTGCCACTCCGTGTACCGACCTCTGGCTACCTCCTGACTACAATCCCTGCCTATCCTTCCAACTACACTGCTGCTCCATGTTCATGTACCGACCTCTGGCTGACTCCTGACTATGATTCCTGCTTATCCTCCCAACTATACTGCTGCTCCATTACCAACCTCTGGCAATTCCCTGACAATGCTACCTGCTGATGCTGCCCCTAGTCACTGCAATATCACTACTCCATCTCAGGTCAATCCATAACATATACAGTGCTCCGCATAAATGTATAAATCTCAACAGATTTGTTAGAAGACATAGTTTCCCTTCAATTTCCACCTTTGCTATGTGATACAGTACTACACACTACTCCCAGAATTGTGGACCATTGATTGCAAGAGAGATTTGATATTTTGCACACCAAAAATAATTATTTTTCTAACAAATTTATTCAACATCACTTTGTTAAAATAATTACACTCCAATGTAAATGTTAAGATCAAAGTTGAAGTTTAGACTCCAAAATTTTAATTGCCAAGACTTCAACCACAGGCAAGTATTGTTGTTTATTAAAATTTGTCCATCAAACAATTGACCATAAAAGAGTGTTACTTCACAAAGAGACACTTTCCCAATAAATATTGTCAGCAATGGCATAACCACATGGAAGAGAAATGTGACAAGACCTGAGTAAAAAAATATTTCTCTACATAAGAAAGGTGAAGGCTACAAGAAGATCAACAAAACTTCACTTCTCAGTCAGAATACTAGAAAAAAAGGGAGGGCAAGGAACTATAAACGAACAACAAGTCCATAGCATGTAGAAAACTACCTACTTTATTAGAAAAAGTGTAAATAGCAAGCATGGGGAAAAAGTGGACAGATAACACATGAAACTAAATGCTCAGAGGGCAAAGGGGTGAACGGAAACGGGGAAGCCAATAAATCCCACAATGTAGATATAATTTCAATCATCAGTGTATTGGCAATAGGTAAAATCATACGTGGGAAAGCCTTTTCTGTGTCAGTACATGTGTGGTCTAAGGGGTAAGGCTTTTCCTTGTGGAGAGATACATACCAGCTCTGGCTTGTCAAGGTAAGGAGGCTTTTTCACCTTGCAATGCTCCTCTGGGAGCACATAGTACATGTGGGACTAATTTGAGTGTATGGTGTATACTGACTGCATCATAATAATTGATCTACTGAATGGAAAAGGTCAAAGGCCAAGTCATAGTACCTCGCTATTCATAGAGGGTGAAGCCGTTGTAAGGTGAATATAATACAGGAGTTGGGGAACTATATGATCAATATCAGCAAATTGGATTCTATCAGACACCAAAAGCATTAGAATTAAATTTTGAATACAGTGTATGCAAGCGAGGGCCTGTATTGTGGTCAGTCTGTCAGGTCTGAACCGATGTCAGGAACATTAACAAGCCTCATTTTACTTGGAAGCAGCCTCCTCAAGGAAAAGAGACAGGAGTGTTATTGACCAATCTGCCAAGTCTGCACACTTCTTCTGTAAACTACACAAACAGGCAGAATGTATCTTTTGCATGGATTTGAGCAACAATGGAGTAATTACAGGATATGTCCCAGAGAATGACAAGCTATGTGGAGTGTATTACTCAGGTGACAGGCAGTGCTACAGAGCTCAGGTAAAGGCCTTAGTGTGACAATGACCATGTTCCAATATGTATAAGACTGCGGCCTGAATAGGTCTGTGGAGCATATTAACCCAGTCTCTTAGACGTGTTTAAAATATACAGAAACTGGACACTACCCCATCACCATTTATTTAGGACCCAAGTTTAGAAAATTTAAAGGAAGCAACAGTTTAATAAAAAAAAACCACAAGTATCATTTAGGAGCCTGTAAAAGCCAGCAATAATCTTTGTACAGCACCGTACAATTTAAAGTGGGAATGAATATGAATGCCTTATCTAACTAACAATTTGTGAACAGACATATATGCTGACAAAGGACAACTAAACACTGCACTGGGACAATGAACAGTTGCTGACTGTTGTGTCTGTGCAACTGCATGTTGTGGGCAGGAGGCATCAGTGCCTGCTTCCTGGACAGCAGATTGGGAAGGCCGTAACACAGGGAAGGGCCAGTGGTTTCACCCTCAGACACAGATTTTGTACTCAGGCATTCCACCCACCTACTGGGGTGCTATGTATATGAGCAGCTTTTGGTGCATGCAAACAGAGGTGTTATATCTCTCTCAGACCAGCTGAAAGACACCATGATGGGGACATCACAATACACTTTGCAGTTATTACAAAAGGTAGAGATTGAGAGTATAAATGTGACCATTGCACAATGTACAAAGGTTTCAATAAATTACCCCAAGGGGTCTGTAACATACACGCTAAAAGAGACCACGATGGGGACCTCACAATATATTTTGCAATTGTAAATTATCTGGTTCATCTCCACCTACAACCATGAATGGCACAGTATGCGTGCTATTCTTAATAAACACTGGCCCGTCTTGGGGGCTGATTCCACCTTGAGGGCCTCCCTGGGTAACTCTCCCCTGATGACTCCCAAAAAATCCAAAAATCTTGGTGACTTACTGGTTAGGAGTCACTATTAGTGTTGAGCATTCCGATACCGCAAGTATCGGGTATCGGCCGATACTTGCGGGTATCGGAATTCCGATACCGAGATCCGATACTTTTGTGGTATCGGGTATCGGTATCGAAATAACATTAATGTGTAAAATAAAGAATTAAAATAAAAAATAGGGATATACTCACCTCTCCGACGCAGCCTGGACCTTACCGAGGGAACCGGGAGCCTTCTTTGCTTAAAATGCGCACGTTTCCTGCCTTCCGTGATGTCACGGCTTGTGATTGGTTGCGTGCCGCCCATGTGGCCGCGACGCGACCAATCACAGCAAGCCGTGACGTAATTTTCAGGTCCTGAATGCCTAATTCTAGGCATTCAGGATTTGAAAATTACGTTACGGCTTGTGATTGGTCGCGTCGCGGTCACATGGGCGACGCGACCAATCACAAGCCGTGACGTCACAGGAGGCAGGAAACGCTCGCATTTTAAAATTACGTCACGGCTTGTGATTGGTTGCGTGCCGCCCATGTGACCGCGACGCGACCAATCACAGCAAGCCGTGACATAATTTTCAGGTCCTGAATGCCTAGAATTATGAATTAGGCATTCAGGACCAATTACGTTACGGCTTGTGATTGGTCCCATACTTTCCGATACCGATACTTTCAAGTATCGGACGGTATTGCTCAACACTAGTCACTATGTTCCGGCTCCGTGCAATCCCTTTGGCACTAGTGGTCCTCAGGTTGGATCTTTTTCATGCGGGCACTGTCTTGCCTGCGCCAATGTTCTACGCTGCTCTTCCTTTGTCTCATCTGATGGGTCGAAGGAATTTAAAATCAGACAATGTATTTCTTGTGGTACTTCTAATGTTGCATATTACGCCACTTGATATATGCCATACAAGAACAGTGGAGTACACGTCCATAGGTAAATAATTACAATTTTATTAGAACGAAAAATCACAAAAATACAGATATGTACATGGAACAATATAATTTTGTCACTTATTCAGATTAAGAGGAACCGAATAGCACAGACAAAGACTAGTGTGGGTCTCGAAAAAACGCCATATACCGCCATAAAGTGCATAGTGCAAATCTATAAGGGTATTCTTACTGGGGGAGTAGTAAGCATGTAAAGGACAGTATATGAGCCCTGTACACAAGCTCAAAAAAGTGTCATAAGCATATCCAAAAACCATAAGCATTGGATATGCTTATGACACTTTTTTGAGCTTGTGTACAGGGCTCATATACTGTCCTTTACATGCTTACTACTACCCCAGTAAGAATACCCTTATAGACTTGCACTATGCACTTTATGGCGGTATATGGCGTTTTTTCGAGACCCACACTAGTCTTTGTCTGTGCTATTCGGTTCCTCTTAATCTGAATAAGTGACAAAATTATATTGTTCCATGTACATATCTGTATTTTTGTGATTTTTCGTTCTAATAAAATTGTAATTATTTATCTATGGACGTGTACTCCACTGTTCTTGTATGGCATATATCCAGTTTTCTTGGAGTGTCCTAAAGTACCTCGAGTAGGTGTATTTCTCCCCTGGAAGCGCCCCACATTGTGGTGTGTGGCATGGTGGAGAATAATCAAAGTGTACCCTCCTTTTTGGGCTCTTTTCTCTATATTACGCCACTTGTTTGTGCCCCAAGATATACGTGGGTCTTACCACAAGAAAACTGAGAATACGGGTGCATGAGCATGTGCGGGACATTGGCGCGGCCAAGACAGTGTCCGATATTTCGGAGTTGAAAACAATCCCCGACACTTAAAGTTATATCACATTAGTGACGCAAGAATTTTGAAGGTCAGGGGGATCGATGCCCTTTACTCCTCGCACAAATTGAGACAAGGTGGATCGTCCAACTAGATACCATGACACCGAAAGGTCTCAATGAATCTTTGAGTTTTGCCCCTTTTTTATAGTGTTCCCAATACATATCTCTTGGCTCTTCAGCCTCCTGTTCCCACATGCCCCCATGTCTATTAACCCCGCGGATGTGTTTTCGTGTTTTTAATTTGTGTTTTTAATTTTATTTTAATATGATTGTCTTTTTGTTTATCTAGTGGTTGTGACTCTGCTGATCTATAGCGCTTTCTTATACTTCTTTATCCGGCCCTTCCTTTGGACCAGAAAATGACCCTGCACTTCCATTACGTTATATGGGAAAAGGACAGCCACCACAGCGATTGCGGATGAACTGAATATTTGCCATCTGTTAATGTTATCTGTGATGCCATATCATGTGTGGTGGTTCCTCTGTTTGCCATTCTGGCTGTTGCTCACTTGCATGTTTGGATGGTTGTGCGCATCGCGCTGTGACTTGCCGTTTCCTGTCTGTGGGTGGGCGTCTTTATGGTGTGCGCATCGCTCCGTGGATCTTTCCCCGGCGCGTGCACACTTTCCATGACGCCTTACCCGTATTCCGGGACCTGGCGGCCGCAGTGCGCATGTGCCGACTAAGGCCATCCTGATTGGCCACATTTGGTCATGTGACCAAGTTCACTGTGTTATTTGAAGGTCCTGTAAGGGCCTGAGGTATACTTCCTTGAGAAAGTGGCCCCAAGTAGCCGCAAAACGTGCGTTGGGATCCTCCATCCGACCCCCCTTGTTCCCACTCATCTGCTGGTAAGCATTGCACCTTTTGCTAGAATTTTGACACTTTATATGAAAGATAGACAGGTGTTACTTTATCCTTAGTGACTTTATGGATGCATGCTGACCTCCAGGTGTCCACTTTTGGATGCACTGCTCCCTCAGGGTTATGGTCTTTGGACCTTTATGTTATTTTTTCAGGGACTTATGTGCAATGTGAGGTGGTGATAGGTGGGGGGTGGGGTATATAGCAATCTGCATTTTTATGGCTCTTTATGTACTGTTGAGAGGTTTTATCTTTTCTACGAATTTAATAAAGTTATATGACTATTTTTACCGGATGTAATCAGTTTGCTCCTTTTTCTCCTATTTTTGCCTGATGTTTATTGGAGGTTGTTTGAACAGGGGTTGCGGACAATTTGTGTCGCCACCCCTGTTTCTCAAATATGCATATGGGATTTCTGTTGCTACAGAAAAAATCAAGCTTGCACAAAGGTTACCTCTGGTGGGTGCCATGCCTGATCCTATGCACATTTTGGCTATTGCCTTCTTCTGGGGGTCCTAACATGTCAGCGATTCACACCCACTCAGCATTTATTTTATGTGGGGGCTGGGTGTTACTCTGACGGGCATTGAGAAACTGGACTTCAGATGCTGCCCTCTGCTGCTCATTAAGCCTTGCCAACTTATGAAAGGTCAAATTCCATTGTGTAGGCAGGTCACAAATCAGTCGGTGATGAGGCAAATTAAAGCTTTGCTGCAGCGAAGCAAGACCGGCAAAAGCCTGAGATTACTTTTGGAAATGTGCGCTGACACAGCGAAACTTGGCAAGCAGGTCCGACAAGTCGGGGTATGTTTTTAAAAATCACTGAACAACCAAGTTCAACACGTGGTCCATGCATGGAATGTGTACCAATTTGCTGAGTTTAAAGCTGTCACCAAGTTACACCCATTATCGCACACAACCAGACCTGGTTGGAGATTCAGCAGGGAGAGACACTGGTCGATCTGTTCTTTTATCCTTTCAACAGCTCTGCTGCATTGTGAGCATTATCACCTAAACAGATGAGCTTCAGCAGATCATGCTGTTGCTTTGCCATGGCAGTGCTGCAGACCTCCCAGCTGGGGAGTGATGGGGAGGCTAGTTCTGCTGAGGATGAAGAGGAGAGATAGGAACTGGAATATGAGGAGACTGAAACCCTAATGGAAGTTGGGCCCGCTATTCTTAGTATGGGTAAGATGTGTGATGTCCCACCCTCTGACTCTATCCCAGACTCCACCAGATTCACCCAGTGTATAGTCAGGGAAATGTAGCATTGCTGTCCACAAGAACCTTTACACATGTCTGTGGTTGAGTGGACCTTCCCTGTGACTGCATTAGCCAGAGTCAACATGTGATTATGTAATGAGGAGACGGCACACTGTGAAAAATAGTTGCGGCTGAAAATTGAGTACCATGGGGTTGCCTCCACCAAGAGGACAAAAGAAAGACTCAGTTCCCACAAGCCGAAATGGCAACATTTCCAGGGCTAGCAATCTGGCAATGTGGGTGTTTAGTGTTTAAGCCTATGGGTGGGTGTATGTTTCTGCTTCCAGAGAAATGTCTTGGCCAGGAACAACTGAATGCTGCTCTGGGACAATGAATTGGACATGGTTGCTAACTGTTGTGTCTGTGCAGCCACAGGATGTGGGCAAGTTCTTGATTGCATGGGCTTTTCCCTGCTGGAGGTGCTCAGGTTGGCAGTGTTCTTGCCTCTTCTTAGATTGGTATGGCAGATGCTGAAAATTACAGTTGTTTTGTCTGAAGGACTTTCAGAAAAAAACTGCCTTAGAGAACAATACACCCTTTGCCTGTTATCTTGCCAAGTGGGGGGGCTCTGTGGAACAGTTGACCAAGCAAATCCTCTGGTCAAACCACTACCTCTTCTTGCCTGTTTTCGTGCTATGGAATCAAAACTTTGCATTGCTGCGCTCGCAGGTGAGCCACCAAGCCAGGTTAGATCAGTGGCCTCATTATGGACCACTTTGTCTTCCAATTCACCAATCTGATCCTATTTTCTGAGTTGCAATTTTAGTCTGACCTGATGGCATCTGTGCGTCATGATTATCCTCCACCTCTTCAGACATGAATTGACCTTCCTCAACGTGGCTTTCTCCTGGTTGTGGTTCCTTAATTTTTTGGCTACTGAGATTGGACCGTGTGGAAGACTTGGCGGTGATGCTTGTCAACACACTGGAGCTTTTGTCTGCCATCAAACCCACAACATCCTCACACTTGTCTGAGTTTGATAGTGGTGTAGCACACTGACCAAATTTTGGCAGGAAGCTAGAACGAGATACAGTCACCTTCTGATCTGTCACATGGCCTAGGAGAGCACCACCACATCCATGTCCCTTAACATCACCCTTTCTCATATTGACTTCATTATGAAAAAAAAATTCCTGGCTTTATTTTTTACAAGTACACTCACAGAGGTGTTATGTACAAATTCCCTGTATGTAAGCAATGTGTGGCTATCTATTTTTCTAGATATCAGCTTTATTACACATGGCAACAGCTGACTCTTGAAAATTACAGGTAAATAGTCTCATTTGTGTATCTCAGCAGGCTTTGCACCAGTAGCACAACTGCTATATAAAGATACGTTATTTATTTAACCAATAGAAAATTAGTGGTTTTTATATCGCCTTGCTGACACACGGCAAACAGCAGATTAAGGAAAATTATTGCCACTGGTGAATTGTGACGTTTGCGCATCTCTGCACAGATTGCGCCAGTCGCACTACTGCTAGATAAAGATACGCTATTTATTTAACCAATATACCAATTTCACTGACAATGGCTATGGATAGCGCAATGGACCAGTTCCAACGCGTTTCGAAATAAACGTATTTCTTCCCTGAGGAAGAAATACGTTTATTTCGAAATGCATTGGAACTGGTCCATTGCGCTATCCATAGCCAGTCACGTGTGCTATCACGTGACCGTGACGTCACGAAAGGTCCTGCATTGTCAGCGAACCGAGTGGCTATTCACTACAAGTGCGCATCTACTCCACGTTGCTGATAACGAGCGGCGGCTTTGGTGAGTTCAATTCCCCACGCTCTTGTTGGGGAATATTCCCATTTCGTTATTTGGATCCATTGCACGGAGCATCATTAGAAGAATTGAGGAGTGGAAGAGTACACTGAATTACATGAGGTAAATATTTTCCACCAACTCTTCAGATTCCCTCCAAAAAATTCCTCTGTGTGAGTTTTAAACATACTTTTTAATATTCTTAACATTTATGCGTTTATTTATCAGTGAATGACATTCTATAAGTATACTTCCATCTCTCAGCATCTATTCCTTTATAAGCAGATTCACATTGTTGAAAGCCCAGTGGGCGCTGGAAGATTTGGAAGATAAGACTGTGCCTCATAAGGTAAATCCCAATATAAAACCTGTCAATCTGATAGCCCACACGGGAGGGGCCTCCAATTATGGTCACATATTAACAAGAGGGGGATTATTATTTTTAGCGCGGATATATTAATACTTATACAATTTTTAGAAAACAACACAGAGGAGTGGTTCTGGGTCATTATCTGCTGCAAGAATCTAGTGCAGCAAGCACCACTGGTACTCAAATATACTCATATCTTTTTATTATTTATTTAGAGCGCAGATGATGGCTGATAAATACTCCCATTAGCTGCTACTGATTTCGCTGTTATTAGTGGCACAGGTCTTGGCTGATGGGAGCAGTAGTCTCATCAGCTGACACCAGTGATGAGGTCACCCTGTCATTTTACAGCATGGGAACCATAGCTGTCTCACCACCGGTAATGATTTTACCGCTGACCAGAAGTGGTGTTTGCAACACTGTCATGCACATGACAGCTCAACAAACACCTGGTGTTTTGGTGGCTGAACCCAAACAGTAACACGGACTTCCTAGTGAAGTCCATGTTCGGTGTTCGTGCCCAAACAGTAGGTATTCAGTACAGATGCCAAACTTAACTGTTTGGGGTTGCCCATCTCTAATTAGGACGATTGTCTCAATTCGTTGGTCCGTAAAGTGATTCAACACTCATCATTTTATTTTTCAAAGTGCTGTGTATTTCTCTTACATTTTATACTTTTATTACCAAAATCTCAACTTTAATACCATCATTTCTATCTAACAACTGCAAATTGATTGTGTGGACAAACCAACAGCTTTTATCTTGTTACAAAATAAAATAGGAAAGCATCAGCCCTTTGTTTAGCTAATGTTTAATGCATAGTAAATACACTCTGCACATGCTGATGCATTAAGAATGCCCAGTTAATGCTTCCTAAGGGCGTAATAGCCTTTTCTAAATCTGTACAGTATCTATTATGTGACTCACAATATGCTCCTACTTTATGTTACATTTTTATTAGTTTTTTTATTACTGGGACACTAGTGAACCAGCATTATGTTATTGTAAGCACATTATTGATCTTTCTGTTGAAATGTGGCAAAATTGAAGTTAGACAGAAATGAAGGACTTTTAAGTATAGAATTAGTATTGAAAACATTTTTATTTTATATTTTTTTAGCAATTAGCTAATAAAAACCTTTCCTAAGTATTAACACATCAATTAAATAACTATTGTAATTATGAGTGTGTCTAATTTCCAACAAATGTGAATGCAATGTTGCAATTTGTAGTCTGGAGAATGAGAAGTCTGATTGCTAGATATTCCTCAGATATGCGGTGCATGCTTGCATGGTTGCTACCATAGATAACTCATCTCCACATGTTTCTAGATTGTGTGCTAGATAGGCGTGACCTGACTTCTGCTCACATGCATCCTCTTATGTTTGTAACTTGGGTTGCGTCTCCTGCTTTTTCGCCATCTACGTTGCCCGGTTCAAACCTCCGATCAGGTAATTGGGACTTGGCTCATGCATATGGTGTCATACACCACCTGATGCATTTTGCGGATGAGCCACCATTTGCTTCGGATGCACCTCACGTGCCGTATCAGACTGGCCTCTTTGGTTAGTATCAATATCCCTATAATTCATTGACTCTCTAAGGGCTTAAAATGAATTTCTGTCAATATATCGCCATCCCCAGAAGAAGGCCAGCACCAAAATGCATGCGAGGCTGATGACATGCAGACAGTCTGGAAAGCTTAATAGATAAATTTGTGTTTCTGTACCTCCATTTATGTACACTTTAGCTCTTAAGAGTCTTTTCTGGTCTTTTGGTTCTCAAACTATTATGGAATATGTTAATTTATTTTTCTTTATTATTCCGCTAATCATACAGGTGTATGTAATATTGGTATATTTGTATTCCTAAGATAGTAGAAGCTCCTACTGTGAAAGAAGAATTTTCTAGCATTATAAGGTTGCCTATATTCAACTAAATATGCAAATTCATATTTGGGTCTAGTCACCTAAGTTGTTAAAGAAACCCTTTAACACATGACTAACATATTGATCGCCTATCCATATTAAAACTTATCAATATGAGATTGTGGGGTCCAACACCCACTACCTTGTCTATCTGGCAGATATGCTTTGTCAGTAATCAGTTACAAGCAATGTACATCATTAGGGTTGAGCGAAACAGATCGTTCATTTTCATAAGTCGACGACTTTTGGCAAAGTCGGCGTCTCATGAAACCGAGCCAATCCCTGTGTGGGGTCTGCCATGCGGTACGCAACTTTCGCGCCAAAGTCGCATTTCAATGACGCTAAAAGCGCCATTTCTCAGCCAATGAAGGTGGACGCAGAGTGTGGGCAGCGTGATGACATAGATCTAAGTCCCCACCATCTTAGAAAAGGTCATTGCAGTGATTGGCTTGCTTTCTGCAGCGTCACAGGGGCTATAAAGGGGCATTCCCGCCGACCGCCATCTTACTGCTGCTGATCTGAGCGTAGGGAGAGGTTGCTGCAGCTTCTTCGGAAGCAGGGATAGTGATAGGCAGGGTACATAAAGCTACAAACCGCTTGTGCTGTAGCGATTTCCACTGTCCAACACCACCTTTTGATTGCAGGGACAGTGGAAGCTACATTTTTTTTCCTCAGCGCTGTAGCTCATTGGGCTGCACTAGAAAGCTCCCTGACCCTGATAGCTGTGTTGCTGTGCCTGTGTGTACGCCGCTGTGCAAACCAACTGCTTTTTTCAAAGCACAAATCCTGTTTTTCCTTCCTTTCTGCACAGCTATCTTGTGTGTTTGTCCACACTTTTGTGTGCAGCAGTCCTTTTTATAGCTGCCTGCCATACTTTTCTGAGATAACTGCAGGGAGATAAATATTGGCAAGTCTGCCTCCGTGCCATTGCTGTGTGTGGTATCTGTCTCTCATTGTGTGCCACCGAAAACACTGTGTAATACTTGGCCATTTTTTTTTTTTTGCTAAATTCTCCCTTTTCCCCAAAAAAAATTAGTGGGAGATAAATATTGGCAAGTCTGCCTCCGTGCCATTGCTGTGTGTGGTATCTGTCTCTCATTGTGTGCCACCGAAAACACTGTGTAATACTTGGCCCTTTTTTTTGCTAAATTCTCCCTTTTCCCAAAAACAAATTAGTGGGAGATAAATATTGGCAAGTCTGCCTCCGTGCCATTGCTGTGTGTGGCATCTGTCTGTCATTGTGTGGTACCGAAAACACTGTGTAATACTTGGCCTTTTTTTTTTTTTTTTTTGGGTACATTCTCCCTTTTCCAAAAAAAAAAAATAGTGGGAGATAAATATTGGCAAGTCTGCCTCCGTGCCATTGCTGTGTGTGGCATCTGTCTCTCATTGTGTGGCACCGAAAACACTGTGTAATACTTGGCCATTTTTTTTTGGGGGGGGTACATTCTCCCTTTTCCAAAAAAAAAAATTAGTGGGAGATAAATATTGGCAAGTCTGCCTCCGTGCCATTGCTGTGTGTGGTATCTGTCTCTCATTGTGTGCCACTGAAAACACTGTGTAATACTTGGCCATTTTTTTTTTTTTTTTGCTAAATTCTCCCTTTTCCAAAAAAAAAATTAGTGGGAGATAAATATTGGCAAGTCTGCCTCCGTGCCATTGCTGTGTGTGGCATCTGTCTGTCATTGTGTGACACCGAAAACACTGTGTAATACTTGGCCATTTTTTTTTTTTTTTTTGGGGTACATTCTCCCTTTTCCCCCAAAAAAAATTAGTGGGAGATAAATATTGGCAAGTCTGCCTCCGTGCCATTGCTGTGTGTGGTATCTGTCTCTCATTGTGTGCCAACGAAAACACTGTGTAATACTTGGCCCTTTTTTTTGTTTTTGGGTACATTCTCCCTTTTAAAAAAAAAATTATTAGTGGGAGATAAATATTGTCAAGTCTGCCTCCGTGCCAGTCCTGTGTGTGGCATCTGTCTCTCATTGTGTGCCACCAAAAACCAGTGTGTGATACTTGGCCATTTTTTTTATTTTTGGGTACATTCTCCCTTTTAAAAAAAAAATAATTAGTGGGAGATAAATATTGGCAAGTCTGCCTCCGTGCCATTGCTGTGGGTGGCATCTCTCTCTCATTGTGTGCCACCGAAAACCACTGTGTAATACTGGGCCTTTTTTTTTGGGGGGGGGGTAAATTCTCCCTTTTAAAAAAAAAATAATTAGTGGGAGATAAATATTGGCAAGTCTGCTTGAGTGCTGCTCCTGTGTGTGCCATATGTCTCAAATTATTGGGGCACAGAAAGCCTAGTGTGTAACATTGGGCCTGATTTTCCTTTCAGTGTCAGGCACCTATAAAGGTATATATAAATCCTACAGAAGTTTGAGTTCACCTTATAAGTTGTTTTACAGTAACAAATAGCGTTACTTTGGTTATGTTTTGCAAACAATGAGGCAGTCTAGTGGAAGAGGTCGTGGCCGTGGGCAGTCATTGTCAGCTGGTAATGATGGTAGTGGTGGTGGAGCATCAGGTGGTCGTGGTAAAAGCAGTACAGCACCTAAGTCTCGAGTTGTTGAGCCAAAAACGTTGTCTGCCTACACAAGGCCTCGAACGCTCTCTTTTCTGGGAGTAGGAAAACCACTTTTGAAGCCGGAGCAAGAGGAACAAGTATTGGCTTTCATTGCTCACTCTGCCTCTAGCTCTTTCGCCTCCTCCTCGGAAAGTGCCAAATGTCAGAGCAGTGCATCATCAGTGGATGCTCCCGGTCAGGAACAAGTCGCTTCCTTGTGTCCTTCACCCAGAACAACAGTGAAGGATGCGTCAGTTGACACAACAGGTTACTCCATGGAGCTCTTTACACATACCGTTCCTGGGTTAGACAGTGAAACAGTTAACAGGCCATGCCCATTAGAAGTTGAATCGGACATGGAGTGCACAGATGCACAGCCACAGCCAGATTACTATGCTGTTCCTTTGACTCAGACCAGAACATTGCCCTCGCAGTGTACTGAGGCAGAATCAAACCCAGCGGAGACTATGGTGCCCCGTCACGAACACTATACCACCGGCTTACACGGTGACACAGACGAAGTTGCACACGACATAGAAGAGGAGGTCATAGATGACCCAGTTGTTGACCCCGATTGGCAGCCATTGGGGGAACAGGGTGCAGGCGGCAGTAGTTCAGAAGCGGAGGAGGAGGAGCCGCAGCAGGCATCAACATCACAACAGGTTCCATCTTCCGTGCCCGTATCTGGCCAAAAACGCGTGGCAAAACCAAAACCTGTTGGAGTACAGCGTGGTGTTGTGAATTAGACTTCTTGGCTCCCTCTGTTGGTTATTAGTGATATGACTCTGGGATTTTCTTTCCTCAGTTTGCACCCACCTGGGTCGTTAGTCCAGGGGTGTTGCTATATAAACCTCCTGGATCCTTAGTCCAGTGCCTGGCATCGTTGTAATCAGATCCTTTTTGTTTGCTCCTATCTGCTTGTCCTGGTTTGTGCAAAATTAAGCTAAGTCCTGCTTCTTTGTTTTTTTGGGGTTATTTGCTTGCTCTCATTTTTGTCCAGCTTGTACTAAATGTGATTCCTGACCTTGCTGGAAGCTCTAGGGGGCTGGTGTTCTCCCCCCGGGCCGTTAGACGGTTCGGGGGTTCTTGAATATCCAGCGTGGATATTTTTGATAGGGTTTTTGCTGACCATATAAGTTATCTTACTATATTCTGCTATTAGCTAGTGGGCCTCTCTTTGCTAAATACCTAGCTCATCCTTACGTTTGTCTTTTCCTCTTACCTCACCGTTATTATTTGTTGGGGGCTTGTATCCAACTTTTGGGGTCTTTTCTCTGGAGGCAAGAAAGGTCTTTCTTTTCCCTTCTAGGGTTAGTTAGTTCTCCGGCTGGCGCGAGACGTCTAGAATCAACGTAGGCACGTTCCCCGGCTGCTGGTATTTGTGGTGCTAGGATTAGATATATGGTCAGATCAGTTACCACTGCCCTATGAGCTGGTTTTTGTGTTTGCAGACTTAGAAACTATTTCTGAGACCCTCTGCCATTGGGGTCATAACAGCGTGGCCATCCGGTTAAAGAAGCTCAGTCTGCAATGCCTGAAAAGTTATCCGATAGTAGAAAGAGTGCAGTCTGGCATTTTTTTAAACAACATCCAAATGATCGGCGCAAAGTCATCTGTCAAAAATGTTCAACTACCTTAAGCAGAGGTCAGAATCTTAAAAGTCTAAATACAAGTTGCATGCATAGACATTTATCCACCATGCATTTGCAAGCCAGGAATAACTACCAAATGTCCCTAAAGGTTGCAGCACCCTCGGCCAATGAAGCTAGTCAGCAACGCTACATCCCTTCCCTCACTGTAAACCCACCATTTCCTGCACCACCGGCAGTATCTGTGCAGCTTTCGTCGCCAGGCCAAAGCAGTCAGGGAATCACCAGGTTTGCAGTAGGAAACACTGCATGTAGGGCACCGGCAAGAATACCATCTCCAACCCTCTCTCACTCACCCATGTCCACCGGCACCACCGCTAGTTCCACGATCTCCAGCTCTCCAGTCCAGCTCACCCTACATGAGACTCTTGTTAGGAAAAGGAAGTACTCATCCTCGCATCCGCGTACACAGGGTTTGAACGCCCACATTGCTAGACTAATCTCATTAGAGATGATGCCCTACCGGTTAGTTGAAAGCGAAGCTTTCAAAGCGCTGATGGACTACGCTGTACCGCGCTTCGAGCTACCCAGTCGGCACTTCTTTTCTAGAAAAGCCATCCCAGCCCTCCAACAGCATGTTAAAGACCGCATCGTCCATGCACTCAGGCAGTCTGTGACTACAAAGGTGCACCTGACAACAGATGCATGGACCAGTAGGCATGGCCAGGGACGTTACGTGTCCATCACGGCACACTGGGTGAATGTGGTGGATGCAGGGTCCACAGGGGACAGCAATATTGGGACAGTTTTTCCTAGTCCACGGTCAAGGAAAGAGTTGGCTGTAGGCGTTCGCCCCCCCTCCTCCTCTTCCTCCTCCTCATGCAGAAGCGAGAGCTCGTCCACACACCGCAGTCGCACATCCACTCCATCCGCAGCTGCCACTGTTGCACACCAGGTGTGCCATTATGGGACAGCTAGTGGCAAGCGTCAGCAGGCTGTATTGGCAATGAAGTGTTTGGGCGACAACAGACACACCGCGGAAGTTCTGTCCGAGTTCTTGCAGAATGAAACTCAGTCATGGCTGGGCACTGTACATCTTGAGGCAGGCAAGGTTGTGAGTGATAACGGAAGGAATTTCATGGCTGCCATAGCCCTTTCCCAACTGAAACACATTCCTTGCCTGGCTCACACCTTAAACCTGGTGGTGCAGTGCTTCCTGAAAAGTTATCCGGGGTTACCCGACCTGCTCCTCAAAGTGCGCAGACTTTGCTCGCATATCCGCCGTTCGCCCGTACACTCCAGCCGTATGCAGAACTATCAGCGGTCTTTGAACCTTCCCCAGCATCGCCTAATCATCAACATTTCAACAAGGCGGAACTCCACACTGCACATGCTTCAGAGACTGTGCGAACAGAGGCGTGCTGTTATGTTTTTGTGGGAGGATACACATACACGGGCAGGCAGTTGGATGGCAGACATGGAGTTGTCAGGTGTGCAGTGGTCGAAGCTACAAGACCTGTGTCAAGTCCTTCAGTGTTTTGAGGAATGCACATGGCTGGTTAGTGCAGACAACGCCATAATAAGCATGAGCATCCCCCTAATGCGTCTGCTGATGCAAAGTTTGACGCACATAAAGGAGCAGGCGTCTGCAGCTGAGGAAGAGGAAAGCCTTGATGACAGTCAGCCATTGTCTGGTCAGGGCCGTGTAGAGGACGCGGTAGCGGGCGAAGAGGAGGAGGAGGATGAGGAGGATGATGGGGATGAGTACTTTTTGAATGAGGAAGCTTCTCTTGGGCCAACAGAAATTAGTGGCGTTGCAAGGCTGGGTTCTGTTTTTTTAAGGGAGACAAGTGACGTAGATTTGCCTGTAACAGCCCCTACAACCAGCACAACCGCAGATTTGACAACTGGAACTTTGGCCCACATGGCGGATTATGCCTTACGTATCCTCAAAAGGGACACACGCATTATTAAAATGATGAGCGATGACGATTATTGGTTGGCCTGCATCCTTGACCCTCGCTATAAAGGCAAATTGCAAAATATTATGCCACATGAGAACCTCGAACAAATATTAGCAACCAAACAAGCTACTCTTGTAGACCATTTGATTCAGGCATTCCCAGCACACAGCGCCAGTGATGGTTCTCAGTCTCACACAAGCTGCAGGGGGCTACATGGCAGAGGTGTTAGAGGTGCACAAATCAGAAGTGGCGTTGGACAGAGGGGTTTTCTGACCAGGTTGTGGAGTGATTTCGCAATGACCGCAGACAGGACAGGTACTGCAGCATCTATTCAAAGTGACAGGAGACAACATTTGTCCAGTATGGTTACTAACTATTTTTCTTCCCTTATCGATGTTCTCCCTCAACCGTCATTCTCATTTGATTACTGGGCATCAAAATTAGACACCTGGCCTGAATTGGCAGAATATGCGTTGCAGGAGCTTGCTTGCCCAGCAGCTAGTGTGCTATCAGAAAGAGTATTCAGTGCTGCTGGTTCAATATTAACCGAAAAAAGGACTCGTCTGGCTACCCAAAATGTGGATGATCTCACCTTCATTAAAATGAACCACTCCTGGATTTAAAATTATTTTGCCCCACCTTTCCCGGCTGACACCTAGCTTTCCTATAAAAAGGTGTCGCTTGTGGACTGGTCTTACTGAGTGTTCCAATCTGTTAATTTGCAGCAGCTGTTTGTCCAGCATACGACATGTTTACACCTCCCCCAATGGGAAAAATCCCCCCACGGGGCCGTTGTCTCGCCACTTGGCGCAAGCACCCGTTACAGTGCTGATTGTCTGAAGAGGTGGGTGTGCCCGCTTTTGGTCGACGGCACTGCCACTGGGTCCCTCATAGTACAATGTAGTGTCTCTGGCGGTGGTGGTGCGCACCCAACGTCAGACACACCATTGTAACATGAGGGGCCCTGGGGCGGTACCGCCGGCCACAAGAGAGTTCCCCCCCCAGCTCAAACTGTGCTCTACCACGTGCAAAATTATCTCGCACAGCTCCACCAATGTTTAGTCTATGCACTGACATCATTCAATGCCTGGCACTGACAAACAATACCAATTTGTTTGCATCTATGATGCTAGTTAAAGTAGTCTGGGTTAGTGTCCTATATTGACACCACTAAATACTAATTTACTGCCAAATTACTTTGTCATAAACTCTGCAGTTGAGCCCACCCCTGTACCTAAGCATGACACCCTTTTTTTACTTATAGTTGTTTTGCGAGACATTAACATCTATTTATTTTTTTGGAGTACTAACTGTGTCAGACACTCCTTGCAATACTCCTCCACTGACCACAATGCTGCCTGCCTGTGCATCCATGTAACCGATATAAAACTGCCATGAGCCTATTGTTTGTTATTTTAGGCCTTTGATAGCCTGTCTGCGGTCCCTACTTGCATTACTCCTCCACTGACCACAATGCTGCCTGCCTGTGTATCCATGTAACCGATGTAAAACTGCCATGAGCCTATTGTTTGTTATTTTAGGCCTTTGATAGCCTGTCTGCGGTCCCTACTTGCATTACTTCTCCACTGACCACACCAATGCTGCCCGTTTACCCCTGGAACCTATTTTACAGTGCATAGAGCCTATTTTTTTATTTTATTTAATATTAATAAAGCCATGATGGACTACGCTGTACCACGCTATGGGCTACCCAGTTGACAATTCTTTTGCGAGAAAAGCCATCCCACCCCTCCACCAGCATGTAAAAGACCGCATTGTCCATGCACTATGTCAATCTGTGAGTCCAAAGGTACACCTGACAACAGACACATGGACCTGTAGGCATGGCCACGGAAGGTTACGTGTCCTTTGTGGCGCAATGGGTTAATGTATTGGATGCATGGTCCACACAGGGGACAGCCTGGTAAGTTTGTCTGCAGTCCCTAATTCAATTTGTCCTCAACTGAATAAAGCTGAGCTTCTACCTTCTGGCTCTCATTAAGTGCTGTTTTTTTAAAAAAAAATGGTGTTTAGGGCCTACTAACGGTGTCTGCCCCTGCCTGGTGTTTGTCCTCAACTGAATAAAGCTGAGCTTCTACCTTCTGGCTTTCGGCCTATAGTATCAGATATTAAACTGCATTTGGCCTTCAACTTTGGTTACGGCCTACTAACGGTGTCTGCCCCTCCCTGGTGTTGACCTCAACTGAATACAGCTGAGCTTCAACCTTCTGGCTTTCGGCCTATAGTATCAGATATTAAACTGCATTTGACCTTCAACTTTGGTTACGGCCTACTAACGGTGTCTGCCCCTCCCTGGTGTTGAGTCTGACCTCAACTGAATACAGCTGAGCTTCAACCTTCTGGCTTTCGGCCTATAGTATCAGATATTAAACTGCATTTGACCTTCAACTTTGGTTACAGCCTACTAATGGTGTCTGCCCCTCCCTGGTGTTGAGTCTGACCTCAACTGAATACAGCTGAGCTTCAACCTTCTGGCTCTCATTAAGTGCTGTGTTTTTAAAAATTGGTGGTTAGGGCCTACTAACAGTGTCTGCCCCTCCATGTTGTTTGTCCTCAACTGAATAAAGCTGAGCTTCAACCTTCTGGCTTTTGGCCTACAGTAGCATATATTAAACTGCATTTGGCCTACTAGTGTGGTTGGGCCCTTAAAACAGTGTCTGCTGCTCTTGGGTTTGCTACTCCACTGAACAAAGCAATGCCGCCTGTTTAGTCCTGTTACCAATTTTGAACTGCATTTAGCCTACTTTATTCTTTGGCCCTATATCTGTTTCCTCCTCATCCTGCCCATTGCCCAGCCACTGCTAGATGAGTCTGCTGGTACATTGACCTAGACCACTACATTCCCCTTGCACTCTACACAGCCAGAATCTGACCCTGCTGAAAGTAAGGTTCCCCTTCCCGCATGTTATACCACCTTACACAGGGATAAAGAGGAAGGTGCAGATGAAAGTGCAGGTTCCTTCATCAGGTGGGGCAGGCATACTCGTTGGCGACGTCACGGGCACAGGGCCCCTCAGAGTACGCAAAAGTGTCGCTGCCGGTGGGAGGCGCCCCCGCCATGCAAACACACCGCTGTACTTTGAGGGGCCCTGTGCCAGTGCCAATGCGAACGAGTGGGCCCCCCCTGCTTGCTCAGGATCACAGCACTTGCAACGTTGAAATACTTACCTCTCCCTGCTCCACCGTCGTGATGGAGTCCACATTTCCTGGGCCCACTAAAGCCTTGAACCAGCCCTACCCCCCACAACTTTTGCCAAATGACCCCCAATTTCCTATGCCCAACTATTATTATAGTCTTAGGCGAACTGAAGACCGCGCACACGGGCATCAGATGCCCTGAAGAAGAGAGCAAGATAGCTCTCGAAACGCGTAGGCTTCAATAAACCACCCTAAATCTACCCCGTGTGCGCGGTCTTCAGTTCGCCTAAGACTATTACCTTCAGCATCCTTTTGGATTCTTGTGGAGACCTGCTGCTACGGTTATGCCTGCTTGGGAGTTGTGACCTTGGTTCACAACTCCAATAGGTGAGCACATTCCCTGCAAAGGACTGTATGTGTTTTTTAAAACAGTGTGACACATTCGGGGCGCCTTGTCTTTTTTCTTTTTTCAACTATTATTATAAAATTAATTAAGATTGACAAGCTTCAGAAACAAGAATGGATGTTTTTGGCATTAAAATGGGCACTGTAGGTGTTTTCCTGGCCTCCACGCACTGCCGACTATGCTTCCCCATTTACTTGCATTGGGTTTCATGTTTCGGTCGATCCCTGACTTTTAGCGATAATCGGCCGACTGCACTCGACTCGACTCTGGACAAAGTCGGGTTTCACAAAACCCAACTCGATCTTTAAAAAATGAAAGTCGCTCAACCCTATACATCATGGAATACAACAGCTCTGCACATTATTTAGTAGCCACTGCGGAATACTGCAGTTTATAACCCAGTCAGGTGAGCAGGAGATAAACTTTATAAATAGGTCAATGTTAGTTACAAACAAACCTTTAAGCAAAAAAAAATATAAGCAATAGCAAAATATCTGTACTGTTCATGCATACAAATAGTATATAAATAGAACTTGACTAATTGTACAAGTTAATGAAAGATCAAGAGTAGCAGTATTTAGTGCAACATTTCATGAAGTTCAGTATTTATCCTCTCAGTGCATTAACTGCAACCTTTAACCATTAACTATTTTACTACTCCAGAGGCAGCTAAATTGTTACATGATACAACCTATAAATACACCAGAGAAGACCCAAATATATATCAAATAGCAAAATGTAGCTGGACAGCCAAAGATAAAATGTGTCACTAATGCAAACAAAAGACATTAAAAATATAGCATTTTTTGTTTGGATAATTTGCTGTGGATTTATTGATCCATGATGTTTTTTGTGTGTGTTGTACACACCATATATATTTTATAACTCTAATTACCTCACCTTACCTTCAGTTCCTTCCTTTTTTCTTTACTTTTTTTTACTTTACACATTGCACCATTATAATTTTTATTTCTTTTATTGTTATTTTTCTTTTTTCCTTTCTTCCCGATACATATTTTTCACAATCATACCATTTCTGCAATGTTCCTCATTCCCATTTCACTCTATATGCATTTATTTTCACTTTCTAATACATTTATATTACCTATTTAAAGCAAATATTATTACACCTTTCTCATCAATTATCCCCATCACTTTTTATCTTACATTGATGCATCCTTCTCATCCCGTATTATTTATTTATACATTTTTTTTCTTGACTTTTGTCCCTTCTCTTTTCTGCTCTTATTTCTCCCGCTGCAATGGGCAGGTTTGCCTGATGGAAGATGGTCGCTTTCTCAGTAAGAACGTACGCACTGGCTGCTCAGCTGAGAGTTGGGCATTCATTCGGCTTTGCTGACCTCTGGCAATGGTGTCTCATTGTGTGGCGGCCATTATTGGTGGTGGTGGTGAAGCAAGGTCTGGAGTCATGGGTACTCTGCCTTGCAGCATAAGTGCTGTGAGACCCCGGGCCATCTGTCCTGCCGCTGCATTGCTGCTGTGTCAGTGGTCGGCGCATGGCTCCGCTCGGTTAGGGTGGTAGGACCCACTATGAGGTTTGCCGAGACGTGGCAGTAGACTTCGTACAGTCTGATCAGAATGTTAAACTAAGAACCTCATGTTCAGTTATATATATTTTTGCCAAGAGGTATTAGATCATTGTATGATTCTTGGAGGTGCTGTCCATTCTTTTTTTTTCAGCATATATCATATATATGCTGTCTTCTACCACCTCCTATGATTTTAATAAGTCTTTTGTCTTGGTGTTGCATGTTTATCTTGGGTTGTCTTTCTGTACTTATTAATTAATAAAACAAAATCTTGTTATTTGATATATTTTGGGTCTACAGTGGCATCTTTATGGGTTCTATGTATTTTTAGATTGGTCCAGTGGCCCTGGTGGCATTTCTTGAATATTGGAGATAATCCCTCTGTTTATACACTTTTACGGTTCATAGGTCTTTAAATTCTTGCATGATGCCTGTGTTTGGGGAACAAGGTTTGAGATGATATCACTGGAATCAGTTGGCTAAACTATTGTTGGATCCATATCACTTCCATAATTCTCGAACCATGCGCAACTCTATTTAAAATATAGTTTCAGGAAAACTTGCAGCAGTTTTTCTGTGTTTGCCTCTAGATCCTCACTCCTTCTCTCCCCTCCCCTCTTTGTAGAACTTTATAGGCACCAACTCTCATCTTATATCTTAGCAATGTGAAAGCCTGTACTCACTGAAGACATATTTTGTCTGTTAATTGAGAATATTGAAAATGAAAGATCAGTAGAGGATTAGAAATAAACAGTTTTCTTTGGTGATATATGCTACATGTCTGGCCAGTTCACACTTTCCAATGACGTTCCAAAATGTCACTGCATAGAAGCTTGCAGGAGATTATGCAGCTGTGGGGTTGGGGTGTTGTCTATCAGACACAGCCAGTCTCCCTACAGAATGGATGATAATGATTTATTACCACATTTACCTTCCACATATTCAGATTAGGAAGCAATGCCAGTGCTTTGTAGTCCAGACACAGTGTTCATGTGACTGTTTAGGGTAAAAATGGAACAACCTGCAGGGTACTAGGGGAACCAGTCAGCTTAGCTACGCAGCCTGGAAACTGAACTACTCTAGCAGCTGGGGCTACAGGATAAATTCAGTTGAGGCTAATATTTTTATCATATGACATAATCATAGAATGGTAGAGTTGGAAGGGACCTCCTGGGTCATCTGGTCCAACTCCCTGCTCAATGCAGGATTCACTAAATCATCCCAGACAGATGTATGTCTAGCCTCTGTCTGAAGACTTCCATGGAAGGAGAACTCACCACCTCTCGTAACAGCCTGTTTCACTCATTGAGCACCCTGTCAAAAAGTTTTTTCTAATATCTAATCTGTCTCCTCGCATTCAGTTTCATCCCATTGCTTCTAGTCTTTCCTTGTGCAAATGAGAATAAAGATGATCCTTCTACAATGTGACAGCCCTTGAGATATTTGTAGACAGCTATTAAGTCTCCTCTCAGTCTTCTTTTTTGCAAGCTAAACATTCCCAAATCCTGTAACCTTTCCTCATTGGACATGATTTGCAGACCGGTCACCATTTTGTTCGCTCTTCTCTGAACTTGCTCCAGTTTATTGATGTATTTTTTTAAATGTGGTGCCCAAAACTGGACACAGTATTCCAGATGAGGTCTGAACAAAGAGGAGTAGAGGGCAATAATGACTTTTGCGTGATCTAGACTGTATGCTTCTGTTAATACATCCCAGAATTGCATTTGCCTTTTTTGCTGCTGCATCAGACTGTTGACTCATGTTTAGTTTATGATTAGTGTTGAGCGATACCGTCCGATACTTGAAAGTATCGGTATCGGAAAGTATCGGCCGATACCGGCAAAATATCGGATCCAATCCGATACCGATACCCGATACCAATACAAGTCAATGGGACTCATGTATCGGACGGTATTCCTGATGGTTCCCAGGGTCTGAAGGAGAGGAAACTCTCCTTCAGGCCCTGGGAACCATATAAATGTGTAAAAGAAAGAATTAAAATAAAAAATATCGCTATACTCACCTCTCCGACGCAGCCGGGACTTCAGCGAGGGAACCGGCAGCGTTGTTTGTTTAAAATTCGCGCTATTACTTGGTTACGTGAATTCCCGGCTTGTGATTGGTCAGGTCGGCCATGTTGCCGGGACGCGGACCAATCACAGCAAGCCGTGACGAAATTACGTCACAGCTTGCTGTGATTGGTCCGCGTCCCGGCAATATGGCCGCCCTGACCAATCACAAGCCGTGACGTCACGGGAGGCTGGACACGCGCTCACTTTAAAATTGGCGCGTGTCCAGCCTCCCGTGACGTCACGGCTTGTGATTGGTTGCGCCGCGGTCAACCAATCACAAGCCGGGAGGCTGGACGCGCTCATTTTAAAATGGGCGCGTGTCCAGCCTCCCGTGACGTCACGGCTTGTGATTGATTGCGCCGCGGTCAACCAATCACAAGCCGGGAGGCTGGACGCGCTCATTTTAAAATGGGCGCGTGTCCAGCCTCCCGTGACGTCACGGCTTGTGATTGGTTGCGCCGCGGTCAACCAATCACAAGCCGGGAGGCTGGACGCGCTCATTTTAAAATGGGCGCGTGTCCAGCCTCCCGTGACGTCACGGCTTGTGATTGGTCAGGGCGGCCATATTGCCGGGACGCGGACCAATCACAGCAAGCCGTGACGTAATTTCGTCACGGCTTGCTGTGATTGGTCCGCGTCCCGGCAACGTGGCCGACCTGACCAATCACAAGCCGGGAATTCACGTAACCAAGTAATAGCGCGAATTTTAAACAAACAACGCTGCCGGTTCCCTCGCTGAAGTCCCGGCTGCGTCGGAGAGGTGAGTATAGCGATATTTTTTATTTTAATTCTCTCTTTTACACATTTTAACATTAATGTTGTTGCGATACCCGATACCTGATACCACAAGAGTATCGGAATCCCGGTATCGGAATTCCGATACAGCAAGTATCGGCCGATACCCGATACTTGCAGCATCGGAATGCTCAACACTATTTATGATCTATTTGTATACCCAATTCTTTTTAACATGTGCTGTTGCTTAGCCCTATTCCTCCCATTCTGTCTATGCTTTTATCATTTTTATTGCCCAGATGTAGTACTTTGCATTTTTCCTTGTTAAAAACCTTTCTGTTATTTGCTGCTCACTCCTCCAGATTATTTATATCTTTTTCAATCCCCTCTCTCTCTTCTCATGTATTAGCTATCCTTCCTAGTTTTGTGTCATCATCAGCAGATTGAATCAGGGTACCCTCAATTCCTTCATCTAAATCATTGATAAAGATGTTGAACAATACAGGGCCCAGGACAGAGCCCTGTGGTACCCCACTTGAGACACTCTTCCAACTGGATGTGCAGCCATTTACCTCTTTGGGTGCGATCACTAAGCCAGTTATGAATCAATCTAACAGTTGCCCTGTCCATTTCATACTTAGTCATTTTTTCAAAAAGGATGGTGTGGGATACTTTGCCAAATGCTTTGCTGAAGTCAAGATATACTATATCTACCACATTTCCCTGATCCGCCCAGTCAGTGGTTCATACCATGAAGAATCATTTCAGAGCTATTTCCATCTACATATAATGTCACCCATATTTTGTACAATTAAACTGAAAAATAGCTGGAAATATTTTCAGGTGAAAAATAAAATTAAAGAACTAAAATAATGTGGCTGCATAGATATGTACACACTTATACTAATACTTTTGTTGCAGTACCCTTTAACATTATGACAGCATTCACTCTTTTTTGGGAGGCATCTACCAGCATTGCACAACTAGAATTGGTGTTTTTTGCCCACTCCAGCAGATTGATAGGGCATCTTCTATGTGCTGCCCTCTTAAGGTTAACTCCCAGATTTTTAATTGGATTCCGGTCTGTGTCTGGACTCTCTCTGGGCCATTCTAAAACTTTGATCTTCTACTGGTGAAGCCAATCTTTTCTTCATTTTAATGTATTGTGAGGTACCAAGGGGAGAAGTACTAGAAAACAGATATGTTTCTCCCCGTTTCATTTCCTATGTTTCCAGGTATTAATTGTGAAGCTGTTTTTTCAATGTAATCCGGTCCTGGTTTCTTTAGTGATCAGCGTGAAAAGGACTGGTGCCTCCCCTCCACACATACAATCCAGGTTTTGACTCCTGCCTTTTTTCAGCTGATATAATCAGGAGCTGCTGGGATCCCAGTCTCATCTGCTGGTCTGGGAGAGCTGACACAGTAAGACTGCATGAACTTCTTTGTTATTTGTAGGTTTATTTTGTAGTTAGAATCTTGTTGTTAGTTAGTGGCCAGACGGCCTTAGACATTTCATTTCATGTTTGATAAGTGCAACATTGTATGACAAGTGTGCACAATAAATACGCCTGGCTCATACCAGTGTGGAACTCGCCAACCTGCTATTGTCCATTGTGACTCCATAGCCGCCTGCTTGGGCCAAAGCAAACATCCCTGCTGAATCCTATTCCCACAGTATGCTTAAAGTAATTGCCATACTGAAATGTGAAATTCATCTTCATCTTTTTTAGCAGAATCCTGAAGTTTTTGATGCAAAATTGACCGATATTTCTAATTTTTAAGGGAATTCCGTCCTCTTTGACTCCTCCTTCCCAAGTTCTATCTGATGGAAAATAGTCTTAAATTATAATGCTGTCTTCACCATGCTTTACTGTAGTTATGGTGTTCTTTCGTTGATGTGAAACAAACATACCTTTTGGAATTATGGCCAAGTTCAACCTTGGTCTTATGAGACCATAAATTGTTTTGTCACATGCCTTTGACAGACTTAATGTAGGTATTGGCAAAACATAGCAGACCTTGGGTGTTTTTGTTCATAAGAAAAGCCTTCCAACAGCAGGCTAGACACATGAAGAATACTGGAAATCGTTGTCACATGCAGTACACAGCCAGACCTTGCCCGAAATTCCTGCAGCTCCTTTAATATTGCTGCACAACTTTGGCAGTCTCTCGGTCCAATTTTTTTTCTTGCTTTTTTAATCAATTTTTGAGGGACATTTAATTCTAAGCAATTTCACTGTTGTGCCAAATATAATCCACTTCTTGATCACTGTTTACACAATTTTCCATAGTGTATCTATTGTCTATGAATCTTTTTTGTAATCTTCTCCTGTCTGATAGCTTTTAACAATATGATCCCTTTTCTGTTTTATAAGCTTTTTAAGGACCATATCTTTTGCTGTAAAGTGCAGCCAAAAAAAATCTGAAAAATACCACTTCAACAGCTACAAATTTTTACTATTTCACAAAACTATTGCGTGATCCTATTTATTCTTGTATCTTTGCTCTATATAAAAAAATGTATTAACCCCTTCCCGACCTGTGACACAGCTTATGCGTCATGAAAGTCGGTGCCAATCCGACCTGTGACGCATATGCTGTGTCACAGAATGATCGCATCCCTGCAGATCGGGTGAAAGGGTTAACTCCAATTTCACCCGATCTGCAGGGACATGGGGAGTGGTGCTTCAGCCCAGGGGGGGTGGCTTCACCCCCCCGTGGCTACGATCGCTCTGATTGGCTGTTGAAAGTGAAACTGCCAATCAGAGCGATTTGTAATATTTCACCTAAAAAACTGGTGAAATATTACAATCCAGCCATGGCCGATGCTGCAATATCATCGGCCATGGCTGGAAACACTGATGTGACCCCCCCACCCCACCGATCGCCCCCCCAAGCCACCGATCTGTCCCGTAGTCCCCTCCGTCCTGTGTTCCGCTCCCCCGTCCTCCTGTCCGCTCCCCCTGTGCTCCTATGTCACCCCCCCATGCTCCGACGCCCCCCCATGCCCCGATCTCCCCCCTTATACTTACCGAGGCTCCCGGTGTCCATCCGTCTTCTCCATGGGCGCCACCATCTTCCAAAATGGCGGGCGCATGCCCAGTGCGCCCGCCGAATCTGTTAGAACTAGGGTTAGAACTAGGGGTAGGGTTAGGGTTAGGGGTAGGGTTAGGGTTAGGGGTAGGGTTAGGGGTAGGGCAAGTGCACACAGTGCGGATTTGGCTGCGGATCCGCAGCGGATTAGCCGCAGATCCGCAGCGGATTGGCAGCGGATTGGCCGCGGATCCGCAGCGGATTGGCCGCTGCGAATTTGTAGCAGTTTTCCATCAGGTTTACAGTACCATGTACACCTATGGAAAACCAAATCCGCTGTGGCCATGGTGCGGAAAATTCCGTGCGGAAACGCTGCGTTGTATTTTCCGCAGCATGTCAATTCTTTGTGCGGATTCTGCAGCGTTTTACACCTGTTCCTCAATAGGAATCCGCAGGTGAAATCCGCACAAAAAAACACTTGAAATCTGCTGTAAATCCGCATGTAAAACGCAGTGCCTTTTACCTGCAGATTTTTCAAAAATCGTGCGGAAAAATCTCACACGAATCCGCAACGTGGGCACATATCCTTAGGGTTAGGGTTGGAATTAGAGTTAGGGTTGGAATTAGGGCTAGGGTTGGAAATAGGGTTAAGATTAGGCTTGTGGTTAGGGTTACGGATAGGGTTAGGGGTGTGTTGGGGTTACAGTTGGGGTTAGGGTTGGGATTAGGGTTAGGGTTGGGATTAGGGTTAGGATTAGGGTTAGGGTTGGGATTAGGGTTACAGGTGTGTTGGGGTTAGGGTTGTGGTTAGGGGTGTGTTGGGGTTAGGGTTGTGATTAGGGTTATGGCTACAGTTGGGATTAGGGTTAGGGGTGTGTTGGGATTAGTGTTGAAGCTAGAATTAAGGGGTTTCCACTGTTTAGGCACATCAGGGGTCTCCAAACGCAACATGGCGCCACCATTGATTCCAGCCAATCTTGCGTTCAAAAAGTCAAATGGTGCTCCCTCCCTTCCAAGCCCCGACGTGTGCCCAAACAGTGGTTTACCCCCACATATGGGGTACCAGCGTACTCAGGACAAACTGGGCAACAACTATTGGGGTCCAATTTCTCCTGTTACCCTTGCAAAAATAAAAAATTACTTGCTAAAACATAATTTTTGAGGAAAGAACAATTATTTTTTATTTTCACGGCTCTGCGTTATAAACTTCTGTGAAGCACTTGGGGTTGAAAGTGCTCACCAAACATCTAGATAAGTTCCTCGGGGGGTCTAGTTTCCAAAATGGGGTCACTTGTGGGGTGTTTCTACTGTTTAGGCACATCAGGGGCTCTGCAAATGCAACGTGATGCCCGCAGACCATTCCATCAAAGTCTGCATTTCAAATGTCACTACTTCCCTTCCGAGCCCTGACGTGCGCCCAAACAGTGGTTTACCCCCACATATGGGGTATCAGCATACTCACAACAAACTGGGCAACAAATATTGGGGTCCAATTTCTCATGTTACCCTTGTGAAAATAAAAAATTGCTTGCTAAAACATCTTTTTTGAGGAAAGAAAAATGATTTTTTATTTTCACGGCTCTGTGTTGTAAACTTCTGTGAAGCACTTGGGGGTTGAACGTGCTCACCACACATCTAGATATGTTCCTTGGGGGGTCTAGTCTCCAAAATGGGGTCACTTGTGGGGGTTTCTACTGTTTAGGCACATCAGGGGCTCTGCAAACGTAACATGATGCCCGCAGACCATTCCATCAAAGTCTGCATTCCAAAACGTCACTACTTCCCTTCCGAGCCCCGGAATGTGCCCAAACAGTGGTTTACCCCCACATATGGGGTATCAGCGTACTCAGGAGAAACTGGACAACAACTTTTGTGGTCCAATTTCTCCTGTTACCCTTGGGAAAATAAAAAATTGTGCGCTAAAAAATCATTTATGAGAAAAGAAGAATTATTTTTTATTTTCATGGCTCTGCGTTATAAACTTCTGTGAAGCACCTTGGGGTTTTAAGTGCTCACTATGCATCTAGATAAGTTCCTTGGGGGGTCTAGTTTCCAAAATGGGGTCACTTGTAGGGGAGCTCCAATGTTTAGGCACACAGGGGCTCTCCAAACGCGACATGGTGTCCGCTAACGATTGGAGCTAATTTTCCATTCAAAAAGTCAAATGACGCGCCTCCCATTCCGAGCCTTGCCGTGCACCCAAACAGCGGTTTACCCCTACATATGAGATATCGGCGTACTCAGGAGAAATTGTCCAACAAATTTTAAGATACATTTTATCATGTTGCCCATGTGAAAATGAAAAAATTGAGGCTAAAATATTTTTTTTGTGAAAAAAAAGTACTTTTTCATTTTTACGGATCAATTTGTGAAGCACCTGGGGGTTTAAAATGCTCACTATGCTTCTAGATAAGTTCCTTGGGGGGTCTAGTTTCCAAAATGGGGTCGCTTGTGGGGGAGCTCCAATGTTTAGGCACACGGGGGCTCTCCAAACGCGACATGGTGTCCGCTAAAGATTGGAGCCAATTTTTCCTTGAAAAAGTCAAATGGCGCTCCTTCCCTTCCAAGCCCTGTTGTGCGCCCAAACAGTGGTTCCACCCCACATATGGGGTATCAGCGTACTCAGGACAAATTGTACAATAACTTTTGGGGTCCAGTTTCTCTTTTTACCCTTGGGAAAATAAAAAAATTGTTGCTAAAACATCATTTTTGTGACTAAAAAGTTAAATGTTCATTTTTTCCTTCCATGTTGCTTCTGCTGCTGTGAAGCACCTGAAGAGTTAATAAACTTCTTGAATGTGGTTTTGAGCACCGTGAGGGGTGCAGTTTTTAGAATGGTGTCACTTTTGGGTATTTTCAGCCATATAGGCCCCTCAAATTGACTTCAAATGTGAGGTGGTCCCTAAAAAAATGGTTTTGTAAATTTTGTTGTAAAAATGAGAAATCGTTGGTCAAATTTTAACCCTTATAACTTCCTAGCAAAAAAAAATGTTGTTTCCAAAATTGTGCTGATGTAAAGTAGACATGTGGTAAATGTTATTTATTAACTATTTTGTGTCACATAACTCTCTGGTTTAACAGAATAAAAATTAAAAATGTGAAAATTGCGAAATTTTCAAAATTTTCGCCAAATTTCCGTTTTTTTCACAAATAAACTCAGAAATTATCGACCTAAATTTACCACTAACGTGAAGCCCAATATGTCACGAAAAAATAATCTCAGAACCGCTAGGATCCGTTGAAGCGTTCCTGAGTTATTACCTCATAAAGGGACACTGGTCAGAATTTCAAAAAATGGCAAGGTCATTAAGGCCAAAATAGGCTGTGTCATGAAGGGGTTAAATAGTAGTTATGGGCGAATGTGCTTGCCACTACTCGTTACTCGCCCAAGTATCACTATGCTTAGGTGTACTCGGCGAGCACCGAGTATTTCAAGGATTATTCGTCAGGAGCTCGGGTCTCCGCCCTGCAATTCTGGCACTCTTTAGAGCGCCATTGACAATGCAGGGATTGTCAGCCATGCACTGTAATGCCACAACCATCTTTGATATGGTATTACAGTGATTGGCTGGCCGCAGAGCGTAATCAGGTCTATAAGAGACCTGACGCCGCCCTGCTCGCTGCATTCTGCTCCGGACTTAGCGAGTGTAGGGAGAGCTGCTGCTGAGATATGGTCAGAATCATGCTTCTAATAGTTAGTGTAGGTCTGCAACTGTTCAGTCCACAACTCAGATATCAACAGTCCTTTTTAGGGCTAATTCGGGGGTCCCGAGATTGCAGCGCTAAGTAGGCAGGGGGAGTCTATGTGCGCATATCCACATCAGTGCAAGTTCCTGCAGGCACTGTATGTGAGTACATAGCTCTCACTGCATACCTCCAAAAGCTCCATTACTGTCTGCTGCTTATTTAATAAATATCTAGCTGCAGTTTTCTGTGTTTTTTTTTTCTTCACCTGATACCTGCTCCTTTTATTCAAAAGCAATCCATAGCCCCCTTAAATTAACATTTATTTGCTTGTTCACGCTGCCTAATATAGCCAGGTTATTGAAATCTAAGAACGTGCAAATCTACCTTTTTTTGTCCCAGACACCAGATGTGAGTGCACCAATTTTTTTTTTCTTTTTGTGTCATAGCCAACTTGTTGACACAATTTAGTTGTGCCCAAACAAATCTAGGCCACATTTACACCAGTCTGTTATCTGAGGCTGACGGCTGGTGTATCGGTGGTGGAAAAATCGTAGCTTCGCAGGCATAAGTTTCATAGTTCTGTCTGCTAGCCTTGTTCCACTCTTTTTTGTATTTTAAAAATTCTCCAACCCCCCAAAAAAAATTATACAGTTTGTTATGTCAGTCTGAGACCTGTTGTATCTGTGCTGGAAAAATCGTAGCTTGGCATGCATAATTTTCATAGTTCTCTCTGCTAGCCTTGTTCCCCTTTTTCTTTTTTTTTTTAAATTATCCAAAAAACAAAAAAATTACAGTCTGTTATGTCAGGCTGAGGCCTGGTGTATCGGTGGCGGAAAAATCGTAGCTTCGCAGGCATAAGTTTCATAGTTCTGTCTGCTAGCATCGTTGTACTCATTTTTTTTATTTTTTGACAAATTTCAACTACAAGAGAGAAAAAAATTAGACAGTCTGTTATCTGTGGCTACAGCCTGGTGTATCGGTGGTGGAAAAATCGCATCTTCGCAGGCATAATTTCACAGTTCTGTCTGCTAGCCTTGTTCGACTCTTTTTTTATTTTAAAAATTCTCCAAACCCCCCCAAAACATTATACAGTCTGTTATGTCAAGCTGAGGCCTGTTGTATCTGTGGTGGAAAAATCGTAGCTTTGAAGGAATATTGATTAGATACAATTTTGCTCCCAAATAAATACATTTGTGTTGAGCTTTTGAAATAGTTCAGTAGTCCATTTAAAATGGGCAAGGCAATGGTCAAAGGTCGGGGTAGTAGATGTGATGCTGATGGTGCATGCAGAGGACGAGGCCGTGGCCAAGCTGAAAGTGGCCACCACAAAGACCCAAATCTTCTTGCTCGACCCTCCTGTCCCAGTCTCCAGGGGATCACAGCACACCACTATTAAAGCCAGAGCAGTGTGAAACAGTTGTTGGTTGGATAGCGGATAATGCTTCCAGTCACTTAACCACCACCACCACCACCATGTCTTCCACATGGTCAAGTCTGAGTTGCCATGAGTGTGGACCAGATATTCCTCACCCAGATGGCAGCAGCCATCCCAAGGTACTCAGACCCCAATCACCACTATTTCTCCCTGTGTGCCGTACCAGCATTACACCAGAATGTGTCACACAACACTACCCATGCCCTCAACAATGCTGTTACTGGGAAAGTCCACATAACCACAGACCTGTGGACAGGTGCTTGTGGCCAGTTATGGTACATCTCACTGACGGCACACTGGGTTAATAAAGTGGAAGCCGAGACCCAGTAGGACCTTGGGATGGAACACATCCTCCCCACACCGATGATTATGGGCCCTACATCAATCAGGGTTGCCCCAACAGTCTACAGCTCCTGCACCTCCTCCTCCTCTTCAGCCTCCATTTCTGAAATCAACACATTAGTCAGAAGCTGGAAGCACTGCAGCACTACCTCAGCAATGTGGCAACAAGCTGTGCTGAAGCTAAACTGCATAGGTGACAAGCCACACAATGCAGAAGAGTTGTGGATAGCGCTGAAAGAGCAGTCAGTTATTTGGATGACAAAGCAGAACCTACAGCCAGGCATGGTTGTGTGTGACAATGGCTGGAACCTGGTGGCAGCTCTGTGGCAAGGTGAGCTCACACACGTACCTTGCTTGGCCCATGTGCTTAATCCGGAGCTGCTGGATCTGCTAGTGAAAGTACACCATCTGTCTGCCCATTTTAGAAAATCAGTTACAGCTTCAGCCGCCCTTGCTGTGCTTCAGCAGCATTTGCAGCCTCCGGCTCACCGACTGGTGTGTGATGTCCCCACGGAATGGAACTCTACGCTGCATATGTTGGAAACAATTTGTGAGCAGAAGAGGGCAGTTGTTGATTACCAACATCAACAAGGCTGTCGATATTCAGTTCACACATAAGACTCCAGGGTGGACATGGATGTCAGACATATGTACCATCCTCCAAAACTTTGAGGACTGCACCAAGATGGTAAGTGGTGATGACACCATAATTAGCATCACCATCCCACTTCTCAGCATTCTGAAAACCTCTCTGCTCACAATTAAAGAGGATGCATTGCAGGCAGAGCATGAAGACATGGAACAAGGAACCATACAGGAGGATTACACTCGGCCCAGCCTCATGTCTTCCCAACGTGGATTGGTAGGCAATGAGGAGGAGGAAGAACAGGAGCTGCATTCATGTGCTATAGATTGTACTACAAGCACAGCTGTCATACCGTCTGTTTAGGGGATGGCCTGAGGACAGGGAGGAAGAGGATGAGGAGGAGGACAGCATGGTCAGTCGTCCTGTTGGTGAGGACACAGAAGTCTTGCCTGTTAGTACTCTGGCATGCATGGCTGACTTCATGTTGCGCTGCGTTTCACATGACCCTCGCATTATAAAAATTTTGATGACGCTCATTTCTGGTTGGTGACACTTCTAGACCCTTGCTACAAGGAGAACTTTCAATCTATTTTGCCAGAGGCAGAGAGGTGTTTTAAATGTTGCAGTACCAGAGGGCCCTTGTAGCGGAATTACTTAAAAAATTCCAATGTGAGAACGCTGACAGCAGACGTCAGAGTTTGTTGTACAACCAAGGAGTCCAAGCGAGAGAGACAGAAGTACAATCCAGCTCAGGCAGGGGAACAATGGCAAAGTTCTGGGACAGTTTTCTAAGACCGTCTCATTGTGCCAGGACAGAGGCAAGGGGTGCTGTCGCAAGGCGTGCAATGTTTGGGAAGATGCTGAGGGAGTGCCTTGCAGATCATTCAAATATCCTCTGGGATTCCTCTGTGCCTTTTAATTCTTGGGTATCCAAGCTGCGCATGTGGCATGAACTGGCTCTCTACGCTTTGGAGGTCCTAGCCTGCCCTGCTGCTAGCGTTCTGTCAGAGCAGATATTTAGTGCCACTGGTGGAATTATAACAGATAAGCACATCCGCCTGTCAACTGAAAATGCTGACAGTCTGACTCTTATAAAAATGAACAAGGGCTGGATTGGGAAAGACTTCTGTACACCACCAAGTAAAAACAGCAAAACATAACCTCTAATACATTCTCTTTTTTGGGGAGGTGTATTCTCATGCACCTCTTCACAACCACACATGGGTATACGCTTCCAGATTTGGTCTGTTTGCTGTTATCCTCCTCCTTATCCTCATCCTCATCATCCACAACCAGTAGAACACTAGAGTGAACAGATTCCGTGATGCCAAAGTCACAATTTTTTTTGTGCAAGGCTGTTTTTATGATGCCCGTTACTAATTGGAAGTCAAAACAAATGTTACTCCCACAGGGGGAAATGTCATAAAAAAGAGATGTACGTCTATTATTCCCATTTATTCTTATATTTTCCATTTTCCCTATCTCTGGACAGTCCTCTAATGAGGTAGTGTATACCTCTACAATGGAAAATTATTCAAAGACTTTTATATTATATTTTTATTTATAGCCCTGTCTCTCGCTGTTGATAGGGACAAACATAACTTGTTGGACACATTCTGGCTTCAAATCTATGAACCTGCTTTCACCCCTCCCGTTTGTTATTCACTTTCATCAGTGGATTCAATTTTTTTATTTATTTGTTTGATTTCATTATAATTTATCTTGATGTCTCCTCATTCTCCACCACTAGATCACGAGGCTTAACATCTTCTGTGCTGCTACAGACAGTCATTTTTTGGCAAGAGTGTATATGATGTCCATAGTATATTTTTTTAAAAAATTAACCCCATGGGGAAATGTTTTGTCAGGCCATGCACTGCGTGGATGGGCATTACAAGTCTAGGAGACACACTCCTTTACATTGGGCCCAGTTCTTAATGAGGCCTTCAGCAATGTCTCCTCATTCCCCACCACTAGATCACCAGGCTTATCGTCTTCTGTGCTGCTAAAGACTGTCATTTTTTGATTTTTTTGGCAAGGGTGTCTATGATGCCCATAGTATATTTTTAAAATATTTACCCCCATGGTGAAATGTTTGTCAGCCCATACACTTAGTGTATGGGAATTACAAGTCTAGGAGACCTGCTCCTTTAAATTGGGCCTAGTTTCTAATGAGGCCTTCAGCAATGTCTCCTCATTAACGAGTTTTGTGATGCTACAGGCAGTACAATTTTTGCCAAGCCTATGATGTCCATAATTTTTTTTTAAAAAGTACCCCCCATTTTGAAATGTTTGGCAAGGGTGTCTGTGATCCCAATTAAATTTTTTTTACAAATGTATCCCCTATGGGGAAATATTTGTCATTCCATACACTTAGTGTATGGGCATTACAAGTCTAGTAGACACGCTCCTTAACATTGGGCTTAGTTTCTAATAATGACTTCCTCCACATATCATCATTGTCCGCCACACCACCATGGTGAACGTTTTCTGTGCTGCTATAGCCATTCAATTTTTGGCCAAGGGCGTCTATGATCCCCTTAAATATTTTTTTTTAAATGTAACCCCCATGGGGAAATGTTTGCTTGCATTACAAGTCAAGGAGACACACTCCTTTGTAATGGGACAGTTTTTTTATGAGGCCCCCCTCCATGTTTCTTCCAAAGGGGATTGGGGTGCGTGCAAATTTGGGTTAAGGCAGAACTTGCATTCAATGCATAAGGAAACAGTATGGCAGGACCAACTGAAGAATGTGAAGTGGGTTTTCCTGTGGCCATTCAGTACCTGGGTTCAAAGGCTTATTGGGGTGCATATGACTTGATAGCAGGGCATGCCTTGCATTCAATGCAACATTTTTTCTGGAGGCCCTCCTGTACCTTTCGTGAAAGGGATATTGGGGTGCATTGAAATTCTTGGCAGCCCAGCCACTCACTGCATAGGCAATAACAGCATAGGAGACCCAATGTTTAATAATGGCCCTTTAAGAATATTAATGTCGCCTGATGCCCCTCTAAAAATAGGCTTTGTGACTTTAAGAGTCCCTCCTTCATAAATGAAACAAGATGTGTATCCTTATGTGTCACACACCACATGGCCAGCTAGGGTTGTTAAATGTTACCATGACATTTCACAGTGAATGCATTGGTATTGGTTGAAAGCAACACTAAGGTTGAAAAATGCATCAAAAACGCTGCATGTTAACATAGTCCAAGTGGTGGAGAAACATTTTGGTAGGGGGTTAATTATTTTGCCTTATATACAAGTCATTACCCTGGAAAGGATGTGCCTTAACATATTTCCCAGCAAAATCCATTTTGGTTTAGTTTTTGTATGTTTTTTGATGCACCTGTAAAAATGGCGTGAAACTCTGACAACATTTCTTACAGCTGTGACCTTGGAGTCAGAAATGCTTCTGGGGGCGATCTCCATGATGTTCCCATGTCATTTGAGCAGTGTTTCCATCATTTTCAGATGTTTTTAGACCTTAAAATGACCCCCGGGGGGATCGCGGTAAAAATATACGCGTTTCCATAGACTCATTGCTCGGGTCGAGTACCCGAGTATTCCAATTTGCTCGACATGAGCAACGAGCACCAGAGTATTTTAGTGCTTGCTCATCACTATTAAATAGTTATTCCATCCTTTTAAAAAACATTATTCCCTGTTCACAAGGTAAGGGATAGCTTACTGATCACTGGGGTTTTACTGCTGATGGCTGGGAGTCCATGGTCAGACTCCTAGAAATAAGCAAATCATGCAGTATCTTAGGATATAGGGGAGAACTTTTTTTTATTTTAGTAATAGCTTTCTTATTATTAACTATTTTTTTTATACATAAGCAGCAGAAACACATGTACAGGATATGGACATATTCAGTTTGTTCCTCAAAATATTATTATTGCAGGGTGCAATGCTTTGTGTGGTGTACTTTATTTAAGAGAAAGATTACTTCTAGAAATGCTGAAAAGAGTACTTTTAGGAAATAACTCCTTTTTATATAAGCATCTAATGGCGCATACAACAATTTTTATGCAGCCTTCACATAAAAAAACAAATCTCTGAAAAGTGCCATATTTTTACACACCAATAAGCATAAACCGATTGAAATGCATTACCACCTTATTAGTATTCATGTGCTGCGTATCCCAAACGTTGTCATATGTCCTGGGATTTATAAAGAGCAGTTTAGTCATCATCATGTTGTTGTCTACATTAAACTCTTGGTGTTGAAATGTCTTAATAGTAATAATATGCTAATTGTTCTTACTTTTTAACCATGCCTTCTTTAATCTTAAAGGGTTCAATTAGTCAGAAGACATTGATAACTCATCCAAATGACATGTCATAAATATTGTATATGTGGGGGTCCTATACTTTGCATCTATTCTCCACCAATCAGCCATTGTAAGCTCTGGCAGCAGCCAGATACATCACAAACTGTACTGCTATGTATAGCTTCCTTCATTCATTCATTCATTGTTCTTCTTGAATAAGGGCTGCTCTGTAATCCCTGACAGCATCTGCTACATACTGATCGGATCAGAACATTGCAGCTCTGTTTAATGTGTTTAAAGGGAACCTGTCAGCAGGATTGTGCTGAGTAACTTACAGACATTGGCCTGTGGGGGGTCTTCATGTGGTGCTCTGCTTACATCTTCATCTGTGAGGCTTATGACAGGTCACTGTTCCCTCTGTGAGCAGCCCACTATTTTACATACTGAATATTATATATATATTGAAAAAAAATCACTTTCAGCAGGCAGGTGGTGGTGGCGCCTGTGCTGCAGCATGATCACATGTACTATGTGCATTTATTTTATTTGCTGGTATAAATAAATTCAGAAAAATAATATCTGTCTCAAAATGGTGCCGGCTGCGCCTGACCACTAGTATCTATTGGCAATCTGATGCTACTCTGCAGGCGCCACCGGTGCCATTTTTATGGAGACAATTTTTTCTCTAGCAAGATGCCGCCACCAGTGCCTGAGCAGTAGCATCTATCGGACCACATATAGATGCTACTGCGCAGGCGCGGCAAGAGCCATTTTGAGACAGAATTTTTTTTCTGAATTTATTTATACCAGCAAATAAAATAATTAAATGCACATTGTACATGTGATCATGCTACAGCACAGGCACCACCACCAGCATCTGTTTTCTGAAGGTGGGTTTTGCTTTCAACATATATAATATGCAGTATGTAAAATAGGGGGCAGGTCACTGAGGGATCAGTAACCTGTCAGAAGCCATCAGTATGAATACCTTAGCAGAGCACCACATGAACACTCCCCCCCACAAGATGGATTTCATCAACCCAGGTAACATTTTAATCAGTAGAACTGCGCCAACCTGACACTGTCTGTAGGTTACTCAGCACAATTCTTCTGACAGGTTCCCTTAAAATCTGCTGACTATGGAAATATATAAGAGGTGATTGTTAAGGATGCTGGAGTATTGGCTCCCAAAAAATATGATATTAATATATAGTTTACTAGAAATCAAGAGACTAGGAGCTGTTTTGCTGTATACCTCAGTAGCCAATACACATTAAATAAAATGGGCAAAGCAGTTACTTTCAGTGTGTCTATCTCAAGCCGCCATTAGAGTTTAAAACAACTAATCAGTGGGATGTCAGCTGTAGAACCCAAACTCATCTGATATCGCTGACCTATCCAAATTATGGGTCATACTTTAATATGAGGAACATCTGTGTCACAAGAATAGTTTGCTTGCCGTGGATTATTTTTAGTATAAAAGCATCCTGTGGCACTACATTTGATGAATTGGGATTGATTGTTTAGACTAAGAAGTGAACTTATATTGCAGTCCATTTTGGTCAAATTGACACAGTGGCTGTGTATGGCTGTTTTATCTATGGCATAAAGCATTTTCTCACACACCATATTCTTCCTCTGTAGTTATACTCCAGGGCTTTGCAGACACATTGAATCATCCTAAGTCACCAAAACCAAGGATAAATGCCACAGTCCTGATCAGCAAGCCTCTCAACTCGCTTAGCGGTTTTGTATTCTATTTCTTCCACTACTGGTGCCCTGGATCTACAGCTTGGGATCCCAACTAGTTTCATAAACTCGGTCTATTTTGGTTGGCATTGCAAGTTCGGGGATTCGTGACTCTGCATCCTATCATATGGATACCTCCTTAGGTAGGCCACTGTGACTAATTAGTCACATCATCTTTAGGATCTCACTATCCCTGTCCTTAAGTCTCCTCATACGGTGAATAACCCCTTTGGCAGCACTGCACATGTTAACCTCCAAACTCCAACCCCCTAACTACGGGAAGCAGCCAGTGCCCTAACACTTATCCCCTCCCAGTATGGGTTAGTCACAAACATCAACTACATCTTACTCTAATGTCATTATTTATGCTGCAATCTACTATCTATCCCTACACTACCTATTTCATACACTATGTCCTAAAGTATACACACTATACTGTACATTACTTACATTATTTATCTTACATTCCATACTACGTCTAGAGATGAGTCAATTTTTCAAATTTCGGTTTCGATTATGATTGGCGGCGAATATTGTATTTGCAATATTCTGCAAACACAACTGAATATTATTAGATTCAAAGGAAGTAGAAATGACTGAATATGTGTGGAATCAATCATCAAACATAAATTCGGCATGAACAGTGTATCAATATGGTACGAATATGGCAAATTCAGATTCAGTGACTAATTCTGGACATACAGCTCTGGCAAAAATTAAGAGACCACTGCAAAATGTTCAGTTTGTTTGATTTTTCTCTTTATAGGTATATTTTTTCAGTAAAATGTAAATTGTTCTTTTATTCTATAAACTTCTGACAACATGTCTCCGAATTTCCAAGCAATAATTTTTTATTTTTGTTCTGAAATGGAGAAATGGTCAAAATTTAAAACAAAACAGAGCTTTCAGAGCTCAAATAATGCAAAGAAAACGTTCATAATCATGTGGAAGCAACAATACTAATGTTTTAACTCAGGAAGAGTTCAGAAATCAATATTTTGTGGAATAACCATGATGTTTAATCACAGCTTTTATGAGTCCTGGCATGCTTTCCACCAGTCTTTCACACTGCTTCTGCCGCAAAAATTTAAGCAGTTCTTCTTTGTTTAATGGCTTTTCGCTATCCATCATCTTAATTACATTCCAGAGGTTTGTAATGGGGTTCAGGTCTGGAGATTGAGCTGCTCATGGCAGGGTTTTGATGTTGTGGTCTCTTCATTTTTGCCAGAGCTGTATTTGCTCAACTCTAATTATGACACAATTCACATGACACAATATAGACAAAGATGCATGACATAATACACATTAAACATGTCGTGATTGGTGTCTTCAGGGGTAGGAATGCTGCAGCACTATAAGCTATCCTTACACATGCATTATATTGTTTACATAGAGCAATCTTGTTGGAGACACACACCTTATTGTGTAAACCACTGTTGTGTCTCCCCTTTCTCCTTAACAGTGCTTGAGTCTCTCTCTAAGCATACAGCTATGCACTAATTACTTGGAGTAGAGTCTAAAGATTTGTGAGTCTTAATCTTTAAACTCCACAACAGGGTGTGGACTTTCGCAAAGGTAATTTGTTCTTTGTTACAATTGAAGTTGTTCACATTAGCAAAATGGACTGAAGTTACCATTATGAAGCACAAAGTCAGCAAATCAAAATGGCAGCCAGACAAGCGTGAGTGGGGATAGTTAATGTGTAACCAGTTGACAGGCAGATTATGTACTGGAAAAACCATGTTTTCTGTCTCAGATGAATACTGAATATCATGGATGACATGGTAGCATACATATCATAGAATAATCGCTTTAGCTCAAAATGTATTACTTTCTTATAATGTAAATATTACATAGATACCAAGTATTAGGATGGATGTCATTAACATACTAAAGTCCATACCTGCAATGTTGGAGATGACTTTTCAATACTTCCCCAGCTCAGAATCCAGACTTGGTCATGTGATTTATCATAATGTAATGTCACAGGAACAGGATCTGTGTTTACTGCCTAGAAATATTTAAGAACAATTATTATACAAATAAACAATTAAATAAATCAAGTCATGTATATATATATATATATATATATATATATATATATATATATATATATATAAATATATATGTTGTATAATAAACTTATCTATTAAATCTAATTGTCAGCAGGTTATAAAATGTGGCCTCAAAATATTAGCTAAATATTCTGTAGAAAGAAAACAGATTTAGATACTGACATATCTATTATTGTTTCTGGGTTGCAGTCGTCCTAAACAAATATCTTTAATTTGGAAGATTTGGTCTTAGAACCAATTCACGTTATTTTAGTTTAAAGAATTTAGTCTCTAAGAATTTATTCTGTGAAGCCAAGTACAGCCATGTGAAGGACACTTCAAAGTTTTCACACCTAGAAGCTAAATCTTTCATTTAATCAGACAGACAATTTTGCAACTCTATATCTGGAAAAATTGTTCTTCAAAGTTTTGATTACCGTTGACCACTTGTGATTTTGTCACTTCTTAGCAGTCAATATTTTTACTGGCAATCTAAAATGTGTGTATTCCACTGTGCATTATTACATTATGTTTAATATGACTATTTTATTTTATTTTTATACAAATTTGTATGGAACACTGCAAATTGTTTTACTGTATATTAATGTCTGCATTATTTATGGCATTGTTTTAAGTAAATTTGTATTTTCCCATTACTTTAATTTATCTTAATATGATAAGGTTTTACTGAAATACTTTCAGTATTATATTTTCTTTAAGAGTTAGATAATATTCCATAAGTATCCTGTTACACTGATTGAATTTGGGTATTTTCACTCAAAATTAATCAATTGTGTTTTTTTGCACACTGCTATGCCTTTTCCCTTCAAGTACCTGAAAAAAGACAGTGATTGAGCAAATTAGATGCATTCTAGCAACTCAGTTTGTTTACTTATTGAAATGACTGTTAACATAAACATGATTATGTTATAGAGCCATAATAGGGCAAATGATGGGGCAACTCAGCCTAAGACCATGCTCACACTCTCAGTATTTGGTCAGTATTTTACATCAGTATTTGTAAACAGAAACTAGGAAAGAGGGGGAAATGCTAAAGTGGTGCACGTGTTTCTATTATACTTTTATGATACTTCTACAGATACTGACCAAACACTGAAAGTTTGATCTTAGCCTTATTCCATTTATTTTTTGATCAGCTGCAAATCCAGACCCATCCATTTGGCAAAAGTGATGCTGTTTCAGAAAAAAAAGCTTTTCTTTTAATCTGTGACAAGATAATCTTTTGAAATTCTAGATGGTACCGAATTCCAACATGTAATATTTTTCACTGTAATCAATGTAATATGGAAGTAATGCACTCACGAGAATTTTTAGCATTTTTCCACATTTTGTTAAAACCAGACTATCACTATTTCCTGAAACTACCGTAGGAAATAATACCTTAACAACCTATATTATCACATTACAGAAAGAGTGCCGGAATATAAGGATACTAATGAGCTAGTGTCACATTTCCTATATTTCTGCATTGTCTTGTTTGTCAAGGAAGGTACCAGCTGGCTAATTAGGATCAGCTAATTTAAACTAATGATGTAGATTCTCGGGATAATGCACTAATGACTAGTTGAGATTGCTGATGACACATAAGAGCACTCTAGGGCTGTTTCAACATGCCTTTCCTATATCCCAACTGAACTACTGCTCCTCTTCACCGTGAAAATAGAGCAGTTGTTTATCCTAGTTCTGCTTTATAGAATGTACAATGACACCTGCAGCCAGTCTATTAGCGGTATTGGCCACCTTTTTCATAATTTATTATAAAATTGAAGGTAATGTATTTATTGGCTCTTGGTTTTTTTTTTGTGCTTTTGGTGCATATTCATGTATACTATGCATGCAAAGAAGCTTTCTGAGTGCTTCTTCTTGTCAGTGAAAAATGTGCTATTTCACCAACTAGGTACTAGAAAAAAACGGGTTGCTAAAAATATAAAATAGTTTTCCCTTTATAATTTTAAGTTAGGAGTTAACAGAATGTTTTTAGTTCCTTTAGTTTATAAATATTGACATTCTAAAACACCATATTATGGAGCCTAAGATGGGCCTATACTGTAACTCATATGTACCCATAGATAACTGCTATTTCAAAAGAATCACCCGCTAATTGCACGTGCTTCACAGGGCAAAGAATTCACCCAGACACAGGAAAAAAACAACCAGGCCAAAGCTCTAGCCCGTCCCCTATTGCACCTTCCATTCGGCCCACGCACCAATCACAGTGGAGAGTGGAGAAAAATCAGTATAATATCTTGTCTAATACATAATACCTGGATGTGTCCGCCAATATACCAGCCTTGTGGCATGCTGAAGCTCCGTTACCCCGATGCGCGTTTCACATCTGCTTCCTCCTGGGGGCCCTACAGGGCCCTCCTGTGTCTGGGTGAATTCTTTGCCCTATGAAGCACACGCAATTAGCGGGTGATTCTTTGGTGACTTGGCCAGGCCTTTGAGTGGTTATGGGGCTCAGGAGCACAATATATTTAGATTAGTGGAACATTTAATGCTGGGCAATTGCCCTATATAACGGAGGAATAACCATTTTCTTCGGGACGAGTTTTCTGGTGTCACTAGAAGGAGACATGAATAAGTATGCGCTGGCACCTTCAGGTGATGTGGCCCTGTAGTTATTAGTTTGCACTGTCACTTTAACAAACGGATTTTTGCTATATTATAGTGGGAGAAGTGCATGATATGTATACATTGTAACAGGATTGATCTGTGTCTGGATGGGTATAGCTCTTTCTCCGCTGTTCTCTGTCATGTCATTATTATTCCTGATTGTGAGCCATTTTTAATTGTGTGTGTTTTGTATGTTAATAAAGGTATTTTTCAAAGTTTAACGCTTCATGACTATGTGGAGTCTAATAACTCTATTGTCAGTAAGGTCTATTGTTTGCTGGAAATTATATAAGATATGACACCTCACATATAAAAAATGTAATCCACAATATAGAATACAAATATATGTCCCTTGCGCCCAGTATTATGGGAGAACCTCACCCAATTTCATCTATACTTAATTGGAATAAAAAAAAATTGTACAGCCACACTTGAGTTTTATGAAAGTGCCTTCTCCCAATTTTTAGTAAATTCCATTACATGGTGATATGCAATAGATGTAATAAATCTCAAAATCATTTATAGCCATTTCTAAGCTTTAGTCAAAAAGTAAGCATTATTTATAGGGCTATACATTTTACAAAATTGAAATGTTCCAGAAGTTTAAGGAAACATATTATCAAGTGCAGTTCAATCGCATACTTTATTCCGACAACATAAAATAGAAAATACAGAAAGTATTGTTCTTATTCACAGAGTATTAGAGCTGGTCTAATTATAAAATAACCAAATACAGATATAGACATTCTCAATTCATGAACCTAATAGTAAAAATAAATTGTAAACAGCAGAGTCTTCGATAAAATATTAAATTTACAATAGAAGCCACTTTCAAATAGTGCATAATACTGAGTCCTGTCACAAAGAAACATGATAGATGTCTGCATTGAAATCTTGTTACAACTTGTAATAAAACACGGGCATTATCAAGACTTTGCAATTTTCAAAGCACTGAGAAGCACAGATGCACCTGATATAAGTTCATTTATTTCTATTGCCTTATAACTTCAGGAATAAAATCACTTTCCATTTTGCTAAAACATAGTCCAAATTCCCAGTTGATGAGCAAAGACTTTTGACATTCAAAATGAAATATCTGTAATTGGCTGACCTCTGCTGCAGCTGTAAGCAAAACAAAGCTAACCTTTCAGGTCAAATGACTTCAGTTTTAGTATTCAAAGGCTGTACCTGAAATAATATTAGAGATCTTCATAAACTATTAAAAATGAGTTACTATGAAGTCTGAATGTGCAGGAAAAGGGCAAAAAGTGTTATGAAGTTTTAGTACTTTTTACTTTTCTCAAAAATTATATAATGGATAAAGATTTTAAATATTCTGTAGCCAATTTACATATACATATGGCTCTTTCGATTCATGACTAGTTGTCATCCTTTTGTAAAGGTACTAAAAAATCATAAGAGCAAAAACAGATGCACATTTTAGGTTGCAACTTGCATCCATTTTTGTTCCATTTGTAAATGTAATGGATCCATTTTTACTAGAAGTGTCTCTTAACACTTTTAGTGCAAAGTTCTTACCCAGAGCAAGACCAGGCCATTAATACCGTTTCTTGAACAGTTACTTTTTTTGTTTTTTTTTTACTTACGGTCTAAAGAGCTGTAACATTTTTTCTTGTTTGTATACTCAAATAGTTTGTGCATCTTTTTTTAGTGATACATGAAGTTTCATTTTTCTGTCACTGTCTCACTTTTATTTTGATGATATCATTGGAAAAAATATTGTCTGTTTTTCTCATTTTTTGTGACCACACAAAACCACTGAAACACATACAAATTTGTACCACATTCTGCAACAAATATTTTTATGTACTGTATTGCATGAGTTTATTTTTAAGCGGGATAGTAGCAACAATTTTTATTGACAGCGGCATTTTTTATTCATTATTTTTTTAACCAGTTATATTTATTTTTCATTTTTTTGTACAACATGCCCCAATAAGGTCATGAAAAACCTTTAGAGGGCATTTAAACATTTAAATATTTTTATTTTCGTCCTATTTCCCTTGTAACTGGGGCTGTAATATTATCCTCAGTTACATGGGAAATGTAAACTCCTGGCTGAATAGTAGAGCTGTCTGGGTCTTCTATGACCCATCAGCTCCTTCTACCTCACTATATGATCACATGATCGCTGTGTAGGGAGGTCAGCACTTCCTATTACTGTGTATAAACCACTTTTTTATTATTATGTTTGCAGCGATGGAGAAGGCACAGACCCCTGCTTTTGCTGTCACGCAATGACTTATAGCTACACTTTTATGCAGTGACATGCAGAAATGTTTGGAAGTTTAAAGTCTATGGGAGTTCCAAAAGTGGCTCTTATCTCTTATCCATTAATGGATGTAATAAAATATGACTATCAGTTATAATCCACTTGCCACAAACTTCAATGTTAAAAAATGAATCCAGTAACTATTCTTTTGTTTGGCTGGAAAAAATATTGTGCAGACTACATTCTTGATTAAGCTAAAAATTGGGTTGCATCTGAATTTAAGTTAAATGGAAACATTTTAAGCCTCAGATATTCTCTATATGGAAACAAAAGGGTGTTGTCGGATGACACTATCATCAGGTAAAGATCAAGAGATGGATGTAGGTCATGGGTGAGATTGCACCTAAAGAGTAACAATTTTTTATTTTTTATTAATTGCCAAATAAAGATGAAGACATTTTGTAATAAATTTGATTACCAGATTTGGCTGTCTTTTGTGTAAAGTACCATGCTGCTGCACAGAACTAATGGCTGTATTTTATCTTCCTTAGAAGCTGCCTTCCCATGCTGCATTTCAACATTCATATTCTCCATCACTTTATTAATAATAAAAAAGTATGGGGGTGGGGACAAGACAGGCCAGCGAGCAAGAGTCTAGCAGAGCTGGAAACATTTACCTCTCTTCTTGTGCATCGTGCTTTTATTTTGTCAGCATTCAGAAGTGTGGTGACCAGAATCTGTCTCCTCAGTGCCCCAGCGGCTGTTAAAAATGTTCAACTACAGCAAAGTAAGACATACTAGTAAGAAGATTAAATCCAGACATTTGATCTGTGAAGCAGGGTGGCATTTCACACAGAAGACAGCTAAATTGGGAAATGAAGTACTGAATACTAAAAAATCTCTTTCATCTTCCGGGATATGCTCACCACCTCGGTCGTAGTCTATCTGGATGATATTCTCATCTACTCTCCAGATATTGTCTCCCACCGGAGAGATGTTTGCAAAGTCGACGACCTCTTTTGGGCAAACTCCCTCTACGCCAAGTTGGAGAAGTGTGTGTTTGAGCAGGAGTACTTGCCTTTCCTTGGCTATATCATCTCTGCCCAGGGATTAGCTATGGATCCTGCCAAGCTACAGGCTGTGATGGACTGGCAGGAACCCCATTCTCTTAAAGCGGTGCAGCGCTTTATGGGGTTCATAAATTACTATTGCCAGTTCATTCCCCACTTCTCAACTCCCTTGGTAGCCCTCACCAAGAAGGGAGCAAATCCCAAATTGTGGTCGGAGGAGGTCTCCAAGGCCTTTCTCTCTGTTAAGTCACACTTCGCTAGCGCTCCCATTCTTCATTGCCCCGATGTTGATAAGCCATTTATTATGGAGGTGAATGCCTCATCCGTAGGTGCTGGAGCAGTCCTCTTCCGAAAGGATACTCAAGGTCGGAAGCATCCTTGCTTATTCTTTTCCAAGACCTCCACACCAGTGGAGAGGAATTATTCCATCGGGGACAGGGAGTTGCTAGCCATGAAGTTGGCTTTCTCAGAGTGGAGACACCTCCTGGAGAGGGCTCGATTTTCCTTCCAAGTTTTCACAGACCACAAAATTTTGGTGTACCTACAGACAGCCCAGCGGCTAAATTCTCACCAGGCCAGATGGTCCCTGTTCTTCCCCCCGGTTCCATTTTACCCTTCATTTTCTCTCCGGGGAGAAGAACATTCGTGCCGACACTCTCTCTCGCTCCGTTGTGTCATCTGAGGAGGAGGAAGAGAAGCCTCAGCTTATTGTCCCCTCTGAGAGCCTGAGAACCATGGCTCCGGTTTCGCTAGAGTCTGTGCCTCTGGGCAAGACCTTTGTATCATCTCATTTGTGACCGGAGTTTCTCTCTTGGGCTCACTCGTCCAGGGTGGGGGGTCCACTTTGGGACCAAAAGGACATCTGAGCTTCTGGCGAGGACGTACTGGATGCCGCATATGGCCAGTGACGTCGGAGACTATATTCGGGCGTGTGTCTCCTGTGCCAAGAATAAGTCTCCTCGACAATGGCCAGCTGGGTCACTTTATACCCTGCCGGTGGCAGACAGGCCCTGGGAGATGGTCAAGATGGACTTTGTGGTGGGCTTACCCAAGTCCCATGGCTGCACCATCATTTGGGTAATCACCAAACATTTTTCTAAAATGGTGCACTTGGTGCCGCTTCCATGGCTACCTTCTGCACGGGCCTTGGCAGCGTTGTTTATAAAACACATTTTCCGCCTACATGGTATGCCGGACAAAATTGTCAGTAACCGGGGTCCCCAGTTTGCATCTCGGTTCTGGAGAGAGCTTTGTCATCTACTCAGCATCGAGTTGAATCTCTCTTCAGCATACCATCCAGAGACGAATGGGTTAGTAGAGAGTGCCAAACAGACCTTGGTCACATATCTGAGACATTTTGTTTCAGCCAGGCAGGATGACTGGGCATCCTTGCTACCGTGGGTGGAGTTTGCGCTGAACAACGCCGTAGCCGACTCCACTGGGCAGACCCCATTCCTCCTTAACTACGGTCAGCATCCGCGGGTTCCTGTGCCTATGCCGGTGTCTTCCGCTGACTCCAGGGTGGCAGACTGGGCTGTGGAGGCAGGAGACATTTGGGTCCGCATTCAGGATGCCATCCGGGCCTCCAAGGAGAGAATGAGGTCCTCTGCCGATGCACATTGGTGCCCCGCTCCGACCTTTGCTCCTGGCGATTTAGTGTGGCTCTCTGCCCATGACATCAGGCTGTGAGTTGAGTCAACTAAGTTTGCACCTCGCTACTTGGGTCCCTTCAAGGTCCTGGAACAGGTTAACCCTGTGGTCTACCGTCTGGCCTTTCCTCCACGCCTAGGTATCACCGACACCTTTCATGTGTCCACTCTTAAAGCCCGTACACATGTCCCGGTTTTCCGAGTCATCTGCCGGGACATTGGGTTTGTCTACGGACGATTATGAGGTGAACACTATCTTAGGGTGTAAGGTGGTACGTGGTAAAAAATTTTATTTGGTGGATTGGAAGGGTTATGGACCAGAGGACAGGTCCTGGGAGCCTGCTTAGCACATTCAAGCTCTGCAGCTCATTGCTGCCTTCGAGCGTAGCAAGGTCCAAGGAGGGGGGCCCTAGGAATAGGGGTAATGTTAGGTTTCGAGTTCTCGCCTCTGCACAGGGGGAATCTTGAACCATCTCCGCTGCGGTCTCCCATTCTTCTCCAGCCGCAGTGGAGCCTGCTCAGCGGAGATGTCGGTCCCAGCGTCTGGCTAAGGCTGATACTGTGCGACTACTGGTTACTACTGCCCTTCCAGGCTCTACCTTTGTAGCCGCACTGATCAGCAGCAAGCAGGTCTTTCTGGGACTAAATCCTGCATTTCCCATACTGAGCATGCCCACGGGATGACCCCTCATTGGAGGTCGGAGGTCAAATGCTCAGGTCCTGTTGCGGCTCCTATTGGACCATCTGGAAGGTCTTGTAGCTCTGCTGCTATAAAAGGTTTGCATGGCCCCTCGGCCATGCGCTAGTGTATATTTGAAAACGTGTGTGTGTTGATGTGTGAAAGTCGCTCATTAATCATCCCTTCCCTTGTGTATGACTGCTCATGTAAGGAGGATGATTGCTATCTAGCGCCCGACAGAGCCATCATTACTTAACACACGATACAGTGTCTATTGCTGTCACCGCCAGTGCGGCGCCGTGCACTATTAGAGCGCTTTCCTGACCCAGGTCTGGGTGGTTGGTGGCGTCTGCCAGAGTGGCACTACACGCACTCTTGTGCATAAAAATTATTGTTTAAGTTATACTCTAACACCCACTAGTGGTGTCGAGCGCAAGTGGTCTAGACGAACTCTAGTCCTGAGTCTTGAGATTGAGTTCTGTGACTACTTGCTTGCGCTCTTTGTGCGGTACCGCGGCCCTGTGATGCAACAGGGTTCGCTTCTTTCATACAGGGTGAAGCTAACCCATGTGTGTATCCTCATTGTACCACCATATAGTCCGTCATCACTCAGCAGCAGTTTCCATCTCTGCACGGTGGACCCCGGGCTGCGAACACACCTTATACCATCTCTCTAATTATTTGGAGCGTTCCGCTAGCCCTAACACAAGGCATTGCCTACTATTGTGTAACATAGTTTCTTCTTTTTACACCAGTCTGTAAATGTCAGGGAAGTGAGGAGACCAATTTCTGGAGTTTTGGGTGAGAAATGTTACCCTATACTTGTCTACTGTAGGATTCTCACTCCAAAACAGTCCAGCGTCTTTGCTGGATTTTTTATAATATGCCAAATGTTTTCTATTGGTGGAAGGTCTGGACTGCAGGTGGCAAGTTCATCCTCATGCTCTTTTTCCATGAAGCCATGCTGTTGTGATGGATAAAGTATGTGGTTCAGCATTGATTTGCTGAAATAAGTAAGGTTTTCCCTGAAATAGCATTTGTCTCAATGAGAGAAAATGTTGTTCTAAAACCTCTGCTTAATGTCTTTCAAGATGTGTAAACTGCTCATGCTGTAGGCACTAATGCAACCCTATACCATCAGAGATTCAGGTTTTTGAACTGTGAGCTGATATAACACGCTTCATGGTCTCTCTTCTTATGAGTCTATGGGCAATGTTTTCCAAGGTTTCCATAAAGAATTTCACATTTTGATTCATCTGACCACACAACAGCTTTTCATTTTGCCTCAGTCCATTTTAAATTAGCTTTGGCCCAGAAAAGACTGTAGTGTTTAAGGATTGTGTTGATACATTGCTTGTTCTTTGCAGGAAAGAGAAATATCTTGCAATTGTGCATTGCTGAGACCATTTAATGATTTTCACAACTGAATCATGCCTCCTTCAATGTAGCTGCCGACTGATGAACTGTAGATCACGAGCAACATATTTTGACCATGTCTCTAGAGCACATAGATTTCTACAGACCTTGAATCTTATGATAACATTATGTATTCTAGATGGTGTGATAGTCAAAGTATTTACAATTTTTAGATGCAGCTGCTCTGATTGGTGAATCACTGACCACATTTGCTTCTGAGAGACTTCACATCTCTAACATCCTTTTTACACAGTCATGTGAATTCAAAATCATCCCTCCAGCCATTTTTCAATTTTCATTAATACCATTAACTTTTCTAGTCCTTTATTAACCCTGTCTGAACTTTTTTGAGATTTATTCTTGCCATCAATTTCTAAATGAGTTACTTTTTTCACAAAAAATTGAAAAAAGTCTTACTTTTAACTTCTGATTTGTGTTTTATGTTGAAATGTGAAATAAATATGGAAAAAGAGATTTCCAAATCATTGCATTCTTATTTTCTGTACTCTTTACACAGCATTATTCTGTACTATGAGTACATCAGATATTCAGTTTCATCACATCTGCATATTGTGTCACTAGGATACACTATATTGAAGGGGTAATGTTTCTCCTTGTGGAGAGTGACGTGTTAAGCATGCCGAGAGGAGGAGACTTTAAGCCGCAATGCTCCTCTGGGAAATATGCAAATTGTCTCTTCAGAGAGGAAGGAATGTAGAACTCTAGTAAGTAGCAATCCTAGAAGTCAATGTCAATCCTTTAACAAGCCTTGTCACATGACTTGGGTTAGAAGCCAAATCCAGAATCTCAGTTTGAAGACACTGTGTTTTTGGGTACTGCCCCTCATCAGTGCAAAATGTGAGATCTGGCTTGGCTGGGTGAAAGGCATCTGACTGGAATGCAAGGGTATTGTTTCTCTTTGCAGAGAGTGACATGTTAAGCATGCCAAGATGAGGAGACTTAAAGCTGCAATGCTCCTCTGGGAAATATGTAAATTGTCTCTTCAGAGAGGAAGAGAACTAGAACTCTAGTGCCACCTATAGGAATTAGCAATCCCAAAAGTCAATGTCGACCCTTTAACAAACCTTGTCACATGACTTAGGATAAAAAACAAAACCAGAATTTCATTTTGCAGACATTGTGTTTTGAAGTACTGCCCCTCATCAGTGCAAAGTGTGAGATCTGGTTTGGCTGTGTGAGAGGCGTCTGACCGGTATCCAAGGGGTAAAACTTCTCCTTGCAGAGAGTGACATGTTAAGCATGCCAAGATGAGGAGACTTAAAGCCGCAATGCTCCATTGGTAAATATGCAAATTATCTCTTCAGAAAGGAAGAGGACTAGAACTGTAATACCGCCTATAGGAAGTAGCAATCCGTTCGACATCGACTCCTAGGAATGCTACTTCCTATAGGTGGCACTAGAGTTCTAGTCCGTTTCCTCTCTGAAGAGACAATTTGCACTACTGTAAATTGAAATTTAGAAATGGAGAGGCATCCTCTCCCTGGTTGCTTTCTTCTGTTCATTGTTCTACACTAAAGTGGTTTGTTGTTATTTAAGTGGTCCTTTAACATATAAATAGCTAACTCAGAGCCTATTGGCAAGTAAAAAGCAACCAACAACTGCAGGAAGGTTAAAAAGATGCTAATTTTCCAAAAATAATGTTTTTTTTTATTTTAGAAATATGAAATCTAAATGCTTTAAGAAGTGGATTTACCATTTTTTAGGGACAACCATCTTGATGGATCTCAGGTCTTGAAAATTATATCTTAGAATACAAAATGTACCAATCACAATGGAAAGAAATTGAATTTTGTAGTGACTAAATTCATGCAAAAAGTTTTTCAGTCTTTTTGAACCTAGGCTAGTATGTTGATCCTTGCTCTAGATTATGCTATTAACATAAATTCCTAATCTAATTTACCACAATTGTTTCAATTGCGAATTCAAATGGCCATAGGTGTAGTGTAGCAGATTAAAAACTACGAAAAACTGTAAAGTGGATTTATTTTAGGAATACATTTCTAATAAGATATATTTGTAGACACATGCACCTTGTGTGTAGCAATGGACTTATAAGCAGAGATGGGTGAACTCAAACAGTAAAGTTCGGGGTTCGCACCTACTGTTCAGGCACGGGCCATGAACATGGACTTCCTGGTGGAACAGTAGGTGTTCGGTATGGACCCCAAACTTTATTGTTTGCTATGCTGTCATGCACATGACAGCGTGGTAAAAACTGGATGTTTGGGCCCCTAATTCAACTGAATTAGGTGCCCAAACTTTAATTCAAACTAAATCAAACTTTTTTTTAACTGTTCGGTTCAAGTAGCCGGACCCGAACATCCAGGGGTTTGCCTATCTCTACTTATAAATATGTATTTATATCATTCACATAATAAAAAATGAAATTTATATTACCTGAACAACTTTCTGGCCCTGGATATCAACAAGGATAACTCTATTTAGTAAAGGCTGGGCTGCGTAAATGAATTTATCCTTTACTAAAACAGCAGATGCCCAAACACATCCTTGATCTTCATGTCCTTCCAACCTTGGACAGACGTCATCCTTGGAATGAGAAAGAGAAAAACAATGATTAGGACAAGGCATTCTGCGTTAACGCTTTATGACATTAAAGTCTGTTTTCTTTTTTTAATAGAACCTATATTAAAAAAAAAACATATTGCACTGTTACATTGACATATAAAGAATTAATTTTCTGGAAACTCATCTGACACTAATCCAGCTACATGTAGTTTTCTAAAATCTCCAGTAGTTGATCATATGTACTAAGCTGCAACTTAAAAAAAATCACTTTGGAACCATGTGTAACAAGAAGGGACATGGCAATGTATGCTGATTGTGAGTCATATTTATAAATATAGTTCTAGACAAAATGTATTATGGGAAGCAAAGTATCTAAAAGATATGTCAGGTTGGTCATATTTTATACGCTACTCAGCACTGAAATTGCAACACCAAGAAGAAAAGTCATAAAGTTATGAAAATCTCAGGATTGACAGACATGTTAATGATATGCAAATGATGAAAAAAGAGGAAACTAAATTTTCAAAAACTCTCACCTTACTCATTATCAGGTATAAGCATCGCCCACAGAAATAAACAAAATAACAAAATTGGTAGGAGACAAGATATGTTAACTCCTTAATGCAACATCACAAACATGTTTGTGATTGCAAGGGTGATCATGTGTGAAGTGGGTTCCCTTCACACGAGGCAGATATCAGCTATACTAGTCAGCATAAGCCTCTAACAGACACGGTCAGATGAACTATGCTGTCAATCTCTGATGGAATGCACGCAACTGCTTGTGCTTACTGGCTCCCATCAATACGATTAATTGGCGCTGATTGGTTTTCACCAACCTTTTCCCCCAATTAAAATAAAGAAATGAAACACATAAAAAAATTTACGTATTTCGTATCTACAGTCTGTCCTAATATAAAATGAATTGACCTGTTTTTGTAAGCTAAGTAAAGAGAAGAAGAATCAAAGCACCAGAAATGTGTTTTTGTGGTCACTACTTCTCCCTAAAAAACGCAATACCACAGATCAAAACATCATACATAGGCAAAAATGGTATCAAGGAAACTGTCAACTCGTCAAGTAAAAAACAATCGCTCACCCAGCTCAATTGATGAAAAAATTAAAATGGTACGGGTTTCAGAATATGGAGACAAAAACAAGAATGTGTTTCTTAAAAATTTCTGATTTTTTTCCTTCACTTAAATAAAAAAATCTGAACAAATTTTGCATCACTGTAATCATACTGAACTGAAAAATCATGATCCACAGTAACTATTGCTTCAGAATGTGTATTATAAAAATAATATACAAAATAATGGCAGAATTGCATTTTTGTTCCCAGTTGTGAAAACATTACGATTTCTTTTCCTGATTTTTAAGTACAATGAATAGTAAAATGAATTGTGTCATTCAAAACTACGACTTGTCCAACAAACAAACATTTCTATCATACATCTATGTGGGCAGAAAAATAAAAAAGTTATGGCTCTTAGAAGAAGGAGAAGGAAAAAAAGTGCAAAAAGGAAAAACGGCTGCAAAGGGAAGGCGTTAAAGGAGCAAGTGTTTTCATTTTTATTTTATAAATCAATAGTACATATAAAAATAATAAACTTTGTAATATATCTTATCAGAGAAATCTGCTTTTTGTTAGCCAGGACTGATTATTCATTTTCAAATTTTCCAATTTCCGGTTAAAGCCTGTATTCATTGAAGACAAATTTGTACTAGTGTTGCTTGAGCAGTAAAATGCTTGAGAGCTCAGTACTTAAGTCATGGATGCTTGAATCTACTCAACTCGAGTAGCAAGAATAATGGAAATGGTTCTTCCCACAACCGCATCCAAGACTTCTCCCGTGCTTCCCCCATACTCTTGAACTCTCTACCCCAACACATCAGACTCTCGCCTACCATGGAAACCTTCAAAGAGAACCTGAAGACTCACCTCTTCTGACAAGCCTACAGCCTGCAGTGATCCTGAACCTACTGAACCGCCGCAAAACCAGCTCTACCCTCTCCTAGTGTATCATCACCCATCCCCTGCAGACTGTGAGCCTTCGCGGGCAGGGTCCTCCCTTCTTATGTACCCGTGTGCCTTGTTTTTTGCTCATGTTTAATGTATTTGTCTATATTTGCCCCGTATTTCACATGTAAAGCGCCATGGAATAAATGGCGCTATAAAAATGTATAATAATAATAATAATAATAATAATGAATAGCAAACTCAAGCATGCTCTCTCTCGTATCTCAGTAATGCCATTTCGTATCTCAGAAATATACAAATCAGTCTTCACTGAATACAGATTTTAGCTGGAAATTAAACATTTCAAAATTATTAGTCCTGGCAGAGAAAACAGCTGATTTATCTGATACGATATACACAAAGTTTCTTATTTTATATGTACTATTAATTTAAAAATTAAAACAACTCTTACTCTTTAATGGTTGTAAGGAATGTCCTGCCATGCTGTATGAAATTGGTCACCTTAAATAACAAAATCCACTGCTGGCATCTCTCATTGCATATCTATAAGCTTTCTAGTCTCACATGATTCTTATATAATCATTTCTCAATCTACTGTACCTAAAGAAATGATGTATAAAAACATTTTGCATAATAAAAGCATGACAAGTCAAATTAATTTCTATGGAGAGTGGATTTACTTGTACAAACTGTCTAGCTGTCATCTCAGTAATATTGGAAGCACAAAGATTATAGTTTTATACCTACTTGTAAGATATTATCAAATTGATTCCATGCATATCAAAGTTGATAAATAAACCTAGATATGTATAGTGAGCATAGGCTAAAGGGCCAATGAGCCAAATAATATAAGCAAACCTATAAAGGAGGAATGCAAGGCACAATAATGTAGACAATAAAAAATAATATTTTATTGAATAGTGGCTAAAAAAGTACATACAAAGGTTAATACATTAGAATATCAGACTGGTGGGTATGGACATCAAATATGTAAATGCATGAAATTATGTAAAAAGGTATATAATGGAAGATATAGTCTCAGTACTGCAAACGGATACCTAAAGAAGTCTAGGATCAATCTAGATGTTGCTCAGGATTTGCTGATGTAATGATAAATCAGCCAGGTAGAATGTAAATATAAGATGTCGCAAGAGAATATACTGCAAGTAAAAATGCATAGTGGCGTGTAAATGGCTTTGCCAGGAAAGGGAATTACACCCGATGCGTGTTTCGCACTTGGCTTCAACCACGGACAAAATCAAATTTGACTCAAATGCTGTTTTCAGGTATTGGCAAATTAGAACATTTATAAATCATCTCATGTGAATCTCCAAAAATGCCTGCAACCTTTTTTACATACTGAAAAAGATTGCATCAGTCACATGGGGTCGACATGAATTATGTCGCTTAACTTAATAATGACTTGCAGTCATCATATCACATCATATTACTGCCAATTGGCTTGGACTATCATCCATCTGTACTACTGCTTTTGAATTGCAATTACATATTTATTCTTAATACAATAAAATGCAGAAGAAAAACAGCACAATAGTTTAAAATAAATCTTATATCAGTGTCAGACGGTAAGCTTGCTAGTCACAAGTGAGTAAATTGATTTTTTGCATTTTTGCACAATCCTTTTAGTGAAAGAGAGGACTAATTGTTTTAAAAATAACAAAAAATCCCCAGAAGTTTCTCTCCAGCATGTTATGTGCTGAGGGGTTAATAGGCCATGACAGGGTTGGGTTTTTTATAAGTGGCTGTAAGAGATGGGTTGGACGGCCACTCGTATCTCCTCCCCAAGGGTGTGGTTGGTGAAGTTTAATGTTTTTTTTCTCTCTGCTGCATGTTTGGAGACAACAAAGTCTCCAGTCGGTAGCTCCAGTGGGAGGTGAAGATGGACTGTATTCTGAGAGGGTGAATGTTAGGGTTGGCAGATTGCACTAAATATAATATAAATTAAAGTGCAATCGCAACCCGGGGTCCACTGTGCAGAGATGTATAACTGCTGCTAGTGTGAACAATGACAGAAACAAAACAGCGAACGTTTCCTTAAACACACTATGTTAACACCACACTTTATGAACAGGACGCCGAATACCTAGCTCTGTTAACTTTACAAATAGGTAGAACTTCAAGTTTGCTAAGTAGTGTACCCTGTTAAACGTCACAGCAAAGATAGCACGTGGAGAGCGCTTGCTCTGCAACTAAACTGTGCTAACCACACACATGAATGAAGCAGATCCTAAGCCAAGAGAAAGAACTCATTTGACGCTAGTTACAAAACCCTTTAGCTTTTGTAGAGAAATATAGTATAAGGGTTGAGCTTGCTCTAATACTGAACTGTGCCAATCGTGCACATGTACGAAACAAGTGCTAAGTCAAGTGGCTAGTTACCCCAGTCCTGACACTACTGAACCTGTGCCTGACCAGCACCCTAAGCATGTAGCAGACTAAAGACTCAGGGCACTGAGCCAAGGGAATGAAACCGCATAAGTGTGCAACCTGCTTACCAACGTGTACAGTCTCAGAGCAAAGGCACACAAACACACATGCAGACAAAGTGGTATAGTAGCCACCCACACACACTAAACATATATGATACTAGCGTACCCACGTGCACTGCTGAGAGTCTTTTAAACCAAAAGCTCCAACCTAAACACTCATACGCAGCCGACCATGACATCGCCCAAAGGCCAATCCGGAGCTGCCACATTACCAGAGCAGCTAATGTCCTACCATCAATGAGAAGATGCCACATCATGGACATGTTCAATAAGGTGATCTCTAGACTTAGACTCCAGAGCGCAAGGCTGCACCTGTATATCACTGGTTACCATTTGTTTTAAAATACCTGTAGAAGATTAACCCAAGAAGTGTTCCTGTGTCAACCTATGAGAGCAGCTGAGTGAGCCAATCTATCACATCTTGTAAAAGTGACCAGCTAGAAGCCTCTAAATCTAGTGGAAATAAGGTTTAATCATAATCATAGATGCAGATTCTTTACTGTAAGAGCAGTGAGACTAAGGAACTCTCTGACACATCATGTTGTAACGATTGATTCACTATAAAAACTTAAAGCAAGTTGGATGCATTTCTTTAAAAACATAATAATACAAGTTATGTCACTAGATTTTATGATGGGACATTGATCGAAGGAACTTGTCTGATTGCCAGAAATGTAGTCAAGAATTTTTCAATAATATTGGGCAATCTGCTCTGGGCTTAATCTGAATAAACAAGTCAAATTATAGGTTAACCTAGATGAACTTGTGTGTACTTTTAAGCTTAAAAACTATTAAACTAAATCTATTTTACTAGTCAGATGTTACATCTGTATATATGATATTAATACAACACCTTGTTGTAGGTGCTAGATATTTTAGTTGAGTACCTACCTAGCATTTCATTTTTAAGGGAATTTTGTTGCAAAAACAAAAAAAATAGAATAACCATTATTATATGGATTGCCCACCCAAAAAATATACTTCTTAAATAAAATGTAGACTAATTTTTAACTGGTCTTTATCCTCAGAAGAATCCTATATGATACAGATGCAGATTTTATGTTTTGCTCTCTTGTAATGTTGGGTCGGTATCATGGAAAACACAATATGTTTCACCTAAATGTATGCAAATTATAAGCAGACAATACTTTTCTTCTATATTTTTCAACCATTCAGTATCTGCCCTTAACACCAAAAAAGTTTTGAGCAAATACATAGTTTGTACCCAACCACATTTCCAATTTACTAGCTGACAGTCATGGACAAACTGAAGTAATTCTACGGAGCTTAGTAAAATAGCAACACATGTTGGGTAAAGTTTACATATTTGGTATAGTTATACATAATATAATAAAATAATATAAACAAAAAAGAAAAAAGACTCGACCAATAATGGTATGCACACCCATAAAATATGTGAAAATATAAAAAAATGTTTAATTACACCTCAAAGAACATGACAAACATATAAAACCATTTAAAAAGGTCTGGATACAGAACCATGAATCACCCCCCCCCTAAGCACAAATATCATGAAATAACAACACTGCATGGATAAAGTGCTATATATGTACAAAATGTATCCTGTCTAAACATGTAACGGTCCAATATGACATGCATGAATATATAAAGGCCGAAACAAATGCATACGTAAACCTGTAGTCGTGCACTGACAGATAATCTAGCAATAAAATTACTGCAATTCAGTGTTTGGTATATAACAGTATAAAGTGTTATATCAGCATGCTGTTAGGCCAAGATGATGGCAGTACCAAGATGGGTATATACATGCGGGCTACAAGCATGTGCTAGAAAGCCTCAAGTATGACATACATGAATATATGAATTCCGAAACAAATGCATACATAAACCTGTAGTCGTATACTGACAGATAATCTAGCAATAAAATTACTGCAATTCAGTGTTTGGTATGTAACAATATAAAATGTTATATCAGCATGCTGTTTGGCCAAGATAATAGCAATACCAAGATAGGTATATAGATGCGGGCTACAAGCATGTGCCCGAAAGCCTCAAATAGGCATACACTGGTACTCCCCTACAATCAAATAATAACCCAATGGGTGCCAAGATGTAAGAAAAAATGGGGGGAGTAACAGAGGAAAAAATATTCCAAAGGAACGGCATGAATTCTGAACAATGGTATACCATGAGCCCAGATACCTAATAGAGACAGGAGACAGGTTAGTTATACATAATAGGCTTCATTCATTCACACTGGAGGCATCAAAACTATGAATTAACACATTAACATAACATAACATTAACATAAAGAGAATGCCAAGAGTGTGCAAAGCAGTCATCAAAGCAAAAGGTGGCTACTTTGAAGAACCTAGAATATAAGACATATTTTCACTCAGTTGTTTCACACTTTTTTGTTAAGTATATAATTCCACATGTGTTAATTCATAGTTTTGATGCCTTCAGTGTGAATGTACAATTCTCATAGTCATTAAAATACAGAAAAATCTTTAAATGAGAAAGTGTGTCCAAACTTTTGATCTGTATTGTATATATATATATATATATATATATATATATATATATATATATATATATATATATATATATATATGTAGATTCCAGTGAGGCAACAATATGAAGACAAAATCCACGGCTTATAGAACAAATAAAAGTGAAGTATAATCACAAATTTCAACAACAAAGTACCAACCAATGTGTTTCAGCTTGGAAAAGCCTTACTTATGGTTATCATGAGTAAGGCTTTTTTAAGCTGCGACGCATTGGTTGGTACTATGCTGTCAGAATCTACCTCCCTTGTTTTGCATTGCTTTCAAGCCAAATCCCAGGCTTTTCCTTGCAAGAGCTACAGCTGTACTCATTCAACTATGAACATGGTTAGTTGACTCTTAGTGGCCCCCTTACCGTTTTTATGCATTATAATATATGGGGCTGTTTACACATCTCTTTTTTTCTGCAGATCCTAGGGTCCACATCAAAACACTGTCATATCCAATTTTGATGTAACTCACGGATCAAACTTGCAAATGCAAGACTGTGAAAAAATCCTAGTACCAATTTTCATGTTTTTCTGATAGGAAAATCTTAAGAAATTTTATTTTGCACAAAAAAGTGATAAAACGCTGATGAAAAGTTGATAAACAATGAGGTAAGGCAAACAACATAATATCTCCATTAGGTAGGACATAGTCTACTAACAAAAATGAAAGGAACACATGCACATCATAGTATACTAGATGGAGGCCCGATGCTATCTCATCAGGATGGTGGTAATGTCACGATGGGGGCAGGCGTTGCCGAGTTGAGAATCTCTCCCAACCATGTGCTCACCCACCTATCAAGTCTCTCTTTCCCCATGTGCTGATTTCTCCCATCTGTTCTCTCTTCTTTGACACGTCTACCCCATGTGCTATCCCCCTTGTCTGCTGTGTCTCTTCTCCTGTGCTGTGTTCTCCCCTCATGTGCAGTCCTGTTTGAGCTGTCTCCCCCTGTGCTGTCTCTCTCACATCTGTGTGCTTTCTCTCTCCCCATCTGCTGTCTTCTCCCCTCATGTGCAGTCCTGTTTGAGCTGTCTCCCCCTGTGCTGTCTCTCTCACATCTGTGTGCTTTCTCTCTCCCCATCTGCTGTCTTCTCCTCTCATGTGCAGTCCTGTTTGAGCTGTCTCCCCCTGTGCTGTCTCTCTCACATCTGTGTGCTTTCTCTCTCCCCATCTGCTGTCTTCTCCCCTCATGTGCAGTCCTGTTTGAGCTGTCTCCCCTGTGCTGTCTCTCACATCTGTGTGCTTTCTCTCTCCCCATCTGCTGTCTTCTCCCCTCATGTGCAGTCCTGTTTGAGCTGTCTCCCCCTGTGCTGTCTCTCACATCTGTGTGCTTTCTCTCCCCCCATCTGCTGTCTTCTCCTCTCATGTGCAGTCCTGTTTGAGCTGTCTCCCCCTGTGCTGTCTCTCTCACATCTGTGTGCTCTCTCTCTCCCCCATCTGCTGTCTTATCCTCTCATGTCATCTCTTCTTTGACCTGTGTACCCCATGTGCTCCGATGTGGTGTGCTGGTTCCAATTGGTCATCTTGTGAGCATGGTATTGCTGTTAAGACTGCAGATTTCTGTTTGCGGCACTCTCGTTGCCTAATGGCATCCTGTGATAATGTAATGACTTTTGCATCAAGGGACTCATGTGCTTGACACCTAGCCTACGCTTATATGCATTGTATTTGTCCCAATGATGCTGTTGCTCTTCAAGAGTCTCATTTTCCCATTGTTGTCTTCGTATTGTGCCCTTGATGCTTTCCTTTTATTGTCATTGGGGTACTTTTTAGGAGGAGCCATGTTGTCATTGATATTTGCTTTTTAAAGGGGTTTTCCCACGAAAGAAAGTTCATTTTAAAAATTGGCTGTGTCTGACCATGTACAGAACATACCACAGGTCCTGGGCAGGGGAGATAGCAAAAGACAATACTGACATTACAGCAGGAGATCAGAGAATACCTTTTGTGAGGTAAAATATTGTTTTAAAACAGTCAATGAAATATTTTACCTGAAAAAAGATCCTCTGTGATCCCCTGCTGTAACATCAGTATTGTCTTTTGTTTCCTACCCTGCCTAGGAGATGTGGTATGCCCTGAACATGGTCAGACACAGACAATTTTTAAAATAAACTTTCGCTTGTGGGAAACCCCTTTAATGTGACCGGCTTCCTCTGCCTGTAGACATGTTGAGCATCTGGCACCGGGATGAGCCGGATGATTCGCACAGGCACAGTAAATCAGACAGCGGCCATCTTTGTGCTTACAGATAGTGGCAGTCACATTAAAACCATGCATGCGCTCCTCCTGTACAAAGATGGCGGCGGTCAGTGAATCATTCAGCTGATCCCGGCGGTGGCATGTTCGCGACGGTGTTCCGCTGGTGGTACCGCGCAAGTGGCTGCATATGCCGTATACAGAGTGTGTGTGATGCGTACAGTGTATACAATGTGTGTGTGATGCGTACGGCATATACAGTGTGTGTGTGTTTGATGTGTACAGCATATACAGTATGTGTGTGTGTGGTGCGTACGGCATATACAGTGTATGTGTGGTGCACCGGTGTTCTGCTGGTGTTACCACGCAAGAAGTTGGTACCACCAGCAGTTTCCATATTGAGAAACCCATCACTTGGGTGTCCCAATATGGAGGTCGGTGAACTTCTGCCGCTTGGAATTCTGGGATCCGGACACATCTGGATGGAACAGGATGCGAAGACATTACAAGGTAAGTATATATTAAGATACACGGATTAAAGTACCACCAGTGTGTCCCTTTCCAAATAAAAGAAAAAAAAGCTGCACTCTGAAATGCTGTAATATGTAAACATTGAATATGTGGAATTGGAACTACATTACTGCTTCATAGAAAGTAAGTTAAAAAGGAAGGTACTTAACACAAATTGGCCAATTTGTGAGAACCCAACAGCAAGTTACTGACAAGGTGTACTCCTTTGTTCGGACCTTAATCTAATATGATGCCTCTCCTGGGCTAAAAGACTACAATCCATTTTCAATTAGAGCTGCATCCTACCTGCCCTTAACCCCTTCATGACCGGAGCTTTTTTCTTTTTTGCATTTTCATTTTTTGCTCCCCTTCTTCCCAGAGCCATACCTTTTTTATTTTTCTGTCAATATGGCCATGTGAGGGCTTATTTTTTTGCAGGACAAGTTGTACTTTTGAATGACACCATTGGTTTGAACATATCATACACTGGAAAACAGTAAAAAAAATTCCAACTGCGGGTTTTGTTTTGTTTTTTTACCAAGTTCACGAAATGTTAAAACTGACCTGCCATTATGAATCTCCATGTCATTACGAGTTCATACTAAAAGCGGATAGGATCAGGCTTGAGCATGGTTAGGTGCTCAGGGGTAAAACAGTAAGACAATGCAAAAGATCTAACCCCAGCACACTCCAAAAACATGAAGATAGATCTGTTGCTTTCAAAGTTTTTTTAATTTATCTGGTGCAAAAGAAAATGGTCTCCAATGGTTTGGCTCAGGCACAAGCCTTCATCAGGAAGACAATCTTATGGTAGTGATATCATGTGTAGGTCCCGGGCTCTCAGATTGCCTTATGGAAGTCTGTCAAAAGTGGTCTCGATTGGCCAGCAGAATGAAATAAAATTAAACTGTTTACACCCATAGCGGACTATCCTTTGTTATCAATTGCTATGAATACAGATGTATTGAGGTATACTTAGCCTTTGTATCTTTCAAAAGTAATGGAATGCACATAAGGTATTGTAAGAGTTAGTTAGACCACACTGAGCTTTATTCACTGTTCATAGGGAAGGCTGCAGCTGGCATGTGGCTCCCACCCTGTGTCCTTGTTAGTGATCTCTTCAGTGTGGAGGCAAGGAACACCAACTGGGGCCAGAGTCTCTTTAGCTGATGTCCTGTCAAATCTGTATTCTCTGATAGTAGCTATGGTACCTTGGCTACTATCAAGTATAGTTTCCCTGGAAAAAGAGTCAGATCCCTTTTATAGTTCACAGCTCTTATTCAGGCATTTTTCCACAAGATTCAGGGAAAGTGAGAGGAGGTCTGGTAGGACTGACGGAACACACCAAATAATAATATTAAAGAATATGAGGTGCGTTTGCAGTCTGGGGTCCATCGTGCAGAGATGGCACCTGCTGCTGAGTAATGGCGGATGGATGCTTGCTCACACGTGGGTTAGACCTCACCCAGTGTGAATGGTAGCGAACTCTGTTGCTTCACAGAGTCGCCGTAATTACGCTGCACCCTGTTAGCAGTCACAGGGTGCAGCTGAAAGGCCCTAGTGGGATCCCTATGAATCACCCCCACTAAACTGGTGATTGGACTCGCTCTGACCCTCGGTGCCTTTTGAGCCCATTCCTTATGACTCCCTGAGTCAGATGCTGAGTCCAAGCAGGAATTCCCACCCTACACTGACAGGCCGTAAAGATGGGCACTGCAAATAGATACTGAAACATGTGCTTAGTGTGCAGGTAGCACTGTCGGGCGCTAGGTAGCTTCTACCATTTGCGAGCAGTCATCAACACAAAGAATGGGAATGATTAACCCCTTCACCCCAAAGCCTGTTTTCACCTAAGTGACAGGGCCAATTTTTACAATTCTGACCACTGTCAATTTATGAGGTCATAACTCTAAAATGCTTCAACGGATCCTGCTGATTCTGAGATAGTTTCTCGAGACATATTGTACTTCATCATAGTGGTAAAACTTCTTCGATATGACTTGCATTTATTTGTGAAAAAAACAAAAATTTGTCGAAAATTATGAAAATTTAGCAATTTTCAAACTTTTAGTTTTTATGCCCTTAAATTAGAGAGGTATATCTCATAATATAGTTAATAAACAACATTTCCCACATGTCTGCTTTACATCAGCACAATTTTGGAAACATAATTTTTTTTTGTTAGGGAGTTATAAGGGTTAAAAGTTGACCAGCGATTTCTCATTTTTGCAACAAAATTTGCAAAACCATTTTTTTTACGGACCACCTCACACTTGAAGTGACTTTGAGGGGTCTATATGACAGAAAATGCCCAAAAGTGACACCATTCTTAAACCTGCACCCCTCAAGGTACTCAAAACCACATTCAAAAAGTTTATTAACCCTTCAGGTGCTTCACAGGAATTTTTGGAATGTTTAAAAAAAATTGAACATTTAACTTTTTTTTCACTAAATTTTTACTTCAGATCCAATTTGTTTTATTTTACCAAGGGTAACAGGAGAAATTGGACCAAAAAAGTCGTTGTACAATTTGTCCTGAGTACGCCGATACCCCACATGTTGGGGTAAACCATTGATTGGGCACATGGCAGAGCTCGGAAGGGAAGGAGCGCCATTTGACTTTTCAATGCAAAATTGGCTGGAATTGAGATCGGAACCCATGTCGTGTTTGGAGAGCCCCAGACGTGCCTAAACAGTGGAAACCCCCACAAGTGACACCATTTTGGAAAGTAGACCCTCTAAGGAACTAATCTAGATGTGTGGTGAGCACTTTGAACCTCCAAGTGCTTCACAGAAGTTTATAATGTAGAGCCGTAAAAAAAATTAATATTAATTTTCACAAAAAATGATCTTTTTGCCCCAAATTTTTTATTTTCCCAAGGGTAGCAGGATAAATTGGACCCCAAAAGTTGTCCTGACATGCAGAGCCGTGAAAATAAATTTTTATTTTTTTCCACGAAAATTATATTTTAGCCCCACGTTTTTATTTTCCCAAGGGTAACAGGAGAAATTGGACAACAAAAGTTGTTGTCCAATTTGTCCTGAGTACGCTGATACTTCATATATGGGGATAAACCACTGTTTGGGCGCATGGCAGAGCTCGGAAGGGAAGGAGCGCCATTTGACTTTTCAATGCAAAATTGGCTGGAATTGAGATCGGAACCCATGTCGTGTTTGGAGAGCCCCTGACGTGCCTAAACAGTGGAAACCCCCACAAGTGACACCATTTTGGAAAGAAGACCCCCTAAGGAACTTATCTAGATGTGTGGTGAGCACTTTTAACCCCCAATTGTTTCACTAAAGTTTAGAATGTAGCGCTGTGAAAATTAAAAAATCATTTTTTCTTTCCACAAAATGATGTTTTAGCCCGCAATTTTTTTTTCCCAAGGTAACAGGAGAAATTGGACCACAAAAGTTATTGTCCAATTTGTCCTGAGTACGCTGATACCCCATAAATTGGGGGGAACCACTGTTTGGGCGCACGGCAGAGCTCGGAAGGGAAGAAGCGCCGTTTGAAATGCAGACTTAGATGGATTGGTCTGCAGGTGTCATGTTGCATTTGCAGAGCCCCTGATGTACCTAAACAGTAGAAACCCCCCACAAGTGACCCCATATTGGAAACTAGACCCCCCACGGAACTTATCTAGATGTGTTGTGAGAACTTTGAACCAACAAGTGTTTCACTACAGTTTATCACGCAGAGCCGTGAAAATAAAAATTATTTTTTTTTCCACGAAAATTATATTTTAGCCCCCACGTTTTGTTTTTTTTTCCAAGGGTAACAGGACAAATTGGATGCCAAAAGTTGTTGTCCAACTTGTCCTGAGAACGCTGATACCCCATATGTTGGGGGGAACCACTGTTTGGGCGCACAGGAGAACTCGGAAGGGAAGGAGCACTGTTTTAGTTTTTCAAAGCAGAATTGGCTGGAATTGAGATCGGACGCCATGTCGCGTTTGGAGAGCCCCTGATGTGCCTAAACAGTGAAAACTCCCCAATTCTAACCCCAACCCTAACCCCAACCCTAACCCCAGCCCTAACCCTAGCCCTAACCCCAACCCTAACCCTAGCCCTAAGCCTAGTCCTAACCCTAGCGCTACTTTCACACTAGCGTTTTTTTGCATACGTTGCAATGCGTCGTTTTAGCGAAAAAACGCATCCTGCAAAGTCATCTGCAGGATGCGTTTTTTCCCCATAGACTAACATTAGCGACATATTGACAAACGTCGAAAGCGTCATGCGACGGTTGCGTCGTGTTGTGGCGGACCGCCGGCAGCAAAAAACGTTACATGTAACTTTTTTTGTGCCGACGGTCCACCATTTCCGACCGCACATGCGCGGCTGGAACTCCGCCCCCACCTCCCCGCACCTCACAATGGGGCAGCGGATGCGTGGAAAAACAGCATCCGCTGCCCCCGTTGTGCGGCGCTTGCTCAGTATGCGTCGGTACGTCGGGCCGATGCAGCGCGACGGCCCCGTACCGACGCTAGTGTGAAAGTAGCCTAACGGGAAAATGGAAATAAATATATTTTTTAAAATTTTATTATTTTTCCCTAACTAAGGGGGTGATGAAGGGGGGTTTGATTTACTTTTATAGCGTTTTTTGGGCGGATTTTTATGGTTGGCAGCCATCACACACTAAAAGACGCTTTTTATTGCAAAAAATAGTTTTTGCATCACCACATTTTGAGAGCTATAAGTTTTCCATATTTTGGTCCCCAGAGTCATGTGAGATATTGTTTTTTGCGGGACGAGTTGACGTTTTTATTGGTACCATGTTCGGGTACATGACATTTTTTGATCGCTTTTTATTCCAATTTTTAGGAGGCGGAATGAACAAAAACCAGCAATTCCTGAAATTCTTTTAGGGGGGGCGTTTATACCGTTCTGCGTTTGGTAAAAAGGATAAAGCAGTTTTATTCTCCTGGTCAGTACGATTACAGCGATACCTCATTTATGTAATTTTTTTATGTTTTGGCGCTGTTACACAATAAAAACTATTTTATATAAAAAAATAATTGTTTTTGCATCGCTTTATTCTGAGAGCTATAACTTTTTTATTTTTCTGCTGATGATGCTGTATGGTGGCTTTTTTTTTGTGGGACAAGATGACGTTTTCAGCGGTACCATGGTTATTTATATCCGTCTTTTTAATCGCGTATTATTCCATTTTTTGTTTGGCGGTATGAGAATAAAGCGTTGTTTTTTGCCTCGTTTTTTTTTTTTTTTTTACGGTGTTCACTGAAGGGGTTAACTAGTGATATAGTTTTATAGGTGGGGTCGTTATGGACGCAGCGATACTAAATATGTGTACTTTTATTGTGTGATTTTTTTTTTTATTTAGATAAAGAAATGTATTTATGGGAATATTTTATTTTTTTTTTTTACACATGTGGACATTTTTTTTTTAACTTTTTTACATTGTCCCAGGGGGGACATCACAGATCGATGATCTGACAGTGTGCACAGCACTCTGTCAGATCACCGAGTTTAGAGGCACGTTACAGAGGCTTGCCGGCGCCTGCTATGAGGAATTCTCAGCAGACGCCGGCCAGCAGGGTCATCTCATGACCCGGAAGGAGTCCCGCGGCCATCTTGGATCCGGGGACTCCTTCCAGGTCACCGGAGCAGCGCGATCTCATCGCGTTGCTCCGGTGGGAGAGCGCAGGGAGCCTCCGTCCCTGCGCAATCCTCCTCTATGCTGCTGTCACTATTGACAGCGGCATCAGAGGGGTTAAATGCCTGCGATCGGCGATAGCGCCGATCGTGGGCATTGCTGCAGGGTGTCAGCTGTCATATACAGCTGACACCCGCACCCGATCACCGCGGCGCTCAGCGCGAGACCGCGGTGATCGGCCCGCCGTACTAGTACTGCGGCTGGCACTAATGCAGTGCCGGCAGCGCCGTACTAGTATGACGGGTGGCACGAAGGGGTTAAGGAGCTTTAATCAATTGACAGACATTCATCTACGCACACACATATCAAGTCTATAATAGCGCATGGCTGTGCGGCCATGCAAACCTTTTATAGCTGTAGCACTCAAGGACCTTCCTAGTGGTCCAATAGGAGCTGCTACAGGACCTGAGCATGTGACCCCTGACCTCCAATGGGAGGTCGTCCTTTGGGCATGCTCAGTATGGGAAAAGCAGGACTTAGTCCCTGAAACTCCTGCTTGCTGAAGATCAGTACTGGCTACAAAGTCAGAGCCTGGAAAGGCAGCAGTAACCAAGTATCAGCTTGAGCCAGATGCCAAGACTGACCTCTCTGCTGAGCAGGCTCCACTGCGGCTAGAGGAGAATGGGTGACCGCAGCGGACATGGTTCGAGATTCCCCCTGTGCAGTGGTGGGAACTCGACTCATAACAAGGTCATTTCTTATTGTTTGTTTGTTTCATATTGTTTGACATTTTTTGTACTTTAATGTTTGCAGAGCAACAAGCTGCATGGACTGATACAATGGATCATCAACAAATTAACAAATATAGATTGTTCAATTATCATGTGCATTTGTTTCCGAAGGATAGAAGGATAATAAACTGAAAGGACTGATACACTAGGTAAACATCAATAATTCAACAAACATAAATTTAATCTGCAACAAGAGTCAATGTTGAGACTCATATGAACAACAGCTAATGTCCCTGGGCCTACTGAAATTATACATCTGGCAAAATTAAGAATAAATGCTGTGTCATCACAACATTTTCTTTGTTATTTTCAATTTTTACTTTTGCTTTTTGGAGTGATCTAGCCCCTAATTGGTTGATGATCTTGGTCTATATTAACATTAACCATTAATAGCTCATTTTGTTCTCAATAAGTTACACAATTTATATTACTAAAGTTTTTCAATTTGAAGTGCTCTTTCATTAAGATCCGATGATTGATTTATTGATTTAAGTGTTTCTTTAATAGTTTTGAGAGGTGTAATCATATTATGTTACATCTTACACATCATCATCTGACCAATAGCAAGGTTATGCTGATCTGAGGATTGCACTGTGTTACTACACATCATCACCATGTGACAACACAGCTTCAACCTGGCCACTGGTTCTGGGGTGAATTATTCTTAATTATGCCAGATGTATTGTTCTTTTGTTCAGTAGGTCAATTGACATAAGCCATTGTTTCATACGAGCCTGTGCATTAACTTTTGTTGTATGTTAATCTGTGAAATACCTGTTGGTAAAGTATTGTATCAGCCCCCTGCGGTTTACTAGTCTGCACACCTTGGAGGACAAATATGCAGGTCAATTGAAAAATCGAACAATGATTGATTACCTCCCCCTACCTTCCCCCAATCCTGTGGTAGAATGTTCCGACAGAGCTTTGGGTATAAAAGGGGCCTGACTCTGTCTCCAGACAGACTCTACAGGACATCAGCCCTCTGCCCATCACTGAACCCACTAAGAAATTTGGAGAACCCAGGTTAGGACAATTAGGTAACCTGGCCACAAACCTCACTGTAATCAGTCAGTTTCCTAAGCTTGCTGCTACCTCTTCTCTGTGGGTGCCCGTCAAATGTGAGGTGCTACTGGTTGGGGTACTTGGCCCTGCATGCCCTGAAGTCACAGAAGTTCAAATCCCCAGTGAGCCAGCGAAAGCATAAGATTCTGTCATTTCCATCAACTTGTGTACTTTTTGGGACTTTACAATGTGTTGTTGACAGTTGGTAATCCAATAAAGTATTACTGCAGTGTGTTACCCTCACCCTGTGTTGTCTGAGTAGTATTCTGCTCATGGGGAAGGAGTACTGGCATTCAGTGGGATGAACCCTTGCCTGTGAGATCTTTCTAAAGACAGTCAGACCACTGGATGAGAGCACCCACTGACCCTCGTGTCTCCACAAACTGCTGCCCTACCTCCTGCTTTTCTGCATTCCAAGGGGTAGTGGGTTGCTGATTGACACTTTGAAATTGTGAACTGTCTGATGCTAATCTGGATACTGATACTTGTTGAATTCTGGGATTGCAAACACTATAAGACAGAATTTGCAAACAAGCATTTCTTGTCTGGTAAAACAGCCACCTCTGACTCAGACTGTAGTGGTCGCCAGTAGCCAAAACTGCAAGGAGTAAACAATATGATTAAAAATCCCTGCATTCTTGTAACTGAACAGGATTTCTAATAACTATTAAATTGCAAAGGTGTATTGCAATTTTAACCATTTATGATGTTGAGAAAACTCCTTCAAAGCATGGAATGGCTTACAGCTCATACACGCAGCAAAACTGCACACAGGAGTCTGGTATAGCAGCACATAAACACACTTTTGTTGTGCATTTACTTTTTGTAATTAGCATAAGCAACAACCAATGCAGTCTTATAGTAATAGCTTGCAAGTTTGCATTATAATAATAATAATAATCATACCGCCTCAAATTATTATTTAACATCAATGAAATAGTCTGTGCTTATGATAGTAACATATTTCATATAGTATTCATTTTCTAAAATATTACATATATATATATATATATATATATATATATATATATATATATATATATATATATACATACACCTGCGCACCTACTTCACACTAGTATACAGTGCTTTAAAAGTAAAACATTTTTACATTACGGTTGAAAGTAGTTCACAGAGGAGCAACAAACTCGTGTTTTCTGTAAATTTTGGTAATAATTCTACACAGGTAATTTGACAGTAAGTCAATGAAGTCCAGCAGGAATCATGTGCTTTGTAAGCACTCCCAAATGAATAAAAATGATATGGTACAACACTGAGAAAATGGCCAATAAAACTTTAATTTGCTCAGAGAATGAAAAACTTGACACATGTTGGATGTTGCTCATTTTCCCAAACTGTGGACCTCTGTTTTTGTTTTCTATCTGCCAACAATGTGTCATTCTGTTTCTATAACCTTTAAAATATATTTTAGCTTATTCTATCTCTATCTGTGTCATTTAATTTCAAATGCAATTTATATCATGAACAACAAACTATGACATTTTTTCACCAAAATCTCAAGGGTTTTGCACTGGTTTATATTTTTATAGAACCATAGTGCAATATAAGTTTTAATATACAAGACAAAACAATTGGATTTAACTATAAATATCAAGATTGTTATTCAACTGAAAGGTTACTGGTGTCACCAATGGTCTAACAGAAGATACAACATAGAATATTACAGAATTAAAGCAAACATTTGCAATCAATATCAATTTGAGTGTGTAAGCTTGTGTTAGCACCATGTAATTACATACTTTTGCAGAAGGTTTGTAATAAAAGGTCTACTGGCTTTAACCAATATCATTAGGGGAGAAATATGTAGTTTATAAGTTATATTTGTTATGCATGTAGCACTACTGCTGGCATCCCCACTTGGTCCTCCTTTCCCTTTCATGCAGGGACTCCGACATACTCACTGCCCTGGAAACGCAGTGTGGTCCCTGATGTGCTCCCTGTTTCCTTTGTCTTTGTAATTCCTGGCAGCATGCCTGCTAAGATGCTCCCAGCCATTAGCTGGGAGGCATTTTGTAAAAAAAAGGCACCCTCTCTAATATGGAGGTGCCAAAGCAACATTGATTCACTAGTGAGTTAGTGTGGAACTGGTGAGTTTTCCGGTCCCCTGGTCCTTATGTGGCCAGGTCCTGAACCTGAACCCCTGGTCCAAGTTTGGACAGTGCCTGAACACAAATCCTTGGTCTTTGTGTGGCCAGGCCCTGAACTCTGAAGCTGTTCCACTGATCCCTGAACTCTGAAGCCGGTCTGGTGGTCCCTGAATGCAGAAGCCACTCTGGTGGTCCCTGAACTCTGAAGTTGCTCTAGCGGTGCCTGCATCAGTTCCCGAGACCTGTGTGTCTGAACGTGTACCTATGCCTGTGTCCCACATTGCCTATATTCTTATACCAGTCTTCAAATCCATTGCTGTCTGTGACTCCATGTCAGTAACCATTCTGCCTGAGGAGCCAGAACTGGAGTGGTCTGAATGGAGTCTGAGCCTGTGTTCTTGTTTGCGAACCTAAAACCAGCAGCAGCGATACTAGCGACAGCCTTGGAGTGGTACCTGGTGGCTACCTGCAGCTCCACCTTGATTCCACCATCAAAAACTCCAGAGAACACCAGGTAGCAGCTTAGTTACAACCCTCCTATGCAAGCCTGGCCCCATGGCACAGTGGGTCCATGAAATGCGTGTGTGACAATGCATCAATTAATTTTTAACTATTGTTTTTTGTATTGCTATGGTTTTTTTTGTGGGTTAAGTTGTATATTTTAGACACCATTGTATAGTACATTACAAACAGTTATTTCACAATTGTTTTATTACTCTATTTTGTTATTTTTATTTAATAAAAAACATTGTTTTATTTTTTTTTACAACTTCGTTAATTTGTGGTAATATAACACAACACATTATTATTTATTCATTATATTTTCAAGCAAATGTATGAGCATAGTGTTTTTATGCAGAAAAATTGGTTAAAAAAAACACTCTAGACCAAAGTAATATTTTTTATCAAAAATAAATAAGACCCTGGTTAAACGTCATGGAAGACCCATTATGGCAGGATGTGATTTTGTAAAGGAGGCACTTTCCCATTATTTAGATTGCCACTTAAGACCACTGTTACAGAATGTGCTCTCTTATATTTACCTGACACCAATGTCATTCTACAGAACGTATTTGATTTGTCTTGGCAGGATTCATACAGACTGGTAATTATTGATGTTGTTAGTCTTTATACTCCTTTTTAGAGAGGTAGGTAATGATATAGAGTGTAAGTATTTTATATGTGAAGCACTCAAATTTGTTTTGAGGAATATTAGTTTTGGAGATGAGTGGTATGCCTAGTGCACAGGAGCTGCGTTGGACACATCTGTGTTGCACCTACAGTATGTATTTAACTTTTTTCTTGTCATTTCAGAAGAATGTTATGCGTATAACACTGACAATCCATTTGTTAAATACATACAATATTAGACCAGATCTATAGATTATGCTATAAATAATTATTTTACTTGTTTCAGAGCAAGACTTTTATATGTATACGAACCTAACCATTACAGTAAATGGCTGCCCACTCTCCCAAGTCCCACAAGCTCGCTGCCTCGGGGTAATCCTTGACGCTGATCTCTCCTTCAAACCACATATCCAAGCCCTTTCCACTTCCTGCCGACTTCAACTCAAAAATATTTCACGAATCCGTTCATTCCTCAACCAAGAATCTGCAAAAACCCTAGTCCATGCCCTCAACATCTCTCGCCTTGACTACTGCAACCTCCTGCTCTGTGGCCTCCCCTCGAACACTCTCGCACCCCTCCAATCTATTCTAAACTCTGTTGCCCGACTAATCCACCTGTCCCCCCGCTATTCCCCAGCCTCTCCCCTCTGTCAATCCCTCCACTGGCTCCCCATTGCCCAGAGACTCCAGTACAAAACCCTAACCATGACATACAAAGCCATCCACAACCTGTCTCCTCCATACATCTGTGACCTCGTCTCCCAGTACTTACCTACACGCAACCTCCGATCCTCACAAGATCTCCTTCTCTACTCCCCTCTTATCTCCTCTTCCCACAATCGCATACAAGATTTCTCTCGCATATCACCCCTACTCTGGAACCCTCTACCACAACACATCAGACTCTCGCCTACCATCGAAACCTTCAAAAAGAACCTGAAGACCCACCTCTTCCATCAAGCCTACAACCTGCAGTAACCACCGATCAACCAAACCGCTGCATGACCAGCTCTATCCTCACCTCCTGTATTCTCACCCATCCCTTGTAGATTGTGAGCCTTCGCGGGCAGGGTCCTCACTCCTCCTGTACCAGTTATGACTTGTATTGTTTAAGATTATTGTACTTGTTTTTATTATGTATACCCCTCCTCACATGTAAAGCGCCATGGAATAAATGGCGCTATAGCAATAAATAATAATAATAATAATAATAATAATAATATGTTCATGTCACACATTAATAACTATTTTTGGGTATGTTTGGTAATCAAATGATTAATTTCTTGGATGTTAATATTAGAGCAAAGGAGTTTGGATTGCACTCTTGCACTTCTAGAAAACAAACTGCAACTAAATCCATATTATGTTATACGAGCTATCACTCGTTACATGTTTAAACTTCCCTAGAGTATCTTATGGACAATTTGTTTGCCTTGGACTTATTAACAGTGAATACTAGGGTTGAGCGACTTTCATTTTTTTAAGATCGAGTAGGGTTTTGGGAAACCCGATTTTGTCCAGAGTCGAGTCGAGTGCAGTCGGCCGATTATCGCTAAAAGTCGGGGATCGACCGAAACACGAAACCCAATGCAAGTCAATGGGGAAGCATAGTCGGCAGTGAGTGGAGGCCAGGAAAACACCTACAGTGCCCATTTTAATGCCAAAAACATCCATTCTTGTTTCTGAAGCTTGCCAATCTTAATTAACTGTATAATAATAGTTGGGCATAGGGAATTGGGGGAAAGTTGTGGGGGGAGTAGGGCTGGCTCAAGTTTTTCGTGGGCCCAGGAAATGCGGACTACGTCACGGCGGTGTTGCAGGGAAAGGTAAGTATTTAAAAGTTGCAAGTGCTGTGATCCTGAGCAAGCAGGGGGGGCCCACTCGTTCGCATTGCCACTGGCACAGGGCCCCTCAAAGTACGGCGGTGTGTTTGCATGGCGGGGGCGCCTCCCACCAGCAGCGACACTTTTGCGTACTCTGAGGGGCCCTGTGCCAGTGACGTCGCCAACGAGTATGCCCCCCCACCTGATGAAGGAACCTGCACTTTCATCTGCACCTTCCTCTTTGTCCCTGTGTAAGGTGGTATAACATGCGGGAAGGGGAACCTTACTTTCAGCAGGGACAGATTCTGGCTGTGTAGAGTACAAGGGGAATGTAGTGGTCTAGGTCAATGTACCAGCAGACTCATTTAGCAGTGGCTGGGCAATGGGCAGGATGAGGAGGAAACAGATATAGGGCCAAAGAATAAAGTAGGCTACATGCAGTTCAAAATTGGTAACAGGACTAAACAGGCGGCATTGCTTTGTTCAGTGGAGTAGCAAACCCAAGAGCAGCAGACACTGTTTCAAGGGCCTAACCACACTAGTAGGCCAAATGCAGTTTAATATCTGATAGTATAGGGCGAAAGCCAGAATGTGGAAGCTCAGCTTTGTTCAGTTGAGGACAACACCAGGGAGGGGCAGACACCTTTAGTAGGCCGGAAAAGCCTATTGCATTTTTTAAAATGGTAATTTGGAGCAGAAGGTTGAAGCTCAGCTTTATTTAGTTGAGGGCAACACCAGGGAGGGGCAGAAGCCGTTAGTAGGCCCTAACCACCATTTTTTTTTTTTTAAAAACCACTTAATGAGAGCCGGAAGGTTGAAGCTCAGCTTTATTTAGTTGAGGACAACACCAGGGAGGGGCAGAAACCGTTAGTAGGCCCTAACCACCATTTTTTTTTTAAAACCACATAATGAGAGCCGGAAGGTTGAAGCTCAGCTTTATTTAGTTGAGGACAACACCAGGGAGGGGCAGAAGCCGTTAGTAGGCCCTAACCACCATTTTTTTTTTAAAACCACTTAATGAGAGCCGGAAGGTTGAAGCTCAGCTTTATTTAGTTGAGGACAACACCAGGGAGGGGCAGAAGCCGTTAGTAGGCCCTAACCACCATTTTTTTTTTTTTTAAAACCACATAATGAGAGCCGGAAGGTTGAAGCTCAGCTTTATTTAGTTGAGGACAACACCAGGGAGGGGCAGAAGCCGTTAGTAGGCCCTAACCACCATTTTTTTTTTAAAACCACTTAATGAGAGCCGGAAGGTTGAAGCTCAGCTTTATTTAGTTGAGGACAACACCAGGGAGGGGCAGAAGCCGTTAGTAGGCCCTAACCACCATTTTTTTTTAAAAACCACTTAATGAGAGCCGGAAGGTTGAAGCTCAGCTTTATTTAGTTGAGGACAACACCAGGGAGGGGCAGAAGCCGTTAGTAGGCCCTAACCACCATTTTTTTTTTTTAAACCACATAATGAGAGCCGGAAGGTTGAAGCTCAGCTTTATTTAGTTGAGGACAACACCAGGGAGGGGCAGAAGCCGTTAGTAGGCCCTAACCACCAATTTTTTTTTTTTTAAAACCACTTAATGAGAGCCGGAAGGTTGAAGCTCAGCTTTATTTAGTTGAGGACAACACCAGGGAGGGGCAGAAGCCGTTAGTAGGCCCTAACCACCATTTTTTTTTTAAAACCACATAATGAGAGCCGGAAGGTTGAAGCTCAGCTTTATTTAGTTGAGGACAACACCAGGGAGGGGCAGAAGCCGTTAGTAGGCCCTAACCACCATTTTTTTTTTAAAACCACTTAATGAGAGCCGGAAGGTTGAAGCTCAGCTTTATTTAGTTGAGGACAACACCAGGGAGGGGCAGAAGCCGTTAGTAGGCCCTAACCACCATTTTTTTTTTTTTTAAAACCACATAATGAGAGCCGGAAGGTTGAAGCTCAGCTTTATTTAGTTGAGGACAACACCAGGGAGGGGCAGAAGCCGTTAGTAGGCCCTAACCACCATTTTTTTTTAAAAACCACTTAATGAGAGCCGGAAGGTTGAAGCTCAGCTTTATTTAGTTGAGGACAACACCAGGGAGGGGCAGAAGCCGTTAGTAGGCCCTAACCACCATTTTTTTTTTTAAAACCACATAATGAGAGCCGGAAGGTTGAAGCTCAGCTTTATTTAGTTGAGGACAACACCAGGGAGGGGCAGAAGCCGTTAGTAGGCCCTAACCACCATTTTTTTTTTTTTTAAAACCACTTAATGAGAGCCGGAAGGTTGAAGCTCAGCTTTATTTAGTTGAGGACAACACCAGGGAGGGGCAGAAGCCGTTAGTAGGCCCTAACCACCATTTTTTTTTTAAAACCACATAATGAGAGCCGGAAGGTTGAAGCTCAGCTTTATTTAGTTGAGGACAACACCAGGGAGGGGCAGAAGCCGTTAGTAGGCCCTAACCACCATTTTTTTTTTAAAACCACTTAATGAGAGCCGGAAGGTTGAAGCTCAGCTTTATTTAGTTGAGGACAACACCAGGGAGGGGCAGAAGCCGTTAGTAGGCCCTAACCACCATTTTTTTTTTTTTTAAAACCACATAATGAGAGCCGGAAGGTTGAAGCTCAGCTTTATTTAGTTGAGGACAACACCAGGGAGGGGCAGAAGCCGTTAGTAGGCCCTAACCACCATTTTTTTTTTAAAACCACTTAATGAGAGCCGGAAGGTTGAAGCTCAGCTTTATTTAGTTGAGGACAACACCAGGGAGGGGCAGAAGCCGTTAGTAGGCCCTAACCACCATTTTTTTTTTTAAAACCACATAATGAGAGCCGGAAGGTTGAAGCTCAGCTTTATTTAGTTGAGGGCAACACCAGGGAGGGGCAGAAGCCGTTAGTAGGCCCTAACCAAAGTTGAAGGCCAAATGCAGTTTAATTTCTGATACTATAGGCCGAAAGCCAGAAGGTGGAAGTTCCGATTTAGACAGTGGAGGACAATTTGAATTAGGGACTGCAGACAGACTTAGTAGGCTGTCCCCTGTGGACCATGCATCCACCACATTAACCCATTGCGCCGTAATGGACACGTAATCTTCCGTGGCCATGCCTACAGGTCCATGCGTCTGTTGTCAGGTGCACCTTTGTACTCACAGATTGCCAGAGTGCATGGACAATGCGGTCTTCTACATGCTGGTGGAGGGTTGGGATGGCTTTTCTCGCAAAAGAAGTGTCGACTGGTTAGCTTGTAGCGTGGTACAGCGTAGTCCATCATGGCCTTATTAATAGTAAATAAAATATATAACTAGGCTCTATGAACTTTTAAATAGGTTCCAGGGGTACACGGGCAGCATTGGTGTGGTCAGTGGAGGAGTATTGCAAGTAGGGGCTGCAGACAGGCTATCAAAGGCCTAAAATAACAAACAGTAGGCAGTCATGGCAGTTTTACATCGGTTACATGGATACACAGGCAGGCACTCCAGGCAGCATTGTGCTCAGTGGAGGAGTATTGCAAGTAGGGGCCGCAGACAGGCTATCAAAGGCCTAAAATAACAAACAGTAGGCAGTCATGGCAGTTTTACATCGGTTACATGGATACACAGGCAGGCACTCCAGGCAGCATTGTGGTCAGTGGAGGAGTATTGCAAGTAGGGGCCGCAGACAGGCTATCAAAGGCCTAAAATAACAAACAGTAGGCAGTCATGGCAGTTTTACATCGGTTACATGGATACACAGGCAGCTAGGTGGTGAGTGGAGGAGTATTTAAAGTAAGGACCGCAGACAGGCTATCAAAGGCCTAACATAACAAACAATAGGCTCATGGCAGTTTTACAGCGGTTACATGGATACACGGGCAGGCAGCTTGGTGGTGAGTGGAGGAGTATTTAAAGTATGGACCGCAGACAGGCTTCGAAGGCCTAACACAATAAAATGGGCTGGCTGTAGGCACTTTAAAATTGGTTCCAGGGGTACACGGGCAGCAGTGGTCTGGTCAGTGGAGGCCTAGTGGAAGTATGGACCGCAGACAGGCTTCGAAGGCCTAACACAATAAAATGGGCTGGCTGTAGGCACTTTAAAATTGGTTCCAGGGGTACACGGGCAGCAGTGGTCTGGTCAGTGGAGGCCTAGTGGAAGTATGGACCGCAGACAGGCTTCGAAGGCCTAACACAATAAAATGGGCTGGCTGTAGGCACTTTAAAATTGGTTCCAGGGGTACACGGGCAGCAGTGGTCTGGTCAGTGGAGGCCTAGTGGAAGTATGGACCGCAGACAGGCTTCGAAGGCCTAACACAATAAAATGGGCTGGCTGTAGGCACTTTAAAATTGGTTCCAGGGGTACACGGGCAGCAGTGGTCTGGTCAGTGGAGGCCTAGTGGAAGTATGGACCGCAGACAGGCTTCGAAGGCCTAACACAATAAAATGGGCTGACTGTAGGCACTTTAAAATTGGTTCCAGGGGTACACGGGCAGCAGTGGTCTGGTCAGTGGAGGACTAGTGGAAGTATGGACCGCAGACAGGCTTCGAAGGCCTAACACAATAAAATGGGCTGGCTGTAGGCACTTTAAAATTGGTTCCAGGGGTACACGGGCAGCAGTGGTCTGGTCAGTGGAGGACTAGTGGAAGGAGGGAGCGCAGAAAGGCTTCAAAGGCCTAAAATAACAAACAATAGGCTCATGGCAGTTTTACAGCGGTTACATGGATACACGGGCAGGCAGCTTGGTGGTCAGTGGAGGAGTAGGGACCGCAGACAGGCTATCAAAGGCCTAAAATAACAAACAATAGGCTCATGGCAGTTTTACAGCGGTTACATGGATACACGGGCAGGCAGCTTGGTGCTGAGTGGAGGAGTAGTGCAAGGAGTGTCTGTCCCAGTACTCCCAAAATATAAATAGATGTTAATGTCTCGCAAAACAACCAAAACAAAAAAAAAGATGGCATACTTAGGTACAGGGGTGGGCTCATCTGCTGTGTTTCTGACATAGTAATTTGGCAGTAACTATTTAATGGTGCCAATATAGGACACAGACACAGACTACTTTAAGTTGCATCATAGATGTCTACAAATTTGTATTGTCAGTGCCAGACATTGAATGATGTCAGCGAATAGACTAAAGATTGGTGGAGCTGTGCGACATAATTTTGCACGTAGTAGAGCCCAGTTTGAGCTGGGGTAGGGGGGAACTCTCTTGAGGCCGGCGGGACCGCCCCAGGGCCACTCATGTTACAACGGTGTGTCTGACGTTGGGTGCGCACCACCACCGCCAGAGACACTACATTGTACTATGAGGGACCCAGTAGCAATGCCGTCAACCAAAAGCGAGCACACCCACCTCTTCAGACAAACAGCAGTCTCACGGGTGCTTGCGCCAAGTCGCGATACCACGGCCCCGTGTGGGGAGTTTGGCCATTTAGGGAGGTGTAAACATGTCGTATGCTGTACAATCTGCAGCAGCAAATTAGACATTAGAAAAGTAATTCACAGGCAAGAGCTTTTCATAGGAAAGCTAGGTGTCGGCCGGGCAAGGTGGGGCAAAAGATTTTGAAATCCAGTTGTGGTTCATTTTAATGAATGTTAGATCGTCAACATTTTGGGTAGCCAGACGAGTCCTTTTTTCGGTTAATATTGACCCTGCAGCACTGAATACTCTTTCTGATAGGACACTTGCTGCCGGGCAAGCAAGCTCCTGCAATGCATATTCTGCCAATTCTGGCCAGGTGTCTAATTTGGAGGCCCAGTAATCAAATGGGAATGACGGTTGAGGGAGAACATCGATAAGGGATGAAAAATAGTTAGTAACCATACTGGACAAATGTTGTCTCCTGTCACTTTCAATTGATGCAGCAGTACCTGTCCTGTCTGCGGTCATAGCAAAATCACTCCACAACCTGGTCAGAAAACCCCTCTGTCCAACGCCACTTCTGATGTGTGCACCCCTAACACTCCTAGTCTGCTGCCCCCTGGAGCTCGTGTGAGAACGATCACGTGCGCTGTGTGCTGGGAATGCCTGAAGCAAACGGTCAACAAGAGTTGATTGTTTGGTTGCTAATATTAGTTCCAAGTTCTCATGTGGCATAATATTTTGCAATTTGCCTTTATAGCGTGGATCAAGGAGGCAGGCCAACCAGTAATCGTCATCGTTCATCATTTTCGTAATGCGTGTGTCCCTTTGTAGGATACGTAAGGCATAATCCGCCATGTGGGCCAAAGTTCCACTTGTCAAATCTCCGGTTGTGATTGGTTGAGGGGCAGTTGCAGGCAAATCTACGTCACTTGTGTCCCTCAAAAAACCAGAACCCGGCCGTGACACGCAACCAATTTCCTGTGCCCCCGTGAAAGTTTCCGCATTAAAAATATACTCATCCCCATCATCCTCCTCGTCCTCCACCTCCTCTTCGCCCGCTACCTCGTCCTGTACACTGCCCTGACCAGACAATGGCTGACTGTCATCAAGGCTTCCCTCTTCCTCTGGTGCAGACGCCTGCTCCTTTATGTGCGTCAAACTTTGCATCAGCAGACGCATTAGGGGGATGCTCATGCTTATTACGGCGTTGTCTGCACTAACCAGCCGTGTGCATTCCTCAAAACACTGAAGGACTTGACACATGTCTTGTATCTTCGACCACTGCACACCTGACAACTCCATGTCTGCCATCCTACTGCCTGCCCGTGTATCCTCCCACAAATAAATAACAGCACGCCTCTGTTCGCACAGTCTCTGAAGCATGTGCAGTGTTGAGTTCCACCTTGTTGCAACGTCTATGATTAGGCGATGCTGGGGAAGGTTCAAAGACCGCTGATAGGTCTGCATACGGCTGGCGTGTACAGGCGAACGTCGGATATGTGAGCAAAGTGCACGCACTTTGAGGAGCAGGTCGGAGAACCCAGGATAAGTTTTCAATAAGCACTGCACCACCAGGTTTAAGGTGTGAGCCAGGCAAGGAATGTGTTTCAGTTGGGAAAGGGAGATGGCAGCCATGAAATTCCTTCCGTTATCACTCACTACCTTGCCTGCCTCAAGATCTACTGTGCCCAGCCACGACTGCGTTTCTTGTTGCAAGAACTCGGACAGAACTTCCGCGGTGTGTCTGTTGTCGCCCAAACACTTCATAGCCAATACAGCCTGCTGACGCTTGGCAGTAGCTGGCCCATAATGGGACAACTGGTGTGCAACAGTGTCATCTGCCGATGGAGTGGTTGGCCGACTGCGTTCTGTGGAAGAGCTGTAGCTTCTGCAGGAGGACGAGGAGGAGGAGGAGGGGGTGCGAACGCCTACAGCCAACTGTTTCCTAGACCGTGGGCTAGGCACAACTGTCCCTAAATTGATGTCGCCTGTGGACCCTGCATCCACCACATTCACCCAGTGTGCCGTGATGGACACATAACGTCCCTGGCCATGCCTACTGGTCCATGCATCTGTAGTCAGGTGCACCTTTGTACTCACAGATTGCCTGAGTGCATGGACGATGCGCTGTTTAACATGCTGGTGCAGGGCTGGGATGGCTTTTCTGGAAAAAAAGTGTCGACTGGGTAGCTCGTATCGTGGTTCAGCGTACTCCATCAGGGCTTTGAAAGCTTCGCTTTCAACTAACCGGTAGGGCATCATCTCTAACGAGATTAGTCTAGCTATGTGGGCGTTAAAACCCTGTGTACGCGGATGCGAGGATAAGTACTTCCTTTTTCTAACCAGAGTCTCATGTAGGGTGAGCTGGACTGGAGAGCTGTAGATCGTGGAACTTTCGGGTGTGCCGGTGGACATGGCAGACTGAGAGACGGTTGGAGACGGTATTGTTTCCGCCGGTGCCCTACATGCAATATTTCCTCCTACAAAACTGGTGATTCCCTGACCCTGACTGCTTTTGGCTGGCAAAGAAACCTGCACAGATACTGCCGGTGGTGCGGAAAATGGTGGCCTTACAGTGACGGAAGGGATGTTGCGTTGCTGACTAGCTTCATTGGCCGAGGGTGCTACAACCTTGAGGGACGTTTGGTAGTTAGTCCAGGCTTGAGAATGCATGGTGGTTAAGTGTCTATGCATGCAACTAGTATTTAGACTTTTCAGATTCTGACCTCTGCTTAAGCTAGTTGAACATTTTTGACAGATGACTTTGCGCTGATCAGTTGGATGTTGTTTAAAAAAATGCCAGACTGCACTCTTCCTAGACTCTGATCCCTTTTCAGGGATTGCAGACTGAGCTTTAACCGGATGGCAACGCTGTGCTCCAACAGGTTTTGGCTTTGACACGCGTTTTGGTCCAGATACGGGCCCGGCAGATGGAACCTGTTGCGATGTTGATGCCTGCTGCGGCCCCTCCTCCACCTCCGCTTCTGAACTACTGCCGCCTGCACCCTGTTCCCCCAATGGCTGCCAATCGGGGTCAATAACTGGGTCATCTATTACCTCCTCTTCGAGCTCGTGTGCAACTTCGTCTGTGTCACTGTGTCGGTCGGTGGTATAGCGTTCGTGGCGGGGCAACATAGTCTCATCAGGGTCTGATTGTGGATCTGTACCCTGAGAGGGCAATGTGGTGGTCTGAGTCAAAGGAGCAGCATAGTACTCTGGCTGTGGCTGTGCATCAGTGCACTCCATGTCAGAATATACTTGTAATGGGCATGGCCTGTTAAATGTTTCACTTTCTAAGCCAGGGACGGTATGTGTAAAGAGCTCCATGGAGTGACCCGTTGTGTCGCCTGCTGCATCCTTCTCTCTTGTTGTAGTTTTTGCTGAGGAGGACAAGGAAGCGACTTGTCCCTGACCGTGAACATCCACAAGCGACGCGCTGCTTTTACATTTACCAGTTTCGGAAGAGGAGGCAAAAGAGCTAGAGGCTGAGTCTGCAATGTAAGCCAAAACTTGCTGTTGCTGCTCCGCCTTTAAAAGCGGTTTTCCTACTCCCAGAAAAGAGAGCGTTCGAGGCCTTGTGTAGCCTGACGACGAAACTGGCTCCACAGCTCCAGACTTAGGTGGAATATTTTTATCCCCACGACCACCTGATGCTCCACTACCACTACCATCATTACCAGCTGACAATGAACGCCCACGACGACCTCTTGCACCAGACTTCCTCATTGTTTTAAAATCTTAACCAAAGTAACTTTATTTGTTGCTATCAAACAACTTACACGGTGAGCTATAACTTCAGTATGATTTCAATATCCCTTAACAGGTTGGTGAGACCACAAGGAAAATCAGGCACAATGTTACACACTCTGTTTTCTGTGGCACAAAATCACAGAGATGACACACACGCAGGACTGTCACTCAAGCACTAATGTCAATATTAATCTCCCACCTAATTTATTTATTTTTTTTTCTCAGGGAGACTTTAGAAACCAAATAATATTAAAAAAAAAAAAAAAAAAGGCTTTCTATGGCCCACAATTAGAGAGAGAGAGGTGGCACAACCAGGAGTCAAGACTGGCGCACAAGCTGAAAGGGCAATATTACTCTCCCACTGTTTTTTATGTTTTTTTTGTTTTTTTCAGGGAGACTTTAGAAACCAAATAATATTAAAAAAACCAAAAAAAAAAAAGGCTTTCTATGGCCCACTGAATGAGAGGGAGAGAGGTGGCACACCCAGGAGTCAAGACTGGCACACAAGCTGAAAGGGCAATATTACTCTCCCACTGTTTTTTTATGTATTTTTTGTTTTTTCAGGGAGACTTTAGAAACCCAATAATATTTTAAAAAAAAAATAAATAGGCTTTCTATGGCCCACTGAATGAGAGGGAGAGAGGTGACACACCCAGGAGTCAAGACTGGCACACAAGCTGAAAGGGCAATATTACTCTCCCACTGTTTTTTTAGGTTTTTTTTTTTTTTTCAGGGAGAATTAGAAACCAAATAATATTAAAAAAAAAAAAAAAATAGGCTTTCTATGGCCCACTGAATGAAAGGGAGAGAGGTGGCACACCCAGGAGTCAAGACTGGCACACAAGCTGAAAGGGCAATATTACTCTCCCACTGTTTTTTTATGTATTTTTTGTTTTTTCAGGGAGACTTTAGAAACCCAATAATATTTAAAAAAAAAAATAAATAGGCTTTCTATGGCCCACTGAATGAGAGGGAGAGAGGTGGCACACCCAGGAGTCAAGACTGGCACACAAGCTGAAAGGGCAATATTACTCTCCCACTGTTTTTTTAGGTTTTTTTTTTTTTTTCAGGGAGAATTAGAAACCAAATAATATTAAAAAAAAAAAAAATAGGCTTTCTATGGCCCACTGAATGAAAGGGAGAGAGGTGGCACACCCAGGAGTCAAGACTGGCACACAAGCTGAAAGGGCAATATTACTCTCCCACTGTTTTTTTATGTATTTTTTGTTTTTTCAGGGAGACTTTAGAAACCCAATAATATTTAAAAAAAAAAATAAATAGGCTTTCTATGGCCCACTGAATGAGAGGGAGAGAGGTGACACACCCAGGAGTCAAGACTGGCACACAAGCTGAAAGGGCAATATTACTCTCCCACTGTTTTTTTAGGTTTTTTTTTTTTTTTCAGGGAGAATTAGAAACCAAATAATATTAAAAAAAAAAAAAAAATAGGCTTTCTATGGCCCACTGAATGAAAGGGAGAGAGGTGGCACACCCAGGAGTCAAGACTGGCACACAAGCTGAAAGGGCAATATTACTCTCCCACTGTTTTTTTATGTATTTTTTGTTTTTTCAGGGAGACTTTAGAAACCCAATAATATTTAAAAAAAAAAATAAATAGGCTTTCTATGGCCCACTGAATGAGAGGGAGAGAGGTGGCACACCCAGGAGTCAAGACTGGCACACAAGCTGAAAGGGCAATATTACTCTCCCACTGTTTTTTTAGGTTTTTTTTTTTTTTTCAGGGAGAATTAGAAACCAAATAATATTAAAAAAAAAAAAAATAGGCTTTCTATGGCCCACTGAATGAAAGGGAGAGAGGTGGCACACCCAGGAGTCAAGACTGGCACACAAGCTGAAAGGGCAATATTACTCTCCCACTGTTTTTTTATGTATTTTTTGTTTTTTCAGGGAGACTTTAGAAACCCAATAATATTTAAAAAAAAAAATAAATAGGCTTTCTATGGCCCACTGAATGAGAGGGAGAGAGGTGGCACACCCAGGAGTCAAGACTGGCACACAAGCTGAAAGGGCAATATTACTCTCCCACTGTTTTTTTAGGTTTTTTTTTTTTTTTCAGGGAGAATTAGAAACCAAATAATATTAAAAAAAAAAAAAATAGGCTTTCTATGGCCCACTGAATGAAAGGGAGAGAGGTGGCACACCCAGGAGTCAAGACTGGCACACAAGCTGAAAGGGCAATATTACTCTCCCACTGTTTTTTTATGTATTTTTTGTTTTTTCAGGGAGACTTTAGAAACCCAATAATATTTAAAAAAAAAAATAAATAGGCTTTCTATGGCCCACTGAATGAGAGGGAGAGAGGTGGCACACCCAGGAGTCAAGACTGGCACACAAGCTGAAAGGGCAATATTACTCTCCCACTGTTTTTTTAGGTTTTTTTTTTTTTTCAGGGAGACTTTAGAAACCAAATAATATTAAAAAAAAAAAAAAAAAAAAAAAAATAGGCTTGCTATAGCCCACTGAATGAGAGATAGCACACACAGCAGTGGCACACAAGCCCTTACTGAGGCCAATATTTTTCTCCCACTGATTGATGTAGTGTTTTTGTGTTGAGGTAGAATTTAGAACACAAATCACGGAAAAAATAAATAGGCTTTCTATGGCCCACTGAATGAAAGGGAGAGAGGTGGCACACCCAGGAGTCAAGACTGGCACACAAGCTGAAAGGGCAATATTACTCTCCCACTGTTTTTTTATGTATTTTTTGTTTTTTCAGGGAGACTTTAGAAACCCAATAATATTTAAAAAAAAAAATAAATAGGCTTTCTATGGCCCACTGAATGAGAGGGAGAGAGGTGGCACACCCAGGAGTCAAGACTGGCACACAAGCTGAAAGGGCAATATTACTCTCCCACTGTTTTTTTAGGTTTTTTTTTTTTTTTCAGGGAGAATTAGAAACCAAATAATATTAAAAAAAAAAAAATAGGCTTTCTATGGCCCACTGAATGAAAGGGAGAGAGGTGGCACACCCAGGAGTCAAGACTGGCACACAAGCTGAAAGGGCAATATTACTCTCCCACTGTTTTTTTATGTATTTTTTGTTTTTTTCAGGGAGACTTTAGAAACCCAATAATATTTAAAAAAAAAAATAAATAGGCTTTCTATGGCCCACTGAATGAGAGGGAGAGAGGTGGCACACCCAGGAGTCAAGACTGGCACACAAGCTGAAAGGGCAATATTACTCTCCCACTGTTTTTTTAGGTTTTTTTTTTTTTTCAGGGAGACTTTTGAAACCAAATAATATTAAAAAAAAAAAAAAAAAAAAAATATAGGCTTGCTATAGCCCACTGAATGAGAGATAGCGCACACACAGCAGTGGCACACAAGCCCTGACTGAGGCCAATATTTTTCTCCCACTGATTGATGTAGTGTTTCTGTGTTGAGGTAGATTTTAGAACACAAATCACGGAAAAAATAAATAGGCTTTCTATGGCCCACTCAGTGAGAGATGGCACACACAGGGATGGCACTGTAGCAGAAATGCCAATCTTAATCTCCCACAAAAAAAAAACAAAAAAAAAAAAAAAACTGTCCTACAATTACTATCTCCCTGCAGTAATGTAAGCCAGGTATGGCAGGCAGCAATAGGAGTGGACTGATGCACAAATTAAATAAAAAGTGTGGACAAACAAAAAAGATAGCTGTGCAGAAAGGAAGGAACAAGAGGATATGTGCTTTGAAAAAAGCAGTTGGTTTCCACAGTGGCGTACACACAGCAATACAGCTATCACGGAGCCTTCTAGGGCAGCCCAATGAGCTACAGCGCTGAGGGGAAAAAAAAAAAAAAATAGCTTCCACTGTTCCTGCACACCGAAGGTGGTGTTGGACAGTGGAAATCGCTGCAGCACAAGCGGTTTGGTGGTTAGTGGACCCTGCCTAACGCTCTCCCTGCTTCTGATGAAGCGGCAGCAACCTGTCCCTAAGCTCAGATCAGCAGCAGTAAGATGGCGGTCGGCGGGAACGCCCCTTTATAGCCCCTGTGACGCCGCAGACAGCAAGCCAATCACTGCAATGCCCTTCTCTAAGATGGTGGGGACCAGGATCTATGTCATCACGCTGCCCACACTCTGCGTTCACCTTCATTGGCTGAGAAATGGCGCTTTTCGCGTCATTGAAACGCGACTTTGGCGCGAAAGTCGCGTACCGCATGGCCGACAAGCACAGGGGTCGGATCGGGTTTCATGAGACGCCGACTTAGCCAAAAGTCGGCGACTTTTGAAAATGATCGACCCGTTTCGCTCAACCCTAGTGAATACGTTTATTCACTACTAGAATTGCCCAAAAGGTTAATTTCAAGAGGATATGATAAATAGGTTGTACTGGAGGCCTTGAATAAAGCAATTTAGTTGGATTGTGGACAATTATTCTTGATAAAAAGAAAAATAGAAACGAGATGAAAAGGTCTGTCTTCTCATTTCAATTAAGCCCATTAGCAGATAAAATTAAAAGCACAAAAGGCATCAGGATTTAATTAATAAAATACATATTAACCCTCTTGTTGGTTTTCATAGATGTAGAATCTTAAAGGTGAATTATTAAGAAGTATATACGGTATGTTTTGGGGTAAAATATGTATAGGGACAAATTTAAAAGGGTAGTTCAAAATTAACATTATTTTTAATAAAAAATGTTTATTTATTGCAAAAATCAAATAGCTTTTCCAATATATTTAAATTAAAAAGTGCTACTATTCTCCCTGTACTCTCTCTAAGTTCTCTCTGTTTCCTACCTAGTTCCTATTTGATGACATTTTGTTGATGATATTTTGCTTAGAATTCCTAGTGCCTGCTGGGCTAGTCCCTGCTCTTACTGAGCATGCATCGGTGGCCAATTTGCACACAAACTCTGTTTTCACTGTGCATTATCCTTTTCAATGCACAATGACGGTGCAACTACTTGCCGGCTGTAATAAAAAGTGATGAAGCGGAAAGAGAGCGCACTGTCAGTAAAGAGAGAACCAGAAACTAACTTTAGTTCTCTCCATACAGTGCACACTTACAGTCTGTTCTCTTGTGAATCTGTTGGGCTGTGCTGCTGTTCTAGTCCACCCCACTTAGCTGCTCCCACATTTTAAAAGAGTAGATGAAGATGACATTAACAGACCAAAAGTCAAAAAACCTTAACACAACTTCATGCTCCTTCAAAAATATCAACCTTTCTACCCCACTTTTCTGGAAACAATTTGATGAATTCCTTCTATAATATAATGCTTAAAATACCTTATATTGTGATCATAGGAGTCCAGCAGGTTCAATCAATGACTAACATTCCTCCCTATATTGGTGTGCTTATATAGACAACTTTTAATCAGTGAGTAGGACCACCACTCCGCTAATAAGTTAAAAGTTGGAAAAAAAATAAAAGCTATACTGTCTTGTTCACATGCATTTAATTTCCCAAAGAAAAACAAGTATCTTGAAAATTGATAATAAGGAAAGACATTGTTAGGGCTAGCGGAATGCACCAAATAATTATAAGGATGGTATAAAGTGCGTTCACAGCCTGAGGTCCACCGTGCAGAGATGGAACCTGCTGCTGAGTATTGACGGACTATATGGCAGTATAATGTGGACACACACACGGGTTAGCATCACCCAGTATGAAGGAAGCGAACCCTGTTGCATCACAGGGCTGTGATACCGCACAAAAAGCGCAAGCAAAGAGTCACAGAACTCTGTCCCAAGACTCAGGGAAAGAGTTCCTTTAGACCTCTTGTGCTCAACACTGCTACTGGGGTGTCAGAGATTAACAGAACTAATAATTTTCTGCACAAGAGTGCGTGCAGTGTTATGATCTGGTGACCTTGGAGCCGCATGAAAACTTTCTCTGGAGTCGGTGGAACCTGTACTGACCAGGGAAAATGCCCAATCCTGTGGATCGCCAAGCAGCAGGGAGATGACAATTTTAACCTGCTGAATGGAATCACCGGAGGATCGCGGTCTCAGAGCAAAAAACAGTTTACAATTGTTTTTAAAACCCCAAAACTTGGACCTATCACCAAAAAACAAATCAGGAGTAGGAATCTTCGGCTCTAAAGCAGGAGTCTGAACAATATAATCAGAAATACCCTGTACCCTAGCAGCAAGCTGGTCTACACGAGAAGCTAATTCCTGAACATCCATGCTGGCACAAGACTCCTCAGCCACCCATAAATAAAGAGGGAAGAAAAGACAACAGACTGCAGAAAAAAAATGGCTCAATAGCTTTCTTCCCTTCTTCTGAGATGCATTTAACTCATTATGGGCCAGTTGTACTGTTATGATCTGGTGACCTTGGAGCCGCATGAAAACTTTCTCTGGAGTCGGTGGAACCTGTACTGACCGCAAGTCCTGAACTAACACCGCAACTAGAAGTAGCCGTGGGGTGTGCCTAACAAACCCTAGACACCTCGACACAGCCGGAGGACTAAATACCCCTATAGATGGAAATAGGAATGCTATCTTGCCTCAGAGCAGACCCCCAAAGGATAGGCAGCTGTTGTGGATTCTGTTTGTGGGCTCCCTCTGGTGGTTACTGCTGGTACTGGGTGACTTTGGTGGGTTGCGGCCTTTGGTTTCCACCTGTCCATCAGAGGCTGGGTGGTTCCTATTTTACCTGGCCTTTCTGTCATTCCCTTGCCGGCTATCAATGTATTCAGATGTGCTCTGTTTGGTTCCTGCCTACCTGCTCCCAGATCTTTCAGGATAAGCTAAGTGCTGATTTTCAGTTGTTGGCTTTTTTGTCCAGCTTGCTTATTATGTCTCTATGCTAGCTGGTAGCTCTAGTGGACTGAGGTTCTCCCCATGTGCCATGAGTTGGCACATGGGTTCTTGTAATCTCAGGATGGTTTTTTTGATTAGGGTTTTTTGCTGACCGCTCAGACCCCTTTTGTATCGTTCTGCTTTCTAGTTTACAGCGGGCCTCAATTTGCTGAACCTATATATATCATCTCTATGTGTGTGCCTTCCTCTCATTTCACCGTCAATACATGTGGGGGGGCAACTATACCTTTTGGGGTTCATTCCTCTGGAGGCAAGTGAGGTCTTTATTTTCTCTGCAGTACTAGTTAGCCCTTAGGCTGGTGCGTGGCGTCTAGAACCAACGTAGGCACGCTCCCTGGCTATCTCTAGTTGCGTTTGTCAGGCGTAGGGCAGCGGTCAGCCCAGGTTCCATCACCCTAGAGCTCGTCCGATATTTTGTATTACTTTGCTTGTCCCTTGCTATCCCTAGCCATTGGGATTCATGACAGTATAGCCGGCCCACAAAGTGTTAATTGTTTGGGCTGAAGCAGGAGAAAAAGAAGTGTTTAAGGGAAATTTTTTTTTTTTTTCCTTCAGAGTTTTGCTGCCTAGCCCTTAATTGCTGTCTAGCTGCTTCTTACCTCCTCTTAACCCTTGAATGGCTCTGATATTAGCTGTTTAACATGGATGTCCAGAGTTTGGCTTCCAGCCTGAGTAATCTCGCGGCAAAAGTTCAAAACATACAGGATTTTGTTGTTCACACTTCCATGTCTGAACCTAGAATTCCTATTCCAGAGTTCTTTTCTGGAGATAGATCTACCTTCCTGAATTTCAGGAACAATTGTAAATTGTTTCTTTCTTTAAAATCTCGCTCCTCTGGAGACCCTGCTCAACAGGTTAAGATTGTAATATCTTTCCTGCGGGGCGACCCTCAGAATTGGGCATTTGCATTGGCACCAGGGGATCCTGCATTGCTCAATGTGGATGCGTTTTTTCTGGCATTGGGATTGCTCTATGAGGAACCCAACCTGGAGATTCAGGCTGAAAAGGCTTTATTAGCCCTCTCTCAGGGGCATGATGAAGCGGAAATATATTGTCAAAAATTTCGGAAATGGTCGGTGCTTACTCAGTGGAATGAGTGCGCCCTGGCTGCAAACTTCAGAAATGGTCTTTCCGAGGCCATTAAGGATATTATGGTGGGGTTCCCTACGCCTACAGGTCTGAATGAGTCGATGGCTATGGCCATTCAGATTGATCGGCGTTTACGGGAGCGCAAACCCGTGCACCACTTGGCGGTGTCTTCTGAACAGGCACCTGAGACTATGCAATGTGATAGAATTCAGTCCAGAAGTAAACGGCAAAATTATAGGCGGAAAAATGGATTGTGTTTTTATTGTGGTGATTCAGCTCATGTTATATCAGCATGCTCTAAACGCACAAAAAGGGTTGATAAATCTTTTGCCATTGGTACTCTGCAGCCTAAGTTCATTTTGTCTGTGACTCTGATTTTTTCACTGTCTTCCATTTCCGTCGATGCCTATGTGGATTCAGGCGCTGCCCTGAGTCTTATGGATTGGTTATTTGCTAAACGCTGCGGTTTTAGTCTGGAGCCTCTGGAAGTTCCTATCCCTCTGAAGGGAATTGACTCTACACCATTGGCTATGAATAAGCCGCAGTATTGGACACAAGTGACCATGCGCATGACTCCCGTTCATCAGGAGGTGATTCGCTTCCTTGTACTGTATAATTTACATGATGTACTAGTGCTTGGTCTGCCATGGTTACAAACTCATAATCCTGTCCTGGACTGGAAAACAATGTCTGTGTTAAGCTGGGGATGTCAGGGGGTTCATGATGATGCACCTCCGATTTCAATCGCTTCATCTACTCCTTCTGAGATCCCTGCGTTTTTGTCTGACTATAGGGATGTTTTTGAGGAGCCTAAGCTCAATTCGCTCCCTCCTCATAGAAAGTGTGACTGTGCTATAGAATTGATTCCTGGCAGTAAGTTCCCTAAGGGTCGTTTATTTAATCTGTCACTGCCAGAGCATACTGCTATGCGGAATTATATTAAGGAGTCCTTGGAAAAGGGACATATTCGTCCATCTTCGTCCCCTCTGGGAGCAGGTTTTTTTTTCGTGGCCAAAAAAGATGGTTCCCTGAGGCCTTGTATAGATTATCGCCTTCTGAATAAGATTACAGTCAAATATCAGTATCCACTGCCATTATTGACTGATTTGTTTGCTCGCATTAAGGGGGCTAGGTGGTTCACTAAGATAGATCTTCGCGGTGCGTATAATCTGGTGCGGATAAAACAGGGTGACGAGTGGAAAACCACATTTAATACGCCTGAGGGCCATTTTGAGTATTTGGTAATGCCTTTTGGACTCTCCAATGCTCCGTCAGTCTTTCAGTCCTTTATGCACAATATTTTCCGTGAATATCTGGATAAGTTTATGATTGTGTATTTGGATGATATTTTGGTGTTTTCTGATGACTGGGAGTCTCATGTTTTACAGGTCAGGAAGGTGTTTCAGGTTCTGCGGGCCAATTCTCTGTTTGTGAAGGGCTCAAAGTGTCTCTTCGGAGTCCAGAAGATTTCTTTTTTGGGGTACATTTTTTCTCCTTCTACTATTGAGATGGATCCCGTCAAGGTTCAGGCGATTTGTGACTGGACACAACCTACATCTGTTAAGAGCCTTCAGAAGTTCTTGGGGTTTGCTAATTTTTATCGTCGGTTCATTGCTAATTTTTCCAGTATTGTTAAACCTTTGACTGATTTGACTAAAAAGGGTGCTGATGTTGCTGATTGGTCTCCTGCGGCCGTGGAGGCCTTTCGGGAACTTAAGCGCCGGTTTTCTTCTGCTCCTGTGTTGTGTCAACCAGATGTTTCACTTCCTTTTCAGGTTGAGGTTGATGCTTCCGAGATTGGAGCGGGGGCGGTTTTGTCACAGAGAAGTTCTAATGGCTCAGTGATGAAGCCATGTGCATTCTTCTCTAGAAAATTCTCGCCCGCCGAGCGCAATTATGATGTGGGTAATCGGGAGCTTTTGGCCATGAAGTGGGCATTTGAGGAGTGGCGTCATTAGCTTGAGGGTGCTAAACATCGTGTGGTGGTCTTGACTGATCACAAGAATCTCATTTACCTTGAGTCTGCCAGGCGTTTGAATCCTAGACAGGCTCGTTGGTCGTTGTTTTTTTCTCGTTTCAATTTCGTGGTTTCATACCTGCCAGGTTCTAAGAATGTGAAGGCAGATGCTCTTTCCAGGAGTTTTGTGCCTGACTCTCCTGGAGACTCTGGGCCTACTGGTATCCTTAGGGATGGGGTAATATTGTCCGCCGTATCCCCAGACTTGCGACGTGCATTGCAGGAGTTTCAGGTGGATAAACCAGATCGTTGTCCGCCAGAAAGACTGTTTGTTCCGGATGATTGGACCAGTAGAGTCATCTCCGAGGTCCATTCTTCTGTGTTGGCTGGTCATCCTGGAATATTTGGTACTAGAGACTTGGTGGCCAGGTCTTTTTGGTGGCCTTACTTGTCTAGGGATGTGCGTACCTTTGTGCAGTCTTGTGAAGTGTGTGCTCGAGCTAAGCCTTGCTGTTCTCGGGCCAGTGGGTTGTTGTTATCCTTGCCCATCCCGAAGAGGCCTTGGACGCACATTTCCATGGATTTTATTTCTGATCTCCCGGTTTCACAGAAAATGTCCGTTATCTGGGTTGTGTGTGACCACTTTTCTAAGATGGTTCATTTGGTGCCCTTGCCTAAGTTTCCTTCCTCCTCTGAGTTGGTCCCTTTATTTTTTCAGAACGTGGTTCGTTTGCATGGGATTCCGGAGAATATCGTTTCTGACAGGGGATCCCAGTTTGTGTCTAGATTTTGGCGGACGTTTTGTGCCAAGATGGGCATTGATTTGTCTTTCTCGTCTGCATTCCATCCTCAGACGAATGGCCAGACGGAGCGAACTAATCAGACCTTGGAAACTTATTTGAGGTGTTTTGTTTCTGCTGATCAAGATGACTGGGTTGCTTTTTTGCCACTGGCCGAATTTGCTCTTAATAATCGGGCTAGTTCTGCCACGTTGGTCTCTCCTTTTTTTTGTAATTCGGGGTTTCATCCTCGTTTTTCCTCTGGTCAGGTGGAGTCTTCGGATTGTCCTGGAGTGGACGTGGTGGTGGACAGGCTACATCAGATTTGGAATCAGGTGGTGGACAATTTGAAGTTATCTCAGGAGAAGACTCAGCAGTTTGCTAATCGCCGTCGCCGCGTGGGTCCCCGACTTCTTGTTGGGGATTTGGTGTGGTTGTCTTCTCGTTTTGTCCCTATGAAGGTCTCTTCTCCTAAGTTCAAGCCTCGGTTCATCGGTCCTTATAGGATCTCGGAGATTCTTAACCCTGTATCTTTTCGTTTGGATCTCCCAGCATCGTTTGCTATTCATAATGTGTTCCATCGGTCGTTGTTGCGGAGGTATGAGGTGCCCGTTGTTCCTTCGGTTGAGCCTCCTGCTCCGGTGCTGGTGGAGGGAGAATTGGAGTATGTTGTTGAGAAGATCTTGGATTCTCGTGTTTCCAGACGCAAACTCCAGTATTTGGTTAAGTGGAAGGGTTATGGTCAGGAGGATAATTCCTGGGTGGTCGCCTCCGATGTTCATGCGACTGATTTGGTCCGCGCCTTCCATAGAGCTCACCCTGATAGCCCTGGGGGTTCTCGTGAGGGTTCGGTGACCCCTCCTCAAGGGGGGGGTACTGTTGTGGATTCTGTTTGTGGGCTCTGTTGTGAATTTGCTTTTTGCTCCCTCTAGTGGTTACTAGTTTTTTGACTCTGGTTTTTCTGTCATTCCTTTTATCCGCACCTGGGTCGTTAGTTAGGGGTGTTGCTATATAAGCTCCCTGGACCTTCAGTTCTATGCCTGGCAACGTAGTTATCAGAGCTAGTCTGCTGTGCTCTTGTCCACTGATCCTGGTTCCAGTTATATCAGCTAAGTCTGCCTTTTGCTTTTTGCTATTTGTTTTGGTTTTGTATTTTTGTCCAGCTTGTTCCAAAACTATATCCTGACCTTTGCTGGAAGCTCTAGGGGGGCTGGTGTTCTCCCCCCGGACCGTTAGACGGTTCGGGGGTTCTTGAATTTCCAGTGTGGATTTTGATAGGGTTTTTGTTGACCATATAAGTTACCTTTCTTTATTCTGCTATCAGTAAGCGGGCCTCTCTGTGCTAAACCTGGTTCATTTCTGTGTTTGTCATTTCCTCTTACCTCACCGTCATTATTTGTGGGGGGCTTCTATCCAGCTTTGGGGTCCCCTTCTCTGGAGGCAAGAAAGGTCCTTTGTTTTCCTCTACTAGGGGTAGCTAGATTCTCCGGCTGGCGCGTGTCATCTAGAATCAACGTAGGAATGATCCCCGGCTACTTCTAGTGTTGGCGTTAGGAGTAGATATATGGTCAACCCAGTTACCACTGCCCTATGAGCTGGATTTTTGTATTCTGCAGACTTCCACGTTCCTCTGAGACCCTCGCCATTGGGGTCATAACAGTTTGCCAGGCCAGTATTAAATGTTTAATGCATTGCAGAAGAGGGATTATAAGAAAGAAGATCCTGAGTTTTTTTTTTTTTTTTTTTCTTCTTCCCCTTTACCTCAGAGTGGCTATGCTTGCTGCAGACATGAATGTCCAGACCTTGATTACAAGTGTGGACCAGCTGGCTACTCGTGTGCAGGGCATACAAGACTATGTTATCAGAAATCCTAGGTCAGAACCTAAAATACCGATTCCTGAACTGTTTTCCGGAGACAGGTTTAAGTTTAGGAATTTCGTGAATAATTGTAAATTGTTTTTGTCCCTGAGACCCTGTTCATCTGGAGATTCTGCTCAGCAAGTAAAAATTGTTATTTCGTTCTTACGGGGCGACCCTCAGGATTGGGCTTTTTCGCTGGCGCCAGGAGATCCGGCATTGGCTGATCTTGATGCGTTTTTTCTGGCGCTCGGTTTACTTTATGAGGAACCCAATCTTGAGATTCAGGCAGAAAAGGCCTTGCTGGCTATGTCTCAGGGGCAGGACGAGGCTGAAGTGTATTGCCAAAAATTTCGGAAATGGTCCGTGCTGACACATTGGAACGAGTGTGCACTGGCCGCTAATTTTAGAAATGGCCTTTCTGAAGCCATTAAGAATGTTATGGTGGGTTTTCCCATTCCCACAGGTCTGAATGATACTATGGCACTGGCTATTCAAATTGACCGGCGGTTGCGGGAGCGCAAAACCGCAAATTCCCTCATGGTGTTGTCTGAACAGACACCTAATTCGGTGCAATGTGATAGAAAAACCGCAAATTCCCTCATGGTGTTGTCTGAACAGACACCTGATTTAATGCAATGTGATAGAATCCTGACTAGAAATGAGCGGAAAATTCATAGACGCCGGAATGGCTTGTGCTACTACTGTGGTGATTCTACACATGTTATCTCAGCATGCTCTAAACGTATAGCTAAGGTTGTTAGTCCTGTCACCGTTGGTAATTTGCAACCTAAATTTATTCTGTCTGTAACTTTGATTTGCTCACTGTCATCTTATCCTGTCATGGCGTTTGTAGATTCAGGTGCTGCCCTGAGTCTCATGGATCTCTCATTTGCTAAGCGCTGTGGTTTTACTCTTGAACCATTAGAAAATCCTATTCCTCTTAGGGGTATTGATGCTACACCATTGGCTGCAAATAAACCGCAGTATTGGACACAGGTTACCATGTGCATGACTCCTGAACACCGCGAGGTGATACGTTTCCTGGTTTTACATAAAATGCATGATTTGGTTGTTTTAGGGCTGCCATGGTTACAGACCCATAATCCAGTCCTGGACTGGAAGGCTATGTCAGTCTCAAGTTGGGGCTGTCGTGGTATTCATGGGGATTCCCTGCCTGTGTCTATTGCTTCTTCTACGCCTTCGGAAGTTCCGGAGTATTTGTCTGATTATCAGGACGTCTTCAGTGAGTCTGAGTCCAGTGCACTGCCTCCTCATAGGGACTGTGACTGTGCTATAGATTTGATCCCAGGCAGTAAATTTCCTAAGGGAAGACTGTTTAATCTGTCGGTACCTGAACATACCGCTATGCGTTCATATATCAAGGAGTCTCTGGAGAAAGGACATATTCGTCCGTCTTCTTCCCCTCTTGGTGCGGGATTCTTTTTTGTGGCAAAAAAGGACGGATCTTTGAGACCTTGTATTGATTATCGGCTTTTAAATAAGATCACTGTCAAATTTCAGTATCCTTTACCGCTGTTGTCTGACTTGTTTGCCCGGATTAAGGGTGCCAAGTGGTTCACCAAGATAGACCTTCGTGGTGCGTACAACCTTGTGCGCATTAAGCAAGGTGATGAATGGAAAACCGCATTCAATACGCCCGAAGGTCATTTTGAGTACTTGGTGATGCCTTTTGGTCTCTCCAATGCGCCTTCAGTTTTTCAGTCCTTTATGCATGACATTTTCCGGAAGTATCTGGATAAATTTTTGATTGTTTATCTGGATGATATTTTGGTTTTTTCTGATAATTGGGATTCGCATGTGGAGCAGGTCAGGTTGGTCTTTAAAATTTTGCGTGAAAATTCTTTGTTTGTCAAGGGCTCAAAGTGTCTCTTTGGTGTACAGAAGGTTCCCTTTTTGGGGTTCATTTTTTCCCCTTCTGCTGTGGAGATGGACCCAGTCAAGGTCCGAGCTATTCTTGATTGGACTCAGCCCTCGTCAGTTAAGAGTCTTCAGAAGTTCTTGGGCTTCGCTAACTTCTACCGTCGTTTTATCGCTAATTTTTCTAGCATTGTGAAACCTTTGACGGATATGACCAAGAAGGGCTCCGATGTAGCTAACTGGGCTCCTGCTGCCGTGGAGGCTTTCCAGGAGTTGAAACGCCGGTTTACTTCGGCGCCTGTTTTGTGCCAGCCTGACGTCTCACTTCCCTTTCAGGTTGAGGTGGATGCTTCGGAGATTGGGGCAGGGGCCGTTTTGTCGCAGAGAGGCCCTGGTTGCTCTGTTATGAAACCTTGTGCCTTTTTCTCTAGGAAGTTTTCGCCTGCCGAGCGAAATTATGATGTGGGCAATCGGGAGTTGTTGGCCATGAAATGGGCATTTGAGGAGTGGCGTCATTGGCTCGAGGGTGCTAAGCATCGTGTGGTGGTCTTGACTGATCACAAAAATCTGATGTATCTCGAGTCTGCTAAACGCCTTAATCCGAGACAGGCCCGCTGGTCATTGTTTTTCTCCCGCTTTGATTTTGTTGTCTCGTATTTACCAGGTTCAAAGAATGTGAAGGCCGATGCTCTTTCTAGGAGCTTTGTGCCTGATGCTCCTGGAGTCGCTGATCCTGTTGGTATTCTTAAAGATGGAGTTATCTTGTCAGCTATTTCTCCGGATCTGCGACGTGTGTTGCAGAGATTTCAGGCTGATAGGCCTGAGTCTTGTCCACCTGACAGACTGTTTGTCCCGGATAAGTGGACCAGCAGAGTCATTTCCGAGGTTCATTCCTCGGTGTTGGCAGGTCACCCGGGAATTTTTGGCACCAGAGATCTGGTGGCCAGGTCCTTTTGGTGGCCTTCCTTGTCAAGGGATGTGCGGTCATTTGTGCAGTCCTGTTCTCGTGCCAGCGGTTTGCTCTTGCCCTTGCCTGTCCCGAAGAGACCTTGGACACATATCTCCATGGATTTCATTTCTGATCTTCCGCTATCTCAGGGCATGTCCGTTATCTGGGTGATATGTGATCGCTTCTCCAAGATGGTCCATTTGGTTCCTTTGCCTAAGCTGCCTTCCTCTTCCGATCTGGTTCCTGTGTTTTTCCAGAACGTGGTTCGTTTGCACGGCATCCCTGAGAATATTGTGTCTGACAGAGGATCCCAGTTCGTTTCCAGGTTCTGGCGATCCTTTTGTAGTAGGATGGGCATTGATTTGTCGTTTTCGTCTGCTTTCCATCCTCAGACTAATGGACAGACGGAGCGAACCAATCAGACTTTGGAGGCTTATTTGAGGTGTTTTGTCTCTGCTGATCAGGACGATTGGGTGACATTCTTGCCATTGGCTGAGTTTGCCCTTAATAATCGGGCTAGTTCCGCCACCTTGGTTTCACCTTTTTTCTGCAACTCTGGTTTCCATCCTCGCTTTTCTTCGGGTCATGTGGAGCCTTCTGACTGTCCTGGGGTGGATTCTGTGGTGGATAGGTTGCAGCAGATCTGGAATCATGTGGTGGACAACTTGAAGTTGTCACAGGAGAAGGCTCAGCGCTTTGCCAACCGCCGCCGCGGTGTGGGTCCCCGACTACGCGTTGGGGATTTGGTATGGCTTTCTTCCCGCTTTGTTCCTATGAAGGTCTCCTCTCCCAAATTTAAACCTCGTTTTATTGGGCCTTACAAGATATTGGAAATCCTTAATCCTGTATCTTTTCGTCTGGATCTTCCTGTGTCGTTTGCCATTCACAATGTATTTCATAGGTCCTTGTTGCGGCGGTACATTGTGCCTGTAGTTCCTTCTGCTGAGCCTCCTGCTCCGGTGTTGGTTGAGGGCGAGTTGGAGTATGTGGTGGAGAAGATCTTGGATTCTCGCCTCTCCAGGCGGAGGCTTCAGTACCTGGTCAAGTGGAAGGGCTATGGTCAGGAGGATAATTCCTGGGTGGTCGCCTCTGATGTTCATGCGGCCGATTTAGTTCGTGCCTTTCATGCCGCTCATCCTGATCGCCCTGGTGGTCGTGGTGAGGGTTCGGTGACCCCTCACTAAGGGGGGGGTACTGTTGTGAATTTGCTTTTTGCTCCCTCTAGTGGTTACTAGTTTTTTGACTCTGGTTTTTCTGTCATTCCTTTTATCCGCACCTGGGTCGTTAGTTAGGGGTGTTGCTATATAAGCTCCCTGGACCTTCAGTTCTATGCCTGGCAACGTAGTTATCAGAGCTAGTCTGCTGTGCTCTTGTCTACTGATCCTGGTTCCAGTTATATCAGCTAAGTCTGCCTTTTGCTTTTTGCTATTTGTTTTGGTTTTGTATTTTTGTCCAGCTTGTTCCAAAACTATATCCTGACCTTTGCTGGAAGCTCTAAGGGGGCTGGTGTTCTCCCCCCGGACCGTTAGACGGTTCGGGGGTTCTTGAATTTCCAGTGTGGATTTTGATAGGGTTTTTGTTGACCATATAAGTTACCTTTCTTTATTCTGCTATCAGTAAGCGGGCCTCTCTGTGCTAAACCTGGTTCATTTCTGTGTTTGTCATTTCCTCTTACCTCACCGTCATTATTTGTGGGGGGCTTCTATCCAGCTTTGGGGTCCCCTTCTCTGGAGGCAAGAAAGGTCCTTTGTTTTCCTCTACTAGGGGTAGCTAGATTCTCCGGCTGGCGCGTGTCATCTAGAATCAACGTAGGAATGATCCCCGGCTACTTCTAGTGTTGGCGTTAGGAGTAGATATATGGTCAACCCAGTTACCACTGCCCTATGAGCTGGATTTTTGTATTCTGCAGACTTCCACGTTCCTCTGAGACCCTCGCCATTGGGGTCATAACAGGGCTCCCTCTGGTGGTTACTGCTGGTACTGGGTGACTTTGGTGGGTTGCGGCCTTTGGTTTCCACCTGTCCATCAGAGGCTGGGTGGTTCCTATTTTACCTGGCCTTTCTGTCATTCCCTTGCCGGCTATCAATGTATTCAGATGTGCTCTGTTTGGTTCCTGCCTACCTGCTCCCAGATCTTTCAGGATAAGCTAAGTGCTGATTTTCAGTTGTTGGTTTTTTTGTCCAGCTTGCTTATTATGTCTCTATGCTAGCTGGTAGCTCTAGTGGACTGAGGTTCTCCCCATGTGCCATGAGTTGGCACATGGGTTCTTGTAATCTCAGGATGGTTTTTTTGATTAGGGTTTTTTGCTGACCGCTCAGACCCCTTTTGTATCGTTCTGCTTTCTAGTTTACAGCGGGCCTCAATTTGCTGAACCTATATATATCATCTCTATGTGTGTGCCTTCCTCTCATTTCACCGTCAATACATGTGGGGGGCAACTATACCTTTTGGGGTTCATTCCTCTGGAGGCAAGTGAGGTCTTTATTTTCTCTGCAGTACTAGTTAGCTCTTAGGCTGGTGCGTGGCGTCTAGAACCAACGTAGGCACGCTCCCTGGCTATCTCTAGTTGCGTTTGTCAGGCGTAGGGCAGCGGTCAGCCCAGGTTCCATCACCCTAGAGCTCGTCCGATATTTTGTATTACTTTGCTTGTCCCTTGCTATCCCTAGCCATTGGGATTCATGACAGGCAGCCCCCCACGAATAATGACTGTGAGTAGGAGAAGAATAGACACACGCAGGTAGAAAACTGGATTTAGCAAAAGAGGCCACTCTAGCTAAATAGGAAAGGATAGGACAGATTACTAGGCGGTCAGTATTAAAACCCTTCCAAAAATATCCACAACAGATAATACAAAAAGTTCCACAATCTAACTAAAGACATGGAATGTATATCTGCCACTCCAGAGAATCCAACAAGACTGAGAAAATGCTGACACAATCTAAGCTGGACAAGAAAACACAAAGAATAGCACTGAATTGTGAAGCACACAGCATGTGTGCCACAGGGAAAAAAAACAGACACTTATCTTTGCTGATTTGGCAGAAAGGCAGGAGGAACCAGGCAGAGGTCCTACACCTCCCAACAACAATTATCAACTGGCAAGGACTAATGAATCCTGCACACCTAAATACCCCAGTCAGAACTGCAATCAGCAGACACACCTGACCAGGACTGCAACCCAGGGACAACTGCATTACCACCTACTACCACCGGAGGGAACCCAAAAGCAGAATTCACAACAGTACCCTCCCCTTGAGGAGGGGTCAGCGAACCCTCACCAGCGCCCCCAGGCCGATCAGGATGAGCCAGATGAAAGGCACGGACCAGATCAGCAGCATGGACATCAGAATTAAAAACCCAAGAATTATCCTCCTGGCCATAACCCTTCCATTTGACAAGGTACTGAAGCCTCCGCCTCGAAAAACGAGAATCCAAAATCTTCTCAACCACATACTCCAACTCCCCATCAACCAAAACAGGGGCCGGAGGATCAACAGAGGCAACAACGGGCACCATATATTTCCGCAATAAAGATCTATGGAAGACATTATGGATAGCAAAAGAGTCCGGAAGCGCCAATCAAAAAGACACCGGATTAATAATCTCAGAAATCCTATAAGGACCAATACACCGAGGCTTAAACTTAGGGGAAGAGACCTTCATAGGAACATGACGGGAAGACAACCAAACCAAATCCCCAACCCGAAGCCGGGAACCAACACACCGACGACGGTTAGCAAAACGTTGAGCCTCCTCCTGAGACAACACCAAATTGTCCACCACATGAGCCCAAATCTGCTGCAACCTGTCAACCACAGAATCCACACCAGGACAGTCAGAAGGCTCAACCTGCCCAGAAGAAAAACAAGGATGAAAACCAAAATTACAAAAAAAAGGCGAAACCAAAGTAGCCGAACTAGCCCGATTATTAAGGGCAAACTCGGCCAATGGCAAAAAGGCCACCCAATCATCCTGATCGGCAGACACAAAGCATCTCAAATAAGTCTCCAAAGTCTGATTAGTTCGCTCGGTCTGGCCATTTGTCTGAGGATGAAATGCAGAAGAAAAAGACAACGCAATGCCCAGCCTAGCACAAAAGGCCCGCCAAAACCAAGAAACAAACTGGGAACCTCTGTCGGACACAATATTCTCCGGAATACCATGCAAACGAACCACATGCTGAAAAAACAACGGAACCAACTCTGAAGAGGAAGGCATTTTAGGCAAAGGCACCAAATGAACCATCTTAGAAAACCGGTCACAAACAACCAAGATAACCGACATCCTCTGGGAAACCGGAAGATCAGAAATAAAATCCATAGAAATATGCGTCCAGGGCCTCTCAGGGACCGGCAATGGCAAAAGTAACCCACTAGCACGGGAACAACAAGGCTTGGCCCGTGCACAAGTCCCACAGGACTGCACAAAAGAACGCAAATCACGTGACAACGAAGGCCACCAAAAGGACCTACCATCCAAATCTCTGGTACCAAAAATACCAGGATGACCAGCCAACACAGAACAGTGAACCTCAGAAATCACTCTACTAGTCCATCTGTCAGGAACAAACAATTTCCCCACAGGACAGCGATCAGGTCTATCAGCCTGAAATTCCTGAAGAACCCGCCGTAAATTAGGGGAAATGGCAGAAAGGACTACCCTTTCTTTCAGAATGCCGACCAGTTCAAGGACCTCAGGAGAATCAGGCAAAAAACTCCTAGAAAGGGCATCAGCCTTAATATTCTTAGAACCCGGAAGATACGAAACCACGAAATCAAAACGGGAAAAAAACATCGAGCCTGTCTAGGACTCAGCCGTTTGGCAGACTCGAGGTAAATCAAATTCTTATGATCGGTCAGGACCACAATACGGTGCTTAGCTCCCTCAAGCCAATGTCGCCACTCCTCAAACGCCCACTTCATAGCCAACAACTTCCGATTGCCGACATCATAATTGCGTTCAGCAGGCGAAAACTTGCGGGAGAAGAAGGCACACGGTTTCATCAAAGAACCAACAGAATCCCTCTGAGACAAAACGGCCCCTGCCCCAATCTCAGAAGCATCAATCTCAACCTGAAATGGAAGAGAAACATCTGGTTGGCGCAACACCGGAGCAGAAGTAAATTGGCGTTTAAGCGCCTGAAAGGCAGAGACAGCTGCAGAGGACCAATTCGCCACATCAGCGCCTTTTTTCGTCAAATCAGTCAAGGGTTTAACCACGCTGGAGAAGTTAGCAATGAACCGGCGATAAAAATTTGCAAAACCCAAAAATTTCTGAAGGCTCTTCACGGATGTGGGTTGAATCCAATCATGAATGGCCTGAAGCTTAACCGGATCCATCTCCATAGATGAGGGAGAAAAAATAAAGCCCAAAAAAGAAACCTTCTGCACCCCAAAGAGACACTTAGACCCCTTCACAAACAAAGCATTGTCACGAAGGATCTGAAATACCATCCTGACCTGTTCCACATGTGACTTCCAATCATCGGAAAAAATCAAAATATCGTCCAAATATACAATCAAAAATTTATCAATATAAGTCCGGAAGATATCATGCATGAAGGATTGAAAAACAGATGGAGCATTAGTGAGCCCGAATGGCATCACAAGGTATTCAAAATGGCCTTCGGGCGTATTAAACGCAGTTTTCCATTCATCACCCTGCTTAATACAAACAAGATTATATGCCCCCCGAAGGTCAGTCTTAGTAAACCAACTAGCCCCCTTAATCCTAGCAAACAAATTGGAAAGCAAAGGTAAAGGTGTCATGATTCTCAATGGCGAGAGAACATAGCCCAGCATATATGAGAACTAGCTCTTGGAAGATGGAAACTATACTGACCATGAACTAAACCTGCCGCACAACTAGAAGTGGCCGGGTAGCATGCCTACGTTTTTTAACCCTAGATGCCCAGCGCCAGCCGGAGAACTACCTAATCCTAGCAGAGGAAAAGACAGTCCTGGCTCACCTCTAGAGAAATTTTCCCAAAAGGCAGACAGAGGCCCCCACATATATTGGCGGTGATTTTAGATGAAATGACAAACGTAGTATGAAAATAGGTTTAGCAAAATCGAGGTCCACTTTCTAGATAGCAGGAAGACAGAAAGGACACTTTCATGGTCAGCAGAAAACACTATCAAAACACCATCCAGAAATTCCTTTAAGACTCTAGCATTAACTCATAACACCAGAGTGGCAATTTCCGATCACAAGAGCTTTCCAGACACAGTAACGAAACAGCAGCTGTGAACAGGAAGAAAATGCAAAAACACACAAGGACAAAAGTCCAACTTAGCTGGGAGTTGTCTAGTAGCAGGAACAAGCACAGAAGGCTTCTGATTACATTGTTGACCGGCAAGAAACTGACAGAGGAGCAAGGTTATATAGCGACTCCCACATCCTGATAGGAGCAGGTGAACAGAGGGGATGATGCACACAAGTTTAATTCCACAAGTGGCCACCGGGGGAGCCCAGAATCCAATTTCACAACAGTACCCCCCCCTCAAGGAGGGGGCACCGAACCCTCACCAGAACCACCAGGGCGATCAGGATGAGCCCTATGAAAGGCACGGGCAAGATCGGAGGCATGAACATCAGAGGCAGTGACCCAAGAATTATCCTCCTGACCGTATCCCTTCCATTTGACCAGATACTGGAGTCTCCGTCTGGAAACACGAGAGTCTAAGATCTTTTCCACAACGTACTCCAACTCACCCTCAACCAACACCGGAGCAGGAGGCTCAACGGAAGGCACAACCGGTACCTCATACCTGCGCAACAATGACCGATGAAAAACATTATGAATCGAAAAGGATGCAGGGAGGTCCAAACGGAAGGACACAGGGTTAAGAATCTCCAATATCTTGTACGGGCCGATGAACTGAGGCTTAAACTTAGGAGAAGAAACCCTCATAGGGACAAAACGAGAAGACAACCACACCAAGTCCCCAACACAAAGCCGAGGACCAACACGACGACGGCGGTTGGCAAAAAGCTGAGTCTTCTCCTGGGACAACTTCAAATTGTCCACCACCTGCCCCCAAATCTGATGCAACCTCTCCACCACAGCATCCACTCCAGGACAATCCGAAGATTCCACTTGACCGGAGGAAAATCGAGGATGAAACCCCAAATTACAGAAAAACGGGGACACCAAGGTGGCAGAGCTGGCCCGATTATTGAGGGCGAACTCCGCCAAAGGCAAAAAAGCAACCCAATCATCCTGATCCGCAGACACAAAACACCTCAAATATGTCTCCAAGGTCTGATTAGTCCGCTCGGTCTGGCCATTAGTCTGAGGATGGAAAGCAAACGAAAAAGACAAATCTATGCCCATCCTAGCACAGAATGCCCACCAAAATCTAGACACGAATTGGGTCCCTCTGTCAGAAACGATATTCTCAGGAATACCATGCAAACGAACAACATTTTGAAATAACAGAGGAACCAACTCGGAAGAAGAAGGCAACTTAGGCAAGGGAACCAGATGGACCATCTTAGAGAAACGGTCACACACCACCCAGATGACAGACATCTTCTGAGAAACAGGCAGATCCGAAATAAAATCCATCGAGATGTGCGTCCAAGGCCTCTTCGGGATAGGCAAGGGCAACAACAATCCACTAGCCCGAGAACAACAAGGCTTGGCCCGAGCACAAACGTCACAAGACTGCACAAAGCCTCGCACATCTCGTGACAGGGAAGGCCACCAGAAGGACCTTGCCACCAAATCCCTGGTACCAAAGATTCCAGGATGACCTGCCAACGCAGAAGAATGAACCTCAGAGATGACTCTACTGGTCCAATCATCAGGAACAAACAGTCTACCAGGTGGGCAACGATCAGGTCTATCCGCCTGAAACTCCTGCAAGGCCCGCCGCAGGTCTGGAGAAACGGCAGACAATATCACTCCATCTTTAAGGATACCTGTGGGCTCAGAATTACCAGGGGAGTCAGGCTCAAAACACCTAGAAAGGGCATCCGCCTTAACATTCTTAGAACCCGGTAGGTACGACACCACAAAATTAAACCGAGAGAAAAACAACGACCAGCGCGCCTGTCTAGGATTCAGGCGCCTGGCAGACTCAAGGTAAATTAAATTTTTGTGGTCAGTCAATACCACCACCTGATGTCTGGCCCCCTCAAGCCAGTGACGCCACTCCTCAAAAGCCCACTTCATGGCCAAAAGCTCCCGATTCCCAATATCATAATTCCGCTCGGCGGGCGAAAATTTACGGGAAAAAAAAGCACAAGGTCTCATCACGGAGCAGTCGGAACTTCTCTGCGACAACACCGCCCCAGCTCCGATTTCAGAAGCGTCGACCTCAACCTGAAAAGGAAGAGCAACATCAGGCTGACGCAACACTGTGGCGGAAGAAATGCGGCGCTTGAGCTCCCGAAAGGCCTCCACAGCATCAGGGGACCAATCAGCAACATCAGCACCCTTCTTAGTCAAATCAGTCAATGGTTTTACAACATCAGAAAAACCAGCAATAAATCGACGATAAAAGTTAGCAAAGCCCAAAAATTTCTGAAGACTCTTAAGAGAAGAGGGTTGCGTCCAATCACCAATAGCCTGAACCTTGACAGGATCCATCTCGATGGAAGAGGGGGAAAAAATGTATCCCAAGAAAGAAATCTTTTGAACCCCAAAAACACACTTAGAACCCTTCACACACAAGGAATTAGACCGCAAAACCTGAAAAACCCTCCTGACCTGCTGGACATGAGAGTCCCAGTCATCCGAAAAAATCAGAATATCATCCAGATACACAATCATAAATTTATCCAAATAATCGCGGAAAATGTCATGCATAAAGGACTGGAAGACTGAAGGGGCATTTGAAAGACCAAAAGGCATCACCAAATACTCAAAATGGCCCTCGGGCGTATTAAATGCGGTTTTCCACTCATCCCCCTGCTTGATTCGCACCAAATTATACGCCCCACGGAGATCAATCTTAGAGAACCACTTGGCCCCCTTTATACGAGCAAACAAATCAGTAAGCAGTGGTAACGGATATTGATATTTAACCGTGATTTTATTCAAAAGTCGATAATCAATACACGGCCTCAAAGAGCCGTCTTTCTTAGACACAAAGAAAAAACCGGCTCCTAAGGGAGATGACGAAGGACGAATATGTCCCTTTTCCAAGGACTCCTTTATATATTCTCGCATAGCAGCGTGTTCAGGCACAGACAGATTAAATAAACGACCCTTAGGGTATTTACTACCCGGGATCAAGTCTATGGCACAATCGCACTCCCGGTGCGGAGGTAGTGAACCAACCTTGGGTTCTTCAAAAACGTCACAAAAGTCAGACAAGAATTCAGGAATCTCAGAGGGAATAGATGATAAAATGGAAACCAAAGGTACGTCCCCATGAGTTCCTTTACATCCCCAGCTTAACACAGACATAGCTCTCCAGTCGAGGACTGGGTTATGAGATTGCAGCCATGGCAATCCCAGCACCAAAACATCATGTAGATTATACAGCACCAGAAAGCGAATAACCTCCTGGTGATCCGGATTAACATGCATAGTCACTTGTGTCCAGTATTGTGGTTTATTACTAGCCAATGGGGTGGAGTCAATCCCTTTCAGAGGTATCGGAGCCTCCAGTGGCTCCAAATCATACCCACAGCGTTTGGCAAAGGACCAATCCATAAGACTCAAAGCAGCGCCAGAGTCGACATAGGCGTCCGCGGTAATAGATGACAAAGAACAAATCAGGGTCACAGATAGAATAAACTTAGACTGTAAAGTGCTAATTGAAACAGACTTGTCAGGCTTCTTAGTACGCTTAAAGCATGCTGATATAACATGAGTTGAATCACCACAATAGAAGCACAACCCATTTTTTCGTCTAAAATTCTGCCGCTCGCTTCTGGACAGAATTCTATCACATTGCATATTTTCTGGCGTTTTCTCAGTAGACACCGCCAAATGGTGCACAGGTTTGCGCTCCCGCAGATGCCTATCGATCTGAATAGCCATCGTCATGGACTCACTCAGACTCGCAGGCACAGGGAACCCCACCATAACATCCTTAATGGCATCAGAGAGACCTTCTCTGAAAATCGCCGCCAGGGCGCACTCATTCCACTGAGTAAGCACAGACCATTTGCGGAATTTTTGGCAGTATATTTCAGCTTCATCTTGCCCCTGAGACAAGGACATCAAGGCCTTTTCCGCCTGAAGCTCTAAATGAGGTTCCTCATAAAGCAACCCCAAGGCCAGAAAAAACGCATCCACATTGAGCAACGCAGGATCCCCTGGTGCCAATGCAAAAGCCCAGTCTTGAGGGTCGCCCCGGAGCAAGGAAATTACAATCCTGACCTGCTGTGCAGGGTCTCCGGCAGAGCGAGACTTCAGGGACAAAAACAATTTGCAATTATTTTTAAAATTTTGAAAGTGAGATCTATTCCCCGAGAAGAATTCAGGCAAAGGAATTCTAGGCTCAGACATAGGTGCATGAACAACAAAATCTTGCAAATTTTGTACCTTTGTGGCGAGATTATTCAAACCTGTAGCTACACTCTGCAGATCCATTTGAAACAGGTGAACACAGAGCCATTCAAGGATTAGAAGGAGAGGAAGAGAGGAAGGCTGCAGTATAGGCAGACTAGCAAGTGATTCAATTAAGAGCACACTCAGAACTAGAGGAAAAAAAAAAAAAAAAAATTGTAGCAGACTTCTTTTTTCTCTCCTTTCTCAGCCAGTAATTTAACCCTTTTTTGGGCCGGTCAAACTGTCATGATTCTCAATGGCGAGAGAACATAGCCCAGCATATATGAGAACTAGCTCTTGGAAGATGGAAACTATACTGACCATGAACTAAACCTGCCGCACAACTAGAAGTGGCCGGGTAGCATGCCTACGTTTTTTAACCCTAGATGCCCAGCGCCAGCCGGAGAACTACCTAATCCTAGCAGAGGAAAAGACAGTCCTGGCTCACCTCTAGAGAAATTTTCCCAAAAGGCAGACAGAGGCCCCCACATATATTGGCGGTGATTTTAGATGAAATGACAAACGTAGTATGAAAATAGGTTTAGCAAAATCGAGGTCCGCTTTCTAGATAGCAGGAAGACAGAAAGGACACTTTCATGGTCAGCAGAAAACACTATCAAAACACCATCCAGAAATTCCTTTAAGACTCTAGCATTAACTCATAACACCAGAGTGGCAATTTCCGATCACAAGAGCTTTCCAGACACAGTAACGAAACAGCAGCTGTGAACAGGAACAAAATGCAAAAACACACAAGGACAAAAGTCCAACTTAGCTGGGAGTTGTCTAGTAGCAGGAACAAGCACAGAAGGCTTCTGATTACATTGTTGACCGGCAAGAAACTGACAGAGGAGCAAGGTTATATAGTGACTCCCACATCCTGATAGGAGCAGGTGAACAGAGGGGATGATGCACACAAGTTCAATTCCACAAGTGGCCACCGGGGGAGCCCAGAATCCAATTTCACAACATAAAGGGTATTGAAACTTGACCGTGATCTTATTCAAGAGGCGATAATCAATACAAGGTCTCAAGGAGCCATCCTTCTTGGCAACAAAAAAACCCCTGCTCCCAACGGTGAAGAAGATGGCCGAATATGCCCTTTCTCCAAAGACTCCTTAACATAACTCCGCATGGCGGTATGTTCAGGCACAGACAGGTTGAAAAGTCGGCCTTTAGGAAACTTACTGCCTGGAATCAAGTCAATCGCACAATCACAGTCCCTGTGCAGTGGAAGGGAACTGGACTTGGGCTCATCGAATACATCCTGAAAATCAGACAAAAACTCTGGAATTTCAGAAGAGGAAAAAGAGGAGATTGACATCAAAGGAACATCATTATGAACCCCCTGACAACCCCAACAAGTCACAGACATAGATTTCCAATCCAACACAGGATTATGTACCTGCAACCACGGGAAACCCAGCACGATAACATCATGCAAATTATGCAACACCAGAAATCGACAATCTTCCTGATGGGCTGGCACCATGTGCATGGTCACCTGTGTCCAAAACTGGAGCTTATTTTTAGCCAAAGGTGTAGCATCAATCCCCCTTAAAGGAATAGGGTTCTGCAAAGGCTGCAAGGGAAAACCACAACACCTAGCAAACTCAAAATCCATTAAGTTCAAGGCGGCACCTGAATCCACAAACACCATGACAGAAAATGATGACAATGAGCAGATCAAGGACACCGATAACAGAAATTTAGGTTGTACAGTACTGATAGTAAATGAACTAGCGATCCTTTTTGTCCGCTTAGGGCAGACTGAAATGACATGAGAAGCGTCGCCACAATAATAACACAACCTATTCTGACGTCTGAATCCTTGTCGTTCCGTTCTAGACAAAATCCTATCACACTGCATTGGCTCAGGACTTTGCTCTAAGGGCGACGCCACAGCGCACACAGTTTGACGCTCCCGCAAGCGCCGCTCAATCTGAATGGCCAGAGACATAGAATCACTCAGACCAGAAGGCACCATAACATCTTTAACGGATTCAGAAAGACCCTTTCTGAAAATTGCCGCCAAAGCATCATCATTCCATTTAGTCAACACAGACCATTTTCTAAATTTCTGACAATACAATTCTGCCGCCTCTTGACCCTGAGACAGGGCCAACAAGGTTTTCTCCGCTTGATCCACAGAATTAGGTTCATCATATAATAATCCTAAAGCCTGAAAAAAGGAATCTACATTAAGCAAGGCCAGATTCCCAGATTCCAGGGAAAATGCCCAATCCTGTGGATCGCCATGCAGCAGGGAGATGACAATTTTAACCTGCTGAATGGAATCACCGGAGGACAGCGGTCTCAGAGCAAAAAACAGTTTACAATTGTTTTTAAAACCCCAAAATTTGGACCTATCACCAAAAAACAAATCAGGCGTAGGAATCTTCGGCTCTAATGCAGGAGTCTGAACAATATAATCAGAAATACCCTGTACCCTAGCAGCAAGCTGGTCTACACGAGAAGCTAATTCCTGAACATCCATGCTGGCACAAGACTCCTCAGCCACCCATAAATAAGAGGGAAGAAAAGACAACAGACTGCAGAAAAAAAAATGGCTCAACAGCTTTCTTCCCTTCTTCTGAGATGCATTTAACTCATTATGGGCCAGTTGTACTGTTATGATCTGGTGACCTTGGAGCCGCATGAAAACTTTCTCTGGAGTCGGTGGAACCTGTACTGACCACAAGTCCTGAACTATCACCGCAACTAGAAGTAGCCGTGGGGTGTGCCTAACAAACCCTAGACACCTCGACACAGCCGGAGGACTAAATACCCCTATAGATGGAAATAGGAATGCTATCTTGCCTCAGAGCAGACCCCCAAAGGATAGGCAGCCCCCCACGAATAATGACTGTGAGTAGGAGAAGAATAGACACACGCAGGTAGAAAACAGGATTTAGCAAAAGAGGCCACTCTAGCTAAATAGGAAAGGATAGGACAGATTACTAGGCGGTCAGTATTAAAATCCTTCCAAAAATATCCACAACAGATAATACAAAAAGTTCCACAATCTAACTAAAGACATGGAATGTATATCTGCCACTCCAGAGAATCCAACAAGACTGAGAAAATACTGACACAATCTAAGAACAAGAAAACACAAAGAATAGCACTGAATTGTGAAGCACACAGCATGTGTACCACAGGAAAAAAAAACAGACACTTATCTTTGCTGATTTGGCAGAAAGGCAGGAGGAACCAGGCAGAGGTCCTACACCTCCCAACAACAATTGTCAACTGGCAAGGACTAATGAATCCTGCACACCTAAATACCCCAGTCAGAACTGCAATCAGCAGACACACCTGACCAGGACTGCAACCCAGGGACAACTGCATTACCACCTACTACCACCGGAGGGAACCCAAAAGCAGAATTCACAACAGTGCAGTGCTGCTCTGTCGGACACCATTAACCACCCAGACTTGGGTCAGGAAAGCGCTCTATTAGCGCACAGTGCCGCACAGAATTTTTTGCCAAGTACCATCTTACACCCCATGATGGCATTCACCTCGTATTCATCCGTGGATGAGCCCAATGTCCCAGCAGATGACTCGGAAAACCAGGACATGTGGACGGGCTTTAGGAGGGACACATGAAAGGTGTCGGTGATGCCAAGGTGTAGAGGAAGGGCCAGTCGGTAGACCACAGGATTAACCTGTTCCAGGACCTTGAAGGGACCTAGGTAGTGAGGCACAAACTTAGTCGACTCAACTCGCAGCCTAATGTTACAGGTGGAGAGCCACACTAAATCGCCAGGAGCAAAGGTTGGAGTGGGGCACCGATGTGCATCGACGGAGACTCTCATTCTCTCCTTGGAGGCCTGGATAGCATCCTGCGTGAGGTCCCAAATGGCACGTGCCTCCACAGCCCAGTCTGCCACTCTGGAGTCAGTGGAAGACACAGGCATGGGTACAGGAACCCGCGGATGCTGGCCGTAATTAAGGAGTAATGGAGTCTGCCCAGAGTCGGCTAAGGCGATGTTCAGGGCAAACTCCCACCATGGTAGCAAGGATGCCCAGATATCCTGCCTGGCTGAGACAAAATGTCGCAGGTATGTGACCAGGGTCTGGTTGGCCCTTTCTATCAACCCATTTTTCTCGGGATGGTATGCTGAAGAGAGATTCAGCTCGATGCTGAGAAGACGACAAAGCTCTCTCCAGAACCAAGACACAAACTGGGGACCCCGGTCACTGACAATTTTGTCTGGCATACCATGTAGGTGGAAAACATGCTTAATAAACAACGCCGCCAAGGCCCGTGCAGAAGGTAGTCATGGAAGAGGCACCAAGTGCACCATTTTGGAAAAATGGTCAGTGACTACCCAAATAATGGTGCAGCTATGGGACTTGGGTAAGCCCACCACAAAGTCCATCCTGACCATTTCCCAAGGCCTGTCTGCCACCGGCAGGGGGTAAAGTAGCCCAGCAGGCCATGGTCGAGGAGACTTATTCTTGGCGCAGGAGACACACGCCCGAATATAGTCTCCGACATCATGGGCCATATGCGGCCACCAGTACGTCCTCGCCAGAAGCTCAGATGTCCTCTTGGTCCCAAAATGTCCACCCACCCTGGATGAGTGAGCCAAAGAGAGAACCTCCGGTCACAAATTAGATGGCACAAAGGTCTTGCCCAGGGGCAGAGACTCTAGCAAAACCAGGGCCACGGTCCTCAGGCTCTCCAAAGGGACAATTAACCGAGACTCCTCCTCCTCTACTGATGACACTACAGAGCAGGAGAGATCATTGGCATGGATGTTAATCTCCCCGGAAAGATAATGGAGGGTGAAGTGGAAGCAGAGAAGAACAAGGACCATCTAGCCTGGCGAGAGTTTAGCAGCTGGGCAGTCTGTAAATAAAGCATATTTTTGTGGTCGGTATACACTTGGAAAAAAAAAGAGCCCCCTCCAGGAGGAGTCTCCTTTCCGAAAAGGCCAACTTCACAGCTAGCAACTCCCTGTCCCGATAGAATAATTCCTCTCAGCTGGTGTGAAGGTTTTGGAGAAAAAGAAGCAAGGATGCTTCCGACCTTGAGCATCCTTTTCGAAGGGGACTGCTCTAGCACCGACGGATGAGGCATCCACCTCCATTATAAATGGTTTATCTACATTGGGGTGATGTAGGATGGGAGCGGTAGCAAAATGAGACTTAATAGAGAGGAAGGCCTTGGAGACCTCCTCCGACCACAATTTGGGATTTGCTCCCATCTTGGTGAGGGCTACCAAGTGAGCTACCAAAGTTGAGAAGTGGGAAATAAACTGGCGATAATAGTTAATGAACCCGATAAAGCGCTGCACCGCTTTGAGAGAATGGGGTTCCTGCCAGTCCATCACAGCCTGTAGCTTGGCAGGATCCATAGCCAATCCCTGGGGCGGAGATGATATTGCCAGGGAAAGGCAAGGACTCCTGCTCAAACCCACACTTCTCCAACTTGGCATAGAGGGAGTTTGCCCATTGGAGGTCGAAGACTTTGCAAACATCTCTCCGGTGGGAGTCTATATTTGGAGAGTAGATGAGAATATCATCCAGATAGACTATGACTGAGGTGCTGAGCATATCCCGGAAGATATCATTCACAAAGTCTTGGAAAATGGCAGAAGCATTACAGAGCCTGAAGGCAATCACCATGTATTCATACTGCCCATCCCTGTAGTTAACTGCTGTCTTCCATTCGTCCCCCTCACGGATGCGAATCAGGTTGTAAGCACCCCGCAGATCAAGCTTAGTAAATACCCTCGCTCCCTGCAACCTATCGAATAGCTCAGATATCAGAGGCAGAGGGTATTTGTTCTTAACAGTGATTGCATTAAGACCCCTGTAATCTATGCATGGACATAGTTCTCCTTTCTTCTTCTGCACGAAGAAGAACCCCGCCCCTGCAAGTGACACTGACTTCCTAATGAATCCTCTTGCCAGATTCTCCTGGATGTATTGAGTCATCGCCTCCATCTCTGGGAGAGATAGGGGATAGACTCGACCCCGGGGAGGCTCTGCACCAGGCAAGAGGTCAATAGGACAGTCGTAGGGGCAGTGGAGTGGAAGGGTCTCCGCAGCCCTTTTGGAGAACACGTCCGCATAGGACCAATATAGCTTAGGGATAGAAGAAAGATCTGCGGGTACTTCAGTAGTAGGAACCTGAATGCACTCCCTCAGACATCTACCCTCACAAGATTCACTCCATCCTAGAATTCTCCCAGAGGACCACTTTATATGAGAAGATTGGTGGAATAGCCATGGTATCACTAGCAGAACCTCATCAATTCCCTCAGGAATGACTAGCAGGGAGATAATTTCCTGATGGGATGGAGACATGGATAAAGTAAATGGAATGGTCTGGTGTGTTATTTGTGAGGGCAGTCGACCCATTCACCACTCGTACAGTCACCAGCTTGGCAGGCATCACCAGGGGTATTGCGTGGCATTGGGCAAAGGCAGAGGACATAAAATTCCCCTCCGCCCTGGAATCCACACACAGCTCGACTGTAAGAGTGAACGGGCCAAAGGTGATTGTCCCTTTGAAGGACAGTTTGGAGGAAAATGTCACCGTGTCTAGTGTACCTCCTCCTACATCCACTAGATGCTGATGTTTTCCCGATGCTGGGAACATCTGAAGGCAAGATGTCCTGACCGCCGGCAGACATGACAGACCTTGAGTGCATGAGCGATCTGAGACTTAGGTCCCGCTCGTGACACCTCCATGGCCTCATGTGGCTCGGACACCTGGAATAGAGATTCCAGAGGTATGGCGAAGGTTGGAGCCAGCGGAAACCTCTGCCTATACTGGGCTTGCTCCAACCTACGCTCATTAAAATGAAGGTCAATGCGAACTAATACAGCATTTAACTCCTCCAGTGTGGCGGGAATCTCCCTAGTGGCCAAAGCGTCCTTCACATGGTCAGCCAACCCCCTAAAAAATACAGGGATTGGGGTCTTATCCGGCCACTCCAGCTCAGATGCTAAAGTACGGAAGTGGAAGAAAAAATGGCTGACCAAGGATGAGCCCTGTGTCAGTGCCAGCAGTTGGAGCGCTGTACCATGGGTGACTTGAGGTCCCCAAAAAACCTGTTTCAAAGTGCTCAGAAACCACAGAGCACTCTGCACCACATGATCATCATGCTCCCACAGCAGGGAAGCCCACTCCAATGCCCTGTCCAACAATAAAGTTATTATGAATCCCACTCTGAGGGGAAACGTGCAGCCAGAAGCTCAAGATGTATCACACACTGGTTCACAAATCCCCTGCATGACTTGCTAATGCCAGAATACTTATCTGGCAGCGGGAGGCGGGATAAGATCGGAACAGGGATGGCAGTGGACAAACTAGCTGCAGCCACGCTAGCTGCCTGAACAGCTACTGCGGTAACATCCACAGCCGAGGTTGTGTGCTCGAGAGCCGCCAACCTGCCATCCAGCTGCTGGATGTACCTCTGCAATCGCTGTTCGTCCGCCATTACTAGCCAGACCCTGGCCCTAGTATAATGTTAGGGCTAACGGAATGCACCAAATAATTATAAGGATGGTATAAGGTGCGTTCACAGCCCGAGGTCCACCGTGCAGAGATGGAACCTGCTGCTGAGTAATGACGGACTATATAACAGTATAATGTGGATACACACATGGGTTAGCTTCAACCGGTATGAAGGAAGTGAACCCTGTTGCGTCACAGGGCCGCGGTACCGCACAAAAAACGCAAGCAAAGAGTCACATAACTCTCCAAAAAAAAAAGAAAAAAATAGAACGGCACTAGGTAAGGCGATATTTGATGGATGGTTAGGACAAGATGTTGCACAAGCCAATATCTCATGTGACCATGAAGCGGTTTTGGTTTCAACTCGCACTGCAGTGCTCAACCAAAAAGTAATCCATAATGAGAAATATGAAGAAAAAGAAATAGTGACTCACCAAGCGATGCGTTTAAAAGTCCTTTCATTCTCCCACTTAGTGGGGTGAGGACATACCTCTAGGGCGGCGGGCGTACACGAAGGTGCAAGGAGCAAACAGGACTGTCCATATTTCTCAGCCACATAACTCTGTCCCAAGACTCAGGGAAATAGTTCCTCTAGACCTCTTGTGCTCGACACCGCTACTGGGGTGTCAGAGATTAACAGAACTAATAATTTACTGCACAAGAGTGGGTGCAGTGCCGCTCTGGCAGATGCCACTAACCCCCCAGACTTGGGTCAGGAAAGCGCTCTATTAGCACCCGGCGCAGCACTGGCGGTCACTGCTATCAGATGCTGTATCGTGTGCTAGCTGTGCGGGAAAGCACTATCAGGCACTAGAGAGCTTCCACCATTTGCGAACAGTCAACAACACTAGGGATGGGAATGACTCGGAGCTTTCATCCATCGACAGGCATACATCCACACACACAATAATAAGTTTATACTAGCGCATGGCCGTGCGACCATGCGAACCTTTTATAGCGGCGGCTCTCCAGGACCTTCCTTGTGGTCCAATGGGAGCTGCTACAGGACCTGAGCATGTGACCCCGACCTCCAATGACAGGTCGTCCCTTGGGCATGCTCAGAAGAAGAAAAGCAGGATTTAGTCCCAGGGATGCCTGCGTGCCGCTGATCAGTACTGGTTACAAAGGCTGAGCCAGGAAGGACAGCAGTAACCAGCCACACAGTATCAGCTCGAGCCAGATGCTGGGACTGACATCTCTGCTGAACAGACTCCACTGCAGCTGGAGGAGAATGGGAGACCACAGAGGAGATGGTTCGAGATTCCCCCTGTGCAGCAGCAGGAACTCGACACCTAACAGACATTACTTCACATCTGGATAATATTAAAAATAAATAATTTGAATATTAAAAACAATTTCATTAAAAAATCTGATATATGCACAAAAGGATAAGACTAGTGTTGAGCGATACCGTCCGATACTTGAAAGTATCGGTATCGGAAAGTATCGGCCGATACCGGCAAAGTATCAGATCCAATCCGATACCGATACCCGATACCAATACAAGTCAATGGGACTCAAGTATCGGACGGTATTCCTGATGGTTCCCAGGGTCTGAAGGAGAGGAAACTCTCCTTCAGGCCCTGGGATCCATATTAATGTGTAAAACAAAGAATTAAAATAAAAAATATTGCTATACTCACCTCTCCGACGCAGCCTGGACCTCACCGAGGGAACTGGCAGCGTTGTTTGCTTAAAATTCGCGCTTTTCCTTCCTTACGTGAAGTCCCGGCTTGTGATTGGTCGCGTGCCGCCCATGTGGCCGCGACGCGACCAATCACAGCAAGCCGTGACGTAATTTTAGGTCCTTCAGGATTTTAAAATTACGTTCTGGCTTGTGATTGGTCGCGTCGCGGTCACATGGGCGACGCGACCAATCACAAGCCGTGACGTCACGGGAGGCTGGACACGCGCGCATTTTAAAATGCGCGCGTGTCCTGCCTCCCGTGATGTCACGGCTTGTGATTGGTCGCGTCGCCCATGTGACCGCGACGCGACCAATCACAAGCCAGAACGTAATTTTAAAATCCTGAAGGACCTAAAATTACGTCACGGCTTGCTGTGATTGGTCGCGTCGCGGCCACATGGGCGACGCGACCAATCACAAGCCGGGACGTCACGGGAGGCAGGACACGCGCGCATTTTAAAATGTGCGCGTGTCCAGCCTCCTGTGACGTCACGGCTTGTGATTGGTCGCGTCGCCCATGTGACCGCGACGCGACCAATCACAAGCCAGAACGTAATTTCAAAATCCTGAAGGACCTAAATTTACGTCACGGCTTGCTGTGATTGGTCGCGTCGCGGCCACATGGGCGGCACGCGACCAATCACAAGCCGGGACTTCACGTAAGGAAGGAAAAGCGCGAATTTTAAGCAAACAACGCTGCCGGTTCCCTCGCTGAGGTCCAGGCTGCGTCGGAGAGGTGAGTATAGCAATATTTTTTTATTTTAATTCTCTCTTTTACACATTTTTACATTAATGTTGTTTCGATACCAATACCCGATACCACAAAAGTATCGGATCTCGGTATCGGAATTCCGATACCCGCAAGTATCGGCCGATACCCGATACTTGCGGTATCGGAATGCTCAACACTAGATAAGACATTTTTAGTAAATGTGTAAGAAATATTTGTCATTTTTTGTTCTAGGTATTAGATTATGTATAGCTGTGTATGCTTCTATATTTTTAACTACAACATCCCTGATGATAGTAATCTTGTGAAAAAAGATAATATCTGAACCATTTCACCATGAAAGATCTACTTGTATTTATAAGAGAAGTCTTACAATTTTCTTGTGTATGCCACATTTTCAGTAATTTATTGCATTTTTTATGGTATTTAAATTATCTTCATTTCTGACTTTTCATTTGCACATAATCATGAACGTACACTAGTTTGATTACACATTTACTGGTGGTTTTGCAATTACCTGGGTTCCAAAAATTTTTTCTGTGGTCCTAATGTGTCTTTGATATTCACATTCTACGGGCTGGATTACTTTGATGCCATCTTCATTAAACACGTAGAACAAATTTCCAATTCCAAGACCTTAAAAAGAAATATGCTTCAATGTGAATGTAAGCTTATATATTAGGGACTACACATGTAAAAATACCTAGCTAATTAGGTATAAAATACGAGCTAGGTACTGCTTTTATTACTCCCATTTAAAGCATCAAATTTGATTTTCTACAACCTTTTCAAAATATTCCAGGAAAATAAAAATATGTTTTTAAATTCACATTCTACCCAAAAAAGCTATAAGGCTACGTGCCTATGATGAGTTTTTAGTGAATTTTGATGCTGCATATTTTCACTGCATCAACTATGCAGCATCTTACAGATCTAGCAAGGTGGCTGGGATTTACAGAAATCTCATGCCCGTTGTGATTTTTTTTACTCAGCATAAACTGACCTGCAGTGCATGATTCAAATCAACATCATGTTAATTTCTCTTGAGAGTATTTTCAAATAATAAAGGAAACTTGATTTCCAGAGACCTAGCAACTAAAAAATGCATAAGGCATGTGGTAAGGGATGGGGAAGTGGATGTGCTGATGATGCACGCAGACGTTGAGGATTTGGAACACAAAAACACGCCCATCCATGGCACATAGCTTCTTCTCCCACAATCCAGGGAGGAACGGGACACCACTTCTGAAGCCACACCAGTGCGAACATGTGGTTGGTTGGATAGTAGATAATGCTTCCAGCATGCTTGCCAGCACCAGCCACTCTTCCACACATTCCAGTCTCACCAGCCAATTGACTGGATAACTTAATCCTCACCTGGATCCTCCTTCCTCCCACCATGTTGACTCCCAGGAAACCAGCGATCTCACATTTAAACACTCTTAAGAGATTTTTACAACATAATTTCTTGGTTGCGGCCTCTTGCACCGCATGTTCCAAGATGGACAAGAGGAGATGCTGTTTGGTAATGCACAAAACTTAGAACCGCCACGGACACAAAAAGATGATGGTGGGGAACTGCAAATTTTGTCTAAAGAGGAAGAAGATGATGAGAAAACGTTGGCGATAATTCAGGTTGTTTTTAAGTCAGGAAGCTAGGAGGACCAGGGTGCGGTGGATGACAATGAAATAGCAGATGATGAAGTCACCAACAACCTGGGAAGCTGGCATGCAGAGCAAGGCCAGCAGTGCTCAGGGGGAGGGATAAGCAGCACCAAAACAGGCAGGAAGAGTCAGTGGGGTGTCCAAAGGAAGAAGGAAGCAACAGTTTGACAGAGCGCCAACACTTGTGAGTTTCTCTGTCAAAGAGTTAGATGTTCCCCAGTCTGGGACATTTTTAAAGAGCGTTATGAAGCAAAAAATGGTTGTTTCCCAATCCCCTGTCTATGACACTGGCACAGATGCCTCCCGCCCTGCACCTGTCCATGCACATTCTGTCCAAACACAGCGTTCAGCTGTCCCTACCCCAGACCTTGGAATGCAAAAGAAGTTCCCAGCCACTCACCAACAGGCCCAAATGCTTAACAGGCACATTTTAAGGCTGCTTGCCATAGAACTGTTGCCAATTAGGCTTGGAGATATGGAGGATTTCTGCTGATTCATAATGGCTGCCATCCCTCAGCACTCAGTTTCAAGCCACTATTATTTCTCCTAGAGTGGTACCTGATGGCTAAACACATTGTGGAGGCTGGGGTGTAGTACCACCCTGGCATGGCACATGTGGTTCCTACACTGAAGATTGCTAGTTTTCCCATTGACTCCTATTACACGTGTTACTCGATATGAGTTACTGGCATCTGAGCAATTTAGTGCTTGCTCACCCCTAAAACTGTAATTGTAAAAAAACGCACTCAAAAAAGCAATGAAAAAATGCAAGTAATCTAATTTACCTAGTAGGTGCATACATGATGCGGAAAATCTGCAACATCAAAAAATCACCAAAAAGCTCATCATGTGAACGTAGCCTAAAACTTCATAACCATGTTACTGTTCTTATATGTCCCTTTGTGTGAATTTGCAGCTATATACTGTGACTTCATATCAGAGCACTGATGCTGATCTTAAGCGCTCTTCCTGCCTTCTGGGACTCTATGTCAAAGATTAGGGGGGCTTTGATTACTTCTTGCTTCCTGCTACTACAAGCCAGTTCCCTGACCATGTCTTATCTTCATGTGCATATTTGATGTCCCCCCTGCTTTCTCTGCTGTCCTATACTATCATGGGTCACATATCATTTGTGAAGGACCATCAGGTGTGTTTGTGTGCTGTCAAGGATCATTCTGTAGAATGAGCTTAGCTTTTAGAAAACTGTAAGGGCTACATAAAAATAATGAAATATTAGCTTGTCAAGCCGATGACAAGCCCATCTTTTTGATGCTGTCATTTATTTTATCTTTGTGTTAAGAAACAACTAGACGACAGCTCTTAGAAAATGAGTTTACGCTCTTAAGACCTATATTTTCACTTGATATTCATTACTTGCCCAAGAACACTAATTTAATGCATAATGTGCAAATATGGTTTTGTCATGGGACAAGTTGAATTTTAAGAAAACACACAAAAAAAACTTTGTCAAAAGACTTAACCTCAAATTCATTGTAAGGGGCACAGAAAAATATATTTTTATCTTTCCCTATTGGGTAAAATAAAAGATAAACACAGCATTTAAAACAACTATTGTGATTTTTACAGAGAGAGGACTTTCAGGAAATATTTTAAAAAATGTAGCATTTTGGATTTTTTTCTCTTTACAAATTTTACTGATTGGATTAATTAATTGTATAGTTTTATAGAGTGGACTTTTATGGACATGGTGACATGGTGATGCCACACGTGCATACTTTTATTTTTAAAATATATTTATTTTGTTAAATAATAAATTAGGAGTATCAAAATGTTTATATTTTAATTTTTTTCATATTTTTTTGTCTTTGCTGTATCTGTTATTCCCCTCAGGGGACTTGAACTTATGATCATTTGAGTTTGTTTTTTAAATGTCAATATTTCTGGACATAGTGATAATCATTGTCCCCTTTGAAACCCAGCTATAAACTGTGTTTCATCAGAGATCAGTCATGACAGGAACATAGATCTTCAAGAAACTTCCAGCTGCCATGGAAACTAATTTTTCCCATATAAACATGTTACTAATGGCACCTAGACTGGCATTCCGCAATGCCAGTGCACTATTAATGATGTTGTGGTATTTAACAAGTTAACAGTCATGGGCTGCTGCTAGAGGCAAATCTTGGCTGTGGGTCACAGCCATTATTTGCTGGCATGGCATAGGCTTATCCTGTGACAAGAGGTGTAATGAAGTTGGGGAATCTCTGGTGGTAATCATCATCAAGCAGAATTGGAAGATAGTTAGCAACTACCTGCCTGTAAGCTATTAGCCCCATACACAAAAATAAAAAAGTCATGAATAACATCTTTAATGCTGTTGAAGGAATAATAAAAAACATAACGATAGGACTGTGGTATTTCTTAACATCTTATGCATTAATCAATTGAACATAAATCAAAAGAAAACACCTTTGCTGTAATGTTTCTCATTCTTTTCTATTCTAGGACAAACAATAGCAAATGTTATATTTGATCTGCAACATGTTTTTAAAAGTCACACCTGAATTCTTCTAGCAGGATACATTGAAGAATAATTTACAATATTTTCAAAAACACCACACTAGCTCCATTTTTAAAATACAATAAATATCTTTACATAAATTTGTCTCACAAATAGAATACAAAATGAAACAAAAATAGTTACAATAATTGACACAAATTGAAAGAATGCAGCTCACACACTTTAGATCTGTTGAGGGCTGTAACATTGGTGGAGGGGAACCAAGTCTTAAAAGAGAAAACAACAGGAATTACCACCTTCTTTGTGTATCAGCTTGATGCGGGATAGATGAATTGAACTGCCATGGGTGCCAGGAATTTCACTGGTGTGCTAAGCAGTAGCAGACAACATTTGAGAAATTTGACATGTCCAAACGGAAGTAGATAAAAGTAAAAGGTCTTTATTGTAAATCCATAAAACTACTAAGGTAATACATTAAAATCTTATGACGCGTTTCTGGAAACCGCTCTTAGGCCAGGGTCACACTTGGGAGTTCAATGTGAGAAACTCGGGCGAGTAAGCTGCATAGAAATACATGCAGAGGCACGCTCAGGTCCCGAGTGCCGGAGGCAGTGCCCAGACTTGATGCGAGAGACTTGCGCGAGTTTCTCGCATTGAACTCGCAAGTGTGACCCTGGCCTTAGTCACAGAATCTAGATCTTTTACTTTTATTTACTTCCGTTTGGACATGCCGAATTTCTGAAATTCAAGTCTTAAAAGACTTTCCACTTAAGCTTCCCATGAGAAAAATCCAACAAATAAGATAGTACGGCAGATAAGTTAGATTATCTCTATAAGATTGTGGAGAAATTGATCTACGTTTATGATAATGTGCCAGCAGAATGTGAACAATCGAAAAAGCTTCTATTCTGAACAATGCATGAATTTATACAATACAATTTTATCACAAACCTATAGCATAATGGATATTCTCTGTATAGGATCATCAACATAATTTGAAAACACTCGTTGGAATTTATAAATGAATGGGAATAAAAGCAAAAAAATAAAATAAAACAGACAGTACTTTCTGAATACCTTCTTTGCGCCACAATATATTTGACACTGCAGCATGTATGGAAAGAAAAAGAAAAACACAACAGAAGCAAAGAAAATGTGAATATGTAAAACATTGAATGAAAACACATGCATTTAAATTGTTCTATTATACTGTATATTCATAACATGAAATTACAAAAAAAGTTATGACATGATGATATGATATGATAGCAGCAAAAGGCCTGGCCACAGTGATGAGAAGAGATAGCTGAAACACATCGTAAAGATCCTCATAATTAAACTATTACTCTTATTACTCTTTCCATTGTAGAAACTTTCTATTGAAACCACCAAGGACATTGCCTTACAATAAAGGTTATTTTCCATAAACATTACAGATCTTAATGAAACAGTTGTGGCAAACTAAGCATGTGACTAAGTTCACACATGCATATGAAAATTCACCACTTTTTTTATCCAGATAAAATTACAATTTTAGAAAAGTACTAAAAATTCATGTAATTCGCACATAAGTTCATCAGTAAGCTGAGCAACACGCAGTATAAAAAATAAAGCAGTTTTATGATAAATGAATTATTGTAGGCCATAGTTAGAATGCCATAAAGAACTTTTCATCCTCAATTAATTGATCCGAGACAACAGTTTGCAGGAAAATATATTCTGAACTCATCAGCCGTATGAATCATATACTACTACATAATACAGTACTATACTGTACACATTTTTGCATTCATTATTACAATGAATTTTGAGTACAAAGATTTTTGAGAAAACATTGAAATATGTAGGTGAGTTTTATCCATAAAATGTTTCAGACTAGAGCATGTTGCAATTTTTATTTCCATAAATACCTATTCAATAACATTACGTGTGCTTTCCATGTGAGGCGCGCTTTTATACTAACAACATTCGGATCAAAAGTAGGCTCATGTGAACCTAATCTGTAGGTTAAATTCCCTTGACAAGCAGTTGGAGCGCTTTTGATTCTGCATATTTTCATTTAACAAAAATTACAATTTTTTACTGCTTTACCCAAGTGAATTGGATTCATAGAAATCTCATGGCCACTATGCTTGACCAGTGGTTCATTTTTGAAATTTCCAAACATGTAATGTTATCATCCGTTAAATATGTGTTTTATTTTCAGATTTTCCCATAGACTTGAATGTGATAAGGAAAATCAGCTCGTAAAAGATATTGCATATGTGTTTTTAGTGCCTTTCTGCCTTGGAAAAAGCATAAAAAATTTATGTAATTCGCAGATAACTTCATCAATACATTTTTTTTTTTAAGCTGAGTAACAGGAAGTATTAAAAATAAAGCAGTTTTACGTAAAACATGACATACAAATAGAGACAAAAAATGCAGATGAAAAAAATGCAATAAAAACACATGTAAAAATATGCCCAAAAATATGTGGAAAAAAATAAAAGTAACCTAACTTGACTATTGGCACAGAAATGCAAAAAATATTAGCAATGTCAAAATAATGCCAAATAATCAAAGTTGGAACTTAGTCTTAGTTTGGCGCTCCTACCCTATCTGCATAGTGTCCATTCCCTTATTTTATATGAGAGTGGCTCTGCTACTGAAATACCATAGAGAACAGCATCGTAAGGCACAGAGTAATAAAGTACAGATGACATTTGTGACATCTATACTTAAAATCTACGATCATAGACTTCATAAGGAACTACGATCATATCATAGAACCCCATAAAGAACTCTTCATCCTCAATTACTTGATTCAAGACAGCAGTTTGAAGAAAAACATATTCTGAAAGCATCAACTCTATGAATCATACACTACTACATATTACAGTACTATACGTTTATGCTATATCTTGTCCATTATCATGTTATTTATCATTACAGGTGATTATTAATTCTGTTTATTTGTTGCATTCTTTACAATGAATATTGAGTACAAAGATTTTCATGAAAACATTGAACCATTTTTGAACCATTTGATAATTTGCCCAGTGTAAAGTTTAATGTGTTGCATCATATAATATAATAGTTAATGCTGAAAATATTTAAATAGGTGAAGCTGAACTAAATGAGGATATACAGTGGGGCAAAAAAGTATTTAGTCAGTCAGCAATAGTGCAAGTTCCACCACTTAAAAAGATGAGAGGCGTCATAGGTAGACCTCAACTATGGGAGACAAACTGAGAAAAAAAAATCCAGAAAATCACATTGTCTGTTTTTTTATCATTTAATTTGCATTTTATGGTGGAAAATAAGTATTTGGTCAGAAACAAACAATCAAGATTTCTGGCTCTCACAGAACTGTAACTTCTTCTTTAAGAGTCTCCTCTTTCCTCCACTCATTACCTGTAGTAATGGCACCTGTTTAAACTTGTTATCAGTATAAAAAGACACCTGTGCACACCCTCAAACAGTCTGACTCCAAACTCCACTATGGTGAAGACCAAAGAGCTGTCAAAGGACACCAGAAACAAAATTGTAGCCCTGCACCAGGCTGGGAAGACTGAATCTGCAATAGCCAACCAGCTTGGAGTGAAGATATCAACAGTGGGAGCAATAATTAGAAAATGGAAGACATACAAGACCACTGATAATCTCCCTCGATCTGGGGCTCCACCCAAAATCCCACCCCGTGGGGTCAGAATGATCACAAGAACGGTGAGCAAAAATCCCAGAACCACGCGGGGGGACCTAGTGAATGAACTGCAGAGAGCTGGGACCAATGTAACAAGGCCTACCATAAGTAACACACTACGCCACCATGGATCCTGCAGTGCCAGATGTGTCCCACTGCTTAAGCCAGTACATGTCCGGGCCCGTTTGAAGTTTGCTAGAGAGCATTTGGATGATCCAGAGGAGTTTTGGGAGAATGTCCTATGGTCTGATGAAACCAAACTGGAACTGTTTGGTAGAAACACAACTTGTCGTGTTTGGAGGAAAAAGAATACTGAGTTGCATCCATCAAACACCATACCTACTGTAAAGCATGGTGGTGGAAACATCATGCTTTGGGGCTGTTTCTCTGCAAAGGGGCCAGGACGACTGATCCGGGTACATGAAAGAATGAATGGGGCCATGTATCGTGAGATTTTGAGTGCAAACCTCCTTCCATCAGCAAGGGCATTGAAGTTGAAACGTGGCTGGGTCTTTCAACATGACAATGATCCAAAGCACACCGCCAGGGCAACGAAGGAGTGGCTTCGTAAGAAGCATTTCAAGGTCCTGGAGTGGCCTAGCCAGTCTCCAGATCTCAACCCTATAGAAAACCTTTGGAGGGAGTTGAAAGTCCGTGTTGCCAAGCGAAAAGCCAAAAACATCACTGCTCTAGAGGAGATCTGCATGGAGGAATGGGCCAAAATACCAACAACAGTGTGTGGCAACCTTGTGAAGACTTACAGAAAACGTTTGACCTCTGTCATTGCCAACAAAGGCTATATTACAAAGTATTGAGATTAAATTTTGTTTCTCACCAAATACTTATTTTCCACCATAAAATGCAAATAAAATGATAAAAAAACAGACAATGTGATTTTCTGGATTTTTTTTTTCTCAGTTTGTCTCCCATAGTTGAGGTCTACCTATGATGTAAATTAAAGACGCCTCTCATCTTTTTAAGTGGTGGAACTTGCACTATTGCTGACTGACTAAATACTTTTTTGCCCCACTGTATTTAGGAATAACTATGAAAGTATTAAAGTGACCATGAGCTCTATGGCAAATTATTTAACATTTGTTAGTCAATTACAGAGTTACAGAACTATTCTTACCTTGATTTTCATAAATCAAGGAGAGTGTACATATGTATCAAATTTAAAAGATATTAATAGGGAATAGAGATATCTTAGTATTAGAGAAGAGCAAATTAATTTGTGTGAAATTGAATTCTTAATTTTACAAAAATCTGCATTTTTGAGGCATTATATTGTTCACAGAAATTCTTATAGAAATTCTTATACCCACCTCACTGCTCACTTCTCTCTCCACAATGCTACTCTCTGCCACCTTGATGATCACTTTGCAATCTTCAGTTTTCTCTCATTGCGGAGGACTTTTGGGTGTTATGGTTCATGTCAGGGTTTTTGCAGGTGTATGGGAGGTCAATTGTATTACATGGTCTTAATTATTATTATTATTATTCAATTTTATAGGGCCATTTATTCCATGGCGCTTTACATGTGAAAAGGGGCAAATATAGACGAATACATAAAACATGAGTAAAAAACAAGGCACTAACAGGTACAGAAGGAGGGAGGACCCTGCCTGTGAGGGCTCACAGTCTGCAGGGGATGGATGAGGATACAGCTGGTCGTGCAGCGGTTCTGTAGGTTGAGGACCACTGCAGGCTGTAGGCTTGTCGGAAGAGGTGAGTCTTCAGATTCCTATTGAAGGTTTCTATGGTATGCGAGAGTCTGATGTGTTGGGGTAGAGAGTTCCAGAGTATGGTGGAAGCATGGGAGAAGTCTTGGATGCCGTTGTGGGAAGAAGAGATGAGAGGGGAGTAGAGAAGGAGATCTTGAGAGGATCGGAGATTGCGTGTAGGTAAGTACCCGGAGACCATGTCACGGATGTATGGAGGAGACAGGTTGTGGATGGCTTTGTATGTCATAGTAAGAGTTTTGAACTGGAGTCTCTTGACGATAGGAAGCCAGTGAAGGGCTTGGCATAAGGGAGAGGCTGAGGAATAGCAGGGAGACAGGTAGATTAATCGGGCAGCAGAGTGTAGGATGGATTGGAGTTCTACCAGAGTGCTAGAGGGGAGGCCAGAGAGTAGGAGGTTGCAGTAGTCAAGGCGGGATATGATAAGGGCATGCACTAGTGTTTTTGTGGTGTCGTGGTCAAGGAATGCGCAGATCCGGAAAATATTTTTGAGTTTGAGATGGCAGGAGGAGGCAAGGGCTTGGATGTGTGGCTTGAAAGAGAGGGCAGAGTTGATGATCACCCCGAGGCACCAGGCGTGTGGGACTGGGGAAAGTAATCAGCCATTGACATTGATGGATAGGTCTGGTGGATGGGTAGAGTGAGATGGGGAAAGATAATGAATTCTGTTTTGTCCATGTTCAGTTTTAGAAAACGAGCAGAAAAGAAGGCCGAGATAGCAGACAGACAGTGTGGGATTTTGGTAAGTAAGGAGGTGAGGTCAGGTTTGGATAGGTAGATCTGCGTGTCATTGGTGTAGAGATGATACTGCATATCGTGGGATTCTATGAGCTGTCCCAGGCCAAAGGTGTAGATGGAGAAGAGTAGGGGTCCTAAAACAGACAAACCGACAGACACAGGGCGAAGTGAGGAGGTGGTGTGGGAGAGGGAGACATTGAATGTTCAGTCTGTTAGATGTGACGAGATCCAGGATAGGGCCAAGTCTGTGATGCCAAGGGATGAGAGGATCAGTAGCAGAAGGGAGTGGTCCACAGGGTCAAAGGCAGAAGACAGGTCCAGGAGAAGGAGGACAGTGTAGTGTCACTTGCTATTGGCAGTTAGTAGGTCATTGGTGACTTTAGTTTCAGCAGTTTCAGTTGAGTGATGGGGTCATAAGCCAGATTGTAACCGGTCAAAGAGGGAGCAGGAGGAAAGGTGGGAGGACAGTTCATGATGGACATGTTGTTCCAGTAGTATTGAGGCATAAGGGAGAAGAGATATCAGGCAATAGCTAGACACAGAGAATGGGTCAATGGGGGGCTTTTTGAGGATGGGTGTGATCTTGGCTTTTTTGAAGGATGAGAGGAAGATACCTGTTGTGAGTGAGAGGTTGAAGAGGTGTGTTAGGGTTGGGATGAAGACCATGGCAAGGTTAGGGATGAGGTGGGACGGGAGCGGGTCAAGTGGGCAAGTGGTGAGATACTTGATGTCTTGACGTCTTGACGTATGCTATTGATCTCCTGCACACTTGTGAAGAACCATTCTGGGTGCAATAGCACCTGCAATTTTGGCCAAGTGCAACAGAAACAAAAACTCAAATGCATCAGCAGGGATTCATAAGATGAAGCAAGGAACAGAGGGGAGAGTTCAAGGATTTTTTCTATTTTTTACATATTTCGTTTATTATTACATTTATTATGCTCTGGGACCACAGCATAACAAGACACGTTAAATTTGCAGGGGGTAACTTTGAACGGGTGAATTCAAATTTTTTTTCTGATCCACTCATTTCTACTCAGTATACTTGCTAAGAACACTGCATTCTAGAAACCAAAAGTATTTTGAGTCTCTGGCCAGGGGTATGAAAAATAAAATCCATAAATACATCTCCATAGAGTGGACATGTGACCATCACATTGAACATATGAGATTAATTATAACTGAGGAAGTAAAAAGAGCCTACTCTTCAATGTCTATTGAAGTCAGACTACCTGCCATGAACAGGTAATTACAGCATAGATCTGCTCTTACAGCTAGAAACTAAGTCTAGGATGCATATACACAGAGGTGGAAAAATACACTTCAGAGTCAAGAACTTAATCTATTAAAATGATAACTATATCATCAACATATCTTTGATATAATTTAATATGTTGTAAAAATCTGTTACTCTCTGAATAGACGTATTTCTCCTCGAAGAGGCCCAAAAATAAATTGGCGAACGTACATGCTGCCGGAGTTCCCATCAGGGGTTAATAAAGGAAAGAGATTTACCTTCTGCTTCAAGTATAGTACTATGGATCTGCAGATACGCCTGGCAATAAGAAAAAACTGGCACATTTTGGAGCGGGATAAGGAGTTAGCCGACATTATAGCGAGAGGTCCTCTGACAGCCAATAGACGCAGCGCAAGATTAAGAGACAAATTGGTGAGAAATCGTGTTGTGAAATCTAATAAAAATTGGTTGAATACCAGCATCCCGAAGGGAAACTTTAGGTGCGGGCACTGCCCTTTTTGCAGCCAGTATGTCACTGAGCGGGTCTTACAAATGGGAGCAGTAGATCATATGGTCAATGAGTTTATAACCTGTAAAACAGATCATGTAGTATATGTAGTTTTCTGCCCATGCAGATATTATTATATAGGGAAAACTCTGCATCCGATGTATGTCCGTTTTTGGGAACATTGTAAGTCTGTCTTATCAGGGAAAGGTGTGCCACGCCTGATCTCCCATGTGAAGGAGAAACATGATGGCAATCCAGGGATACTCACGTTTGCTGGGATTGAGAACGTTAGTCTGCCCATTCAAGGGGGAAATTTGGGAAATTTGCTCCTTAGATGTGAAGCGAGATGGATTATGCGCACTGGCGCAATGGGGCCGTTAGGGTTCAATAGTAGGATGGATATGTCGGTATTCCTGTAGTATGCGCAGTAGTGGGTGCACAGCTTGTAGTAGGTACGATGTCATTACATAGGTTGTAGGTCCTTTGGTTGAGAAGGTAATTGGTGGTGCTTTTTGTGAATATTAAATTGTTTCATCTTTGTGACAGAAATATGCATGTTTAATACTCCGGCCAAGATCGTTTCTTAAATACTGCTGATTATGTGTAATTTTGTTTTTAATATGTGCAATTTTAATATAGTGTATTTCTTGGTTTGTGGGAGGAGTTCGGCTGGGGGTGTGTGTTATGGCCAGCCCATTACTTCCACCGTTCTGTCCTCACACATACTGACCCGTAGAAGCGCAAGCACAGCGCGAAACGGACGTCGTCTTCCCATGCTCACACGAGCTCCGGCTCCTACTCCCCCGGCCATGAATTTTATCTGAAGATGGAATAAAGTGTTGATTTTCTGAGATCGGTGAGTGCCTTCTTATTTTTTCTTGCATATGGATTGGATATATATAGATGTATATAGATATACAGTATATATATATTCCATGCAGTGGAATCAGAGGTGGACATACCATACACTCACTTTAAGTTCCCAATAACTGCCAAGGAGTGAAAACAGCTGTGGCCTTGTCCATCACTTTATTATAGGTAGCAGAACTAAGTCTCCTGACAAATTGGTGGCAGCGGTGAGATCTGTGTGATCTATGCAGTGTTATCCCTGACAAACTGGTGGGATCTGTGTGATTTCCTCTGGTGTTCTCCTTGACAAACTGGTGGCAGTGGTGGGATATGTGCACTTCCCCTTGCTTTTCTTTGTGACAATGACTAATATCAGTCTTAGATTTTCTAATAATAATATTTTTTTCACATAGCGCCAACATATTCCACTGCCCTTTACAATTAAGCAGGGACATGTACAGACAATAAAGTCAATACAAAGTAACACACAATTCAACAGTTACTGGAGAAGCGAGAGCGCTGCTCACAAGCTTACAATCTATAAAGAAATAGGAGATGCCCAATAAGAAAAAAAGTGCTTGTCATTGTCAGGACTCTGAACATTTTGATTACCTTTTGTGCATTACTGCCCTGGCGTCTTTGGTCTCATGTGCACGGTGTCTTGCTGCTATAAAACTCCACCCCAGCCTTTAGTCTGTGCTAGAGTATTCTGCCTTGCATCCGGCTCCTGAAAACTCCCTGGCTTTGCACCGGCACTTGCACCTGCTCCTGTAAACCTGTGTGGAGATCCTGCTACTCAGCTCTGAGTTTCTGCTGCATACATCGGTTTCCAGTAATCCTCCATCTGGCTGCTTGTGTTTGTTTCCATCTGCAATTGCTGGACATGTAAGCTGTTGCTGCTCTGCTTAAACCTGAGACTTTTACCCAGGCCTCCCTGGTTGTGCTAAGATATTATTTGAACAGCCTTATAAGCATATCTATCTGTGTTTGGACTACAAAGGACTTATTTGTGTCAAGTATCCTCAAGAATAATTGTGCTTCATAGACTTTCTGCGTGATTGCATTTTCCTCTGAAGATTCCTATAGACTGTTAAGCTGTGTTTAATATTTACACAAAGTGTTGTGGACTTGAGTTTCTCTCTGCACCTGTTTGAATCACCGTGTGATAATATAGACTTTACCACTTATAAACCTGTGTCCTGTAGTTGTCTTGTTCCATGCAAAAAGTCTCCTGAGTTATCCCTTATAATCTTTACAGGATACTCTAGCCAGAAAAGAGGAGACTGCTGGAACAATTACTGCAGAAAGCAGACTAGAGCAGGTGTTTTCCATAATTAGATCACTGCAGAAAGATGTGGAAGGTCTGCAAAAGAAGTTTGGAAGCTTTGAATACAATCAACAAGTGTTTGGACAAACAAACTTTGCAGGACTTAAGCACCCGCATGGCAGCCCAGGAAAACAAACTTGCTGATATAGAGTCCCAGTATGGGTGGGCTTTTCAGGACATAAGCACGCAAATGGCTGCACAAGCGACTTTACCATCTGGGCAACCGCCACCAGCTAGCCCACCTAAGTTGCCCCCATTCAGATTTAATGGTGATTGCCACAAATTTCGTGGCTTTGTGAATCAATGTATGCTATATTTTGATATGCATGCTAACCATTTTCCTAATGATAGATCCAAAGTATTGTGTGTAATAATGCTGCTGACCGCACGAGCGCTCGCCTGGGCGAATCCGATGATGGAGTCTCGTGACCCACGGTTAAATAATTTGGATGATTTTTTGGCCTCTATGACATTAATGTTTGATTACCCTAATCGCCGTGCAACCACTGAATCTGCTTTATTGTCTTTATGCCAGGCTAAACGTTCTGTTATTGAGTATGCTACTGAATTCAGGAGATTAGCGATAGATACTAATTGGGACAGTTATGCACAATTACCTATTTTTAAAAGGGGTCTGTCTACATTGTAAAGGATGAATTAGCTTGCTCTGAATCACCACAAGAGCTAGAAACATTTATACAGCATTGTGTGCGCATTGACATTCGTCTTACTGAGCGTAAGCAGGAGAAGTTTGCTGCATATAACCGTATTTCTAACTTTTCCCTTCCTTCCAAAGAGCCTGCAGGTGAAACATCTCGAGAGGTAGAGGAGGTGCCCATGCAAATTGATTCTGTTCAGAGGCGCGAGAGTAATGAGCGCCGGGAGCATCGCCTTCGAGAAAGTCTATGTTTCTACTGCGGCCAGTCTGACCACTTTCTAATCAACTGTCCCAAGTGTCCCAAGCGGCCTAACAAGGTGCTAGCAGCAGTAGGGGGGTATGACAACTATGATGATGAATCTGACATCTCTGAATGTAGCCTGCCTTTAAACGCTGTATTCCATTCACTTTTTTTAACTTCACCAGCCAAGGAGCTAAATGAAAAGAACTCTCACTGTTCTCTCCCAATTAAGATCCTGTGTACAGGACAGTGGATTTCCAGTGCAGCTATGATTGACTCTGGTGCAGGTGGCAATTTTATGGATATCACATTTGCCAAGGAACATGGTATTGAAATTCAGCAAAGAGCCTCTCCAATTACCATGGAAACAGTGGATGGGTCACCTTTAATCTCCGGGCCTGTGGATCAGGAGACCACACCCCTTGAGATTTTGTTGGAGCCTAATCATCAAGAGCAACTTTCTTTCTTGTTAATTTCTTCTCCTCATTTTCCTGTGATTTTAGGCATCCCTTGGCTGTGTACTCAGAATCCAACTATCAACTGGGAGACCAAGGAGATTGTCTTTCCAACAAGGAGCAACTCAGCATTAACTGAAGCTGTCCCGAGTCCACAGCTACGGAACCACCGGTACAGGTATTTACTTTACCTTCAGCATATAAAGAGTTCTCTGACATCTGTGACAAGAAGAATGCAGATCAGCTTCCTCCACACAGGCATTATGACTGTCCCATTGAGTTGCTTCCTGGGGCAGCTATTCCTTTTGGTAACATATATCTTTTTGGCGGCACCTGAGCTTCAAGCCTTAAAGGAGTATATTGATGAAAATCTGGCCAAAGGCTTCATACGTCCTTCTTCTTCACCAGCAGGGGCACCTATATTTTTTGTAAAGAAGAAGGATGGGTCCCTGAGACCCTGTGTGGACTATCGAGAGCTCAATAAGGTAACCGTACAGAATCGTTACCCTTTGCCTCTGATTCCTGAATTACTGGAAAGAGTCCGCCATGCTAAGGTGTTCTCTAAACTGGATCTTCGTGGGGCTTATAATTTGGTGCGTATTTGTCCAGGGGATGAGTGGAAGACAGCATTCCGATGCCGGTATGGACATTTTGAATATCTCGTGATGCCCTTCGGGCTTTGTAATGCCCCTGTAATGTTTCAACACCTTGCTAATGACATTTTCAGAGATTTGTTGAACCAGTTTGTGGTGATCTATTTGGACGATATTCTAATCTTTTCTGACTCTCTACAGGAACATGAAGAACATGTCAAGGCTGATTTAAGACGTCTGAAAGAGAACCATCTGTATATCAAGCAGGAGAAATGCGAGTTCCATCGCTCTGAGATACAGTTCTTAGGTTATATCATCTCTCCCCAGGGGCTGAACATGGAATCTGGTAAGATTCAGGCTATCCTTGACTGGCCGGTACCCAAGAACGTTAAGGAGGTGCAACGTTTTATTGGTTTTGCAAATTTCTACAGACGTTTTATTCGAAATTTTTCTGATATTGTCCATCCCATTACTTCCTTGACAAAGAAGGAAAAGCCCTTTAAGTGGTTATCACAGGCTCAAGAAGCTTTTGATCGGCTTGAGATCTGTTTCACCTCTTAAGCTGCGTTTAATATTTACACAAAGTGTTGTGGACTTGAGTTTCTCTCTGCACCTGTTTGAATCACCGTGTGATAATATAGACTTTACCACTTATAAAACTGTGTCCTGTAGTTGTCTTGTTCCATGCAAAGAGTCTCCTGAGTTATCCCTTATAATCTTTACAGTCATTTATGGTCCAGCCATCATTATATTAAATAGGGCATTTCTAATAAACTAAGTACAGTTACCAAGTGCTATTGGGAGCTTTCAGAATATGGGGACAGATAAATAGGAGGGACCAGATTCTAAAGAAACATTAGAAAGAGGGAAATATGATGTTGGGCACATGGAGGATGTGGAGACAGATGAATAGGAGGGACCAGATTTTGAGGATTATTGATAAAAAGGCAACAGGAGTTAAATTATAGTGAAGTGATGTGATATACTCATTTAAAGATTGGTGTTTTAATTCCTGTATGTGACAGCTGACACCCTGCAGCAACACCCACGTTTGGTGCTAGCATCGATCGCGGGCATTTAACTCCTCTGATGCTGCTGTCATTAGTGACAGCGACATATAGGGGCATCGGGCAGGGAGGAGGTTCCCTGCGCTCTTCAGTTAGGACAACGCGATGCAATTGCATCGTCCTCATGGTCTCCATGGAGACCCCTGGCTCCAAGATGGCTGCAGGGTCCTTCTGGGTCCTGCAGGGAAGGTGGCTTGTGAGCATCTCCTGAGAGCAGGCGCTGTCATGTCTTCTTCCCTGCCTCTCAGATCCTGATCTGATACTCTGCAGTGCAGAGAGTCAGATCAGCGATCTGATGCAATATAGTAATGTCCCATCCTGGGACAATGCAAAAAAGTTTAAAAAAAATTAAAAAGTGTAAAAATATTTTTTTTAAAAAGTCCCTAAATAATGAAAAATAAATACATATGATTCCAATATATACATTTATTTATGTAAATAAAAAAATGAAAGTACATACATTTGGTATCGCCGTGTCCATAACAACCCGCTCTATAAAACTGTGCCACTAGTTAACCCCTTCAGTGAACACCATAAAAAATCAATAAAAAACGAGGCAAAAACAATGCTTTATCATCATACTGCTGAACAAAAAGTGCAATAAAACGCGATAAAAAGACCGGTTTAAATAAAAATGGCACCGCTGAAAACATCATCTTGTCTTGCAAAAAATAACCTGCCATACAGCTCCATCAGCAGAAAAATAAAGTTACAGTGCTCACAATAAAGTGACGAAAAATTTATTATTTTTTCTATAAAATAGTTTTTATTGTGTAAAAGCGCATAAACATAAAAAAGATATAACTCACTGTAATCGTACTGACCCGAAGAATAAAGTGCTCTTACCAATTTTACCACTAGCGGAATGGTATAAAAAAAAACAAAAAGCAATTCCTGATTTGCTGTTTTTTGTTCATTTTGTCTCTCAGAAATCAGAATAGAAAGCAATCAAAAAAGGTAATATGATCGAGAATCTTACCAATAAAAACGTTAGCTCGTCCTGCAAAAAACAAGCCATCACTTGATTCTGCTGGCTGACATATGAAAAAGTTATAGCTCTCAAAATATGATGAAGCAAAAACTAGTTTTTGCATTTAATAGCGTCTTTTAGTGTGTGACAACAGCCAAACATAAAAACCAGATATAAATCTGGCATTGCTGTAAACGCACCGACCCGAAGAATAATCACCTAGTCACTTGCACCGCACGGGGAAAAGCGTAAAAAAAAGTAAAACCAATTCTTCACATGCTGTAGATATTTTCATTCTGCCTCCCAAAGAACGAAGAAAGGTTTGGTACACATTTATCCTGCGCTCTGCGCTGAGTATTTACAAAGGGGCTTCCGTGTAAATCTCTGAAATACGTGATTCAGACATAGCCCCAGGTGGGAATTCCCTATAATGAGGCAGGTGGTAGCACTGTGGTTGCCATAGGACCTGTGATCTGGCGGTGTCCATCTTTTTAGGATTGCATAACAGTGCCATCGGGCACAGTTTTGTGCACTTCTTAAAAGGACACTGCTGAACAGAGGCCAGAAGGAGTCCAGAGAAACTCTGCTGCCTCATTATAGTGAATAGATCTCTCAGGGGTTTCATCTATCACGTCACTTGGAGATTTAGATGGAAACCCCAAAGTAAATGGTCAGCGTAGAGCGCCAGATAAATGTGATCTCAAATGTTATGTAAAATGTTCTCAATAAAAGCTTCACCTAAATCCACAAAAAAAGCAAGTCCCCACTAAGATCTGTCATTTGCTAATGGAAATATAGGGGGCTTCCACGTTACTGGTAGTACAAAGGCTCTGGAAAAGCTAAATGACTTCTCGCACCCCAAAAGAAATTCAGCAAATTCTCTGCTCCCAAATCCAAATGCCCCCTCCCTTCTGAGCCCCAGTGTGCCTAAACAACACTTAGCGCCCACATGTTTGGCATTTCTGTAGTGATGAGAGCCCACCTAATTTACAGGTGCGTGTCTCCAGAAGCATGAGCTGGGCATAATGTACTGGTAACTGCAACATACTGGTCACTACAGTGTACTGATCACTACAATGGCAGTTTGCAATTTTCACTCTGCAAAACCACTGCTATCTGTTTCTGTAAAACAACCATGAAGTCAAAATCGTCACTTCATCTGTAGATAAATTCCCGAAGGGTTCTCATTTACAAAATCGGGTCCCATATGGGTTTCTGCTGTTCTGGCACCTCAGGGGCTCTGCCAATGTAACATCACCCTCAAACAAGTGCAGCAAAATATGCACTGTAATATGGTGCTACTTGCATTCTGAGCTTTGCACTGTGCCTCAAAACTAGTTTTTGACCACATATGGGGTTTTGGTGAGCACAGAAGAAATTGCACAACAAACTATGGGGTCCATTTTCTCCTTTTTACCTTGTGAAAATACAAAATTTGTAGCTAAAAAAGATTTTTGTGGGAAAAATGTGTTTTTTGCTATTTTCATGGCTTAACGTTATATACGAAGCACCTGGTTGTTCACAATGCTCAATACACATTTTGATAAGGTCCCAAAGGGGTTTAGTTTCCAAAATGGTGTAATTTGTTGGGGATTTCCACTGTTTAGGCACATCAGGGGCTTTTCAATCATGACATGGCATCCGCTACTTATTCCATCAAATTTTGTATTCAAAAAGTCAAAAGGCACTCCTTCCCTTCCAAGCTCTGCCGTACGCCCAAACAGTAGCATTTCCCCACATATGGGGTATCATTGTACTCAGGAGAAATTGCACAACAAATTGTATGCAGCAATTTCTCCTGCTACCATTTATAAAAATGCAAAATTTGAAGCTAAATAAGATTTATTTATTTTTTTTCCACGGCTCTACGTTATAAACTTCTTTGAAGCACCTGTGGGTTCAAGGTGCTCACCACACATCTAGTCAAATTCCCTAAGGTGTCTAGTTTCCAAAATAATGTCACTTGTGCTGGTTTTCCACTGTTTAGGCACATCAGTGACTCTCCGAACGCACATGGCAACCGCAAATTATTCCAGCCTATTTCACGTTCAAAAAGTCAAACTTCCAAGTCCTGCCGTGCACCCAATCAGTTGTTTTCCTCCACATACTGGTAATCTACACTCTCAGGAGAAATTGCACAACAAATTGGATGGAGCAATTTCTTTTGTTACCCTTATGAAAATGCAAAATTTGGAGCTAAAAAAGATTTATCTGTGGAAAAGGTGATTTTTTTATTTTCACAGCGTAACATTGTAAACTTCTGTAAAGCACCTGTGGGTTCAAGATGCTCAAAACACATCTAGATAAGTTCCCTGAGGGGTCTAGTTTCCAAAATGGTGTGTTAATATAAGTGTCTCAATGTTTGTATTAATTTCCATATTAAAGAAGTTATCCACTACAGGACAATTGTTCGACAACAGCCACAGAGTGCATCATAAATTTTTAATGATAATCCCTTAATAATAACATGAAGAAAGAAAGAGAGAAAGAAAGAGAGAAAGAAAGAAAGGAAGAAAGACATTTATTGTGCTTGTCCTCAAAATGTAGAACACTTCTTGGTACAAAGCTTTAATTACATAATTGTACAAGAGATGCTATTTTGTACCAAGCACCAGCAAATGCTTTCTTGGATCATTTTAAATCATGACATATGAAAAAAAGCATGCCAGGGTGCAGAGAAGAGATAAACACAAGAGAGTAGTTAAACAAACTAAGATTAGAGCCAGGAGATCACGAGGTACCAAAGGGGTGAGACAGGGGATTGTCAGAAGTGAAGCCAGAGGTGAGATACCAGAAGAACAAACAGAGTACAGCATGGAGAGCAAGCAAAGCAATAGCAAACCGAACACACACTCAAGGGGTGAGACACACAGACTAGAGCATAAAGTATAGCTGACAGCGAATCCTAGTCTGGAGTGAGTAAAAATACCCCTCCTGTCATGATTCTCAATGGCGAGAGAACATAGCCCAGCATATATGAGAACTAGCTCTTGGAAGATGGAAACTATACTGACCATGAACTAAACCTGCCGCACAACTAGAAGTGGCCGGGTAGCATGCCTACGTTTTTTAACCCTAGATGCCCAGCGCCAGCCGGAGAACTACCTAATCCTAGCAGAGGAAAAGACAGTCCTGGCTCACCTCTAGAGAAATTTTCCCAAAAGGCAGACAGAGGCCCCCACATATATTGGCGGTGATTTTAGATGAAATGACAAACGTAGTATGAAAATAGGTTTAGCAAAATCGAGGTCCGCTTTCTAGATAGCAGGAAGACAGAAAGGACACTTTCATGGTCAGCAGAAACCCCTATCAAAACACCATCCAGAAATTCCTTTAAGACTCTAGCATTAACTCATAACACCAGAGTGGCAATTTCCGATCACAAGAGCTTTCCAGACACAGTAACGAAACAGCAGCTGTGAACAGGAACAAAATGCAAAAACACACAAGGACAAAAGTCCAACTTAGCTGGGAGTTGTCTAGTAGCAGGAACAAGCACAGAAGGCTTCTGATTACATTGTTGACCGGCAAGAAACTGACAGAGGAGCAAGGTTATATAGCGACTCCCACATCCTGATAGGAGCAGGTGAACAGAGGGGATGATGCACACAAGTTCAATTCCACAAGTGGCCACCGGGGGAGCCCAGAATCCAATTTCACAACAGTACCCCCCCCTCAAGGAGGGGGCACCGAACCCTCACCAGAACCACCAGGGCGATCAGGATGAGCCCTATGAAAGGCACGGACAAGATCGGAGGCATGAACATCAGAGGCAGTGACCCAAGAATTATCCTCCTGACCGTATCCCTTCCATTTGACCAGATACTGGAGTCTCCGTCTGGAAACACGAGAGTCTAAGATCTTTTCCACAACGTACTCCAACTCACCCTCAACCAACACCGGAGCAGGAGGCTCAACGGAAGGCACAACCGGTACCTCATACCTGCGCAACAATGACCGATGAAAAACATTATGAATCGAAAAGGATGCAGGGAGGTCCAAACGGAAGGACACAGGGTTAAGAATCTCCAATATCTTGTACGGGCCGATGAACCGAGGCTTAAACTTAGGAGAAGAAACCCTCATAGGGACAAAACGAGAAGACAACCACACCAAGTCCCCAACACAAAGCCGAGGACCAACACGACGACGGCGGTTGGCAAAAAGCTGAGTCTTCTCCTGGGACAACTTCAAATTGTCCACCACCTGCCCCCAAATCTGATGCAACCTCTCCACCACAGCATCCACTCCAGGACAATCCGAAGATTCCACTTGACCGGAGGAAAATCGAGGATGAAACCCCAAATTACAGAAAAATGGGGACACCAAGGTGGCAGAGCTGGCCCGATTATTGAGGGCGAACTCCGCCAAAGGCAAAAAAGCAACCCAATCATCCTGATCCGCAGACACAAAACACCTCAAATATGTCTCCAAGGTCTGATTAGTCCGCTCGGTCTGGCCATTAGTCTGAGGATGGAAAGCAGACGAAAAAGACAAATCTATGCCCATCCTAGCACAGAATGCCCGCCAAAATCTAGACACGAATTGGGTCCCTCTGTCAGAAACGATATTCTCAGGAATACCATGCAAACGAACAACATTTTGAAAAAACAGAGGAACCAACTCGGAAGAAGAAGGCAACTTAGGCAAGGGAACCAGATGGACCATCTTAGAGAAACGGTCACACACCACCCAGATGACAGACATCTTCTGAGAAACAGGCAGATCCGAAATAAAATCCATCGAGATGTGCGTCCAAGGCCTCTTCGGGATAGGCAAGGGCAACAACAATCCACTAGCCCGAGAACAACAAGGCTTGGCCCGAGCACAAACGTCACAAGACTGCACAAAGCCTCGCACATCTCGTGACAGGGAAGGCCACCAGAAGGACCTTGCCACCAAATCCCTGGTACCAAAGATTCCAGGATGACCTGCCAACGCAGAAGAATGAACCTCAGAGATGACTCTACTGGTCCAATCATCAGGAACAAACAGTCTACCAGGTGGGCAACGATCAGGTCTATCCGCCTGAAACTCCTGCAAGGCCCGCCGCAGGTCTGGAGAAACGGCAGACAATATCACTCCATCTTTAAGGATACCTGTGGGCTCAGAATTACCAGGGGAGTCAGGCTCAAAACTCCTAGAAAGGGCATCCGCCTTAACATTCTTAGAACCCGGTAGGTACGACACCACAAAATTAAACCGAGAGAAAAACAACGACCAGCGCGCCTGTCTAGGATTCAGGCGCCTGGCAGACTCAAGGTAAATTAAATTTTTGTGGTCAGTCAATACCACCACCTGATGTCTGGCCCCCTCAAGCCAGTGACGCCACTCCTCAAAAGCCCACTTCATGGCCAAAAGCTCCCGATTCCCAATATCATAATTCCGCTCGGCGGGCGAAAATTTACGGGAAAAAAAAGCACAAGGTCTCATCACGGAGCAGTCGGAACTTCTCTGCGACAACACCGCCCCAGCTCCGATTTCAGAAGCGTCGACCTCAACCTGAAAAGGAAGAGCAACATCAGGCTGACGCAACACTGGGGCGGAAGAAAAGCGGCGCTTGAGCTCCCGAAAGGCCTCCACAGCATCAGGGGACCAATCAGCAACATCAGCACCCTTCTTAGTCAAATCAGTCAATGGTTTTACAACATCAGAAAAACCAGCAATAAATCGACGATAAAAGTTAGCAAAGCCCAAAAATTTCTGAAGACTCTTAAGAGAAGAGGGTTGCGTCCAATCACCAATAGCCTGAACCTTGACAGGATCCATCTCGATGGAAGAGGGGGAAAAAATGTATCCCAAGAAAGAAATCTTTTGAACCCCAAAAACACACTTAGAACCCTTCACACACAAGGAATTAGACCGCAAAACCTGAAAAACCCTCCTGACCTGCTGGACATGAGAGTCCCAGTCATCCGAAAAAATCAGAATACCATCCAGATAAACAATCATAAATTTATCCAAATAATCGCGGAAAATGTCATGCATAAAGGACTGGAAGACTGAAGGGGCATTTGAAAGACCAAAAGGCATCACCAAATACTCAAAATGGCCCTCGGGCGTATTAAATGCGGTTTTCCACTCATCCCCCTGCTTGATTCGCACCAAATTATACGCCCCACGGAGATCAATCTTAGAGAACCACTTGGCCCCCTTTATACGAGCAAACAAATCAGTAAGCAGTGGTAACGGATATTGATATTTAACCGTGATTTTATTCAAAAGTCGATAATCAATACACGGCCTCAAAGAGCCGTCTTTCTTAGACACAAAGAAAAAACCGGCTCCTAAGGGAGATGACGAAGGACGAATATGTCCCTTTTCCAAGGACTCCTTTATATATTCTCGCATAGCAGCATGTTCAGGCACAGACAGATTAAATAAACGACCCTTAGGGTATTTACTACCCGGAATCAAGTCTATGGCACAATCGCACTCCCGGTGCGGAGGTAGTGAACCAACCTTGGGTTCTTCAAAAACGTCACGAAAGTCAGACAAGAATTCAGGAATCTCAGAGGGAATAGATGATGAAATGGAAACCAAAGGTACGTCCCCATGAGTTCCTTTACATCCCCAGCTTAACACAGACATAGCTCTCCAGTCGAGGACTGGGTTATGAGATTGCAGCCATGGCAATCCCAGCACCAAAACATCATGTAGATTATACAGCACCAGAAAGCGAATAACCTCCTGGTGATCCGGATTAACACGCATAGTCACTTGTGTCCAGTATTGTGGTTTATTACTAGCCAATGGGGTGGAGTCAATCCCTTTCAGAGGTATCGGAGCCTCCAGTGGCTCCAAATCATACCCACAGCGTTTGGCAAAGGACCAATCCATAAGACTCAAAGCAGCGCCAGAGTCGACATAGGCGTCCGCGGTAATAGATGACAAAGAACAAATCAGGGTCACAGATAGAATAAACTTAGACTGTAAAGTGCTAATTGAAACAGACTTGTCAGGCTTCTTAGTACGCTTAAAGCATGCTGATATAACATGAGTTGAATCACCATAATAGAAGCACAACCCATTTTTTCGTCTAAAATTCTGCCGCTCGCTTCTGGACAGAATTCTATCACATTGCATATTTTCTGGCGTTTTCTCAGTAGACACCGCCAAATGGTGCACAGGTTTGCGCTCCCGCAGACGCCTATCGATCTGAATAGCCATCGTCATGGACTCATTCAGACTCGCAGGCACAGGGAACCCCACCATAACATCCTTAATGGCATCAGAGAGACCTTCTCTGAAAATCGCCGCCAGGGCGCACTCATTCCACTGAGTAAGCACAGACCATTTGCGGAATTTTTGGCAGTATATTTCAGCTTCATCTTGCCCCTGAGACAAGGACATCAAGGCCTTTTCCGCCTGAAGCTCTAAATGAGGTTCCTCATAAAGCAACCCCAAGGCCAGAAAAAACGCATCCACATTGAGCAACGCAGGATCCCCTGGTGCCAATGCAAAAGCCCAGTCTTGAGGGTCGCCCCGGAGCAAGGAAATTACAATCCTGACCTGCTGTGCAGGGTCTCCGGCAGAGCGAGACTTCAGGGACAAAAACAATTTGCAATTATTTTTAAAATTTTGAAAGTGAGATCTATTCCCCGAGAAGAATTCAGGCAAAGGAATTCTAGGCTCAGACATAGGTGCATGAACAACAAAATCTTGCAAATTTTGTACCTTTGTGGCGAGATTATTCAAACCTGTAGCTACACTCTGAAGATCCATTTGAAACAGGTGAACACAGAGCCATTCAAGGATTAGAAGGAGAGAAAGAGAGGAAGGCTGCAGCATAGGCAGACCAGCAAGTGATTCAACCAAGAGCACACTCAGAACTAGAGGAAAAAAAAAAAAAATTGTAGCAGACTTCTTTTTTCTCTCCTTTCTCAGCCAGTAATTTAACCCTTTTTTGGGCCGGTCAAACTGTCATGATTCTCAATGGCGAGAGAACATAGCCCAGCATATATGAGAACTAGCTCTTGGAAGATGGAAACTATACTGACCATGAACTAAACCTGCCGCACAACTAGAAGTGGCCGGGTAGCATGCCTACGTTTTTTAACCCTAGATGCCCAGCGCCAGCCGGAGAACTACCTAATCCTAGCAGAGGAAAAGACAGTCCTGGCTCACCTCTAGAGAAATTTTCCCAAAAGGCAGACAGAGGCCCCCACATATATTGGCGGTGATTTTAGATGAAATGACAAACGTAGTATGAAAATAGGTTTAGCAAAATCGAGGTCCGCTTTCTAGATAGCAGGAAGACAGAAAGGACACTTTCATGGTCAGCAGAAACCCCTATCAAAACACCATCCAGAAATTCCTTTAAGACTCTAGCATTAACTCATAACACCAGAGTGGCAATTTCCGATCACAAGAGCTTTCCAGACACAGTAACGAAACAGCAGCTGTGAACAGGAACAAAATGCAAAAACACACAAGGACAAAAGTCCAACTTAGCTGGGAGTTGTCTAGTAGCAGGAACAAGCACAGAAGGCTTCTGATTACATTGTTGACCGGCAAGAAACTGACAGAGGAGCAAGGTTATATAGCGACTCCCACATCCTGATAGGAGCAGGTGAACAGAGGGGATGATGCACACAAGTTCAATTCCACAAGTGGCCACCGGGGGAGCCCAGAATCCAATTTCACAACACCCTCCCAGATTGAAAGGGAGGCCAGCAAAATTAACCCTGAGAGAACAGGACATTAACCATGTCCTGATATAAGATATACTTAGGCACACTCTGGGAAGTCTGATGCAACAAAGTGTTTAATACATACAGTATTCACAATATTCACAAATGTTTCGGTCTGCAAACGACCTTCATCAGTGTGCTCTATAACTAATCGGAGAAGGGTATGTGAAATAAACCCTTGAGAGACAGATATTGCATCAACCATGTCCTAACCATGACAGTACCCCCCTCTGGCATGAAAGGCCCGCACCAGTCTATCAGCGTGCACAGAATTGGCTGGAACTCATCACCGATCCTTAATGGAATATCCCTTCTAGTGGATTAGGTACTGAAGCCTCCGATGGACCCTACTTCGTACTCCAGCTGACCCTCTACCAACACTGGTGGAACATTGGATGAGCAATCTTCTCTAACCATCCCCACAGGTTTTAATAGGGACATGTGGAAGACATTAGATATTTTGTAGGAGGTGGGCAACTGTAATCTATAGGCCACAGGGTTGATCACCTCTATAATCTTGTATGGACCTATAAACCTTGGGGCCCAACTTCATAGAGGGTATCTTAAGTTTAATGTTACTGGTAGACATCCACACCTTGTCCCCCACAGCCAACACAGGAGCTGACCCCCTGAGGTGCAAAATGTTTGTAGCTCTTCTTGGCTTTGGACATGTTCCCCTGAACCTCCCTCCAAAGGGTTCTTAACTGTTGCACCAAACCCTCAGCACCAGGGCAACCATGATCCATGCGGGAAAATTCTCTAAACTGCGGAACGAACCTATGATTGACCTGAAAGGGAGATTTGCCAGAAGACTGATGAATACAACAGTTGAACGCAAATTCTGCCATGGGCAATACATCACACCAGTCCCCCTGTCTGGAAGAGGCCAGGCATCTCAAATTTGTTCCAAAGACTGGTTTTTGCATTCAGTCTGATTCCGGGTGATAAGTAGAGGAGAATGACAGCGTATCCCCCAACTTCTTAGAAAAAGCTCTCCAAAACCTGGCCACAAATTGCTCACCCCTGTTGGACACCACATTCACAGGTACCCCATGCAACCGAACTATGTGATGAATAAACAAGCGAGCCAATGTTTCAGCAGAAGGTAACACTTGTTTTGAAAACCTATTAACCACTACCCATACTACTGAGTTACCCTTGGAAGACAGAAGATAAATGATAAAGACCATGGACAGGTGTGTCCATGGTTTATCTGGAAATTGCCAAAGGTACTAATTCCCCAGACATTCGGACCAGAGAGCTCTTAGAGCAAGCACACACTCCACAAGTATTTATAAACCTTTTGATATCAATACCTATAGAGGGCCACCAAAAACTCCTAGCTATTGCCCCCCAGGTAGCTGCAATCTCAGGGTGTGCACTTAACAAAGAATCATAAAATTCTTGCAGGAGTGTGAGAAGTAAATGATCGGGGATAAACTATTTACCTGGGGGTTTATTCCTGGGAGCTTTTGCTTGTGCTTCCAAAATCTCTCTCTGTAACTCAGATGAGACTTTTGCCACAACTACTCCCAGTTGAAGAATGGAGGAAGGAGGTTCTGGAGGGAACACAGGATCAAAACTTCGAGATAAGGCATCCGCTTTTACATTTTTAGACCCCGGTCGGAATGTAATGGTAAAATAAAACCGAAAAAAAAGTGCCCACTGAGCCTGTCTGGGGGGTCAATCTCTTAGCGGACTCGATATAGGCCAGGTTTTTATGATCAGTGATGACTAGTGTTGAGCGATACCGTCCGATACTTGAAAGTATCGGTATCGGAAAGTATCGACCGATACCGGCAAAGTATCGGATCTAATCCGATACCGATACCCGATACCAATACAAGTCAATGGGACTCATGTATCGGACGGTATTCCTGATGGTTCCCAGGGTCTGAAGGAGAGGAAACTCTCCTTCAGGCCCTGGGAACCATATTAATGTGTAAAATAAAGATTTAAAATAAAAAATATTGCTATACTCACCTCTCCAACGCAGCCTGGACTTCAGCGAGGGAACCGGCAGCGTTGTTTGCTTAATATTCGCGCTTTAACTTCCTTACTTGAAGTCCCGGCTTGTGATTGGTCGCGCGCCGCCCATGTGACCGCGACACGACCAATCACAGCAAGCCGTGACGTAATTTTAGGTCCTTCAGGATTTTAAAATTACGTTCCGGCGTTGTGATTGGTTGCGTCGCGGTCACATGGGCGACGCGACCAATCACAAGCCGTGACGTCACGGGAGGCAGGAGACGCGCGCATTTTAAAATGCGCGCGTCTCCTGCCTCCCGTGACGTCACGGCTTGTGATTGGTCACGTCGCCCATGTGACCGCGACGCAACCAATCACAACGCCGGAACGTAATTTTAAAATCCTGAAGGACCTAAAATTACGTCACGGCTTGCTGTGATTGGTCGCGTCGCGGTCACATGGGCGGCGCGCGACCAATCACAAGCCGGGACTTCAAGTAAGGAAGTTAAAGCGCAAATTTTAAGCAAACAACGCTGCCGGTTCCCTCGGTAAGGTGCAGGCTGCGTCGGAGAGGTGAGTATAGCAATATTTTTTATTTTAATTCTTTATTTTACACATTAATGTTGTTTCGATACCGATACCCGATACCACAAAAGTATCGGATCTCGGTATCGGAATTCCGATACAGCAAATATCGGCCGATACCCGATACTTGCGGTATCGGAATGCTCAACACTAGTGATGACTGTAATGGGATGAACAGCTCTCTCCAGAAAATTCCTCCATTCTTCGAATGCCAATTTAACCGCCAACAATTCCCTGCTGCCAACATCATAATTTCTCTCGGCAGAAGAGAATTTCTTAGAGAAAAAGGCACAGGGTTTAAGGTTAGTAAGGGTGGACGGACCCTGGGACAACACTGCTCTCACCCCCACCCCTGAAGCATCGACCTCCATGATAAAAGGTCCACGGACCAATTTTTTACATCCGCTTCTTTGAGAGTGAGGTCTGTCAAGGGTTTTACCACCTGCAAAAACCCTTTAATGAACTTCCCTTAATAATTAACGAAGCCCAGGAATCGTTGCAACCTCTTCAGGTCATGAGGTTGCACCCAATCAGAAATGGTCTGAACCTTCCCCGGATCCCTGCAGAATCCCTCCCCTGATACAATTAAACGCAGAAAAGACAGTTCTTGCATAAAGAATGAACACTTCTCTAGCTTAACGTATAAATGATTCTCCCTGAGTCTCATAAGAACCGAACGTAGATGGTGTAAGTGTGACTGAGTGTCCTCTGAGTATATCAAGATGTCATCCAGGTAAATGACGAAATAGTGCCCAATCAGGTCAGAAAAAACAACATTAATGAAATTCTGGAGAACAGCAGGGGCAATTGTGAGACCGAAGGGCATAACGAAATTTTCAAACAAGCACTCGGTCGTCAGAAACGCTGTTTTCCATTCATCTCCCTCTCGGATCCTTATAAGGTTATTAACCCTTCGTAAGTCAAGTTTAGAAAACCATTTGGCCCCAGTGAGTTGATTACATAAATCGGGAATCAGAGGAAGAGGATACGTGTTCTTCACAGTAATTTCATTCAGTTCACGAAAGTTGAGGCACAGTCGCAAACCACCATCTTTTTTCTTCACAAAGAAAAACCCTGCTGCCATGGGTGAGACAGAAGGCCGAATATGCCCCTTGCGGAGGCTCTCTGTGATGTACTCTTTCATGGCTTGGCGCTCAGGCCCAGACAAATTGTACAGACGATCCTTGGGTAATTTGGCTCCTGGGACTAAATCTATAGCACAATCACCAGGTCGATGTGGTGGAAGCACCTCAGCTTTGCTTTTGGAAAACACATCTTCGAAGTCCTTCAGGTATTCCAGAATACCCTCCAGACCGACAGATGACACAGATACAGACTTTACCGGGTTAACAAAAGGTCCCAGGTTACAACACAAACCATTACCCTTACATCTCCATTGAGTGATCGCCCCGGCCACCCAATCAATGACAAGATTGTGGCGTTGCAGCCAGGGCATCCCCAGTACATGTCCTGCAGGCAGATTATTCATAACAAAACAACTTAATTTTTTCACGTGAGTGGAACCCACATTCAGAGAAAAGACATCAGTCCTGAAACAAATTCCATCCCGGGTAAGAGGGGATGAATCAACAGCCACAACCTTAACAGGGTCTTTCAGCTTGACTGTCCCTATTTTATTACAAGTCACAACTTGGGCATCAATCAAATTAATGGAAGAAACGCAGTCAACAAAGGCGGAAGTCACCACAGGATGACCAGCAAGTTCAAATTCCACTTGGAGCACAATTTTTGCAAGCGAGAAAAAATGTACCTGGGAGTCTGGACAACCTCGATTGTTGCCCAGACTCAGTTGTTTCTCTGACAGTTTCATTAAAGAAGGGCAGGAGGGACAGTCCCTTTTCCAATGTCCAGAGGATCCGCAGTAAAAGCATAGTTGGTTGTCTCTACAGTGCCTTCTCTCTTTCTCCATAACCAAGACTGACCCAATCTCCATGGGCTCAGATACAGGTGCAGAGTCACACAATTTGGAGTACAAGGGAGTCTCTTGTTGCATCACTCCTCTAGCACGGAATCTCCAGTCCAACCGGACCGCCTGCATCATGGCATCCTCCAGGGTATCATGAGGAGAATGAAGTGCCAGAGCGTCCTTTAGAAGGTCAGACAGACCCTTGCAGAACAACCCCCTCAGGGCAGCATCTTTCCAAGATACTTCAGCCGCCCAACACCTAAACTCTGAAGAGAACCATTCAGCGGAGTGCCTCCTCTGTGTCACACTCATCACCATATCCTCTGCCAGACGCACTCTATCAGGCTCATCATAAGTATGCCCCAGAGCCTCAAAGAACAGTTTCACAGACATGTGTTCAGGAGCAGAGGAAGAGAGAGAGAGAAAGCCCATGCCTGAGGAGCCCGCCTTAACAAGGACATTACGACCCCACCCTCTGCCTTTCATTTCCATAAGCCCAGGGACACAAGTCAAAAAACAACTTGCATCCCTCCTTAAAGACTCTAAACAATTTTTTATCTCCGGAAAAACTGTCTGGTAACTTTATCAGTGGCTCGGGGTCCGCTAGGGATACATCAGTGGGCCCCTCTCCCAGAACCCCAATGGAGCAGACCCCTGGAAAGCACCTGCCAATTCTCTCTGCACCTGTTGGTGAAAGTGGATCAGGGCTTGCTGCTCCAAGGACAGCTTCTGAATAAGCTGGGAGAGCTCATTAATCTGCCCTGTGAGAGCCTGTACCGGATCCATAGCATACTAACACCCCCCACCAGGGAAAAGACGGTATGGTCAGCTATAATGTCACGGCTCCTGGGTAATACTGCTGTAGGGAGAGCTGCACACAGCAGCAAGAGAGCTGAGCAAAATGCTGGTTTATTAAGCAGGTACAACCAGGAGCTGAACCTTTTTACAGAGTGGGAGGTGGTCGCAGGCGGAGCCAGACACCGGGGTGCAGAGAAGAGATAAACACAAGAGAGTAGTTAAACAAGCTATGATCAGAGCCAAGACATCACGAGGTACCAAAGGGGTGAGACAGGGGATTGTCAGAAATGAAGCCAGAGGTCAGATATCCAGAAGAACAAAAACAGAATACAGCACGGAGAGCAAGCAAAGCAATAGCAAACTTAGCACACACTCAGGGGGTCAGAAACACAGACAAGAACAGAAAGTATAGCTGACAGCGAATCCTAGTCTGGAGTGAGTATAAATACCCCTCCCAGATCAAGAGGCCAGCAAAATTAACCCTGAGAGAACAGGACATTAACCATGTCCTAACCATGACAATCATGGCTCTGATTCATCAAAAGTAATTATGCCAGAATTCTGGAGTATGACGCTTTGAAAAATCACCAAATGTTTGTGCAACAGAAATTTGAACAAGTGTGTTCAGACTTTTGGGTGCTCACTTACGTTTTGACCAGCTCTATCAATATTGGGGAGCTAGGGAGGGACAGGAGCATGACACGGTGTGGTGGCATCCACTCATCAAATTCATGAGGATCTTCAGTGTGCCTTAAGTGATAAATCTTACTTCAGTTCCTGACTAGAGTAAAATTTGTGGTAATGTCCACAGAGGTACATGCCACTTTTCAGATTTTCAATATTCCTTTACTGGTAGGTCTCTTAATGAATCTGGTGCTTCTGACTTCAGCATGACCCCTCATCAAGATGGTGTCAACAACACTAATTTTGATAAATGAGATCCTATATCTTTTGTGCTATTTTCGCTAACTGAAGAACAAAGCTATCCCTATAACACGCAGCCCTTACATAGAGCAGAATTCTCAGATAACATATATACTTATATATATATAAAAAGTATATCTAACTTACATACATACACTAAATAAACCTTTAATTATGAATTGTGTTCTGCTACACTATATATTATGCAATCTCTTACAGAAGCACTTGCTGCTGAATAACAGTTACATAGTTACATGGTTATATAGGTTGAAAAAAGACCTAGGTCCATCAAATTTAACCTTTCTCCATCAATTGTATAATTAGTCACTAATTTAACTATAAGCAACAATATTACTTGTATAAAGGAAATCATGCAGGCCTTTTTTTAAAGCTGTCAAAATTTCTCCCATTACTACCTCTTGTAGCAAGGCATTCGACAGTCTGACAGCTATAACTGTAAAGAACCCTTTCCTATTTAGCTGCTGAAATAGAATTTCTTTTAGCTGTAATGAATGCTTCCTGTCCTGAGTATGGCTTTTGGAAGGAATAAGTCATGTGCAAGTCCTTTATTCTGACCACACATATATTTATACAAGTAAATGAGATCTCCACTGAGGCGTGTTTTTTCTAAGTTAAATAAGCCCAACTTTTCCAACCTCTCAACATACCAGAGGCCTTCCATCCCTTGCAATAATCTAGATGTCTGTCTTTGAAGTGACTAACTTCTGAATATCCTTTTTAAAATGTGGAGCCCAAAACTGGATCCCATATTCTAGATGTAGCATCCCGAGTGATTTATAAAGGGGTAACAATACGTTGGGACCATGGGATTTTATCTCTCGCTTTATGCATCTTAAAATCTTGTTTGCTTTTGCAGCTGCTGCTTGAAATTGAATACTGCTGCTCAGCTTACTTGCAACCAGAACACCCAAGTCCTTCCCCTTTTCTGTAGTCCTGAGCATAATCCCTTTAATGTATGTGCAGCAATAGGATTCCTACATCCTATGTGCATTACTCTACAGTTATCTACATTAAACCTCATTTGCTAAGTGTTTGCCCATTCAGTCATCTTATCCAGATCATTTTAAAATACTCTGTACAGTTGTGAAACTAGTCACTTCTTACGGCCAAGCTGTGAGCCAGAATAGTCAAGGTGTCCAAGGTCAGAAGCCAGGAGGGTATGCCATAAACAGAAAGATGAGACAGAAGCATAGTCAATTAACATTCCGATGTCAGAATACCAGGAGATAGTGGAACAAGCAGAAGGGGTTAAATAAATGAATGGTCAGAATGAGGTCCAAGGTCAGGCAACAAAAGATCAACATACAGAACGTAAGGCACAGAGAGAACAAACCACACTTAGCTGAATGCATGTATGGCAGAGGTCTGGGAGAAGCAGCTCAGGTAAGTAGCCTGGCAATCACCGGGGACAATGAGCCCCTGGAGACAGTTAGTGCCTCCCAGTTTCAGATTGGACAGCCAAGCTATTAATCAACACACCGACAGCTCAGAATACCCCTGTACCAGATTGTATGGCTGAGCTGTTAGCAACTGTATTCCAGATACACTAAGGGGTGGAACTGTGACAACAATACTTAATATTCTGTAGTATAAATGTTTATACAATGGCATGTAACATTTTGGGCACCCCTGAACAAAAGTACTGCTATTGTGAACACTGAAGCAAGTTGAAGATGAAATGATCGCTAAAAGGCTGAAAGTTAAAGTTGACACATTTCCTTTGCATTATTGGCAAAGCAATACATTACAGATGCTTCTCACAAAATTATAATATCATCAAAAAGTTAATTTATTTAAGTTCTTCAATACAAATAGTAAAGCTCATATATTATATAGAGTCATTACAAACAGAGTGATCTATTTCAAGCGCTTATTTCTGTTAATGTTTATGGTTTACAGTCTATGAAAACCCAAAAGTCATTATCTCAGTAAATTACAATAATTACCATATTTTTGGGATTATAAGATGCACTTCTTTCCCCCCCAAATTTTGGGGGAAAATAGGGGTGCATCTTATAATGCAAATGTACCTTACTGGTACTGTTGCTGCAGGCCGCAGGCTGGGATGAATGGGTGTGCAGCGGTGCTGTGGGTGTCCAGCACTGCTACCCAGTGCTCTGCTAGTGTCTCAGCACGGAAATCTCATCTCGCGAGATATCAGTGCCGAGATCTCCATCTGCGCATGCGTCGCTCCCCCGGTGGCCATTTTGCCGAAGTCCATCGTATAGGAAGTAATGAGACTGCCTGGGCTCTGTCCTTTAACAAAATGTTGGCAGAGCCCCAGCAGCACCGGAGACTGCCACAGCAGCACCGGGCAGCGATCTGGGCACCCGCAGAACCGGAGACACCAGCAAAGCACCGGGTAGCAGCACCTGACACCCGCATCAGGACCGGCAGACATCATCGCAGTGCTGCTGGGCACCAGAGACACCCACAGAGCACTGGGCAGCAGTGCCAGACACCAGCAGCACTGCCAGACACCCCTTCATCCCAGCATGTGGCCTGCAGCCTCACCCCACTCCTATCTCCTCCAGCAGCGACCCTGGGTCCCCACTTCACCGCAGTCACAACCCTGTTATGATCCCAGTGGCTTAGGATCACAAATCTAACCAGCTAAGTCAGAGACAATAGGACGAGCTCTGGGGATGTGGTAACTGGACTGACCGCAAAGATGATCCTAACCAAACACACTAAAGGTAGCCGTGGAACGTTTCCTGAAATCCTAGACGTCACTTCACGGCCTGAGAAACTGACTACCCCTAGAGATAAAGTAAGACCTCACTTGCCTCAGAGAAATAACCCCAAAGAAATAGAACAGCCCCCCACAAATAATAACGGTGAGTTAAGAGGAAAAGACAAACGCAGAGATGAAACAGGTTAAGCAAATGGGGCCCGCTAACACTAGATAGCAGAAAATAGCAAGGGATCTGTGCGGTCAGTAAAAAACCCTATACAAAAATATCCACGCAGAGAATGCGAGAACCCCCACACCAACTAACGATGTGGGGGGAGCAACTTAGCACCCCAGAGCTACCAGCAAGCAGAGAAATCACATATTAGCAAGCTGGACAAAACTCATAATATTCTAGGAACATATTGAACACAGATGAGCAAGAATAAGCAAACAGAACTTAGCTTCTCTTGAAGAGACTGGTAATGGATGTAGACAGGAGCAAACAGAATAGCACTGAATACAACGACAGCAGGCATAGACTGAGATTCCAAGTGAGCTTAAATAGAAAACCAGCCCACAGATAACGAGACAGCTGATGCCAGTCACAAACCTGCAGAAAGACAGCACTCACACAGTACCACTTGTGACCACAAGAGGGAGCCCAGAAATAGAGTTCACAACACAACCCCCTTTAAGCAATAACAAGCATGGATTGTAAGAAGCACCACCATTTTATTTAAAAAAATCCTATTTTTCTCCTCAAAATTTGGGTGCGTGTTATAATCCGGAGCGTCATATAAAGCAAAAAATACGGTAACATAAAACACCTGCTGCCTAAGCATTTAAAAAGGTCCAAAGGTTTCAGTAGGCTCCACAATCATGGGGAAGACTGCTGACTAGTGTTGAGCATTCCGATACTGCAAATATCGGGTATCGGCCGATATTCGCTGTATCGGAATTCCGATACCGAGTTCCGATATTTTTGTGATATCGGAATCGGAAGTTCCCAGTGTATGGTTCCCAGGGTCTGAAGGAGAGGAAACTCTCCTTCAGGCCCTGGGATCCATATTCATGTAAAAAATAAAGAATAAAAATAAAAAATATGGATATACTCACCCCTCCGGCGGACCCTGGACCTTAGCGGTGTAACCGGCAGCCTCCGTTCCTAAGAATGCAGTGAGTGTATAGGACCTGCGATGACGTCGCGGTCTTGTGATTGGTCGCATGACCGCTCATGTGACCGCTCACATGACTGCGACGTCATCGAAGGTCCTTCACTCTCTGCATTCTTAGGAACGGAGGCTGCCGGTTACACCGCTAAGGTCCAGGGTCCATCGGAGGGGTGAGTATATCCATATTTTTTTTTTTTATTCTTTATTTTTTACATGAATATGGATCCCAGGGCCTGAAGGAGAGTTTCCTGTCCTTAAGACCCTGGGAACCATCCAGGATACCTTCCGATATTTGTGTCCCATTGACTTTTATTGGTATCGGGTATCAGTATCGGCGATATCCAATATTTTTTGGATATTGGCCGATCCAATCCAATACCGATACTTTCATATATCAGACGGTATCGCTCAACACTACTGCTGTCTTGATAGATGGCAGTCATTGACATACTCCACAAGGAGGGTAAGCCACAAAAGGTCATTGCTAAAGAAGCTGGCTGTTCACAGAGTGCTGTATCCAAGCATATTAATGGAAAGTTGATTGGAAGGAAAAAGTGTGGTTGAAAAAGGTGCACAAGCAACCGGGATAATAACAACCTTGAAAGGATTGTTAAGAAAAGGCCATTCTCAAATTTGGGGGAGATTCACAAGGAGTGTGTTAGGGCTGGCGGAAGGCACTGAATAATTATAAAGATAATAATTAATATAATAATTATAAAGATAGTAAGGTGCGTTCGCAGCCCGAGGTCCATCGTGCAGAGATGGAATCTGCCGCTAGGTAATGGCGGCAGTATATGGTGGTACTATGCCAGAATAAACACGGTTCCACCACCCGGTATGAACTGACTCAATCTCTGCTGCTTCACAGAGACACACAGAAACAAAGGAAATGCCCTGTTAGCAGTCACAGGATGCAGCAGATGGACGCTAGTGGGATCCCTGAAATTCACCTCCACTACAATGGTGATTTATCTCGCTCTGACCCTCAGTGGCTTTTGAGCCCGTGCCTGAGGATGCCCTGAGTCAGATGCTGAGATCAAGCGGGAATTCCCACCCTACACTGACGTTTCGAGGTCATGCAGGACCTCTTCATCAGGACAAACCAGGTTATTGTAATAAAAATGCTCAATTGGGCAATCCTAGCATGGATGTTCATGGTGCAGCTGGGATAGATGGAGATTGGATATGATGTTGTTTAACCATCAGCTATATTTAGGGATTATCCCATCTCACATGTTTATATCATATATACAAGATGTTAGGGCTGGCGGAACACACCGAGTAAATATAATGATAGTAAAGGTGCATTCGCAGCCTGGGGTCCACCGTGCAGGAGTGGAACCTTCTGCTAGTTAATGGCGGCACTATATGGTGGTACTACGCCAGAATAGACATGGGTTCCAACACCCGGTCTGTATAGGAGCGAACTCTGTTGCTTCACAGAGTCACAGGGAATAAAGGTAACGCTGTGCCCTGTTAGCAGTCACAGGGTGCAGCAAATGAACACTAGTGGGATCCCTGCAATTCACCGCCACTATGCTGGTCATTGATCCTGCTCTGACCCTCAGTGGCTTTTGAGCCTGCGCCTGAGGACGCCCTGAGTCAGATGCTGAAATCAAGCGGGAATTCCCACCCTACACTGACCAGTAGGGTTAATGTAGCTGAGAAGCCATTATTAGGTCCTGACTGTTAGCTCCACTCTCCCTAATAACTAGACAACAGCCAAAGGGATGGGGATTGTTTAGTAGCATTCACCAGTATCAATCTCTCAACACACACATACATAGTCAAGTCTATACTAGCACATGGCCGAGCGGCCATGCAAACCTTTTAGAGTCGCAGCCTTCCAGGACCTTCCTGGTGGTCCAATCAGAGCTGCTACAGGACCTGGGCATGTGACCTCTGACCTCCAATGAGAGGTCATCCCACGGGCATGCTCAGTAGATGAAAAGCAGGACTTAGTCCCTGGAACGACTGCTCACTGCTGATCAATGCTGGTTACAAAGGCTGAACCTGGGACAGCAGCTGTAACCAGACGCCCAGTATCAGCTTTAGCCAGATGCTGGGACCCACGTCTCCGCTGACAAGACTCTACTGCTGCTGAGGAAGAATGGGAGACCGCAGAGGACATGGTGCGAGATTCCCCTTGTGCAGCGGCGGGAACTCGACATCTAGCAGAGTGGACTGCAGCTGAAGTCATTGCTTCAAGAGCCACCACACACATCTGTATCCAGTACATGGGCTATAATTGTCACATTCCTTGGGTCAAGCCACTCATGACCAATAGACAACGCCAGAAGCGTCTTACCTGGGCCAAAGAAAAAAAGAACTGGACTGTGGCTCAGACGTCCAAGGTGTTGTTTTCAGATGAAAGTCAATTTTGCATTTTATTTGGAAATCAAAGTCCCAATGTCTGGAGGAACAGTGGAGAGGCACACAATCCAAGCTGTTTGAGGTCTAGTGTGAAGTTTCCACAATCAGTAATAGTTTGGTGAGCCATGTAATTTGCTGGTGTAGGTCTACTGTGTTTTATCAAAACCAAAGTCAGCGCAGCCATAGACCAGGAAATTTTACAGCACTTCATGCTACCTTCTGCAGACAAGCTTTTTGGAGATAGAAGTTCCATACTCCAGGAGGACTTGGCACCTGTCCTTACTGCGAAAAGTACCAATACCTGGTTTAAAAACAGCAGTATCACTGTGCTTGATTTGCCAGAAAACTCATCTGACCTTAACCCCATAGAGAATCTATCAAAGCAACCTGGGATTCCACAACACCTCAGCAGTGCCACAGACTGATCACCTCCTTGCCAAGCCACATTGATGCAGTAACTGATGCAAAAGGGGCCCTGAAGAAGTATTGAGGGCACTTACTGAACATTCATTGCACTAGGCAATATTTCGCATTTTAAAATCATTTTTCAAGCTGGTGTTATAAAGTATTCTAATTAACTGACATTGACTTGTGGGTTTTCATTGGCTGTAAGCCATTATAATCCACAACACTAACAGAAATAAACACTTGAAATAGATCACTCTGTTTGTAATGAATCTATATAATATATGAGTTTCACTTTTTGTATTGAAGAACTGAAATAAATTAACTTTTTGATGATATTCTCATTTTGTGAGAAGCACCTGTAGAAGAGTCGGCACTTTCTAGCAAGCTTTTGAAAGGGCACATCTCCTGCCTCATTTGTTCATTACCAACAATTGACTTATTGGTACTTCTATTGTTGGCTACTATACAATTTATATATAGCCATTTTTACATTTTAAAAATTGCAAATTTGATATTAATATGAATTAAAATGGGATATAGGTTAACAAAGCACACACAGTAATTGACTATTTAGGATCATGTAGAAGGTTTTTTGCATTGTTTCTCAGCATTGCCAATTAAAGTTAAGAAAATCATTGAATAGTTTTTTCAAAAATAAATTTCAATATTTTTACCCGAGAAAATCTAATATAGTGGTATAATTTGATTAGTATGCATTGCTGTTCAAAAACTTTGGTAAATGTGATGAAAGCAATGTGATGGATCTGAAAGGATTAAAAGTTAATACTAAAGCTTGAAAAAGAAACATTTTTAGTTTTTCCTATTTTACAGTTGACTTACCTTAATACAAAAAAGGAAAAAATGTCATTTTGAAAAAATTTTGAATGACAGAGGTGAGAGATTGAAAAATTAGCAGAGCTGAAATAATGTAATAGGAAAGATGGCGTTTGTCTAGAAAGCAGTTCTGCACATTCTAAGAGTCAATAATGGGTAAAAAAGAAAATGAAGAGGTATTGGTGAAATGAGTTGGCAAAAGAGCCACAGACCATAAAATAAAGAAAAGGACTAAAGAAAGATTTTCATCAGAGCACCTGCAACCACTTCAAATGTTATAATATGTGTTCAAGCTTACAAAGCTATTTAGGTCATAACAATTGAGTTGTAAAACGCTATCGATTCAAAGAAATCATGGGATCTGTACATGTAAAGACGATGTAGTTTAACATATGCTAAATCTATACAGTATACATTTTTAACAGATTGGAGCATGTCACAAGATACACTGCCTTAATAAAGTATTCATAATACTGCAACCTTTTGCTATATTTTGCTTTCAGGACAGTAACTTAGCTAGCTTATTTTGTTACATCTTTTTCTTAGCAAAATAAAAAAATCTACACATTTCACTACATACAGTGCCTTTAAAAACTATTCATACCCCTTTTCCACATTTTTTCACATTACACCCACAAAGATAAATGTATTTTATTGATATTTGGTGTGATATACCAATTAGTGATGGGCGAGCACTAAAATGCTCAGGTGCTCGTTGCTCGGGTCGAGCAAATTGGAATACTCGGGTACTCGGCCAGAACAACGAGCCCAATGTAAGTCTATGGGAGACGCGAGTATTTTTACCGCGATCATCCCCCGGGGGTCCTTTTATGGTCCAAAAACTTCTGAAAATGATGGAAACACTGCTCAAATGAAAAAGGGACCTCATGGGGATCGCCCCTGGAAGCATTCCTGACTCCTAGTTCACAGCCTTAATCATTTCTTTCCGAGATTCATGCCATTTTTCCCGGTGCCACAAAAACGCATGAAAACTAAACCAAAACGGGTTTTGCTTAGAAATATGTCAAGGTGCATCCTTTACAGGTTAATGACTTACCTGTAAGGCCAAATATTTCACCCCAGACTGAAAATTTCCTCTCCCACTTAGGCTTAGTTCAGACGCTGCAATTTGAAGCGTTTGTCAACTTTAACATTGCTTTCAACCACTACAAATGCATTCACTGGGAAATGTCATTGTAACATTTAACACCCCTAGCTGGCCATGTGGTGTGTGACACATAAGCAGACCCATCTTGTTTCATTTACGATGGAGGGACTCTTAAAGTCACAGGGCCTATTTTTACTGGTGCATCAGGCGGCAATAATCTTCTTTAAGGGCCATTACGAAACAGTGGGTCTCCTAAGCTGTTGTAGCCTATGCTGTGAGTGGATGGGCTGCCAAGAATTACGATTCACCACAATACCCCTGTCATAAGATGTCCAGGGGGGACTACTGAAAAAGTGTTGCATTGAATTCAAGGCCTGCCCTGCTACCAATTCATATGCACCCCAATAAGCCTTTGAACCCACATACTGGATGGGACCAGGAAACTCCACTTCACAATATGCATTTTGTGCTCCATACTGCTTTGTTTTATACATTGGCTGGAAGGTGAGCCCTGCTGCATAGTCATATGCACCCCATTAGGCCTTGGAACCCACATACTGGATGTGTCCATGAAAATCCACTTCACAATATGCATTTTGTACTCCCGTACTCCTTTGTTTTATACATTGGCAACAAGGCCAGCCCTGCTGCATAGTCAGTCATATGCACTCCATTAGGCCTTGGAACCCACATAGTGGATGAGCCCATGAAAATCCACTTCACAATATGCATTTTGTACTCCCGCACTCCTTGGTTTTACACATTGGCGGCAAGGCCAGCCCTACTGCATAGTCAGTCATATGCACCCCATTAGGCCTTAGAAACCACATACTGGATGTGCCCATGAAAATCCACTTCACAATATTCATTTTGTGCTCCATATTCCTTTGTTTTATACATTGGCAGGAAGGCGAGCCCTGCTGCATAGTCATATGCACCCCATTAGGCCTTGGAACCCACATACTGGATGTGACCATGAAAATCCACTTCACAATATGTATTTTGTATTCCCGTTTTCCTTGGTTTTACACATTGGCGGCAAGGCCAGCCCTCCTGCATAGTCAGTCATATGCACCCCATTAGGCCTTGTAAGCCACATAGTGGATGGGCCCATGAAAATCCACTTCAGAATATGCATTTTGTGCTCCATACTCTTTTGTTTTATACATTGGCAGGAAGGCAAACCCTGCTGCATAGTCATATGCACCCCATAAGGCCTTGGAACCCACATACTGGATGTGACCATGGAAATCCACTACACAATATGTATTTTGTACTCACGTTCTCCTTGGTTTTACACATTGGTGGCAAGGCCAGCCCTCCTGCATAGTCAGTCATATGCACCCCATTAGGCCTTGTAAGCCACATAGTGGATGGACCCATGAAAATCCACTTCACAATATGCATGTTGTACTCCTGTACTCCTTGGTTTTACACATTGGCAGCAAGGCCAGCCCTGCTGCACAGTCAGACATAAGCACCCCATTAGGCCTTGGAACCCACATACTGGATGGGCCCAGGAAAATCCACTTCACAATATGCATTTTGTGCTCCATACTCTTTTGTTTTATACATTGGCAGGAAGGCAAGCCCTGCTGCTTAGTCACATGCACCTCATTAGGCCTTGGAACCCACATACTGGATGTGACCATGAAAATCCACTTCACAATATGTATTTTGTACTCCCGTTCTCCTTGGTTTTACACATTGGTGGCAAGGCCAGCCCTCCTGCATAGTCAGTCATATGCACCCCATTAGGCCTTGTAAGCCACATAGTGGATGGGAGTGGATGGGCCCATGAAAATCCACTTCACAATGTGCATGTAGTACTCCCGTACTCCTTAGTTTTACATATTGCCAGCAAGGCCTGCTCTGCTGCATAGTCAGTCATATGCACCCCATTAGGCCTTGGAACCCACATACTGGATGGGCCCATGAAAATCCACTTCACAATATGCATGTTGTATTCCAGTACTCCTTGGTTTTACACATTGGCGGCAAGGCCAGCCTTGCTGCATAGTCAGTCATATGCACCCCATTAGGCCTTGGAACCCACATACTGGATGGGCCCAGGAATATCCACTTCACAATATGCATTTTGTGCTCCATACTCCTTTGTTTTATACATTGGCAGGAAGGCAAGCCCTGCTGCATAGTCATATGCACCCCATTAGGCCTTGGAACCCACATACTGGATGTGCCCATGAAAATCCACTTCACAAAATGTATTTTCTACTCCCGTTCTCCATGGTTTTACACATGGTGGCAAGGCCAGCCCTCCTGCATAGTCAGTCATATGCACCTCATTAGGCCTTGGAACCCACATAGTGGATAGGCCCATGAAAATCCACTTCACAATATGCATGTTGTACTCCCGTACTCCTTGGTTTTACACATTGGCTGCAAGGCCAGACGTGCTGCATAGTCAGTCATATGCACCCCATTAGGCCTTGGAACCCACATAGTGGATGGGCCCATGAAAATCCACTTCACAATGTGCATGTGGTACTACCGTACTCCTTAGTTTTACACATTGCCAGCAAGGCCTGCTCTGCTGCATAGTCAGTCATATGTACCCTATTAGGCCTTGGAACCCATGTACTGGATGAGCCCAGGAAAATTCACTCATATTTTTTAATGGTATGATGGTTCTCTCTTTGCACAATTATTTACTGGAGAATTCTGCAATTTTATTTGACATGTTTTTAACACTAAAGTTCAGATACGGCTTTAAAAAGGCAAATACTTGCAATACAAGGCAATTTTATTGCAAACTACAAAATTCAAGGATGAACATGATTGAATAGTGTGAGTGCGTACATTTTTGTATGTGTTAACATACACAGGTTAATAAGTACATATAAGGATTAAATAAATATAGTGATTACGTATATATGAAGATTAACTACAGACAGTATAGTTAGATCATCAACAAGAGGCTTTTAACCATCATCCGTCTGGAATATCAGAGAAGCAACACCAAGACAGAGAACCCCTGGGAGATTACCTACACTGCATGGGCATCCCCAATTATGCAGGTATCAGCACCCTGTACATGTACAGGTACCCCATTTTTGGCATATGTCTTAGTCATGTTTCTCTGGTCTTATATAGTGAATAACACTATGTAGTAACTCTAGTTTCACCCACACCTTCAAGTGGCCACTTTTCAAGGTTGGATGAAACTGAGATATTATGGAGTCATCAGATGAGGGGCCATGAGCCCCTAGAAAATAAAAGCCACAAGGATTTAGATCAAACCACTACCGACATAGTTTCAGTGAACCTTAATGTTTTACAATGACAAACTGCAAACATATAGAGGCTTCGAACTGTTTGTGAAGTGAATAAACAAACATTTATCAAGATTGTGTCACTATGAGCATTGTCTGTCACATCTCTAAATATTTTACAAGAAATGCAGCTATGTGATTGTCTGAATGCAGTCGGTATACAGTATTTCAATCTTGTTTACAAATCGCCATTTGTATATTCTCCATTTGTACATTTGAGGCAGAAAAAAGTTAAGACTCGCAAGGAGAGAAACAAATATAGTGGACAAAGCTATATTTTAATGAAGTACTGAGGGAAAGTAACAGCATTGCTTTATCAAATTTATATGAAGTGTATTGTATCCAATGTTAGCAACCAGGCAACACAAAAAGGAGCTTTTCAAGTGAGCTCTTTAAGGCACACAAATGTTATGAAGTGTTTTCCAACAAGGATGTGGTTTCACCAAAGGGGGGTACCTTATATAAAAATTGACTAGTGCCATCACAGCCCCCCTTGACCAAACTTCACCGGTCTATAACAGTACAAAGCACGTTCACCCTGGTGATCTAGTGGCAGTTAAACAAGAGACATTGCAGGAGACAGAGGTAAGAAGTAGGCCCAATGGAATGCCATTCTCAATTCCCCAATGTGGGGTCCTTTTTGGACTGATTAAAATAGAGCCATCACAGCCCCCTAGACCTAAATTCCCCGTACAGACCACGTTCACTCTGGTCATCCAGTGGCAGTTAAAGGACGCATTGCAGGAGACAGACTTAAGAAGTAGGCCCAATGTAATGTAATGTCAAATTCCCCAATGTGGGGTCCTGTTTTTACAAAATGAAATAGTGCCTTCACAGCCCCGTGCCCAAAAATCACCAGCCTATAACAGTACTGAACATGTGCACCCTGGTCATGTCGTCGGAGATAAGAAAGAGACATTGCAGGAGACAGAGTTAAGAAGTCAGCCCAATGTAATGTCATGCCCAATTCCCCAATGTAAAATCCTTTTTGTAAAAAAGAAAAGAGTGCCATCACAGGCCCCTTGACCAACATGCACCGTACAGAGCACGTTCACTCTGGCGATCTACTGGCAGGTACAGGACAGATTGCAGGAGACAGAATTAAGAAGTCGGCCCAATGTAATGTCATGCCCAATTCCCCAATGTAAAATCCTTTTTTAAAAAAAGAAAAGAGTGCCAAAGGAATCAAGGACATTTGTACGATCTGCAAGGTACTCCCTCACCATCTTCCCAAACATTGCACTTCTTGTGACAGCACCCCTTGCCTCTGTGCCGCCACGATGGGAGGGTCTGAGAAAACTGTCCCAGAACTTGGCCATTGTTCCCCTGCCTGAGCTGGATTGTACTTCTGTCTCTCTTGCTTGGAGTCATTGGTTGTACAACAAACTCTGATGTCTGCTGTCAGCGTTCTCACATGGGAATTTTCTAACTAACTCCGCTACAAGGGCCCTGTGGTACTGCAACATTTTTATACAACTCTCTGCCTCAGGCAGAAGAGATTGAAAGTTCTCCTTGTAGCGTGGGTCTAGAAGTGTCAGCAACCAGTAATGAGTGTCACCCAAAATTTTGATAATTTTGAAATGCAGCACAACATAAAGTCAGCCATGCATGCCAGACTGCTAACAGGCAAGACTTCCGTGTCCTCACCAACAGGACGACTGACCATGCTGTTCTCCTCCTCCTCCTCCTCCTCCCTATCCTCAGGCCATCCCTGCTGAACAGAAGCTAATACAGATGTGTTTGTAGTACCGTCTATAGCGCATGAAAGTAGCTCCTGTTCTTCCTCCTCCTCCTCATTGCCTACCAATCCACATTGAGAAGACATGAGGCTGGGCTGAGTGTAATACCCCTGCATGTTTCCTTGCTCCATGTCCTCGTGCTCCACCTGCAATGCATCCTCTTTGATTGTGAGCAGAGAGTTTTTTTTCAAAATGATGAGAAGCGGGATGGTGATGCTAATTATGGCATCAACGCCGTTGACTATCTTGGTGCAGTCCTCAAAGTTTTGGAGGATGTTACATATGTCTGACATCCATGTCCACTCCTGAGGTCTTATGTGTGGAGTGTGACCTGAAATTCAATGGCCTTGTTGATGTTGGTAGTCAACAATGGCCCTCTTCTGCTCACAAATCCTTTCCAACATATGCAGTGTAGAGTTCCAGCACGTGGGGACATCACACAACAGTCGGTGAGCTGGAAGCTGAAAATGCTGCTGAAGCACGGCAAGAGCGGCTGAAGCTGTAACTGACTTTCTAAAATGGGCAGACAGATGGCGTACTTTCGCTAGCAGATCCGGCATCTCTGGGTAGCTTCTCAGAAAATGTTGAACCACGAGGTTAAGCACATGGGCCAAGCATGGTACACATGTGCGCTCACCTTGTCTCAGAGGCGCTACCAGGTTTCGGCCATTGTTACACACGACCATGCCTGGCTGTAGGTTCAGCGGTGTCATCCAAACATCTGACTGCTCTTTCAGCGCTGTCCACAACTCTTCTGCATTGTGCGGTTTGTCACAGATCTTCCCCTGACGAAGCCGTACGGGTTACGGCGATACGCGTTGGGTCGCACCCCGCTCTTACTTTCATCTGGGGCCCCCTTCTGGTTGGTATCTCCCTCTTATTTTGTCTGGGTCTTGATTTATATTATGGCTTGCAGCTTCAGATCTGTGCGACTCCATTTGCACATATGACAGGGCCTTTATTGCACTTACTTTTTTGTGCGGGCCTTACTATTTGTCTTTCATGGGCTATGGTGGGTTAACTATAGCATTTGTTATCGTGGCCATTACTTTGACTGGGCTATAGGTATATACTCGCCCAAATAGGATTTATGCTGGCCACTATATTAGCTGCGCTTTGCTTCCCCTTTTTTTTTTTTTTTTTTAATATATTCATGATTGCTATAGGAGTTCTTTTGCCATCTGTTATTCTTGGGGCATTACTATATATGTTTATGGTGACTATTGTATATTTATATTGATATTTTTGTTACTGTGTATTTATTGTCATCATTCTATTAACCATTGGGATTGTGTATGGTTACTATTGTATATTTATATTCATGTTGATATTTTTTGTAACTATGTATTTATTGTCATCATTCTATTTACCATTTGGATTGTGGATGTAGTGCCCTCACAGCATAGGGGGTCCAGGAGTGGGGTGCTATTGCTCTGTTTTTACTTATGTTTTATGCATTTTTTCTGCTGTTTTGGTGTACTTAATAAAGCTTTATATTATTACTATTTGGTGTAGTGTGCGGGCTTTTACGGTAGTGCCTTTTTTCTCTTTCTTGCTCATGTAGTTCATTACTACCGGCCCCTTGGCACCTCCCTGTTACTTTGACTATAGTTGTGCGCCTGGTTTCTCTTTATTATACAGGAAGCTGAAAATGCTGCTGAAGCACGGCAAGAGCGGCTGAAGCTGTAACTGACTTTCTAAAATGGGCAGACAGATGGCGTACTTTCGCTAGCAGATCCGGCATCTCTGGGTAGCTTCTCAGAAAATGTTGAACCACGAGGTTAAGCACATGGGCCAAGCATGGTACACATGTGCGCTCACCTTGTCTCAGAGGCGCTACCAGGTTTCGGCCATTGTTACACACGACCATGCCTGGCTGTAGGTTCAGCGGTGTCATCCAAACATCTGACTGCTCTTTCAGCGCTGTCCACAACTCTTCTGCATTGTGCGGTTTGTCACCTATGCAGATTAGCTTCAGCACAGCCTGTTGCCGCTTGGCTGAGGCAGTGCTGCAGTGCTTCCAGCTTCTGACTAATGTGTTGATTTCAGACATGGAGGATGAAGAGGAGATAGAGAGGTGCAGGAGCTGCAGACTGCGGGGGAAACCCTGATTGATGTAGGGCCAGCAATCCTCGGCGTGGGGAGGATGTGTTCCATCCCAAGGTCTGACTGGGTCCCGGCATCCACTATGTTAACCGGTGTGCCATCATTGAGATGTACCATCCCTGCCCACAAGCACTTGTCCACGTGTCCGTGGTTAGGTGGACTTTCCTGGTAACAGCATTGTTGAGGGCAAGAGTATTGTTGTGGGACACATGCTGGTGTAATGCCGGTATGACACACCGGGAGAAATAGTGGCGACTAGGGACCTTGTATCTTGGGACGGCCAATGCCATCAGGTTGCGGAAGGCTTCCGTCTCAACAAGCCTAAAAGGCAGCATTTCTAGCGCAAGCAGAAGAGAAATATTAGAATTGAGGACTGTGGCCTGTGGGGCGTTGGCTGGGTATTTCCACTTGCCTTCCAAAGACTGGGTTATAGACAACTGAACGCTGTGCTGGGACAAGGATGTGGACGTGCTTGCTGATGGTGCTGCTTGACTGTGGGCCACAACAGATGCAGGGCTAGAGGCATCTTCACATGCATGGTGTACTGGGGATTGGCTTCTACACAAACCAGTGGAAGAAGCAGTGGTGTGACCAGCAGGCATTGGTCCTGGAGCCTGGGGTTCGGCCCACAAAATAAGGTGCTTTACTTGCATGTGCCTGATCATGCTGGTGGTGGTCAGCCTGGTTGTTTTGCTACCCCTGCTGATGCGGGCATGGCAGGTGCTGCAAATTGCCTGTTTGGGGTTATCGGCAGAGGCTTTAAAAAATAGCCAGACTCAGGAAGATCTCACAGGTGGAATGGCAACTTCACTCATGTTGGTATTACGGGGAACAGATGCATGCCTTCTGTCTGTGGCCACCACACTGCTTCTTCCTGCCTGTTGGGAGATATGCCTCCTTCCCCATTTGTGCTGCTGTCCTCGCTATGCATGTCCTCCTGCCAGGTTGAATCAGTCACTATGTCATTCACCACCTCGTCTTCCACATCCGCACCCTGCTCCTCCTCCTGACTTTCTGGCAATTGTGTCTCATCATCGTCCACCTCTTGTGACACTTTCCCACTATCGCCTTCGTGTGACCGGGGCTGGTCAAAGCATTGGACAGCTCTACATGCAATCTCATCTTTCCCCACTTCAAGTTGACCGGCATAGAGATTTCTGAATCTTGAAAAGGAAAACTGAACAGCTCTTCAGAGTGTCCAAGTGTGGGATCAGTTGTCTCAGGGCACTCGGCATGGTGGGAGCAAGGAGGATCAGGGTGAGGAATATCCTGGCCACACTCACGGCTACTCAGACTTGACCGTGTGGAAGACAAAGTGGTGGTGGTGGCTAAGTGACTGGAAGCATTATCCGCTATCCAACCAACAACCGTTTCACATTGCTCTGGCTTTAATAGTGGTGTGCTGTGGTCCCCTAAAAACTGGGACAGGAAGGTCGAGCGAGAAGCTGTGGGTCTTTGAGTTGCCCACTTTCACCTTGCCCACGGCCTCGTCCTCTGCATGCATCATCAGCATCACGTCCACTTCCCCGTCCTTTGCCTTGCTCATTTTTAATGGACTACTGCACTATTTCAAATGCTCAACACAAATGTCTTTATTAGTAGCAAAATAATATGTGATCAGTATGCCTGCAAATCTACGATTTTTCAAAACCAAACACCAGGCAGGCCTCAGCCGGACCTAACAGACTGTATTCATTTTTTTTTTTTTTAAGTTAATTCATGTGAAATAGCGCTATATAGGATTTGAGTGTCTCACAGCCAAAAAATAAGTACACCAGCCTCCAATGCCAAAACTTGGAGCAGAGATATATGACGGCTGTAACAGAAATACCACACTGGCAAATCTGTGGCCTTTCACATTTTTTTTAGGCTGAATAGCGCTGTATAGAATTTCAGTATTACACAGCCCAAAAATAAGTACACCGGCCTCCAATGCCAAAACTTGGAGCAGAGGTATATGACGGCTGTAACAGAACTACCACACTGGCAAATCTGTGGCCTTTCAAATTATTTTTAGGCTGAATAGCGCTGTATAGAATTTGAGTATCACACAGCCAAAAAATAAGTACACCGGCCTCCAATGCCAAAACTTGGAGCAGAGATATATGATGGCTGTAACAGAAATACCACACTGGCAAATCTGTGGCCTTTCAAAAAATGTTTAGGCTGAATAGCGCTGTATAGAATTTGAGTATCATACAGCCAAAAAATAAGTACACCGGCCTCCAATGCCAAAACTTGGAGCAGAGATATATGACGATGTAACAGAAATACCACACTGGCAAATCTGTGGCCTTTCAAAATTTTTTAAGCTGAATAGCGCTGTATAGAATTTGAGTATCACGCAGCCAAAAAATAAGTACACCGGCCTCCAATGCCAAACTTGTAGCAGAGATATCAGACGGCTGTAACAGAAATACCACACTGGCAAATCTGTGGCCTTTCAAAAAATTTTAGGCTGAATAGCGCTGTATAGAATTTGAGTATCATGCAGCCAAAAAATAAGTATACCGGCCTCCAATGCCAAAACTTGGAGCACAGATATATGACGGCTGTAACAGAAATACCACACTGGCAAATCTGTGGCCTTTCAAAAAGTTTTTAGGCTGAATAGCACTGTATAGAATTTGAGTGTCACGCAGCTAAAAAATAAGTACACCGGCCTCCAATGCCAAACTTGGATCAGAGATATATGACGGCTGTAATAGAAATACTACACTTGCAAATCTGTGGCCTTTCAATTTTTTAGAGACAGACAGCAAAAAAAAATACACTGGCCTCCAATGACCAAACTTGGAGCATGCAAATATATGAGGCCTTTTCCGGTGAATTTAAAACACCAAAATATATAAAAAAAGGGGAACAAGAGTAACACACACAACTATGCTACGTATGCCTGACAAACTATAATTTTTCCACAGGCCTCAGTCTGACAGAACAGACTGTATATATATATATTTTTTTTTTGTGGGGGGATTTTGGGGAAAAAAAAAGGTATATAGACAGTAAATAAGCTGCAGTAGCAGCAGGCAGTTATGGAGCTTTGGGTAGGATGCAGTGGGACCAATGGAAGCACATACAGTGCCTGCAGGCCTTGCACTGATGTGGATATGCTGTGCCCTGCCTGCCTAGCGCTGCAATATCGGGACCCACGAATTAGCCCTAAAAAGGACTGTTGGTTTCTTTGGAGTTGTGGATGTAAGAGTTGCAAACCTACACTACCTCTAAAAACCATAATTCTGACCCTATTTCAGCACCAGCTCTCCCTACTCTCGCTGAAACAGGAACAGAATGCGGCGAGCAGGGCAGCGAAAGGTCTCTTATACTCGGGATGATGCTCTGCGGCCCAGCCAATCACTGAACGACCACAACAAAGATGCCTGCGGCGTTTCATGGTCTGGCAGACAATCCCTGCACCGTGATTGGGTCTCTAAAATCCACCAAAACTGCAGTTACCGAAGAATAATCCTGGTAATGCTCACTGCTCGCCAAGTTGGCCGAGCATAGTGATACTCAGGCGAGTAACGAGAAATAGCGAGCATGTTCGCTCATCACTAATACCAATACAAAAGAGTATTTGTAATGTGTGAAGGAAATGATACCTAGTTTTCTAAAAATTTAAAGAATATAAATCTTAAAACTGTGAAGTGCATTTGTATTCTACTTTGATCTCATGTGATCAGAGCATCCTCTTCCACATTTTAGCTGTGTCCCCTACATGGCTTTTACAAACTACAAATGGGACTTCTAATGGCTTGCTTACAAAAATGTCTTTCTTCTTGACACCCTTCCATAAAGTCCAGATTTGTGAATTATCTGACTATGGGTGCAGTCAGAAGGCTGAATAAATTGGAATTAGTGACCTTGACCTCTTGACTTGAGCATGACAGCATCATATATTCCTATGCAGCTTTAAAGCTCAGGTTGGCCGCCTGCCAGTCCGTATAATGCGTTCTGATCTCGTTCTGATTTAAAACGCCATCTGACTGAGCCCTGTTAATTGTTATTTTTACAGATTCTCCCACCTAATCTGTGGATCTCTACAACTCCTCCAGGGAGACAATGAGTCTCTTGGTTGCTTCTCTTAAGGTACCTTCACACTAAGCAACTTTGCAGTGAGAACGATGACGATCCGTGATGTTGCAGCGTCCTGGATAGCGATCTCGTTGTGTTTGACACGCAGCAGCGATCTGGATCCCGCTGTGATATCGCTGGTCGGAGCTAGAAGTCCAGAACTTTATTTTGTCGCTGATCACCCGCTGTCATCGCTGGATCGGCATGTTTGACGCCGATCCAGCGATGTGTTCACTTGTAACCAGGGTAAATATTGGGTTACTAAGCGCAGGGCCGCGCTTAGTAACCAGATATTTACCCTGGTTACCATTTGTAAAAGTAAAAAAAAAAAAACAGCACATACTCACATTCTGATGACGTGACAGACATCAAAATGTGAGTATGTACTGTTTTTTTTTACTTTTACAATGGTAACCTGGGTAAATATCGGGTTACTAAGCGCGGCCCTGCACTTAGTAACCCGATGTTTACCCTGGTTACCCGGGTGCTGCAGGGGGACTTCGGCATCGTTGAAGACAGTTTCAACGATGCCGAAGTCGTTACCCTGATCGTTGGTCGCTGGAGAGAGCTGTCTGTGTGACAGCTCCCCAGCGACCACACAACGACTTTCCTACGATCACGGCCAGGTCGTATTGCTGGTCGTGATCGTTGGTAAGTCGTTTAGTGTAACGGTACCTTTATTAATGCTTGCCTTGATTGGAATGTCAGTTTAGGTGGATGGTAATATTTTGGTAGGTTTGCAGTTGTGCCACACTCTTTTCAACTTTGGATAAAGATTAAACAGTGCTTTGTCAGATGTTCAGAACTTAGGCTACTTTTTTTACAACATAATCCTGCTTTACCGTTCTCCACAACTTCATCTCTAATCTGCTTGGTATGTTTCTTGGATTTCATGATGCTGTTTGATCCCTAATGTTCTCAAACAAACCTCTGAGGCCTTCATAGAACAGCTGTAGTTATACTAAGAATAAATTACACACAGGTGGACTCAGCTTACTTGAAAACACCCTATTAAAATATAACCTTTAATGTATATGCATAAAATGTACAATCACAAAATCTAAATACCCCCTTACTAGAAATGCCTTAATAAATCAGGCTAAGGGATACTTAGGAAAAGAGATACAGCTGTATCTCCTCTAGTCCCTTGATTATGGAAATTAAGTCAATAAAGCTAATGTATAACACCCTCTGATAACACAAAATATATACATACAGAGGTAGGCATAGTGTTATACCTCACAGACAAAAAACCCCCAAACAATCCTTTAATAGCACCACAAATAATAATTAAAATGATGATAATGTAACTGTGCTCATATGTCACAACAGTCTCACTCAGCCGGTGTGTAGAAATGAGTGACCTGTCGCTAGATACCACTCTGCCTGGGCACCTACCTAGGTGTGGAGGTTGGCACCCTAAGAGCCACGAGAATGGCACCCCCGCTCATACGACAGCTGTCCCTTATCTCCTAATTTGCCCTATAAGACTTTAATGTCAGAAACAGAGGGCCAGATGGCCTGTCAAAACTGTAAATTACAATGCTGGATTAGTACATGCATAACAAGTAGTGTTGAGCGATACCTTCCGATATGCAAAGGTATCGGTATCGGATTGGATCGGCCGATATCCAAAAAATATCGGATATCGCCGATACCGATACCCGATACCAATGCATATCAATGGGGCACAAAATATGGGAATGGTTCCCAGGGTCTGAAGGAGAGGAAACTCTCCTTCAGGCCCTGGGATCCATATTCATGTATAAAATAAAGAATAAAAAGCGTCTGCCTCCGTTCCTAAAAATGCAGCGTGAAGGACCTTCGATGACGTCGCGGCTTGTGATTGGTCGCGTGACCACTCATGAGACCGCTCACGCGACCAATCACAAGCCGCGACGTCATCGAAGGTCCTTCACTCCCTGCAGTCTTAGGAACGGAGGCACCGCTAAGAGCCACGGTCCGCCGGAGGGGTGAGTATATCAATATTTTTTATTTTTATTATTTATTTTTTACATGAATATGGATCCCAGGGCCTGAAGGAGAGTCTCCTCTCATCCAGACCCTGGGAACCATACGCACCGCACACTTCCAATTCCGATTTCCGATATCGCAAAAATATCGGAACTCGGTATCGGAATTCCGATACAGCAAATATCGGCCGATACCCGATATTTGCAGTACCGGAATGCTCAACACTAATAACAAGATATAAACCCAGCAATGGGTAGGATATGTTGATGTAGACAAAAGGGGACAGTCCAATCAATAATAGCCCTCATAACCAATACGTAAAAAATGATAAGTCATAGGCATTATAGGTAGGGTTGAGCGACCTTAGCTTTTTTAGGATCGAGGTGGGTTTTGTGAAACCCGACCTTCTCGGATGTCGGATCGTATGGAATCGGCCGATTCTACTGTAAAGTCGGGTTCCGGACCCGGAACACGAAACCCAATGTATGTCAATGAAATTATTTTTTTTATTCTCTCTCTCTCTCTCTCTCTCTCTCTCTCTCTCTCTCTCTCTCTCTCTCTCTCTCTCTCTCTCTCTCTCTCTCTCTCCTCCGTGCAAGGCATATGTTATTTTTTGACTCCGGAAATTACTACGTCCGAAAACGTAACATAGCACTATGATGCCGCAGGAGCCGGAACCTATGTCATCACGCTGCCCACAATTAATTGGCTCAAAAAAATGGCGGGGAAGGCGTCATTCGAAACGCGACTTTGGCGCCAAGTTCGCGTTCCACGTGGCCGACCCACACTGGGATCGGATCGGGTTTCATGAGACGCCGACTTTGCCAAAAGTCGGCGACTTATGAAAATGAACGACCCGTTTCGCTCAACCCTAATTATAGGTATCTAGGTGCTATATCAGCACTACAATTTATATTTAACTTATAACCCCCCCAAAAAATATGGGGATTATATGGTGCTAACATGAACAAACAAACTCTCATAATGATATATAAATGTTTAAACACCGTTAACATACATCGCAGTAATGAATGAATATTTAAGCGGATGTAATTGCACACCACTGCACCACATATAGATATTTCAAAGATTATTAGATAATTACAAAAAAGACACAACAGTCCCAAAGATAAATCTGTATGTATCTACTATATGATGGTGCTTAATATAGGCGGCTGAAAATCATGATGGTATGACTGCTTAGATGAAGAAAGCAAACTCTCGACGCGCTTCCCCCAAGTGGGTTCATCAGGAGAGATTTATGATAACATGGTAGTAGAGAGTTGTCCTGAAGGTGAGGTCCTTGATATGTATTCTATTTTGTAACAGGTGGACTCAATTTACTAATCATGTGATTTTGGAGGTAATTTGTCACTCAGGATTTCATTTAGTAGTATCAGACTAAGGGGGCTGAATATAAATGCACATCACAATTTTCAGATTTATATTGTTAAAACAAATAGAAAAACATGTAGCATTTCATTTACACTTCAAAAATACTTGCTACATATCACATAAAATCCCAAAAAATTAAATTTAGGCATGTCGGAAAAAAATGTGTAAAAGTTAATGGCATATGAATATTTTTTCAAGGCACTCTATGCGTACTGCACACGTCCAGTATGTTACAATGCCGAGGTTTAGGCTACAAAACATGCAACTTTCAAAATGTACTATTACTCAATTCCATATATAAAATTTAGAGACAGCATGTTCAGTATGTAAATTACCAGAAAAGCATGATAAGAATTCTCATGAGTGAATTTTTTAAAAGTAGTTATAGTTTTTGGTTGAAACCCTCCAAATCTGTAGAAAAAATTAGATTCATAGTTAATCAATACCTCACAAATGAAAAGTGCCCTCAAAAAACATTTATTATGCTCTGAAGTCCCTTCAGAAACCAATACAAAATAAATGTCAGCAGGGAAAAGATTAAAAAGCAATAATACACTATACTTTCTTGTCCTAGGTTCCCACTTTACCTGTCCTGGCACAGCAGCTCGTTGCCTGTCTTCCGGTGTTTACTTCAGATCTTTCATCCTCCAGCCTTTTGATGATGATGACTAGGGTTGAGCGACTTTTACTTTTTTGGGGTCGAGTCGGGTTTTGCGAAACCCGACTATCTCAAAAGTCGAGTCGAGTGCAATCGGCCGATTATCGCGAAAAGTCGGGAATCGACCGAAACAAGAAACCCAATGCAAGTCAATGGGGAAGCATAGTCGGCAGTGAGTGGGGGCCAGGAAAACACCTACAGTGCCCATTTTAATGGCAAAAACATCCATTCTTGTTTCTGAAGCATGTCAATCTTAATTAACTTTATAATAATAGTTGTGCATTGGAAATTGGGGGTCATTTGGCTAAAGTTGTGGGGGGTAGGGCTGGTTCAAGTTTTTAGTGGGCCCAGGAAACGTGGACTACTTCACGGCGGTGGAGCAGTGAGAGGTAAGTATTTCAACTTTGCAAGTGCTGTGATCCAGAGCAAGCAGGGGGGCCCACTCGATGGCATTGGCACTGGCACAGGGCCCCTCAAAGTACGGCGGTGTGTTCGCATGGTGGGGGCACCTCCCACCGGCAGTGACACTTCTGCGTACTCTGAGGGGCCCTGTGCCTGTGACATCGCCAACAAGTATGCCCCTCCACCTGATGAAGGAACCTGCACTTTCATCTGCACCTTCCTCTTTGTCCCTGTGTAAGGTGGTATAGTATGCGGGACAAGGAACCTGACTTTCAGCAGGGTCAGATTGTGGCTGTGTAGCGTGCAAGGGGAATGTAGTGGTCTGGGTCAATGTACCACAAGACTCATCTAGCACTGGCTGGGCAATGGGCAGGATGAGAACACAGATATAGGCCCAAATAATAAAGTGGGCTAAATGCAGTTCAAAATTGGTAAAAGGACAAACCAGGCGGCATTGGTTTGTTCAGTGGAGTAGAAAACACAGGAGCGGCAGACACCGTTTTAAGGGCCCAACCACAGTAGTAGGCCCAATGCAGTTTAATATTACAAATAAAGGCCAAAAGCCTGAAGATGGAAGCTCGGGAAAACAAAACAGGAGAAAACCCAGGAGCGTCAGACACCGTTTTAAGGGCCCAACCACACTAGTAGGCCCAATGCAGTTTAATATTACAAATCTAGCCCAAAAGCCTGAAGATTGAAGCTCTGGAAAATAACACAGGACAACACCAAGGTGCGGCAGACACCGTTACTAGGCCCAACCAAAATAGTAGGCCAACTGCAGTGTTATATAAACGACAACTTAATGAGAGCCTGAAGATTGAAGCTCAGCTCTGTACAGTGGAGAACAGAAAGCAGTGGCAGACACCGTTAGTAGGCCCCAACCACACTAGTAGGCCAAGAGCAGTGTTATATTAACAACAACTACTTAATGAGAGCCTGAAGATTGAAGCTCAGGCAAGTAAACCTGGAGAACACCTTGGAGCGGCAGACACCGTTAGTAGGCCCCAAACAAAATAGTAGGCCAACTGCACTGTTATCTTAACAACAACTACTTAATGAAAGCCTGAAGATTGAAGCTCAGCTCTGTACAGTGGAGGACAACACCTTGGAGCGGCAGACACCGTTAGTAGGCCCCAACCAAAATAGTAGGCCAACTGCACTGTTATCTTAACAACAACTACTTAATGAGAGGCTGAAGATTGAAGCTCATGAAAACCAAACAGGAGAAAACCCAGGAGCGGCAGACACCGTTAGTAGGGCCCAACCAGACAAGTAGGCCAAATGCAGTGAAATATCTGATACTATAGGCCAAAAGCCTGATGACTGAAGCTCAGCTTTGTACACTGCAGGACAACACCAGGGAGCGGCAGACACCGTTAGTAGGCCCCAACCACAATAGTAGGCCAACAGCAGTGTTATATTAACAACAACTACTTAATGAGAGCCTGAAGATTGAAGCTCAGGCAAGTAAACCTGGAGAACACCTTGGAGCAGCTGACACCGTTAGTAGGCCCCAACCACACATATTAACAACAACTACTTAATGAGAGCCTGAAGATTGAAGCTCAGCTTTGCACAGTGGAGGACAACACCAGGGAGCGGCAGACACTGTTAGTAGGCCCCAACCACACATATTAACAACAACTACTTAATGAGAGCCTGAAGATTGAAGCTCAGCTTTGCACAGTGGAGGACAACACCAGGGAGCAGCAGACACCGTTAGTAGACCCCAACCACACATATTAACAACAACTACTTAATGAGAGCCTGAAGATTGAAGCTCAGCTTTGCACAGTGGAGGACAACACCAGGGAGCGGCAGACACCGTTAGTAGGTCCCAACCACACATATTAACAACAACTACTTAATGAGAGCCTGTAGATTGAAACTCAGCTTTGTGCAGTGGAGGACAACTGTAATGGGAGACAGACACAATAAGTAGGCCTAAATAAGTAATTAGGCAAAATGCTGTTCAAAATTGGTAAGTGGAGTACACTTGCAGCATAGCGTGGTTCAGCGGAGGAGGGCATGTGTAATTAGTGGCTCTGACACACGAAGTAGGCCTAAAATAAAAATGAAGGCTATATTAAGTTCAAAATTGGTAAAAGGAGTACACATGTGGCATAGCTGGGTTCTGTGGTGGAGGACAACTGTTATGACAGGCTTACACAGTTACTAGGCACAAATAAGTAAGTAGGATAAATGCAGTTCACAATTGGTAACAGGAGTACACAGGCGGCATAGCTTTGTTCAGTGGAGGACAACTGCAAGGAGTGGACTGGCCAAGACAGACACATGTAGTAGGCCTACAATGGAAAGTAGGCTCTATGCAGTTTGAAGTAGGTTACAGGGGTACACAGGCAGCATTGGTGTGCTCAGCGGAGGACAATTCGAAGGAGGGACCGCAGACAGACGTAGAAGGCCTAACATAACAAAATATGCTCTATGCAGCTTCCATTATGTGGCAGGGGTACACGAGCAGCATTGGTGTGCTCAGCGGAGGACAATTCGAAGGAGGGACTGCAGACAGACGTAGAAGGCCTAAAATAACAAAATAGGCTCTATGCAGCTTCCATTATGTGGCAGGGGTACACAGGCAGCATTGATGTGCTCAGCGGAGGACAATTCAAAGGAGGGACCGCAGACAGACGTAGAAGGCCTAAAATAACAAAATAGGCTCTATGCAGCTTCCATTATGTGGCAGGGGTACACAGGCAGCATTGATGTGTCAGCGGAGGACAGTTTGAAGGAGGGACCTCAGACAGATGTAGAAGGCCTAAAATAACAAAATAGGCTCTATGCAGCTTCCATTATGTGGCAGGGGTACACAGGCAGCATTGGTGTGCTCAGCGGAGGACAGTTTGAAGGAGGGACCTCAGACAGATGTAGAAGGCCTAAAATAACAAAATAGGCTCTATGCAGCTTCCATTATGTGGCAGGGGTACACAGGCAGCATTGGTGTGCTCAGCGGAGGACAATTCGAAGGAGGGACCGCAGACAGACGTAGAAGGCCTAAAATAACAAAATAGGCTCTATGCAGCTTCCATTATGTGGCAGGGGTACACAGGCAGCATTGGTGTGCTCAGCGGAGGACAATTCGAAGGAGGGACCGCAGACAGACGTAGAAGGCCTAAAATAACAAAATAGGCTTTATGCAGCTTCCATTATGTGGCAGGGGTACACAGGCAGCATTGGTGTGCTCAGCGGAGGACTGTTCGAAGGAGGGACCACAGACAGATGTAGAAGGCCTAAAATAACAAAATAGGCTCTATGCAGCTTCCATTATGCGGCAGGGGTACACAGGCAGCATTGGTGTGCTCAGCGGAGGACAATTTGAAGGAGGGACCGCAGACAGACGTAGAAGGCCTAAAATAACATAATAGGCTCTATGCAGCTTCCATTATGTGGCAGGGGTACACAGGCAGCATTGGTGTGCTCAGCGGAAGACAATTCGAAGGAGGGACCGCAGACAGACGTAGAAGGCCTAAAAAAACAAAATAGGCTCTATGCAGCTTCCATTATGTGGCAGAGGTACACAGGCAGCATTGGTGTGCTCAGCGGAGGACAATTCGAAGGAGGGACCGCAGACAGACGTAGAAGGCCTAAAATAACAAAATAGATGTCAATGTCTTGCACAAAAAAAAGGGGGGGCATACTTCGGTACAGGGGTGGGCTCCTATGCTGACTTTCAGACATTGTAATTTGGCGCAAAATATTTACTGTTGTAAAAGTAGGACAGGGCCCCAGCCTATTTTAAATAGCATCATACATTTCAACAAATTGTTATTGTCAGTGCCAGGCATTGAAGGATTTCAGCGCATAGACTAAACAGTGGTGGAGCAGCGAGAGATAATTTTGCAAGTGGTAGAGCACTGTTTGAGCTGGGGGGGCACTCTCTCGTGGCCGGCGGTACAGGCCTAGGGCCCCTCATGTTACAACGGTGTGTCTGACATTGGGTGCACGCCACCACCACCAGAGACACATCAGTGTACTATGAGGGACCCATTGGCATTGCAGTCGACCAAAAGTGGGCACACCCACCTCTTCAGACAAACGGCACTCTGACGGGTGCTTGCGCCAAGTGGCGAGACCACAGCCCCGTGGGGGGAGTTAGGCCATTTAGGGAGGTGTAAACGTGTCGTATGCTGTACAAACAGCAGCTGCAAATTTAGAGATTGGAACAGTCAGTAACACCAGTCCCAAAGCAAAACCTTTTTTCAGGAAAGCTAGGTGTCAGCCGGGAAAGGTGGGACAAAATAATTAGAAATCCATGAGTGGTTCATTTTAATGAAGGTTAGAACATCAAAATTTTGGGTCGCCAGACGAGTCCTTTTTTTGGTCAGTATTGAACCAGCAGCACTGAATACTCTTTCTGATAGCACACTAGCTGCTGGGCAAGCAAGCTCCTGCAATGCATATTCGGCCAATTCAGGCCAGGTGTCTATTTTGGATGCCCAGTAATCAAAGGGGCATGACGGATGAGGGAGAACATCGATAATGGAGGAAAAATAGTTAGTAACCATACTGGACAAATGTTGTCTCCTGTCACTTTGAATTGATGCTGCAGTACCTGTCGTGTCTGCGGTCATTGCGAAATCACTCCACAACCTGGACAGAAAACCCCTCTGTCCAACGCCACTTCTGATTTGTGAACCTCTAACACCTCTGCCCTGTTGCCCCCTGCAGCTCGTGTGAGAACCATCATCGGCACTGTGTGCTGGGAATGCCTGAATCAAACGGTCTACAAGAGTAGCTTGTTTGGTTGCCAATATTTGTTCGAGGTTCTCATGTGGCATGATATTTTGCAATTTGCCTTTATAGCGAGGATCAAGGAGGCAGGCCAACCAGTAATCATCATCGCTCATCATTTTTATAATGCGTGGGTCCCTTTTGAGGATACGCAAGGCATAATCCGCCATGTGTGCCAATGTTCCAGTTGTCAAATCTGTGCATGTGCTGGGTTGAGGAGCACTTTCGGGCAAATCAACGTCACTTGTCTCCCTCAAAAAAACAGAACCCGGCCTTGCAACGCCAGCAGTTTCTGTTGCCCCCTGAGAAGCTTCCTCATCCAAAAAATACTCATCCCCATCATCCTCCTCGTCGTCCTCCTCTTCGCCCGCCACCTCGTCCTGTTGACTTCCCTGAGCAGACAATGGCTGACTGTCATCTAGGCTTCCCTCGTCCTCGGCTGCAGATGCCTGCTCTTTTATGTGCATCAAACTTTGCATCAGCAGACGCATTAGGGGGATGCTCATGCTTATTATAGCGTTGTCTGCACTAACCAGCCATGTGCATTCCTCAAAACACTGAAGGACTTGACACAGGTCTTGTAGCTTCGACCACTGCACACCTGACAACTCCATGTCTGCCATCCAACTGCCTGCCCGTGTATGTGTATCCTCCCACAAATACATAACAGCACGCCTCTGTTCGCACAGTCTCTGAAGCATGTGCAGTGTGGAGTTCCACCTTGTTGCAACGTCAATGATTAGGCGATGCTGGGGAAGTTGCAAAGACCGCTGATGGTTACGGGTGAACGGCAGATGTGCGAGCAAAGTCTGGGCACTTTCAGGAGCAGGTCGTGTAGCCCCGGATAACTTTTCAGAAAGCACTGCACCACCAGGTTTAAGGTGTGAGCCAGGCAAGGAATGTGTTTCAGTTGTGAAAGGGCTATGGCAGCCATAAAATTCCTTCCGTTATCACTCACTACCTTGCCTGCCTCAAGATGTACAGTGCCCAGCCATGACTGAGTTTCTTGCTGCAAGAACTCGGACAAAACTTCCGCGGTGTGTCTGTTGTCGCCCAAATACTTCATTGCCAATACAGCCTGATGACGCTTGCCACTAGCTGTTCCATAATGGGACACCTCGTGTGCAACAGTGGCAGCTGCGGATGGAGTGGTCGTGCGACTGCGGTCTGTGGATGAGCTCTCGCTTCTGCTGGAGGAGGAGGGGGGATGAACGCCTACAGCCAACTGTTTCCTAGATCATGGGCTAGGAAGAACTGTCTCAATATTGCTGTCCCCTGTGGACCCTGCATCCACCACATTAACCCAGTGTGCCGTGATGGAGACGTAAACGCCCCTGGCCATGCCTACTGGTCCATGCATCTGTTGTCAGGTGCACCTTTCTACTCACAGATTGCCTGAGTGCATGGACAATGTGGTCTTTTACATGCTGGTGGAGGGCTGGGATGTCTTTTCTCGAAAAGAAGTGTCGACTGGGTAGCTCGTAGCGTGGTACAGCGTAGTCCATCAGGGCTTTGAAAGCTTCTGTTTTAACTAAATGGTAGGGCATCATCTCTAACAAGATTAGTCTAGCAATGTGGGCATTCAAACCCTGTGTACGCGGATGCGAGGATGATTACTTCCTTTTCCTAATGAGAGTCTCATGTAGGGTGAGCTGGACTGGAGAGCTGCATAGGGTGGAACTAGCGGGGGTGCCGGTGGACATGGCAGACTGAGAGAGTGTTGGTGATGGTATTCTTGCTGTTGCCCTACATACAGTGTTTCCTACCACGAACCTGGTGATTCCCTGACGGCTTTGGCCTTGCGACGAAACCGCCACATTTACTGCAGGTGGTGTGTTAAATGGTGGGCTTACAGTGAGGGAAGGGATGTCGCGTTGCTGACTAGCTTCATTGTGAAAGGGTGCTACAACGTTAAGGGACGTTTGGTAGTTAGTCCAGGCTTGCAAGTGCATGGTGGTTAAATGTCTACGCATGCAGCTTGTATTTAGATTTTTAGCATTCTGACCTCTGCTGAAGGTCCTTGAGCATTTCTTACAGATGACTTTGCACTGATCATTTGGATCTTGGTTAAAATAATACCAGACTGCACTCTTCCTACTATCAGATACCTTTTCAGGCATTGCACACTGAGCTACTTTAACCGGATCGCCACGCTGTCCTACAACTGGTTTTGGTTTTGCCACACGTTTTTGACCAGATACGGGCCTGCCAGATGGAACCTGTTGCGATGCTGATGCCTGCTGCGGCTCCTCCTCCTCCGCTTCAGAGCTACTGCCACCTGCACCCTGTTCCCCCAATGGCTGCCAATCGGGGTCAACAACTGTGTCATCTATGACCTCCTCTTCTATGTCCTGGGCACCTTCCTCTGGGTCACCATGTAAGCCGGTGCTATAGCGTTCGTGACGGGGCTTAATAATGTCTTCAGGGTCAGATTCTGGATCAGTACTGTTGTGATTCGGTTCGTGGGCTCCCCCGGTGGTCTCTTGTGGTACTGGTGTCCTGCAAGCTTTGCCTTCTCAGTTCACCTGTTCCTATCAGGATGTGGGAGTATCCTATTTAACCTTGCTCCTCAGTCATTCTAATGCTGGCCATCAATGTATCCAGAGTGATTCTGTTGCATGTTCCTGCTCCCAGTTTTCTGCTCAGCTAAGTTGGACACTTTAGTCCTTAAGTCTATTTTTGTATGTTTTGTCCAGTTTGCACTTATGTGAATCTCTGCAGCTGGAAGCTCTTGTTGGGCTGAAATTACCACTCCAGTGGCATGAGTTGTCACATGAGTTAAGGTAATTTCAGGATGGTGTTTTGAAGGGTTTTGCAGCTGACCGCGAAGTCCTCTGTTGTATCTTTCTGCTATTTAGTTAGCGGGCCTCTCTGTGCTAAATCTGCTTTCATACTACGTGTGTCTTTTCATCTGCTCTCACCGTTATTATATGTGGGGGGCTGCTATCTCCTGTGGGGACATTCTCTGGAGGCAAGCCAGGACTGTGTTTTCTTCTACCAGGGGTAGTTAGTTCTCCGGCTGGCGCGCGGCATCTAGAGACAACGCAGGAATGCCCCCTGGCTACTTCTAGTGTGGTGTGTAGGTTTAGCATCGTGGTCAGCTCTAGTTTCCATCACCCGAGAGCTTGTCCGTTTATTCTATGCTTCTGATGTTTCCTTGCCATTGGAAACCATAACAGTATGGCCAGCCCAAATGTTTAATCTATAGGCTGAAGCAGGAGAGAAAAGGAACTGTGTGAAACCTTTTTTTTTTCCTTCCTCTGAAGTTGCACTCCAGCTCTAATTGCAGTCTCCTGTTTTCCTCTCCTCTTAACCCCTGAATGGCTCAGACTTTATCTGTTGAAATATGGATCCCCAGAGTCTGGCTACCAATTTGAATAATCTTGCCTCTAAAGTTCAGAATATACAAGATTTTTTGTTACATGCTCCTCGGTCTGAACCTAAAATTCCTATACCGGAGTTTTTTTCTGGAGATCGATCTTGTTTTCTAAATTTTAAATACAATTGTAAATTGTTTCTTTCGCTGAGATCTCATTCTGCTGGAGATCCTGCCCAGCAAGTAAAAATTGTTATTTCTTTACTGCGGGGTGACCCCCAAAATTGGGCATTTTCATTGGCACCAGGGGATCCTGCGTTGCTCAATGTGGATGCGTTTTTTCTGGCTTTGGGGTTGCTTTATGAGGAACCAAATTTGGAGATTCAGGCTGAGAAAGCCCTAATAGCCCTCTCTCAGGGGCAAGATGAAGCCGAAATATATTGCCAAAAATTTCGAAAATGGTCTGTGCTTACTCAGTGGAATGAGTGCGCTCTGGCGGCAATTTTCAGAGAAGGTCTCTCTGATGCTGTAAAAGACGTCATGGTGGGGTTTCCTGCGCCTACTGGTCTGAATGAGTCCATGACAATGGCAATTCAGATTGATCGGCGTTTACGGGAACGCAAACCTGTGCACCAGTTGGCGGTGTCTTCTGAAGAGGCACCACAGAGTATGCAATGTGATAGCTTTCTGTCCAGAAGCGAACGACAGATTTATAGGCGCAAAAATCATTTGTGCTTCTATTGTGGAAATTCTACTCATGTTATATCAGCATGCTCTAAACGAACAAAGAAAGTTGATAAATCCTCTGCTATTGGCACTTTGCAGTCCAAGTTTATTTTGTCTGTAACTCTAATTTGTTCGTTATCTTCTATTGTTGCGGATGCGTATGTGGATTCTGGCGCCGCTTTGAGTCTTATGGATTGGTCCTTTGCCAGGCGCTGTGGGTTTGATCTAGAGCCTCTGGAAGTTCCTATACCTTTAAAGGGTATTGATTCTACACCATTGGCTAGTAATAAACCACAATACTGGACACAAGTGACTATGCGTATGACTCCAGACCATCAAGAGGTGATTCGCTTCCTTGTACTGTATAATCTACATGATGTGTTGGTGCTGGGATTGCCATGGTTGCAAACTCATAACCCAGTCCTTGACTGGAAAACAATGTCTGTACTAAGCTGGGGATGTCAGGGAAATCATGGGGACACATCTTTGGTCTCCATTGCTTCATCTATTCCCTCTGAAATTCCTGAGTTTTTGTCTGATTATCGTGAGGTTTTTGAGGAATCTACTCTTAATTCTCTTCCTCCTCACAGAGATTGCGATTGCGCCATAGATTTGATCCCTGGCAGTAAATTTCCTAAGGGTCGTCTATTCAATCTGTCTGTACCTGAACATGCTGCCATGCGAGAGTATATTAGGGAGTCCTTGGAAAAGGGACATATTCGTCCTTCTTCGTCTCCTCTTGGAGCGGGGTTCTTTTTCGTAGCTAAAAGCGATGGTTCTTTGAGACCTTGTATTGATTATAGACTCTTGAATAAGATCACAGTCAAGTATCAGTATCCTTTGCCATTGCTGACAGATTTATTTGCTCGCATTGAGGGGGCGAAGTGGTTCTCTAAGATTGATCTTCGCGGTGCGTATAATTTGGTGCGAATTAAGCAGGGGGATGAGTGGAAAACCGCATTTAATACGCCCGAGGGCCATTTTGAGTATTTGGTGATGCCTTTTGGTCTGTCAAATGCCCCTTCGGTCTTTCAGTCTTTTATGCACAATATTTTCCGTGAATATCTGGATAAATTTATGATTGTGTATTTGGACGATATCTTGATTTTTTCGGATGACTGGGAATCTCATGTTCAACAAGTTAGGAGGGTTTTTCAGGTTTTGCGGACCAATTCTCTGTTTGTTAAAGGTTCAAAGTGTGTTTTTGGGGTTCAGAAGATTTCTTTTTTGGGGTACATTTTTTCCCCCTCTTCTATTGAGATGGATCCTGTGAAGGTTCGGGCTATTTGTGACTGGACGCAACCGACTTCTCTTAAGGGCCTTCAGAAATTTTTGGGCTTTGCTAACTTTTATCGTCGATTCATAACTGGTTTTTCTAGCGTTGTCAGGCCTTTGACTGATTTGACTAAAAAGGGTGCTGATGTTGCAGATTGGTCTCCTGCTGCTGTGGAGGCCTTTCGGGAGCTTAAGCGCCGTTTTTCTTCTGCTCCGGTGTTGTGCCAGCCTGATGCTTCTCTTCCTTTTCAGGTGGAAGTTGATGCTTCCGAGATCGGAGCGGGGGCGGTTTTGTCGCAGAAAAGTTCAGATTGTTCAGTGATGAGACCTTGTGCGTTCTTTTCTCGAAAATTTTCGCCCGCCGAGCGAAATTATGACGTCGGTAATCGGGAGCTTTTGGCGATGAAGTGGGCATTCGAGGAGTGGCGTCATTGGCTTGAGGGTGCTAAACATCAGGTGGTGGTCTTGACTGATCACCAAAATTTGATTTATCTTGAGTCGGCCAGACGTCTGAATCCTAGACAGGCGCGCTGGTCGTTGTTTTTCTCCCGGTTTAATTTTGTGGTTTCGTATCTGCCAGGTACTAAGAATGTGAAGGCGGATGCCCTTTCTAGGAGTTTTGAACCTGATTCCCCTGGTGATTCTAAACCTAAGGGTATACTTAAGGATGGGGTGATATTGTCTGCTGTCTTCCCAGACCTGCGACGTGCTTTACAAGAGTTTCAGGCGGATCGGCCTGATCGTTGTCCACCTGGTAGATTGTTTGTGCCGGATGAGTGGACCAATAGAGTCATCTCGGAGGTTCATTCTTCTGCGTTGGCAGGTCATCCGGGAATTTTTGGTACCAGAGATTTGGTGGCTAGGTCCTTCTGGTGGCCTTCCCTGTCTCGGGACGTGCGTACTTTTGTGCAGTCTTGCGATGTTTGTGCTCGGGCCAAGCCTTGTTGTTCTCGGGCTAGTGGGTTGTTGTTGCCCTTGCCTGTTCCTAAGAGGCCTTGGACACACATCTCTATGGATTTTATTTCTGATCTCCCTGTTTCTCAGAAGATGTCCGTCATTTGGGTGGTGTGTGACCGCTTTTCTAAGATGGTTCATTTGGTGCCCTTGCCCAAGCTGCCTTCCTCATCTGAGTTGGTGCCCCTGTTTTTTCAGAATGTGGTTCGGCTGCATGGTATTCCGGAGAATATCGTTTCCGACAGGGGATCCCAGTTTGTGTCCAGATTTTGGCGGGCGTTTTGTGCCAGGATGGGCATTGATTTGTCTTTTTCGTCTGCATTTCATCCCCAGACAAATGGCCAGACGGAACGTACTAATCAGACCTTGGAGACTTATTTGAGGTGTTTCGTGTCTGCTGATATGGATGACTGGGTCTCCTTTTTGCCGTTGGCTGAGTTTGCCGTTAATAATCGGGCCAGTTCTGCCACTTTGGTCTCCCCTTTCTTTTGCAATTCAGGGTTCCATCCTCGTTTTTCATCTGGTCAGGTGGAGTCTTCGGATTGTCCTGGAGTGGATACCATGGTGGATAGGTTGCATTGTATTTGGGGGCAGGTGGTGGACAATTTGGAGTTGTCCCATGAGAGGACTCAATGTTTTGCTAATCGCCATCGTCGTGTTGGTCCTCGTCTTCGTGTTGGGGACTTGGTGTGGTTGTCCTCCCGTTTTGTCCCTATGAGGGTCTCTTCTCCTAAGTTTAAGCCTCGGTTCATCGGTCCTTATAAGATTCTTAACCCTGTGTCTTTTCGTTTGGACCTCCCAGCATCCTTTGCTATCCATAATGTCTTCCATCGGTCATTATTGCGGAGGTATGAGGTACCACTTGTGCCTTCTGTTGAGCCTCCTGCTCCTGTGCTGGTTGAGGGTGAATTGGAGTACGTGGTGGAGAAAATCTTGGACTCCCGTGTTTCCAGACGGAGACTTCAATATCTGGTGAAATGGAAGGGCTACGGTCAAGAGGATAATTCTTGGGTTACAGCTTCTGATGTTCATGCTTCTGATTTGGTCCGTGCCTTTCATAGGGCTCATCCAGATCGCCCTGGTGGTTCTTGTGAGGGTTCGGTGCCCCCTCCTTAAGGGGGGGGTACTGTTGTGATTCGGTTCGTGGGCTCCCCCGGTGGTCTCTTGTGGTACTGGTGTCCTGCAAGCTTTGCCTTCTCAGTTCACCTGTTCCTATCAGGATGTGGGAGTATCCTATTTAACCTTGCTCCTCAGTCATTCTAATGCTGGCCATCAATGTATCCAGAGTGATTCTGTTGCATGTTCCTGCTCCCAGTTTTCTGCTCAGCTAAGTTGGACACTTTAGTCCTTAAGTCTATTTTTGTATGTTTTGTCCAGTTTGCACTTATGTGAATCTCTGCAGCTGGAAGCTCTTGTTGGGCTGAAATTACCACTCCAGTGGCATGAGTTGTCACATGAGTTAAGGTAATTTCAGGATGGTGTTTTGAAGGGTTTTGCAGCTGACCGCGAAGTCCTCTGTTGTATCTTTCTGCTATTTAGTTAGCGGGCCTCTCTGTGCTAAATCTGCTTTCATACTACGTGTGTCTTTTCATCTGCTCTCACCGTTATTATATGTGGGGGGCTGCTATCTCCTGTGGGGACATTCTCTGGAGGCAAGCCAGGACTGTGTTTTCTTCTACCAGGGGTAGTTAGTTCTCCGGCTGGCGCGCGGCATCTAGAGACAACGCAGGAATGCCCCCTGGCTACTTCTAGTGTGGTGTGTAGGTTTAGCATCGCGGTCAGCTCTAGTTTCCATCACCCGAGAGCTTGTCCGCTTATTCTATGCTTCTGATGTTTCCTTGCCATTGGAAACCATAACACAGTACACTGCGAGGGCAATGTTCTGATCTGAGTTAAAGGAACAGCATAATAATCTGGCTGTGGCTGTGCATCTGTGCACTCCATGTCCAAATCATCTTGTAATGGGCATGACCTGTTAACAATTTCCCTTTCTAACCCAGGAACGGTATGTGTAAATAGCTCCATGGAGTAACCAGTTGTGTCGCCTGACGCATCCTTCTCTGTTGTTCTGGGTGAAGAACACAAGGAAGCGACTTGTCCCTGACCGGGAACATCCACTGATGACGCACTGCTCTTACATTTGGCACTTTCCGAGGAGGAGGCAAAAGAGCTAGAGGCAGAGTCAGCAATGAAAGCCAAAACTTGTTCCTGCTGCTCCGGCTTTAAAAGCGGTTTTCCTACTCCCAGAAAAGGGAGTCTTCGAGGCCTTGTGTAGCCAGACGATGACGCTGGCTCAACAACTTGAGACTTAGGTGCTATTTTGCTTTTCCCACTATCACCAGATTCTCCACCACCACCACCATCATTACCAGCTGGCAATGACGGCCCACAGCCACGACCTCTTCCACCAGACTTCCTCATTCTTGGAAAAATTAAACCAAACTAACAACCGTTATGTGGTCCTGTACAAGCACGTAGAAGGTGTGTAAACTTGTTGTGAATTAAAATCTCCCTTTTTTATGTGTGGGAGAATGCTGGAAAAAGTGAGGCCCACTGTATTACACTACACAGTTTGATTGGCAGAAAGAGGCTGGCAGATATGCCACGAACAGGACTGACGCACGCAGATGCACACACTGGCAATAGAAATCTCACTCTTTATGTGTGGGAGAATGCAGGGAACAATCAGGCCCACTGGATTACACTACACAGTTTGATTGGCAGAAAGAGGCTGGCAGATATGCCACTAACAGGACTGACGCACGCAGATGCACACACTGTCAATAGAAATTTCCCTCTTTATGTGTGGGAGAATGCAGGATTTAATCAGGCCCACTATATCACAGTATATTTTCTGTGGCACAAAATGACTGACAGATACCACAGACAGCACTGGCACAGATGCACAGATTTGGCAAGATTATTCTCCCTTTAATTTTTTTTTTTGATATGGGAGACAAGTGAATAAATCAGGCCCACTATATCACAGTATATTTCCTGTGGCAAAAAAATGAATGACAGATACCACAGACAGCACTGGCACAGATGCACAGATTTGCCAAGATTATTCTCCCTTTATTTAATTTTTTATTTTTTTTGATATGGGAGACAAGTGAATAAATCAGGCCCACTATATCACAGTATATTTCCTGTGGCAAAAAATGAATGACAGATACCACAGACAGCACTGGCACAGATGCACAGATTTGCCAAGATTATTCTCCCTTTATTTAATTTTTTATTTTTTTTGATATGGGAGACAAGTGAATAAATCAGGCCCACTATATCACAGTATATTTCCTGTGGCAAAAAATGAATGACAGATACCACAGACAGCACTGGCACAGATGCACAGATTTGCCAAGATTATTCTCCCTTTATTTATTTATTTATTTTTTTTATATGGGACACAAGTGAATAAATCAGGCCCACTATATCACAGTATATTTCCTGTGGCACAAAATGAATGACAGATACCACAGACAGCACTGGCACAGATGCACTGATTGGCAATATAAATCTCCCTTCCTAGGTGTGGGACAGTGCAGAAAAATACAGGCCCACTGTTTTACACAACACAATTTCAGGGGCTGAAAGTGGCTGGAAGATATTAAAAAAAAGGGACCATACTACAATTACTATCTCCCTACAATAATCTCTGAAAAAAATGGCAGGCAGCAATAAAAAGGACTGCTGCACACAAAAAATGAGGACAAACAAACAAGATAGCTGTGCAGAAAGGAAGGAGCAACAGGATTTGTGCTTTTAAAAAAGCAGTTGGTTTGCACAGCGGCATACACACAGCAACGCAGCGATCAGGGAGCCTTATAAGCTACAGAGCTTACAGAAATCGTGCCTCCACTGTCCCTGCAAACAAAAGGTGGTGTTGGACAGTGGAAATCCCTACAGCACAAGCGGTTTGGGGGTTAATATACCCTGCCTAACGCTATCCCTGCTTCTGACGAAGCGGCAGCATCCTCTCCCTATGCTCAGATCAGCAGCAGTAAGATGGCGGTCGGCGGGAACGCCCCTTTATAACCCCTGTGACGCCGCAGAAAGCAAGCCAATCACTGCCATGCCCTTCTCTAAGATGGTGGGGACCAGGACCTATGTCATCACGCTGCCCACACTCTGCGTGCACCTTCATTGGCTGAGAAATGGCGCTTTAAGCGTCATATGAAACGCGACTTTGGTGCGAAGATCGTGTACCGCAAGGCCAATCCCACGCTGGGATCGGGTCGGGTTTCATGAAACCCGACTTTGCCAAAAGTCGGCGACTTATGAAAATGACCGATCCGTTTCGCTCAACCCTAATGATGACCAAGCCTATCAGTGTCATACCCCAGGTGACTGCATGAGACACAGTTAATATTGGGAGAAACAGAGGGCAGAAGCCAGAAGATTTGAATCAAAGACCGGAGAACCTAGAGTTGATTTGTGGCAGTAGGAAAGGTGATGGGTGGGTAATTTTGTAAGTTTGCCCACTGACAAAGACGTGAATGAGTTTATAATTTTAAGGGTAGGTTAATTTTAACATTGAGAGATAGAATATCAAAAATAAAATCCAGAAAATCACATTGAATAAATTATATACATTTATTTGCATTTTGCAGGGAGAAAAAAGTATTTGATCCCCTTCCAACCATTAACCATTCTGGCTCCTACAGATCAGTTAGATGCTCCGAATCAACTCATTACCTGCATTAAAGACAGCTGTTTTACATAGTCACCTTTATAATAGACTCCTGTCCACAGACTCAATTAATCAGTCAGACTTTAACCTCTACAACATGGGCAAGACCAAAGAGCTTTATAAGGATGTCAGGGACAAGATCACGGACCTGCACAAAGCTGGAATGGGCTACAAACCATAAGTAAGATGCTGTGTTAGAAAGACAACTGTTGGTGCAATAGTAAGAAAATGGAAGAAATACAAAGTGACTGTCAATCGACATCGATCTGGGGCACCATGCAAAATCTCACCTCATGGGGTATCCTTGATTATGAGGAAGTTGAGAGATCAGCCTAAAACTACAAGAGGGGAACTTGTTAATGATCTCAAGGCAGCTGGGACCACAGTCACCAAGAAAACCATTGGTAACACATTACGCCGTAAAGGTTTAAAATCCTGCAGTGCCCGCAAGGTCCACTAATCAAGAAGGCACATGTGCAGGCATGACTGAAGTTTGCCAATGAACATCTGGATGATTTTGTAAGTGATTGAGAGAAGGTGCTGTGGTCAGATGGGACAAAAATGTATCTATTTTTCATTAACTAAAGTCGCCGTGTCTGGAGGAAGAGAAATGCTGCCTATGACCAAAAGAACACCGTCCCCACTGTCAAGAATGGAGGTAGAAACATTATGTTTTGGGGGTGTTTCTCTACTAATGGCACAGGATTACTTCACTGCATCAATGTGAGAATGGATGGAGCCATGTACTGTAAAATCCTGAGTGACAACCTCTTTCCCTCTGCCAGGACATTAAAAATGGGTTGTGGCTGAGTCTTCTAGCAAGACAGTGACCCAAAACATACAGCCAAGACAGCAAAAAAGTGTCTCAAATCTAAGCACACTAGGGTCTTGGAGTGGCCTAGCCAGTCTCCAGACCTTAATCCCATAGAAAACTTATGGAGGGAGAGGGATCTCTGAGTTGGCAAGCGACAGCCTCAAAAACTTAATGATTTATCGATGATCTGCAAAGATGAGTGGAGCAAAATTCCTCCTGACGTGTGCAAACCTCATCATCAACTACAAAAAAGTCTGACTGCTGTGCTTGCCAACAAGGGTTTTGCCACCAAATATTAAGTCTTGTTTGCCAGAGGGATCAAATACATATTTCTCACTGCAAAATGCAAATAAATTTATATAATTTAAACAATGTGATTTTCTGGATTTTATTTTTGATATTCAGTCTCTCTCTGTTAAAATTAACATATTCTTAAAATTATAAACTGTTCATGTCTTTATCAGTGGGCAAACTTACAAACTCAGCAAGCGATCAAATACTTATTTTTCCCACTGTTATCTTTTATTATTTTTGAAAGTTTTCTGTCGCTCAAAAGAGTCCAGTAAAATGGCTTGTGGCAGGCCTCCACTTTGCAGGGTTTGTCCAAAATAAAAAAAAAATAGAGATCATGGCAAATTTTCATTGAAATTTGTGAAGTTTATGTTTTGTTATGAAACAATTCTTTCATCTCTTGTCAGGAGGCATCCAGAGCATGTACAGTGCACAGATGAAGCTCTCACCGGTATACCTCCCTTCTCTATATGCCACCTGATATTCTCATGAATCTTCTCCAATAATTTATAGATAGTGGTCGGTATGCAAACCTTTTTCTATACATAATGCCACAAGGTTATTTAGATTATGATCTGCAATGAGGACTGTGATAATGATTTTTTTAAGTGCTATTAATTTTTTTAACTTCAGATTCCTTGGTGTAATAAGAAATATTCATACAGAATAACCTCTATGATTAGGAAAAAGATTTGGCTATTTTCTATTTTCAAATTATTATTTAAAAAATATTTAGCTGTCTATGACTTTTTTTTTCAATAATCCAATATGTTATTTGACATCATAACCTACTATAATCAAAATGTTAATATACACACTAAATAAAACATAGTCACCATCTATAATATTGAAAATGCATGATTCTGGAACACAGCAAGGATCGACAGCCCACAGTTATTGCCCTTAAGGATTAGGGGTAATAGGCATAGCTGTATGAATGAGTTTTTACTGTACCTCCATAAGCCTCAAAATTCATGTTAAATAGGTTGTCTTCTCCAAAAATACATTTATACATTATCAATAAACGGTAAGAGGATTTTTCCAGACTTAGAAGTAAAGTCTGCAGATACTTTATGTGACTGCAGACTGCAATGCGCACACTGTTATGATTCCCCTGTATTTGCCTTAAGAGCAGGCAGCAACATGACAAAAAATGTGTGATTGTATCACAAATATACAATAGTTCCAGTCAAGTAGCAACTTGAATAGAGCATTGAGAGCAGTGTTGCAGAATCTAGTTGGCACATAACCTTAACTATTCATTCTGCATACTTGCACTTACATAACCTATCGCCCATTAGCACAGGCTATACAGGGGAATTGTGACAGTATGCACATCGCATTTTTCAGCCTAGAAAGCAATCCCTTTTAAGGAATCCATAGAAAGAAATTGTGACAAAGTCAAGTATACACCACATAAGAGCTGTGTTACCCTTATGAAGATAGTTTGAGATGGCTTTTGTAGTGTCAATATGTTCTACGTACACGAAGCCTTATAAAGATAGGTAAACCATATTAAGAATCTGTACAGGGTATGGGAAAACTTGAAAGCTACATTGTTTCATAAAAACAACTATTCTGAATGTGCCCTGTTCAGAAGGGTCACTTGTTCTGGCCTCCTATATTACATGGGCATCCATTCATGTAAATATCTGCCTTGTAATCACTGTTTGGTTCCCATGAGAAGAATCCATTGCAATCAATTGATCTTTCTTGGATAAATTGTAATAGCTCTAGTCTGAAAGGTGTTATCTCTGATTTAAGTAGTGAACTTTGTATCTGTATGACATGTAAGATTGATAAATTGCAATATTTTATTATTCTTGGCAGGAGAAGAGCCTGTAAAAACTTCTAGCAGCCATTATTTGCGTTATTGTCAATTCTTTACACTTTCTCTCGTCATCTATCACATAGCTCATTTTACATACTTAGTGGGATGACAAACGACAATCAAGTTCAACCTTTTTTTATTTATAAACCCCACTTGATTGAGAGGATGATCAAACAACCCTCTAAAAGCCATACACCCAATTCACCGTAAAGTGAAAAATAATCATTTTTGACTCGTTCAATTGAAAAGATCCTTGGATCCACCCTCTAGATTCATATCAATAACCCTGCATATTGTGTTGTACATCAATCCTTACCTAACTCTTTCTTAAATATATCTGGTATTGGTGATCACATACTTCTAATGAATGAGGTGGTTTGTTGTAATGCAGGTTCCTGATGATTCTACTGTCCACAAACGAGGAGAAAAATGAATGAATAGAACTTGTGGCAGTGATGAACTCAGAGTTGTTTTATTGCCACTCCAGGGCCATACAATGGCAATCTTTCTGGCTTGAAAGACCTTTTAACAAGCAGGACCTGAAATGCCATATGGACCTATAGCATCTTAGCTCCCATTTCCCTACATCTTTTGCTTGATAAAGTGCTTTGATGCCCAAAACGTTGCCATTTTATGACACTGGAGTAACAATAAACTTACCAATCTTTTTGCATTGGAAAAAGTTGTTGTTGTCCCAAGTGTATTAGTTGTTGGATTACCAAATCCTATTGGGAGTTTGATCTATAATAATAAGTTTTGTACATTACAAACTTTTGATATGTATGAAGAAATTGCCCTTCCTTTAATCTCATGCAGTGACACCTGCTTTTTATTTTATCAATGTAAAAATAATCGAACTCTCTGATACAATTTTTATGGATGGATCCCCAAAACTGGGCTGTGATACATGAGATGTGGTTTCATCCCTGCTTTCTAAGATTCACACCCATGGAAGAAGCACTATGTGAAACGGCACTCGTCTGGCGGGAAGGGAAGACTGCAGCCCCACATTGCCACTGAACTCTGCACCATTGCCCCAGGTATAAACAACTCATGTATACTTGTGCAATTATGCCCCTATATGGAGTGTTCATGCAAATTTGAGTTTCAGATATTGGAGGAAAATTAATTTTAATGGGGACTGTACCATTTTCATCTTTTATGAGCCAACCCGCATTGTCCTCCTGTCAACAATTGACAACATCTACCACACTGCTCTAAAATCACTATTTAGGTATACTTGTACCCCAATTTGGAATATTTTTATCCATTGGGGTTCCAAATATTGTTTTACTTCTTCCAGCAGTGTTTGTGTAATACCCCAATTACATCATTTTCCTTATTTCACCCGTTGTTTTTTTTTCTTTTTCTCCCTACCTTACTAAGGCCGGTTTCACACGTCAGTGATTCCGGTACGTGAGGTGACAGTTTCCTCACGTACCGGAGACACTGACACACGTAGACCCATAAAAATCAATGCATCTGTTCAGATGTAATTGATTTTTTGCGGACCGTGTCTCCGTGTGCCAAACACGGAGACATGTCAGTGTTCGTGGGAGCGCACGTATTACACGGACCCAATAGAGTCAATGGGTCCGCGTAAAACACGGACCTCACACGGACATTCTCCGTCTGGGGTCCGTGTGCGTGCAGGAGACAGCGCTACAGTAAGCGCTGTCCCCCCCACATGGTGCTGAAGCCGCCATTCATATCTTCCCTGCAGCAGCGTTTGCTGTAGAGAAAATATGAAGAATAGTGTTAAAAATAAAGATTTAGGTGTCCGCCGCCCCCCCACCCCCTGTGCGCCCCCCCGCTGGTCAGAAAATACTTACCCACTCCCTCGCTCCTTCCTGGTCTGGCCGCGCCTCCTACTGTATGCGGTCACGTGGGGCCGATCATTTACAATCATGAATAGTCGGCTCCGCCCCTATGGGAGGTGGAGCCACATATTCATGACTGTAAATGATCGGCCCCACGTGACCGCATGCAGGAGAAGCCGCGGCCAGACCAGGAAGCAGCGAGGGAGCGGGTAAGTATTTTCTGACCAGCGGGGGGGCGCACAGGGGGTGGGGGGGCGCCGGACACATGGATCTTTATTTTAAACACTATTCTTCATATTTTCTCTGCAGCAAACGCTGCTGCAGGGAAGATATGAATCGAAGCTTCAGCACCATGCAGAGTGGGTACCACACGCTCCGTGTGGTACCCACTCGCCATACGGGCGGCACACGTGTGCCGCACGTATGGCCTCCGTGAGTTCCCAGGCACACGGACACGGATAACTCCGGTACCGATTTATTCCGGTACCGGAATTATCTGGACGTGTGGGACAGCCCTAAAACATCAGCTATTTTTCCTTCCCCACTGGAGGCCAATTTGCCCTGTCTTCTTAATGTTTTTTATAAAGTCAATGTTATTTGATAAAGATATTTATTTTTAATTTAGCTATTAATCACTTCTCGTCTTTATGGTACCCAGCCATAATAAATTATGTTTATTTCTAAAATGGTACAATAACACCTTATTTTTTAGAAATCACATCTTTTCTAATGGAAGACAATATCTTACTGGCAATAGGAGCAGCAGACTGGCATTTTATGATATTATTTAGTTTATTTCATCCATTACATAAATCCTTCTTTATTGTTGACTTGTCTAATAGTGATCCATTCACTGTAATTGGATGTTTATTGTTTGTTCAAACATGTATAACTTTCACTTATCAATATTACATTTATCCTGCCATTCTGCTGCCCATTTGCTTTGTGTTTGGTCTGCATTCACAGAGAGAAAACAATGAGGTTCATGTTTCATTATTCAAGAGGACCTTTCAATAGGTCAAAAGTGGCCAGTTTTTACTTTAATTTTCTTCAGTTTGCTTCCCTGAGTATTTTTTTTTTTATTTACCATATTACTCCACACATATAGGCGTTTTTCAGTTAGCACTATTTTATTTGGTCTTTATCAATATATGTTAGCCAATATTTTGCCAATTTATGTTGGAATACCTTTTTTTCCAGCTTTATGGGATAGCAGAGTTTGTTGAGCTATTCCGTACAAAAAGATAAAGTATAAAAAATTTATACTGCTTTGGAACCATCTTCTTAAGATGGCAGCCTACGGATACTTTCTGCCAAGTTACGGCTACACAGTGGCAGACATTTTTTATCTTATTTAAAGCAAGTAATACTATAAATTCTGTATTAACCATTTTCTATACGTTAGCTATTTATACAATGCTTTAGCAATGTCAAAATGTTACATTAAAGATAATCTGGCAGCAGGCTTTTGCTATGGTGTCTGAGAAGAGCATGATGAATGGGCAGAGACCTTGATTCCAGCGATGTATCACTTATTGGGCTGCTTGGTGCAGTTTTGATAGAATCCTTGGTTTCTCTGCTGTCAATATAGTAGTGGTCAGATTGCTGAGCTATGTATAATCCCTTAAGTGGCAGCTTCCTGTGTACGCTGTGCATTGCTGTCAAGCTGCCAATCAGTGATGGGGCTGTGGTTATACAGATAAGCCGGTCAGGCTTGCACAAATCACCTAGTTCGGCAGTGATAATCTACTGCTAATAAAACACTGATTGTATTGAAACTACAGCAGACTGCTGAGCAAGTGACACATCCCTGAAATCAGACTCTCAGACTCTACATTATGTTGCTCTCAGATTAAACAGCTAAAACCTGGTGACAGGTTCCCTTTAACACATAGCATGGACTTGGCGCAATAATCTTTCAAATAGTCTCATGGCTTTTTAACATGTGGATCAGTTACAACATTTTCCCTCCAAGGTCCAATTTTCCAGACTTCTAAGCATTGTTCTTACTTTACAAAATGAACATTCTGGTATAATTCTCCTGGAAGGAGCTATGTGTATAAGGAGAACAATACTAATTCCACATAAATACTCATGGCCATTCTAAATGTGTAGGTGTTTGCATATAAAACTGATGTGATGGATTGCACACTTCCAATCTCACTTCGTAAAAGCTCTTTAAAAAGATGTACTATATTTCAGAGATATTCTTTGCATACATTAGTGTCTCAGGAAGCCATAATGTAAAAATAATTTTGTTTACATATAGAGCAAAAGTACAGACATAAAATTAGTTATCTTGTGTATATTATGTTTTAGGAAATTAACGAAAAAAGCATTGTTAAGTGCTGTGATGACAGGTTTATTTTTGCAAATGTGATATAAAAACAGGGTAGTGGCAGGCGCTTTCAGTAAAATATTGCACTTTCATTTCTAGCCAGACAAAATGCTGATGTGGTCACTATTACAAATAAATCAGCGCTAAATAAAAAGCCACTTTAAGTGTGAACTGAATAACAATATAAATATAGATATGTGAGCAAATTAAGCTAAATCAAATGAAAGTAATGAAATGAGCCTGATAATCAACCTCAAGTTCTCATATTTCACCTTCTTAATGATATTTATAAAATTTACAAAATGTTAGTAATAACAATCTAAAATATTATCAATAAATCCCATAAAGTAAGACTATAGTCAAAAATGTAAAAAGCAGCTAAAGTATTACATGCATTCCCCATATGTTCTCTGTTAAAGTGCTGTTTGCTTCTTTGTAAAACCCCTTCGCACTATAATATTGTAAGGAGGTTGCTTTTCTGCTCCTTGCCTGGAACCACTTAGCCAGACAGCTGGGTTGTTGGGGGGAAGACTTTCTGCCCTGGACAGAGGGGACAGGTTGACTGCTGGGAAAAGAGAGGGGAGTGGTCAGAAAAGTGCGGGAGAGAGCGTGCCAGAGAGGGGACAGCGTGCTAGAAAGAAAGCAGGCTGCAGCGCCGTGCTCCCCATGACAGAGTGCTCCCCGTGAGGGCACTAAGGCTGGAGTGAGAGTGGAGACTTGGAAGCCTCCATAATCTGAGAAGACTCTTCCCCTGACAGTGTGAGACAGTGACTCAGTGCAGCCCTGGTGACCGCAGTGACAAGCAAAGATCCCTAGTGTGATAAGTAACCGCTCGGTGTGTGTGTGACATCGCTATCACAGAGAAGCTGCCAGGCTTACGGACACTCCTGTAGCAGTGAAGGAAAGACTGTGATATTTCCTGGTTCCAGTTTCACTTTGCGAAGAACAGGCTCCAGAGACTTAACCCCATACTTCCCAGGAGACACAGAAAAGACTTCAGGATCTCAAGCCCTGCTGGTGACGGTACCCACATTGGAAGAAGGACCCTTCAGTCAGGACCTCCCTGGACTGATAAGTTACAAGAACACTCGTTAACCCTTTCGTTTCCGTTTAACTGTTTACTATTGATTTACCTCTATTAACCCCCTGTTTACTCCCTGCGAGGAGAATTTTGCCCCTGTTAATAAATCCCCTCCAACAGTTGGTCTGTCTGTTCCGTGGTGACATACGCAACCCTGCACTCTATTACACTTGGCGTAGTCGGCAGGATGTCACACGGTAGCACGGAAGGCGCAGACCAAGCAGTTGAGGGAGGCCCCAGGTCTAGCATCTCCCTGGGAGCCATGTTAGCTAACCTACCAAAATTTTCAGGGAGTAATGTCATGTTGTGGGGTTGGACGGAGCGCATCCGAGGGATGATGCGGATACATCCTATGACACCGGCTCTGCAGGCGGAAATAGCTGTGATGGCCCTAGAGGGGGATGCACGGGACTCTGTTATGCTAAGACCCCCCCCAGGCGAGAGATACCCTGGACAAAGTATTACGCATACTTGAGGAGACGCATGGGGACCCCACTGACGTAGGGGAGCTGCGCATGTGACTGTTCTGGCGGGTACAAAGAGAGGGGGAGACCGTGACGCAATATATGAACGCACTGCAGGAGCTTCATACTGCCATTATACGGAAGGACGGCATAGGTGTGGGGTCAATTGACGTTGTACTGCGAGACCAACTGGTGACAGGTTTGCGAGAAGTATTGATGAAACAGGCCGTGCGAGAGCGCATGCGTGTAAAGCTAGATATGACTTTCTCTGAGGTCGGGAGTGAGGCACGCACACGCGAGCAAGAGCAAGGGGTGGTAGTGCCAGTGGGAAAGGTATGGAGCAGGGAGGTAACAGCCCCTCAATGGGTAGAAGACTTGAAGAAGGAGCTTAAGCGAGTCCGTGAGGAGGTGGCTGAATATAAGAAGATCCCTGCTGCAGAAACCGCCCTCCAAAGTGAGACTAGTGCCATTCGGCGAAGAAGACTGCCTAGATGCTACAACTGCGGAGCATCCAGTCAAAATGAAGAGGAGGCGATGTGGACCCGGGATTCCCAGCTGAAGATAAGAAGAATCTGGGAGGAGATTGAGAGTCTGGGGAAAGCCCTTACTGCTGTTTTGGGGACCAGCGGCATATCCCGAGGTAACGTGCGGAAGCCACCAGAAAAAGATATAGGAGAGGTGCGCCACATAAAGAAGGCTTCGGTGGCGGCCCCAGAGTGTAACTCCGTATCCTGGGATGAAGAGCAACCGCAGATGAGAGATGTCCCCTGCCGAGGTCGACGATCCAAACTGAAGCGCCCTCCAGACAGACGCAGACGTGAGTGCTGGATGTGCAGAAAGGTGGGACACATGTCCAGAAATTGCCCTACCCGAGAAGAGCGGTGGCAGAGATCCGCTCACCCCTCTGAGGGTCCTGCTAACTGGAGGGAACGTCGCCCCTGGAGGGAATGGTACGGCAAGAAGAGAAGAGTTCCACCTAGGACAAGACAGTACCACAATGTCGGACGCCAAGGAGAGGTGGAGAAGGTGTGAAGCATCTCTGGTGAGGTGACTGCGCTGTCCCAACACGTAAAGGCGAACCTGGTGGATCTACAGCCTGGGTCTGAAGGTTTTGTTGGTGAGACTCAGACCGGCAGGAAGAAAGTGACGTTCTCTCGAGAAGACCACCAAAGTGCTTTACTACCCTGTCCAGCACGAGTTCCTGAAGAAGGAGAGAAAGTGCCAAGTGTTCCTGCAACACTCGTTTTCAATGTCCGAGCCGATGAGGAGGAGGAACCACTGATGTCGTCCCCTGAGGTGAAGAATGTGCTGGCTGTCACCTCACCAGTTCCTGAACGGACAGGGGAAATGGAGCAGCTGTGTGAGACAGGGCGTGTGGCTGAGAAGCCCTGGGAAATGATGCCCGCAGAGCCCGGCGCAGATGACAAAGAGTCCGGCCAGCATGGTCTTAATTCATCTGACTCAAGGTTTGACAAGAATGCTCCTGTCAAAGAGAGGGGGAGCTATGAAGAAGAATTGCGTGTACTAAGCCCCCAAACTGAGGAGCCTGAACAAGAAGTCCCTAAAGTTTCCGATAACGACAAGGAGGAGGATGAATAATCTACGCAGACATCTGCTAGCGGCAAAGCTAAGAAGAAGAAGAAGAAAAAGAAGAAGACAGCAGTTATTGATGACGCAGAGAAAGCATATCTCAACCTGACTGATGAGCAGCTCCTAAACCATTTAGTCTTGGAGTATCTACAAGAAGAAAGGCAGAAGGAGATGCGAGAATCGCAGGCATCTGACTCCCCTGAGCTTTAAGAGAGGGGGAATGTAAGGAGGTTGCTTTCCGTGCTCCTTGCCTGGAACCACTTAGCCAGACAGCTGGGTTGTTGGGGGGAAGACTTTCTGCCCTGGACAGAGGGGACAGGTTGACTGCTGGGAAAAGAGAGGGGAGTGGTCAGAAAAGTGCGGGAGAGAGAGCGCGCCAGAGAGGGGACAGCGTGCTAGAGAGAAAGCAGGCTGCAGCACCGCGCTCCCCATGACAGAGTGCTCCCCGTGAGGGCACTAAGGCTGGAGTGAGAGTGGAGACTTGGAAGCCTCCATAATCTGAGAAGACTCTTCCCCTGACAGTGTGAGACAGTGACTCAGTGCAGCCCTGGTGACCGCAGTGACAAGCAAAGATCCCTAGTGTGATAAGTAACTGCTCGGTGTGTGTGTGACATCGCTATCACAGAGAAGCTGCCAGGCTTACGGACACTCCTGTAGCAGTGAAGGAAAGACTGTGATATTTCCTGATTCCAGTTTCACTTTGCGAAGAACAGGCTCCAGAGACTTAACCCCATTCTTCCCAGGAGACACAGAAAAGACTTCAGGATCTCAAGCCCTGCTGGTGACGGTACCCACATTGGAAGAAGGACCCTTCAGTCAGGACCTCCCTGGACTGATAAGTTACAAGAACACTCGTTAACCCTTTCGTTTCTGTTTAACTGTTTACTATTGATTTACCTCTATTAACCCCCTGTTTACTCCCTGCGAGGAGAATTTTGCCCCTGTTAATAAATCCCCTCCAACAGTTGGTCTGTCTGTTCCGTGGTGACATACGCAACCCTGCACTCTATTACAATATGAGCATTGTAATGTTGTTTTAATAAATGTTTTTAGTGGCATATTGTTTTTATTAAGATTATGAACACACAGCTCTGGCAAAAATTATGAAACCGCTGCAAAATGTTCAGTTTGTCCGATTTCTCTCTTTATAGATATATTTTTGAGTAAAATGTAAATTGTTCTTTTATTCTATAAACGTCTGACAGCATGTCTCCGAATTTCCAAGCAATACATTTTGTATTTTTTTTCTGACAAAGACAAATGGTCAAAATAAAAAAAAACAGTGACTTCAGACCTCAAATAATACAAAGAAAACAAGTTCATAATCATTTGGAAACAATACTAAGAGTTCAGAAGTCAATATTTTGTGGAATAACCATGATTTTTAATCACAGCTTTCATGCGTCTTGGCATGCTTTCCACCAGTCTTTCACACTGCTTCTGGTACAAAAATGTAAGCAGTTCTTCTTTGTTTGATGGCTTGTGACTATCCATCATCCTCTTGATTACTTTCCAGAGGTTTTCAATGGGGTTCAGGTCTGGAGATTGGGCTGCCCATGAAAGGGTTTTGAGGTGGTGGTCTTTTCATTTTTGCCAGAGCTGTATATTTACTAGCATTTTTAAAGTCATATAGAGGAGTCAATGGACAAAATGCAAAACAAAATGCTATACCCACAGAAAAGTGCATTCTGAAAAAAAAATAACATAAGTGAGCCCTAAAGCATAATAAAAATGCCTAAAAATCATACCTTATCAGTATATGTTTTTTTCAAATTTTGCTATAGACCTTTCATTTCAGTTTTTCAACTAAAGTAATAAACAATGTGTAAACCCCTTAGTGACGGAGCCAAATTTTTTAAAATCTCACCAGTGTCACTTTATGTGGTAATAACTCTGGAACGCTTCAACAAATCCCAGTGATTTTGAGATTGTTTTTTCGGGACACATTATACTTTATGATAATGGTAAATTTAGGTCAATATATTTTGTGTTTATTTATAAAAAATATCAGAAATTTGAGAAAAATGTTAAAAAAAGCAATTTTCAAACTTTGAATGATTATCTCTTTAATCCAGATGGTCATACCACAGCAAAATATTAATAAATAACATTTCCCTCATGTCTGCTTTACATCGGCACCATTTGTAAAATGTTATTTTATTTTGTTAGCATTTTAGGAGGTTTAAAAATGTAGTAGTAATTATTCATTTGTTCAAGGAAATTTACAACATTTATTTTTATAGGACTTATCCATATTTGAAGTGCCTTTAGGGGTCCTATAATTTGGGAAACCCCCAAAAGTTATTCCATTTTAAAAACGGCACCCCCTTACATATTGAAAACGGCTGTCAGGTAGTTTATTAACCCTTCAGGTGCTTTTCAGGAATTAATGCAAAGTGGCATGACAAAAATGAAAAAGTGTATTTTTACCACCTAAATGCTGATAACTTCTAAACAGATTACTAGAGCCGTCAGACTGTAAGGCCACTATTTGGTCATGAATTGCCATTACAAACATCAGGACCACACAATCATGATCTGAGGGCACCAATTTGGATAAAGAGGAAGCCCCCACAGACTGTTAACTATTTCTAATGATGTAGTCACTATTTACAGCAGCATCTAAGGGGTTAAACAGATTTGGTTGGTGCAAACAGTGATCGTGGCTGATGCAGTAAGTTGTCCGCTATAGTGTACAGCCGACAGCTGCTGGATTGTCACCTGTATGGGGAGGCTATTCTCTTATATCTCAGGTCAGTTAAAAGACGTATTGGCTGTCATTAAGGGGTTAAAATGTTATATGTGAATACAGCATTGTGGTTTCAAATTGCAGCTTCTTGCTATCTCCACAAAGCATTTTTCAATTACAGAGAAGGTAGGTATTAACTGGGCCAGGGTCACAGTAGTGTAGAATACGGATGAGTGCTATGTGAGAAAACATCGCAGAGCTCTTGGGCCACTGTTAATCTATGGGGCAGCTGACATTACAGTTTTTTTCTCGGGCATATTCAGCGTGCAAGAGAAATCACAGCATGCTACGATTGTACGCGTATATCACCCGAGTCTCACCAATGCAAGTCTATGGATGAGAGAAAAAAATCGGACACCACACGGGCCATCAGTGTGACTTGTAAAAATACGCACACATTTTCCTAATTTCAGCCCATCGAGCCATTAAATTCAATGAGGAAAAGCAGAGAGAAATGTAAATGTCATCGCATTGCAAAACCCATTACACACGAATGATCATAAGGAGAACACTTGTGCGACTCTCGGCCGAGAAAATCGGACCGATTTTTCATACGTTAAGTGTGACCCCGGCCGAAATGATCTTTTCCTTCATAGGTGATAAATGCTCCAATTAAGCTCTATGTAAACTGAAAAATGTAAAAATGGCAATAAAAGGAAGAAAGCCACCAAAAATTCATCATTTTTAATTATACCCTTGCTTTGGTCATTTTGATCACAAGTTATAAAAAATGTTGTTATCTCATCAAAACAAAACAAATGTTTCATAAATATAAAAAAATACAGTTTATAACTCTGTAAACTGTGATACTACTATATATGAGCATGATAATGGCAGCTACTGGATTAATTCCTCTTCTATGTACCTGCATCTCTAAAAATCACAATTTAAAAAGAAAAAAAAGCTGTAAGAAGGATAAAAAAAATAAGAATGAAAAGTAAATGAATAAAAAGAAAATATTTAAAGTGAACTTGCAGCAGTATATCTGTGCGTCAGCCTATAGCTCCCGCTTCCTCCTCCTACTTTTCCACCTCCCCATAATAGAATTTTATAAGCAACAACTGTCATGTCCAATCTCAGTAACGTGAAAATCTGTGTTCACTCAATACAGATTTTACTTGTGAAATCAGAGTGAATGTTCACCTAGGAGGAGAAAGAAGATATATTACAGGTTCCTGTTTTTACGTGTATTATTTTCCGATTTATGAAGAAAAAGAAAATGATGATTGCTCTTTAAGCTAGTAAAACCTAAAAATCTATAACAAAAAAATGTGAGAGTGTAAAACTAAGTCTAAAGTGTTCTTTAAATATATAAATAGTAAAACCGTAAACTGAAAGTATTGGCCCTTGACAAGGCAATGAGGGAGAAATTGTGGATGGTTATGAGGAAGAGGCAAAACTAATAAATATTGTTTTCTCCACTGTGTTCACAGAGGAAAATGAAATGTTGGATAAAATAAAGAGGCATAAAGCAAACACTCCATTAACCAAGCACTTTGCCTCATGCCGTTCCTTTCTACATCAGTAGGTAAGCACCAGTAATGCCTCCTCCTAGCATGCATATGATGATAGTCATGGAACTTAAACGTGTAACTACTGCAAATACTTACTATCACATTTAGCTCATAAGCCAGGTGTAATTCAAATCGTTAAAATATATGACTTAATGAAAATATCACCCTGTGAAGATATATCGAGAGTATTGTTATACCTTTGTTTATTACATAAATTTAATTTATGATTTAATGGATATAATCTCCTTTGAAGTGTTTTCCCTTATACAGGATAATTTTTTGCAATGCTTTTCTAGAGTAATGATGCTTAATTATGATTCTTTTATGTCCTAACAACCGATGTCCTCTTCAGCAAGTTATTTGTACAGTCTTGATATATTGTACACTACAGCTTTGTTATTTAGCCGTGGATTATGGCAAATAATTACTTCAAACATTATGATTTCTAAAATGGCAGGATTTCTTCCTACAGGACTGGGGAAAATCAAATTTGGCGTCAGTTTTCAAGACAAGGTCAAAAACGGAGATCAGAAACTATACACCTGTAAGCCTAACCTCTAATAATTTACAACTACTTGAAGATTTACTAAGAGACACAACCGTGGAGTAAATCAAAGTATAATTAAAACTATACATATAGTACGTATTACCTCATATCAGCTTGGAATAATCCTAACAAAGCAACTAAGGCTAAACGTGGCACCCATCGGCTTCTATTTCTCCAACCACTGAGGGCGATCGAAAGGTTAAAAAAATAAGAAAACTTCTTATACTAGCTTATGGCTGTACGTATGTGCACGCAAGGTCACAGAGCACGTCATGGTATTGTGAATTTAAGGCCTCTTTCACATTTCCGTCTTTTTGAAGACGTTGCAATGCATCGTTCTGTGCAAAAAACGCATCCTGCAAAGTTGCCCACAGGATGATTTTTTTGCACATAGACTTGTATTACCGACGCATCGCAACTGGATGCATCGGGAATTGGCGTACCGTCGTCACAAAAAAGTCCAATGTAACGTTTTTTTCGTGCGACGCGTCCACCATTATCAACCGTGCATGCGCGGCCGAAAGTGGACAATGATTTGGATGAATTTGTTATAACATAAGTGCTTGACTCCGCACACGATCTTTCTGGAAAGTAGAATGGCATCAGGAGACAAAAAATAAAACAGTAACATTCGAAGAAATAATAGTTCTAATTATAACAATAATGAGAATAAACAAATAATATAAATGTGATTGTTGTCACATACTGAAGCAATAAATAAATTAGTACATCAGTGTTACAGGAAGTAAATGGACTTCAAAACTATAGATATACAAAAACCTTAATGTAAAACTTTATAATGTGTGATATATTACATACGTGTCTTTCTGGCTGAATCCTCTACAAAGAGGGAAGAAATATCTTCATCCACTCCAGCTGCATTCTTGGCAATGCAGGTATACGCGCCAGTGTCTTCATAGCGTACATTGCTGATGTGCACTTCACTGCCATTTGCTAGGGAGGGTAAATAAAAAATCTTAAAAATAATCTGTCAAGTACATAGTTATTTTTTAAACAAAATGATAATGTGTTGCATGGCATAATTATGTAAACATTAAAACTAGAATAAAATTAAGAAGGTTACTGAAGATACCACAGTACTTGTTGGTCTAGATCTATAATAATAATAATCATCTCTTTATATAGCGCTTTACAGTTTTGCACACATTATCATTGCTGTCCCCGATGGGGCTCACAATCTAATTTCCCTATCAGTTTGTCTTTGGAATGTGGGAGAAAAGTGGAGTATCCAGAAGAAACCCACGCTAAGACGGGATTTGAACCCAGGACTCCAGTGCTGCAATGCTGTAGTGCTAACCACTGAGCCCCCGTGCTGCCCAACTATAGCTGTAGTAACCACGATAACAAGTCTAGCAAGCAAAGAACAAACCTGCAAGTCCGCACTGGCCCCTTCTGCAGTGCACTGCTCATTGATGTGCTATCGAAGCAGTTTACACTACAGGAGGCCTGGAGTGATGAGCGAAAAGATGTCAAAGTAAGCATACACTCTAATTGTATAGTAGCTGACAGTGGACATTCCACTACATCAATTGTTGATGCACGAGATGGGCCCCTTCAAAAGCTTGCTATAAAGTTCTGACTCTTCCATTTATTTGCCTGCCTGGTTGCTTCCATTTTTGTCTTGTAAATGGCTGAGAGGTGTGGCATAGCCAAAAGGCATGGTTAAACAATTCTTTGCCTCCTATTTCAAACTATGGTCATTGGTTGTTTCTAAAATAAAACTTTTGCTAAACAAATCCAACCCATAAAAAAAGTTGCACACAAACCAAATCTTCCCGAGCAACTTTAATTCTAATTTCTTTTACAGTTCTAGAGCATTACAGGATGTGATCCTTCTACAGTCACAGGGACAGTTTAGCTAAATCACATTCAATCATTTAAAGACACAGAAACAAGGGCCCTGATTTATAACTTACATGCCTTAAGTCTTTTTTTAAGGTTGTAAAATGTGTGCCATATTTATCAAACTGATTCATGCCAAGATTGTTTTTCTCTTCAGATTTTATTTCTGCTTTTTTTGTAAAATGTTGCATGACTCTTTCAAAAAGCTTTAAATGTTGCAAACTAATTTTCAAAAACACAAGCACAATAACAGATTTTTAATTTACTACATCATTGGAATACAATATACATAAAGAAACCAAGAGCCTTTAAATCCCAAAGTATAAAAATAATATATCTACTTGTAAAGAAAATCACAAATGTCAAACCAATAACTATCAAATTTTATTTTATTATAATACAAAAACATGAACTAGACATAAAAAAGTGCATACAGTACAATACAATACAAAACAAGAAAAAGTTACTGGATAGGTCAAATGGACAATAATGCAAACTGGCTGGGGTGGGCAATCCACATAAAGGGAGGCACTCAGCAGTATGTGAAATATATCCCAGCAACCATGTGTAAAATGCTGGGTAGCACAATTGCGTGCACATACAAGAAGAGTGACCAAAAAGTAACCCTAATATGAATGGGTAAGGTACCAAAGATCATGGGAACCAGTATACTACAATATATGTCACGTGACAAAATTACCACATACCCATGGATCCTGAAGTTAAAATGCCAATAGTGTGCATGTTTAAGAACATGTCTTACCCATGGATGCCAAACAACCACCGCTCAGATGCCCCAACGCGCGTCTCACTGCTGCTTCTTCAGGGGGCAGTGTGTGAATGTGCAAAATTCAGGGTTTAAATATCCCCATGTGAAAAGCATGGCCCAATTATCTGCATGAAATAAGGTTCGTTCCAGCCGCGTCTAGCGAGCGCATGGGGGCGAGGTCCACCACAGCCAATCATCCCATCCGGCGTCAAGGAGCGGTGAGTGTCGGGACAAAGTTCCCATGACAACAGGTGTACTCATCGCATATGATAGACGCTGTTGTGGACAAGAGGCGGAGGTGACATCAGCGCGCATGCGCTACCCGCGGCAGGAAGTAACCGCGGCGCAAGGAATACAGGGAGAAAGGTAACCATAACTACTCCATTACCGTGCTGCACGGCGCCCGGAAAGAGACACAAAGAGGGCGGAAATTGAAAAGCGGGCATCTCAAGTATGGGCAGTAGGGTTGAGCGAAACGGGTCGTCTATTTTCAGAAGTCGCCGACTTTTGGCAAAGTCGGATTTCATGAAACCCGACCCGACCCCTGTGTGGGGTCGGCCATGAGGTCGGCAATCTTCTGAATCTGGTATCGGAATTCCGATACCGAGTTCTGATATGTTTGCGATATCGGAAATCGGTATCGGAATCCACATTTAAGTGTATAATAAAGAATTAAAATAAAAAATATTGATATACTCACCTCTCCGATGCAGCCTGGACATCGCCGCTGGTAACCGGCATCTTCCGTTCCTAAGAATAGCACTTGAAAGACCTTTCGATGACATCACGGCTTGTGATTGGTCGCGGCCGCCCACGTGACTGCTCAGCGACCAATCACAAGCCGTGACTTAATTTTCAGGTCTTAAATTCCTCATTCTAGGAATTTAGGACATGAGAATTACGTCACGGCTTGTGATTGGTCGCTGAGCGGTCACGTGGGCCGCCGCGACCAATCACAAGCCATGACATCATCGAAAGGTCCTTCATGCGCTCATTCTTAAGAAGGAAGGCTGCCGGAAAGAAGCAGGGCGCGTCTGAGGGTGAGTATATACCTAATAGGAATATACTCACCCTCGGCTTCTTTCCAGCAGCCTTCCTTCTTAAGAATGAGCGCGTGAAGGACCTTTCGATGACGTCACGGCTTGTGATTGGTCACGGCCGCCCACGTGACCGCTCAGCGACCAATCACAAGCCGTGACGTAATTCTCATGTCCCAAATTCCTAGAATGAGGAATTTAGGACCTGAGAATTATGTCACGGCTTGTGATTGGTCGCTGAGCGGTCACGTGGGCCGCCGCGACCAATCACAAGCCGTGACGTCATCGAAAGGTCTTTCAAGCGCCATTCTTAGGAACGGAAGATGCCGGTTACCAGCGGCGATGTCCAGGCTGCGTCGGAGAGGTGAGTATATCAATATTTTTTATTTTAATTCTTTATTTTACACTTAAATATGGATCCCAGGGCCTGAAGGAGAGTTTCCTCTCCTTCAGACCCTGGGAACCATAGTATCCCATTGCACTGCATTGGGTTTCGTGTTTCGGCCGACCCCGACCCCGATTTTTTTATAGGATCGGCCGATTTCACTCGACCCGACTTTTGAGAAAGTCGGGTTTCGTGAAACCCGACCCGATCCTATAAAAATAAAAGTCGCTCAACCCTAATGGGCAGAAACAGTGATAATTATACCAAGTAGACACACATGTAAGCATCATAATAGATCTATACAAATACGAATACCGCAACATATATATCAATATGATACAATACAATGGTCCATTTAATACAGGAAAATGGTGGCAAAAATCCAAATGTTCTCAGTATGCTGCTGCTTTCAACGATGGTGCAGGTAGAGGGTCTCGATCCCAAATAATTCACTGTTCACAGAAATGCTCATCAAAATAGGGGTATAACACGATTGAGAATTAGTCCAGTAAAATGTACACTAATAACTGAAAAACACAAAAACACACATAGTTGCACCAAGCCGCAGGGACAGGTGGCGTAATACACCACATAATCGCTGCTTGGTGTATGTGGGTCTCACCTCTAGAGAGCTGCGGGTGAGAACTAGGGAACATGTGAGGGATATCAAAGCGGCCCAGTCAGCTCTCGACGTAGCGTCCCTAAAGATGATTCCCCGACATTTTAGGCTATGTCATGCTTGTAATTCTGATGGGCTAAGGATTCGGGGTATTGATAGAGTACATGGGGGATTAGGGGTGGTGACCTCAAGCGTAGGTTGGCCCAGCTTGAGTGTCACTGGATCATCACCTTAGACACCAGAACCCCACATGGACTAAATGAAAATGTTAGTTTTTCATCATTTATATAACCATTTGTGTCTACTCTGAGGTTGCCCTGGCTTCATATGGCGATCTTTATTATAGCTACTGATCATCTGTCCTTGGAGTCTCTGTTTTTAATATTATTTTAACTATGTGTGTTTTTGTGTTTTTCACTTATTAGTGTACGTTTTACTGGACTAATTCTCAATCGTGTTATACCCCTATTGTGATGAGCATTTCTGTGAACAGTTAATTATTTGGGATCGGGACCCTCTACCTGCACCATCGTTGAAAGCAGCAGCATACTGAGAACATTTGGATTTATGCCACCATTTTCCTGTATTAAATGGACCATTGTATTGTATCATATTGATATATATGTTGCGGTATTCATATTTGTATAGATCTATTATGATGCTTACATATGTGTCTACTCGGTATAATTATCACTGTTGCTGCCCAAACTCGAGATGGCCGCTTTTCAATTTCCGCCCTCTTTGTGTCTCTTTCCGGGCGCCGTGCAGCACGTTAATGGAGTCGTTATGGTAACCTTTCTCCCTGTATTCCTTGCGCCGCGGTTACTTCCTGCCGCGGGTAGCGCATGCCACCTCCGCCTCTTGTCCACAACGGCGTCTATCATATGCGATGAGTACACCTGTTGTCATGGGAACTTTGTCCCGACACTCATCGCTCCTTGACGCCGGATGGGATGATTGGCTGTGGTGGACCTCGCCCCCATGCGCTCGCTAGACGCGGCTGGAACGAACCTTATTTCATGCAGATAATTGGGCCATGCTTTTCACATGGGGATATTTAAACCCTGAATTTTGCACATTCACACACTGCCCCCTGAAGAAGCAGCAGTGAAACGTGCGTTGGGGCATCTGAGCGGTGGTTGTTTGGCGTCCATGGGTAAGACATGTTCCTAAACATGCACACTATTGGCACTTTAACTTCAGGATCCATGGGTATGTGGTAATTTTGTCACGTGACATATATTGTAGTATACTGGTTCCCATGATCTTTGGTACCTTACCCATTCATATTAGGGTTACTTTTTGGTCACTCTTCTTGTATGTGCACGCAATTGTGCTACCCAGCATTTTACACATGGTTGCTGGGATATATTTCACATACTGCTGAGTGCCTCCCTTTATGTGGATTGCCCACCCCTGCCAGTTTGCATTATTGTCCATTAGACCTATCCAGTAACTTTTTCTTGTTTTCTATTGTATTGTACTGTATGCACTTTTTTAGGTCTAGTTCATGTTTTTGTATTATAATAAAAGTAATTTTGATAGTTATTGGTTTGACTTTTGTGATTTTCTTTACAAATAGATATATTATTTTTATACTTTGGGATTTAAAGGCTCTTGGTTTCTTTATGTATATCCTATAGTGATATTGAGTTTTTCCTTATAAACATGGTCATTATATATGGTCAGTTCTGGTATGTTATTATCATTGGAATACAATTGCAGAAGCTTTGCAGCATTTGGAAAAGTCTCAAATGAAGCATGGACTGAAAAAATCTAGATAATTAAAGACAACACCATGTTTTCTACATAACTCACCAAAATTATAAGCACTGAAAAGCTAGTTTAAAAATAGCAGAAAAGCAATAATAAATTTGGCACCAAATAAAAATGTTTCAACCAAAAAAGGTGTAAGAAAGTACAAATTTGGGCTTATTTTTTAAAGTCTCTACTGTATTAAGAGGAAATCAGAATGATTCATTTTTTTTCAAGAATTTACATAAAGAAGAATTATTGGAAAAAACAACATGGTAATTTCTAGTCATTACCTCACAGCAAATTTTTAATGGTCTAACATTCTGATGAAATATGGTAATAGAATGACACAGAAAGTAATTCTTATTATTGGTGATAGTACTAAAGCAAATACAATCAGTTACACAAATATTCTAATATCACATTCTAGAGAAAAAACAGTAATCAAAGCCTACCCAATAACCGCTATCCATAACACTGGCGGGATATGGATCAGGTATGACTAAGCACTCCGCCCCTCAGTCTCACACATTTTTAATTGCAGCAGGATTCCACCCCTCCATTGAGATATAGACTTTAGTCCAGAGAGGATTCATATTAGGTTCCCAGAGAGACGTAGACTGTCTATGTGAGGATTGGCATTAGGTCCTGGCATCGAGAATCACTTTAACGGTGCTGCCAGGTCCACATGAATTGGCCAATTTATGTGCCAAGCATTCTCAATTTTTCATATTTCTAGTGCAGTAATGCAATTCAAGTTTCATATTTTATGTTTTCATGCTGTAGCGCTACAGAATGCTGCCTTATCTGTTTCAATGATAAATCCAAAACAGGCAGCGACCTGCGGGAAAAAGAAAACACCCCTAACAACAATTTTGAGTCGATTTCTCAATGTGAGACATGTACTGACAGACAGTCTGCTCTAACTGATCTTACGGTAAAGCTGTGCATGATTACAAAGTTACAGGTGCAGAGCAGAGATGAGTGTAATTAGAAACACCTTTCATAAAAGGAAAAAGTAAATTAATTGTTATATGCTGCCATGAATGAATGGAGAATGCCATTCCAATAAGAAGTAGTTTATTCATCAACACATTTCAAAGTGTACAACTTCTTCATCAGCACAACTACAATCATGTTCCTGGCTGTCCTCGTGAAGAAGATGTATATTTTGAAACTCGTTGACGAATAAACCACTCATTATTGGATTGGCATCTTTCTTTCTTTCATGGCAGTGCAGAACAACCCATTTACTTTTTCCCTCTATGCTTTCATTTTCTTTTGGGTCTGCAGCAGCTTTTAGGCTGTGTGCCCACGTTGCATTTTTTATGCGTTTCCGCTGCATTTTAGCCACAGCGGAAATGCTTAAAAAACGCTTAAAAACGCATTCCCATGCAATCCTATGGGATTCCGCAGTTGCTGTGGCCATGCTGCGGATTCTCCTGCTGTGGAATTGCATAGCAGTAAAATCTGCAGCATGTTCATTATTTCAGCGGAATCGCAGCGCTTCCGCCACCATAGGATTGTATTGAAATGCTCACTTTATACATGTGGCTATGCCCACCATACATATACTGAGCGCTTCATGTGCGGATGGTACCCAGGGTATGGAGGAGAGGAGACTCTCCTTCAGGCCCTGGGTACCATATTCCTGTAAAAAAAAAGAATTTAAATAAAAAATAGGGATATACTTACCTTCCTCCTGGCTCTCAGCGGTGCACGTGGCGACTTCCGTTCCCAGGGATGCATTGCGCAAATCACCTGAGATGACGTCGCGGTCACGTGACCATGACGTCACAAAGGTCCTTCGCGCAAAGCATCCCTGGGAACAGAATGTACCTGGAGCACCGCAGAGGAGATTGGGGGCCGTAGGAAGGTGATAATAACCATATTTTTCATTTTTTTAATTATTTTTATTATTTTATCTTTTACTATTGATGGTGCATAGGCAGCATCAGTAGTAAAAAGTTGGTCACACTTGTCAAGCACTATGCTTGACAAGTGTGACCAACCTGTCACTTTTCCAAGCGATGCTTCAAATCGCTTGGAAAAGCGCAAGCATTCTGCAAGCTAAAAACGCTTGAAAAACACTTGTGTTTTGTGGGAAAATGCATGCAAATTCCTCATGTGTTTTACTCGCCACACGTAGTTGTGCAAATCCTGTGGACATTTCCACAGCATTTCTGCAATGTGGGCACATAGCCTAAGTGTTATCAGTGGTTGTGTGCACACAACCCAACCAGGTGAGCAGAGTTTGTGCATTAATTTAAAATTGTTACCAAGATAAGACCCTATTTTGCACTTTGTTTCTTTCCAGTTCCTCCTTTTTATACATACACCCTTCAGCCTTAGGGCTCATTTCCACATGCGAGGCACACGTCCGTATCTCGCATGTGGAAACCAAGCTCTGGTGCCGGCAATTTGGAGCGGAGCTGTGCAGCTCCATGTGTTCCTATGCGGCCGCACGCTCCACTCTGGAGTCCCGGCTCCACAGCTTGGTTTTACACATGCGAGATACGGATATGTGCCTCGCATGTGGAAATGAGCCCTTAATCTCATAGTAGACAGTGATGGAAGAGGGGTGAGTTTTTTCTGATTACAAACTTGTCTGTATCTGCAGCTCAGCCCTAAGGGTATGTGCACACGTCAGGATTTCTTGCAGAAATTTCCTGAAGAAAACCGGAAATTTTCTGCAAGAAAACCGCATTTTTTTTTTTGAGTTTTTTTCCCGTTTTTTTTTAGCATTTTGCAAGTGTAATTAGCTTGCAGAATGCTAAAGTTGTCCAAGCGATCTGTAGCATCGCTTCGAAAACTGATTGACAGGTTGGTCACACTTGTCAAACATAGTGTTTGACAAGTGTGACCAACTTTTTACTATAGATGCTGCTTATGCAGCATCAATAGTAAAAGATAGAATGTTTAAAAATAATTTAAAAAAAAATAAAAAGAATGGTTATACTCACCTGCAGACAGCCGATCTCCTCAGCGGCTTCCGTTCCAATAGATGGTGTGTTTGTGCAGGACCTTCGATGACGTCGCAGTCACGTGACCGCGACGTCATCGCAGGTCCTACACACACACCATCTATAGGAACGGAAGTGGCAGCATGCACCGATGAGAGGCAGGAAGACTCCGGGGGCCATCGAAGGTGAGTATATGACTATTTTTTATTTTAATTCTTTTGTTTTACCAATTATACAGTGCCCAGTCCATGGAGGAGAGTCTCCTCTCCTCCACCCAGGGTACCAACCGCACATAATCTGCTTACTTCCCGCATGGTGTGCATAGCCCCGTGCGGGAAGTAAGCAGATCAGTGCATTCCTAGGTGTGCGGAATCCCCGCAATTCCGCAAATTTAATGAACATGTTGCTTTTTTTTCCGCGATGCGATTTTTTCGCGGAGAAAAATGCAACATTTGCACAAGAAATGCGGAAAACACTGAAAATAATGGGAGGCATATGTAAGCGGTTTTTTTGCATTTTTTTGTGTTTTTATCACGTTTTTATAGCAAAAAAACGCAAAAAAACACGAAAAATACTGAACGTGTGCACATGGCCTTACAGTGTTGCCAGCTCTGATATATCCTCCACCCACACACTGACTGCTCAGAGATGAAAGATTAAGATATTAGAAATCACTGTAGCTCTGCAGAGAGATGAGTGAGGAGACTTGACTGTCTGTCACTACATGTCTCACACAGGACAAAACCTGCCCTAAGCTAATGTGTGTTCTTTTTCTCCAGTATATTGCTGCCTGCTGTTGATTGGTAAACCTTATGGTGAGGAAGAAGTACATGCCTCTATTGAAAAATCATGGGTAACACCCCCTTGGACTTAACATTATATTACAACCTGAAATTTACAGGCTAATATTTATGCAAATTAAATTTAAAAGAGGAGAAATAAAAACTACATATTACTCAGCTCTGTGGCTACTATTCCATGATATAACCTGTTTGGAATGCTCAAACTTGTGAAAACCCCCACTTTAAGTGGAATATTTTGAAGTACAGATAACTTACTAATTTTATTTTAAGCAGTAAACAAAACAAGCAATGTTGCCATTACTTTTTGTGCCTTTTAATGTATATCGCATACAGTAAGTAACATGATAGCTTCATTTTTATAGGTCATTATAAAGCAATAGGAATTATCTATACATTTTTGTATTTACTTATATTATGTTTGCAGAATGAAAGCTCATTTATAAGAGAAAATAAGAGACCTTAAGAGACCTTACTGTAGGCAGTTTTAGTATTCTAACTTCATCTGCATACTCATTGAGTTAAGAGGGCATCAGATGTTTCATTGGCAATTCTAAAGAGAACCTGATGACTGATATATGTTGCCCAAGCTGTGCGATCACAGCCAGGTATGTGTAACTCTGAAACAGTGTTGCATTTCAGAGAAAAGCATGCTTTTAATAGCCACTGGGGACCAAGCCTTGCTGGAGACTAGTATTTGCCCACTGACAGTGATTGATAACACGCAGGTAGGCAAATACCTGTCAGTCACTGTCAGAAGGTGGGGAGAAGAGGAAAAGACACCAGGGAATCGCCTGCTTGACTTGTATGCCGTGGGGCTCGGTCCCCAGAGGCTATTAAAAGTATGTTTTTCTACAAAACAAAGCAGCGTATCACAGTTAAACATACCTGGCTGCGATCACATAGACTATGCCTGACACATACTGCCCACAGATGTCAGGTTCTCATTAACCCCTTCACTCTGCAGCCCTTTTTCATTTTTGTGTTTCTGTTTTTCGCTCCCCTTCTTCCCAGAGCCATAACTTTTTTTATTTTTCTATCAATATGGCCATGGGAAGGCTTGTTTTTTGCGGGACGAGTTGTACTTTTGAACGACACCATAGCTTTTACCATATTGTGTACTCAAAAATGGTAAAAAAAAATCCAAGTGTGGTGAAATTGCAAAAGAAGAGCAATTCCACAACCATTTTTTGGATATTTTTTTTTACCATGTTCACCAATTACTAAAACTGACCTGCCATTAGGCCGGCGTCACACTAGCGAGTTTTACGGACGTATGAGCGCATAAACTACATCCATAAAATACGCATTACACACGGCTTAATGAATCTCTATGGCCCAGCTCCTATCTTCCGTATACTACGCATCCGTAATATACGGTCTTGTATGGCCGTAGAAAATCGCAGCATGCTGCATTTGTCACCGTATTGCGCAAAAAAATCACCAATGAAAGTCTATGGGGGCGAGAAAAATACGGATTACACACAGACCAGCAGTGTGACTTGCGAGAAATACGCAGCGGTGTTAGTGAAAAGCCGGTAATTCAATTGCCGGCTTTTCATTTCTCCTTCACAAACCCGACAGGATAGGAGACATGGTTTACATACAGTAAACCATCTCATATCCCTTTTTTTTGCATATTCCACACTACTAATGTTAGTAGTGTGTATGTGCAAAATTTGGGCGCTGTAGCTTGTAAAATAAAGGGTTAAATGGCGGAAAAAATTGGTGTGGGCTCCCGCGCAATTTTCTCTGCCAGAGTGGTAAAGCCAGTGACTGAGGGCAGATATTAATAGCCTAGAGAGGGTCCAATGTTATTGGCCCCCCCTGGCTACAAACATCTGCCCCCAGTTACCCCAGAAAAGGCACATCTGGAAGATGCGCCTATTCTGGCACTTGGCCACTCTCTTCCCACTCCCGTGTAGCGGTGGGATATGGGGTAATGAAGGGTTAATGTCACCTTGCTATTGTAAGGTGACGTTAAGCCAGATTAATAATGGAGAGGCGTCAATTATGACACCTATCCATTATTAATCCAATTGTATGAAATGGTTAAAAAAACACACACATTTTTTAAAAGTATTTTAATGAAATAAACACACAGGTTGTTTTAATATTTTATTGCTCTCTCAATTCACCTGAAGACCCTCGCTCTGAAAAATAATAAACCAACAATATACATACCTTCCGATGATCTGTCACATCCCATGAAGTAAATCCATCTGAAGGGGTTAAATCATTTTACAGCCAGGAGCTGTGCTAATGCACTCGCTCGTGCCTGTAAACCCCGGGTACTGAAAGGAAAGCTGGGTGATTTGTAGTTACCTTGAGATGCGGTGAGGCGCCCTCTGCTGGATGTCCTCATGAACTGGAGCCTTGGAAAAGTTCCCACGCTCGAGTTCATATGAGGACATCCAGCAGAGGGCGCATCCCCGCAACTCAAGGTAAGTACAGGTCACCCAGCTTTCCTTTCAGTACCCGGGGTTTACAGGCACGAGCGAGTGCATTAGCACAGCTCCTGGCTGTAAAATGATTTAACCCCTTCAGATGGATTTACTTCGTGGGACATAACGACGGAAGGTATGGAATATTGTTGTTTGTTTTTTTAACTTTGTTTCAGGACGATGGTCTTCAGATGGATTAAGAGTCTAATAAAATATTACAACAACATGTGTCTTTATTTCATTAAAATACTTTGTAATCATGTGTGTGTGTTTTATTAACCATTTAGTACTATTGGATTAATAATGGATAGGTGTCATAATTGACGCCTCTCCATTATTAATCTGGCTTAATGTCACCTTACAATAGCAAGGTGACATTAACCCTTCATTACCCCATATCCCACCTCTACACGGAGTGGGAAGAGAGTGGCCAAGTGCCAGAATAGGCGCATCTTCCAGATGTGCCTTTTCTGGGGTGGCTGGGGCAGATGTTTTTAGCCAGGGGGGGCCAATAGCCATGGACCCTCTCTAGGCTATTAATATCTGCCCTCAGTCACTGGCTTTACCACTCTGGCGGAGAAAATTGCGCGGGAGCCCACGCCAATTTTTTTCCGCCATTTAACCCTTTATTTTACAAGCTACAGTGCCCAAATTTTGCACATACACACTACTAACATTAGTAGTGTGGAATATGCAAAAAAAAGGGATATGAGATGGTTTACTGTATATAAACCATGTCTCATACCCTGTCGGGTTTGTGAAGGAGAAACTGAAAGCCGGCAATTGAATTACCGGCTTTTCACATATATCGCGCTGAATTAAATATAAATACAGAATATATATATATATATCTGTCTCAATTACATATACACTCACTGGCCACTTTATTAGGTACACCTGTCCAACTTCTTGTTAACACTTAATTTCTAATCAGCCAATCACATGGCGGCAACTCAGTGCATTTAGGCATGTAGACATGGTCAAGACAATCTCCTGCAGTTCAAACCAAGCATCAGTATGGGGAAGAAAGGTGATTTGAGTGCCTTTGAACGTGGCATGGTTGTTGGTGCCAGAAGGGCTGGTCTGAGTATTTCAGAAACTGCTGATCTACTGGGATTTTCACGCACAACCTTCTCTAGGGTTTACAGAGAATGGTCCGAAAAAGAAAAAAAATCCAGTTAGCGGCAGTTCTGTGGGCGGAAATGCCTTGTTGATGCCAGAGGTCAGAGGAGAATGGGCAGACTGGTTCGAGCTGATAGAAAGGCAACAGTGACTCAAATCGCCACCCGTTACAACCAAGGTAGGCCTAAGAGCATCTCTGAACGCACAGTGTGTCGAACTTTGAGGCAGATGGGCTACAGCAGCAGAAGACCACACCGGGTACCACTCCTTTCAGCTAAGAACAGGAAACTGAGGCTACAATTTGTACAAGCTCATCGAAATTGGACAGTAGAAGATTGGAAAAACGTTGCTTGGTCTGATGAGTCTCGATTTCTGCTGCGACATTCGGATGGTAGGGTCAGAATTTGGCGTAAACAACATGAAAGCATGGATCCATCCTGCCTTGTATGGAGCATCTTTTGGATGTGCAGCCGACAAATCTGCGGCAACTGTGTGATGCCATCATGTCAATATGGACCAAAATCTCTGAGGAATGCTTCCAGCACCTTGTTGAATCTATGCCACGAAGAATTGAGGCAGTTCTGAAGGCAAAAGGGGGTCAAACCCGTTACTAGCATGGTGTACCTAATAAAGTGGCCGGTGAGTGTATATATATATATATATATATATATACATACTGTATTTATGTTTTAACGAACATTTGAGCACATAAATACATTAGATGTCGGTTTTGCAAGCCTGCGAGAAAATATCGCAGTACGGATGCCATACGGATTACATACGGAGGATGCCATGCGCAAAATACGCTAACACACCCTGCCTACGGATGACATACGGATCACTATTTTGGGAACATTTCTCCGTATTACAGCCGTATTACGGCCATAAAAAACGGACCGTATTGTCTTACGCTGAGTGTGACGCCGGCCTTATGATTCTCCAGGGCAAAATTTTGTAGATACCATATACGTATAGGTTGTTTTTTATTTAAATGATGAAAAAAAAATCCAAAATTTGCAAAAAAAAAATGGTGTAATATTCTGAGACCCATAGCGTTTTTATTTTTTGTGATCTGGGGCCGGGTGGAGGCTTACTTTTTGCATGCCATGCTGATGCTCTTAATTATACCATTTTGGTGTGGATACAATGTTTTGATCGCCCGTTATTACATTTTAATGCAGTGTTGAGGCGACCAAAAAAACCTAATTCTGGCATTTTGACTTGTTTTCGCTATGCCATTTACCGATCGAATTAATTCTTTTTTTATATTGATAGACCGGGCTATACTAAATGCCGCGATACTAAATATGTGCATTCTTTGAATTGTTTTATTTTGAATGAGGTGAATGGGGGGTGATTTGAACTTTTATATATTATTTATTTTTTAAATTTTGTAAAACTTTTTTCTTACTGTTCACTTAATTCAATAGTCTCCATGGGAGACTAGAAGATGCGATAACCCGATCTCCTCTGCTACACACAGGTGAAGATCAGATTGCCTGTGTGTAGCAGAAATCCTCACTTGCTATGAGCGCCAACCTCTGCCATCCAGCAATGACAACCCAGGGGTCTTCTGCAGACCCCGGTGCCATGCCAACCCATCAGCGCCCCACAGTCATGTGACATGGGCGCCGAAGGGCGGGATTAGTGTTGTGCTTCTGGTGCGATCACATTGAATTCTGCTGTCAGAGATTGAAAGCAGCATTTAACGGGTTAACAGCCTTGGCTGGATTGAGATTCCACCCACTGCTGTTAGGGGCACATGTTCGCTGTTCAAAATAGCTGACATGTGCTGGGAAACTTGTGGGCTCAGCGCCGGAGTCCACATCAAAGGGAGGGACATAACATGCGCACATGCGTACTTTTGTACAGCGCATGTAGTGATGGGGTTAAAGCTTTTTAATGAGGCTTCTGTGTCCCTACATATGACATCATTGGCAAATTGATTTGGTTTAAGGTTGATATTGAAGAACAAGGAACTAATCAAATCCCTTTAGTAAAACAACATAGCTTGATTTATATAATATGTATACAGCTGTGTGTTTGCTTTTGTATGTATACATTTCAAAAAGGAATATATTTCCCTTAAAGCTCATCTTATCAAATACCACAAAAAGCCAGGGCCAGATGATATTTCCAAACATTATTGCAGCATCTAAAATAGCTAAAATTTTTCCCTGAGCTTGCTTTACCTTGCTTCTGTGCTACAATCTATATTTATAAGTTAAATATCCCCTTAAAAATGTTTTTTTCAACAATGTTGTTGATATTTTTCATCAAGAAACATTGTTAAAAATAAAATTACCTATTTATCTTTTGAGACACTCAGTAGAAAAAAAAGAGCTGAATACTGAAACGCAATACAGTAGGTGTCATACTGTCCAATCCTGCCTAGTTCTCTAACATCTGGAACATCTGGTATATGACAGGTCTTGAGTTTCATTTGTAGCAAAGATTAATATATCTTGGAATAGGCATCAGTGTGTAGAAGAGAGAAGCAGCTGAGCAATAAATTAAAAGCATACAATTTGCCTGACTTTTAAGTCTAATAATTACCTGCCACACAATGTCTAAAATATGTTTTTTAAACTAAAACTCAAGTTATTTTAGTGAGACCAGACATTATACGATAAGCAATATATTTACAAATATTGAAACTGGTATTATACGGTAAGTAATTACCATACGTTACAAAACAACCTCAGAGGCAAATCCAAGAGACTTTTATAAAATGAGTACTTTTTGCTGTTTTCAACTACATTATTTCATCTATTGAGGCCAGACCAGTCTATTAAAAAAATGAATGCAAGATCCTGCTCCATTATTAAACAACGGCATCTTACATTTTCTACACTAAGAATTTAACGTACCTTCTTTATTTTTTGGAGAATGTATTTAAAACATTAAGGAAATGATCTATAAGATGTCCTTTGACTTTTTAATAGCTTTTAAAAGATTGTATAACTTGATCATTTTTTACAAATATTTTTTATTTCTATCATCTCACAAATTTTTAATAAATCCTTGCAAAATTCATTGGCTAAAGCTATTCATATGCAGCCACCAGCACATTGACAGTGTCATGCATTGATGCCCTATTCTCAAGATAGTGGGACCTCCATCTATTTTACATTTTGTAGCACCGTATCTGACAAGCATCTACCAAACATTATGGCATATCCTGTCTTAGGCCGGTTTCACACGTCAGTGGCTCCGGTACGTGAGGTGACAGTTTCCTCACGTACTGGAGCCACTGACACACGTAGACACATTAAAATCAATGCATCTGTGCAGATGTCATTGATTTTTTGCGGACCGTGTCTCCGTGTGCCAAACACGGAGACATGTCAGTGTTCGTGGGAGCGCACGTATTACACGGACCCATTAAAGTCAATGGGTCCGTGTAAAACACGTACTTCACACGGACGTTCTCCGTGTGGCATGCAGGAGACAGTGCTCCAGTAAGCGCTTTCCCCCCCACATGCTGCTGAAGCCGCGATTCATATCTTCTGTGCAGCATCGTTTGCTGCATAGAAGATATGAATAATAGTGTTTAAAAGAAAGATCTATCTGTCCGCCGCCCTCCCACCCCCTGTGCGCCCCCCCCGCTGTTCTGAAAATACTCACCCGCCTCCCTCGTTGGCTGTCGCTGCTTCCTGTCCTGACCGCACCTTCTACTGTATGCGGTCACGTGGGGCCACCGATTACAGTCATGAATATGCGGCTCCACCTCCCATAGGGGTGGAGCCGCCTATTCATGACTGTAAATGAGCGGCCCCACGTGACCGCATACAGTAGAAGGTGCGCTTTGCCAACCGCCGTCGCTGTGTGGGTCCCCGACTTTGTGTTGGGGATTTGGTGTGGTTGTCTTCTCGTTTTGTCCCGATGAAGGTTTCTTCTCCTAAGCTCAAGCCTCGGTTCATCGGTCCTTATAGGATTTTGGAAGTTATTAACCCTGTGTCATTTCGTTTGGACCTCCCAGTATCGTTTGCCATTCATAATGTGTTCCATAGGTCATTGCTGCGGAGGTATGTGGTGCCTGTGGTTCCTTCGGTGGAGCCTCCTGCCCCGGTGCTGGTTGAGGGAGAATTGGAATACGTGGTGGAGAAGATCTTGGATTCTCGTATTTCAAGACGGAGGCTTCAGTATTTGGTTAAGTGGAAAGGCTATGGTCAGGAAGATAATTCCTGGGTTGTCGCCTCCGATGTTCATGCGGCCGATCTGGTTCGTGCCTTCCATGTAGCCAATCCTGATCGCCCTGGGGGTGTTGATGAGGGTTCGGTAACCCCTCCTCAAGGGGGTGTACTGTTGTGAACTCTGTTAGTGGGCTCCCTCTTGTGGTCACAACTGGTACTGTGTGAGTGTTGTCTTTGGGCTCCCTCTGGTGGTTTTCTTTATCTTCCTGCAGGTTGGAGACAGGATCAGCTGTCTCGTTATCCACCAGTGAGGTTTGCTATTTAGCTCAGCTGCAACTTCACTTGTTGCCTGCTGTCAATGTGTTCAGACCTATTCTGATTTCATCTGACTACGTTTGGTCTCAGTCTTTCCAAGACAAGCTAAGTTTTGCTTTTCAGTTTTGTTTCTCATCAGTTATCAATATGTGCTCTGTGTATGATGAGTTTAATCCAGCTTCCTAACATGTGATTTTCTGCTTGCTGGTAGCTCTGGGGTTCAGACTTGCTCCCCTCACACCGTTAGTTGGTGTGAGGGCTCGCGCATTCTCTGAGTGGATTTTTAGAGGGTTTTTTACTGACCGCATAGATACCCTTTCTATTTTCTGCTATCTAGTATTAGCGGGCCTCCTTTGCTGAATCTGATTCATCTCTGTGTTTGTACTTTCCCCTTAACTCACCGTTATTATCTGTGGGGGGCTTTTCTATATCTTTGGGGTCATTTCCCTGAGGCAAGGGAGGTCTTGCTTTCTCTCTAGGAGTAGCTAGTTTCTCAGGCTGCGTCGAGACGTTCAGGATTTTAGGCACGTTCACCGGCTACCTTTAGTGTGTTGGTTAGGATCAGTTTTGCGGTCAGTCCAGTTACCACCCCCCCAGAGCTGGTCTATTGTTTAGTACTTAGCAGGTCAGGTTTTCGGATCCTCAGCCACTGGGATCATAACAGCTCCCATTTTACATCGCTCTGATGTTGATAAACGATTTATCATGGAGGTGGATGTGACTTCCGTCAGTGCTGGAGTAGTCCTCTTCCAGAAGGATGCTCAAGGTCGGAAGCATCCTTGCTTCTTCTTCTCCAAGACCTTCACACCAGCGGACAGGAATTATTCCATCGGGGACAGGGAGTTGCTAGCCAAGAAGTTGGCTTTCTTGGAGTGGAGACACCTCCTGGAGGGGGCTCGCTTTCCCTTCCAAGTTTACACCGACCACAAAAATATGGTGTATATATAGACTGCCCAGCGGCTAAATTCTCACCAGGCTAGATGGTCCCTGTTCTTCTCCCAGTTCCATTTCACCCTCCATTTTCTCTCCTGGGAGAAGAACATTTGTGATGATGCTCTCTCCCGCTCCATAGTGTCATCAGATGAGGAGGTGGAACCTCGGCTTATTGTCCCTTCTGAGGACCATGGCCCTGGTTTCGCTAGAGTCTATGCCCCCAGGCAAGACTTTTGTGTCATCTAATCTGCAACTGCAGGTTCTCTCTTGGGCTCAATCGTCCAGTGTGGGTGGACACTTTGGGACCAAAAGGACATCTGAGCTTCTGGCAAGGACGTACTGGTGGCCGCATATGGCCAGTGACGTCGGAGACTACATTCGGGAGTGGGTCTCCTGCGCCAAGAATAAGTCTCCTTGACAACAGCCTGCTGGGCTACTTTACCCCCTGCCTGTGGTGGACATTCCCTCGGAAATGGTTGGGAAGGACTGTGTGGTGGGCTTACCCAAGTCCCATAGCTGCACCATTATTTGGGTAGTCACCGACCATTTTTCCAAAATGGTGCACTTGGTGCCGCTTCCACGGCTACCTTCTGCATGAGCCTTGGCGGCATTGTTTATCAAGTACGTTTTCCATCTACATGGTATGCCTGACAAAATTGTCAGTAACCGGAGTCCCCAGTTTGCGTCTCAGTTCTGGACAGAGCTTTGTCGCCTTCTCAGCATCGAGCTGAATCTCTCTTCAGCATACCTTCCCAAGTCGAATGGGTTGGTAGAGAGGGCCAACCAGACCCTGGTCACATACCTGCAACATTTTGTCTCAGCCAGGCAGGATGACTGGGCATCCTTGCTACTGTAGGCAGAGTTTGCGCTGAATAACGCCGTAGCCGACTCCACTGGGCAGACCCCATTCCTCCTTAATTACGGCCTGCAACTGCAAGTTCCTGTGCAAATGTTTATGTCTTCCGCCGACTCCAGGGTGGCAGACTGGGCTGTGGAGGCACATGACATTTGGGACTGCACACAGGATGCCATCCGGGCCTCCAAGGAGAGAATGGTGGTCTCCGACGATGCACATCAGCACCCCGCTCCGACCTTTGCTCCTTGCGACTTAGTGTGGCTCTCCACCCGTAACATCAGGCTGCGAGTAGAGTCCACTAAGTTTGCACCTCGCTACTTAAAGCCCGTTCATATGTCCCGGTTTTCCGAGTCATCTGTTGGGACATCGGGTTCATCTACGGACGATTACGAAGTGAACGCCATCATGGGGTGTAAGGAGGTACGTGGTGAAAGATTTTATTTGGTGGATTGGAAGGGTCATGGCTCAGAGGACAGGTCCTGGGAGCCTGTTGAGCACATTTGGGCTCTGCCGCTCATTGCTGCCTTCGAGCATACCAAGGCCCAAGGAGGGGGGCCCTAGGAGGGGGAATAATGCTAAGTGTCGAGTTCCCACCACTGCACAGGAGGAATCTTGAACCACATCAGCTGCGGTCTCTCATTCTTCTCCAGCTGCAGTGGAGCCTGCTCAGCAGAGACGTCGGTCTCAGTTTCTGGCTCAGGCAGATACTGTGTGCTTGGTTACTGCTGATCTTCCAGGCTCAGCCATTGTAACCAGCACTGATCAGCGGCGAGCAGATGCTCCTGGGACTAAGTCCTGCTTTTCCTCTACTGAGCATGCCCAAGGGACGACCTCTCATTGGAGGTCGGGGGTCAAATGCTCAGGTCCTGTAGCAGCTCCTATTGGACCAGTAGGAAGGTCCCGGAGAGCTTCCTCTATAAAAGGTTCGTATGGCCACACGGCCATGCACTAGTATAAATCAGTAATTGTGGGTGTGTGGATGTATGCCTGTTCTGGTGAAAGCTCCAAATCATTCACATCCCTAGAGTTGATGAATGTTCGCGAATGTTGTAGCTGTCTACTGCCAGATAGTGCCATCCAGCACCAGGCACAATCTATACTGCGTCGAACCAGCAGAAACCGTCTGTGCGACTATCTCCTGTTTCTCCTGACAATTCGTCAGTGTAGGGTGGGAACTCCCGCTTGATCCCAGCATCTGACTGCGAATGCACCTTTACAATTGTTATATTTACTCAGTGCATTCCGCCAGCCCTAACATCCTGTACATATGATATAAACATGTGACATGGGATAATCCCTAAATATAGCTGATGGTTAAACAACATCATATCCAATCTCCATCTATCCCACCTGGACCATGAACATCCGACCATGAACATCCATGCTAGGATTGCCCAATTGAGCATTTTTATTACAATAACCAGGTGTGTCCTGATGAAGAGGTCCTGCATGAAATGTCTCGACTTTTAACCTGTTCTCATAAATGTTTTTATTCTAAGTATAACCCATCTCAGCAGCACACAAGTGATACCTCCGTTTGTTTTTCTTTTATACCTGTGTGTATGTATCAAGCCACGCCCACTCCACATAGCCCTGCCCACCCTGCAGAGCCACACTCAATCACTCAGCATGCAATGTTGAAGAGGGGGGTCACACAGTGCTGAGGAGGGGGTCACACAGTGGTGAGGAGGGGGGTCACACAGTCCTGAGGAGGGGATCACACAGTGCTGAGGAGGGGTTCACACAGTGTTGAGTAGGGGGGTCACACAGTGCTGAGAGGGGTCACCCAATGCTGAGGAGAGAGGTCACACAGTGCTGAGAAGGGGTCACACAGTGCTGAGGAGGGGGGTCAGACAGTGGCGAGGAGGGGGTCACACAGTGCTGAGGAGTTAGGTCACACAGTGCTGTGGAGGGGGGTCACACAGTGCTTAGGAAGTGGGGTCACACAGTTCTGAGGAGGGGTAGTCACACAGTGCTGAGGAGGTGGTCACACAGTGCTGAGGAGGGGGGTCACACAGTGCTGAGGAGTGTGCACACAGTGCTGAGGAGGCTGGCACAAAGTGCTGAGGAGGGGGGTCACACAGTGCTGAAGAGGTGGGGTCACACAGTGCTGAGGAGGGAGGTCACACTGTGCTGAGGAAGGGGGGTCACACAGTGATGAGGAAGGGGGGTCACAGTGCTGAGGAGGATGGTCACACAGTGCTGAGTAGGGCGGTCACACAGTGCTGAGGAGGGGGGTCACACAATGCTGAGGAAGGAGATCACACAGTGCTGAGGAGGGGGGTCACACAGTGCTGAGGATGGGAGTCACACAGCACTGAGGAGGGGGCACACAATGCTGAGGAGGGGTGTCACACAGTGCTGAGGAGGGGGTCACACAGTGCTGAGGAGGGAGATCACACAGCACTGAGGGGGGACACAGCGCTGAGGTGGGGGCACACAGTGCGGAGGAGGCTGGCACACAGTGCTTGGGAGGGGGTTCATATAGTGCCAAGGAAGGGGGGGTCACACAGTGCTGAGGAACAGGCGTTACACAGTGCTGAGGAGGGGGGTCACACAGCGATGATGAGGGGGGTCACACAGTGCTAAGGAGGGGGTCACATAATTCTGAGGAGGGGGCTCACACATTGTTTAAGAGGGGGTCATACAGTGCTTAGGAGGGGGTCCCACAGTGCTGAGAAAGGGGGGTCAAACAATACTGAGGAGGGGATCACACAGTGCTGAGGAGGGGGTCACACAGTGCTGAGGAGGGGGCAGAGTGCTGAGGAGGGGAGGTCACACAGTGCTGAGGAGGGGGTCACAGTGCTGAGGAGGGGAGTTCACACGGTTTCTGTATTTCTCACAGGCCTCCTATTACCCCCAATGGCCACACTTCTGTCAGGAGAGTCCGCAGAACTCACCTTGGCTGGCATCCTCGGTGCCTCGGTGTAAACATGTACTCCCTGCTCTAGCATTCTGTGCCAACTGTGGCTGCTCAATTCCTTGCCAGGCAACCAGCAGTCAATAAGCCAGAGAAGTGCGGGGAGGAAGAGGAAGTAATGAGGCTGGAGGAGGTTAGGGAGCTGGGCGGTAGGTGCGCGCTCAGGTACGAGGCAGGGAGAGGCCATGGAAAGGGACGTCCACGTCATATGTGCCTGGACAGGCAGGAAAACGGGAGTCTGTGCTGCACCGAGTAATGCACAGCAGCGCCCCCTTTTGGAATGCACTAAGTAGTACAGGAGAGGGTCTGGCACACAGTCGCTCTATTTCTGGAACGTTTTTGAGAAAATTACACCAAAATCACACTGGGCTCAGTTGTGTTTAAAATGAATATAATCATTATAATTTGTTATAAATAACCACAGTTAGTTACTATGCCCGGGCAACGCTGGGCTCTTCAGCTAGTCATATTATATTTGTGAAACAAGATGAAAAGCATAGAAAATTATATGCAGTTTTTATCAAGATATTTGCCATATATTATTGACAATGTATGTGTTATAAAAGAATACATAAGGTAAAAAGCAAAATTCAGGAACGAAGTGGAAATCTATTCATTAGAAGTGCAAGCTGGGCAGATAAAGTACATCTGGAGGAGTCAGGGTAAGAATCAATAATTTAAAGACAGACTTTTCAGTAAAACATTTTCAACTGGATTTTATAAATTGAAAGAGATGTTTGAAGACTATTCATTCTAAGAAACTCTACATGGAAATGATAGGTAAAAAGGATTTAGGATATCAAAGAGTTATAGAAGAAAAAAGTACAAAGGTGCGACCTTTCACGGTGCAGCAGAAGACAGAAGCGAGACTGGTTAGCTAAGATTACAGTATGTGAGTACAGTTCTGCAGCATTTGGTTAAAAATGAAATGAATGAATGCTTGTTCTGAGTAGTAATTTGGGAGACAACTTTATCTTTTAAAATGTCAAAATGGTATAGCTTAAGACTAATTAACCACATTTACCTACTGAGCAAACTTTACTGTATTGAACAAGATTGTTTCTGGGAGCTTTTTATGTAGAAGTCAATCTGCATAGTGAGTATTATTCAACCAAAAATTGGGCCATAAGCTATTGTTTTAGTTTCCATTCTATCAGCTCAACCATGACACTCGGATGAAATGAAAAAAAATCTATGTAAGTTTGATTGAGTCATATTTACGACATAATGGATGCAATAAAGCAAAAAACAAACAAAAAACCATGGTTCAATTGCATTTTTATAATTTTCCAGTACTATGAAAGGTAAAATGAAGAGTGTAATTCAAATTGAATAGACTAAGCTGGAAATATCTCCCCAAAGAGATTACTGCACAAACAATAATCTAGTAGCACCAACTTTATGGCAGAAGTGTATCAATTGGGATAGAAACAAAGTTATTTCTTCCGTTGCTACAATTGTACAATTTGCACAAAACTTAACATCTCTTGGACAAATCCCTTTTGCTTAGATAAATGAGGTTTACAAATACACTTTATTCAGTTCTTAATCATTGAATTATTTTCATGCCTTTTAATCCTTTTTTAGTTTTATTCTTATTGATAAAAAAACTGAATATGTTTAAAAAATATGTAAATATATATGTTATGGCAGATTGATCTGTAAAGGAGATTGAGATGTTATATTGGTGGTGTCTTAGTTGTAGCGTATAATATAAATGAAAGACATGAAAGACATTGTCATCATGTTTTCTGATCATTCTTTCTACCATTATGCTTTATAAATCAACTAGCTGTTTCCAGCCAGCTAACGCTCGGCACGCTCATTGCTATCTAATTAACGCTGCTGGTGATTAAACCAAAGTAAATAATGACAACATTCAATTTTGTTTGGGAGAATGCGGATGCAATTAAATGTACGTTTACCTTGGCTGAAGTGGTTGAATTACATAGAAAGGAAGTGCTGTGTGTGGTAATGTGGGGGGGACGGAGGCTCCTGTGGTAATGTGGAGGAACAGAGCCTCATGTGGTAATGTGTGGGGACAGAGCCTGTGTGGTAATGTGTGGGGACGGAGCCTCATGTGCTAATGTGTGGGGACGGAGCTTCGCATGGTAATGTGTGGGGACGGAGCCTCGTATGGTAATGCACCAAAAATGAAAAAGTAAAAAAAAACACTTCCGCACTGCTGTTATAAGTTAGACCCTTGAGTCTCCCTATGTTATTGCCAATTGCCGCTTTAGCCTGAAATATGGAACAAATTTTCCGGGGTGCTGCTGTATAATAGTCCATAAATGATATCCAAAAAAGAAAAAAGATGAAGCGCACTCACCGGTAGTAAATCCAAATCTTTATTCCAAGTCTTTATTCGGACATAACTTAATGTGCTGCAGGGAGGGTGGTGAACACTCGGACGACAGCTGTTTCGTGCTTAATGCACTTCAACAGGTCCTATCAGGACCTGTTGAAGTGCATTAAGCACGAAACAGCTGACGTCCGAGTGTTCACCACCCTCCCTGCAGCACATTAAGTTATGTCCGAATAAAGACTTGGAATAAAGACTTGGATTTACTACCGGTGAGTGCGCTTCATCTTTTTTCTTTTTTGGATACCTCGTATGGTAATGTGTGGGGATGGAGCCTCGTGTGATAATGTGGGGGGGTGGGGTTATGTGTGGTAATGTGGTGTGGGGTGGGATTATGTGTGGTGATGTGGTGGGGGGGCGGGATTATGTGTGGTAATGTGGTGGGGGGTGGGATTATGTGTAATGATGTGGTGGGGGTGGGATTATGTGTGGTGATGTGGTGGGGGCGGGATTATGTGTGGTAATGTGGTGGAGGGGTGGGATTATCTGTGGTAATGTGGTGGGGGGCAGGATTATGTGTGGTGATGTGGTGGGGGACGGGATTATCTGTGATAATGTGGTGGGAGGCAGGATTATGTGTGGTAATGTGGTGGGGGGTGGGATTTTGTGTGGTGATGTGGTGGGGGGGCAGGATTATGTGTGGTGATGTGGTGGGGGGTGGGATTATGTGTGGTGATGTGGTGGGTGGGATTATGTGTGGTGATATGGTGGGGTGGCGGGATTGTGTGTGGTAATGTGGTGGGGGCGGGATTATGTGTGGTGAAGTGGTGGGGGGCAGAGCTACTGTGCAGGGGGCGGGATTAGCAAGTGTGATGTGGTGGGGGGGCGGGATTATGTGTGGTGATGTGGTGGCGGGGCGGGATTATGTGTGGTAATGGGGTGGGGGGCGGGATTATGTGTGGTGATGTGTTGGGGGCAGGATTATGTGTGGTGATGTGGTGGGCGGGCGGGATTATGTGTGGTAATGTGGTTGGGGTGCGGGATTGTGTGTGGTAATGTGGTGGGGGGCGGGATTGTGTGTGGTAATGTGGTGGGGCGGGATTGTGTGGTAATGTGGTGGGGGCAGGATTGTGTGTGGTAATGGGGTGGGGGGTGGGATTATGTGTGGTGATGTGGTGGTTGGGCAGAGCTACTGTGCAGGGGGCCGGATTAGCGAGTAATCACGATGCCTCTTATATATATAGATATAAGACATAAGAGGCAATATCAAAAGCTAACCGGTTAATTAGAAGTTTAAGTATTTTATCCCCTTCACAGCATTCGCCATACAAGTATGGAAGCAGATGTATGAAGTGGGCTCATGGTGTAAGCCTGCCAAATACTCTGCAGCTGACTGCTGTGTGTTACAGCCATGATCTTCCCTTAATGTTTGAGGGAGGTGAGCAAACGACTTCCGATCATGCACAGTATGCCTGTCTGGAGTCAGGATGCGTACAGAACCAAGCAAAGAACCAGGAAGTGCCATTGCTGGATATGAATGATTGCCAAACCTAACAGATGCTGAGAGTTTTATCATTAACATAAGAATTTTTAAGTATATTTTTTCTGGTTTAGATACCCCTGATTGCTAGTTGTCTCTGCAGCTATCCAGAGTGTTAAATGATCTGTAGCTATAGTGGCGCTAGGGCAGAAAGGTTTGCAGCTACCACAGGTCAAGAAGCCAACCACAAAGGGATCGGGTGTAGTCTAATTAAGTAAAAAGCAGACTTGTGCTGAAGAAACCACGTTTAAGGGAGAAATAGGATTTTTACTGATACTAAAATGTGCACACATAAGATTGTTCAACAGGATTAATGCAAATACTTCTGAAATCCACACTTATTAATAGAAATGGGTTGTGCCCGTAGCACATTTGAGGCTGGGGGATATATTTAGTTGGTCTGTAGAATATACAACATATATTGCACAATGCCCATGAGAGTTTGAAAATAAAGCTGTTAAAAACATTCCTTGGTTAGTAAGGGGAAAATTGTGATAAATTCTCCTGGATGTAGCTGCGCTATATGGAAAGAAAGGGAAAAAGGAGGGAAGGTTAATGAGCTTAAAAATGAACAGCTGAGTTCATGTATTTAGCAAATGATATATCAAGACAATAGGTCCTTAGTAGTAGCCCAGATTACTAGTCCTTTGTAGAGATGTCGCTATACCTCATAGCCCAATAGATAGTTTTAATAGAGTGTTACCCCAGCCGGTGGCAACCACTCTAAATAGAGTTTCTTATAAAGTGCAACAAGTGTTTATTGCTCAAAACGTAACACACTGAGCAGAGTAGTTAGTGCAAATGCTGTACCTCCCATAGTCAGCAGATGGTCCGGTCACCTCAATTGTAATGGCATGTAGTGTTCTGTCGAGGAACCAGTGCTCCTGCGCTTCGGTGGTTGGCAGTGATCCGGTCACTCTGGTCGTTAGCTGAGTCTCGATGGTGAAGAGTGAGAGCAGGACCAATGTGACGCAGAGATCGCTTGATGCCGTGTTGCTAGTGGTAGGCTGAGATCTTGACGCTGGAATCAGTAGCTGCTTGCCGGCGGTGAGCCATTGGAGCAGGACCTGGATTACGTGGTAATGAGGTGGTGCCGCGTGATCGCTTGACCAATGTCGGGTGGTGGTAAGGGTAGCAGAGAGAGCCAAAATCCAATGAGTTTCGGAAAGTTTGCTTTCCTTCTTCAGGGATTTTTTTTACAGCTTTTCTTTTCAAACTCTCATGGGCATTGTGCAATATAAGTTGTATATTCTACAGACCAACTAAATATCATATTCCCCAGCCTCAAATGTGCTACGGGCACAACCCATCTCTATTAATAAGTGTGGATTTCAGAAGTATTTGCATTAATCCTATTGAACAATCTTCGGTGTGCATATTTTAATTATTAGCTATCCAGAGTGTACTAATCTTAGCACATCAGTTGTATCAATTATTCCTAGCATCAGACTGTTAGTGCATTGTTGTTGTTGTTAAATTAACTTCTTTTTCTAATCTTGATAACTGTAGAATTTGTAGAAGTGCAGTAGTTAATTTTTAGTGTGGATATGCAGGTTACGCACATTGCTGTACCAATGCTTTTTAGTTTTTGCCTTAATTGATTAGCAAATGTGGCACTAGTGTGGTGTTCTTTGCATATTGAGATTATTAGATGTAGTATGTTTCATCGGCTAGCACTTGCTCCAATGTTAAACTAAGGAGCAGTTCCGACTTGGGTTTATTTTAACATGCTGAGTCAGCATGAAAACAAAATTGCTGCATGCTGTATTTCGCAGAGTATATCTGACGGTGCACACTCTTACAAGTCTATGGGCGTGTGCAAAACATCGGACTGCACTCGGATGTCATCCCAGTGGAGTCCGATATACACTGACTCACAATGAAGAAGATGGAGAAATTAAGTTCTCCATTGTTTCCGCACCAGTGATCTGATTCTTGCATGCGAGATAATCGGATCACAGTTAAATAACACTCGGCTCACACTCGCTGCTGACTTTGTGAGTCAAGGGTCATTTGCATATAGCGTCTGACTCTCTCAAATGAGAGAATCATGAGATGCTACTCACCAGTGTTAGCGAGCCCTTAGTGAGGTTGGGAAGAGATTAGCTTTCAGTGGAAAAGTCATACTATTATGGTGCAGTGTGAGAGTAATACAAGCACATGAAAGCTGGTATTTTTCCAGGACAGTTTCTTTATCACACAAAGTAGAAAAATTAGAAACCTACATACATTTTTCCTGCAAAGCTAGACCCTAGCAAGAATAATAGTTACATATCTTCAAAATATTTCAGGTAGTTAAATCTATTTTTTACTGCTAAAAAAAAATAAAAAAAAAATGAAATCACAAATCATCCAGTCCCCCAACATTTCATTGACCGCCCTGTAAGCAATACAGGAGCTTTTGAATGGTAATACAGAATTAAAAAAAAATATATTATTTTCAAAATGTGGATCATGGTAACATCCTTACCTTGCAATGTTAGCTGCTTGGATAATTTTGTTGTAATGTCTATTCCATTCTTTAGCCAGCTGAGTTGTGGCTGAGGGATTCCGTCAGCATGGCATCGAAGACTGGCAGTAACTCCAGGCTCCCTGGCCTGGCTTTCAGGGTAGACTCGGATGACAGGTGGAACTGGAAAAAGAACAAATTGATTGTTAAAATATCTTTTACAAGACGGGATACATAAGTGTTACCAATTTAAATACATCAAAAAATAAAAAAAAGTTATTGATAACCAAAGACTTTTAAAATCTAAAATAATACACACAGATATACACTAAAAGTCAGCACAGATAAAACTGACCCCAAATTGCTGCTATATTTCTATTTTCAAGTTACAGTTCAACCAAAGCCCACTGTCAGGTCACAAGCCACAGATGACTTACATTGTGACATATAATGGCTACGACTGACTTGGTGGCACAAATCTGGTAAGCTTGGATTTTTTAAGTCAGTTGCTTTATGGTCGCATTTAGCTGTGTACTGCAACATGACCACACTGACAACCATCATTGCGTCTTTGAGCTCTTCATATTATTTGACCAATGTTGCCAAATTGAGCTGAACTCGATCATAAAAATGTGCTCTCTTATTTCAAATAAAAAGGAGCATAGTTGTCACTAGGAATTTTGTTCATTTTCACTTTTTCTGGCAAACATTACTTCTAACACGGACACCCATCTTAGTGACGCATACTATTGAATCATAAACATTCTCAAGAAAGGTGATGATTCTGCATAAGATTGAGGATCTAAAAACATCTCCTGGATTTTCTCATTAAGTTTAAAAGCCAAGTAAAATAATCATTAAACCACAGAAAGGGAAATATATTGATCACCTCTAGTGATGAGCGAATATACTCGTTACTCGAGATTTCCCGAGCATGCTCGGTTGTCCTCCGAGTATTTTTTAGTGCTCGGAAATTTAGTTTTTATTGCCACAGCTGAATGATTTACATCTATTAGACAGCATAAGTACATGTGTGGATTCCCTAGCAACCAGGCAACCCCCACATGTACTTATGCTGGCTAACAGATGTAAATCATTCAGCTGCGGCAAGAAAAACTAAATCTCCGAGCACTAAAAAATACTCGGAGGACCCCCGAGCATGCTCAGGAAATCTCGAGTAACGAGTATATTCGCTCACCACTAGTCACCTCACAAATATTGACAGTGCCATTAATTTACATGGTTGGAAGAGAATTCTACTTTTCTGTTTTGCTCAGTCAAGTATCTCAGGGGACATGTTTCTTATAATAAAATCGTAATCATACCAATAATTTTTTATAAAAGCTGCAAGGTATTGTCAACACCGAAATAAAGTAGGAATCTTTTGTACTTCACTTTAAGATGGTCCTATCACCTGATCTCACAAATATTATTAAATATTTTTTTGGACGTGATGAGCCTGGTGAACTTTTCATGAAAATCTATTTCAAAATGGTTGTATAATCCTAAAATTAAAATAGTCATGAAAAAGAGTCTATTCAGTTTCCACCCACCCTGCCTAACTGAGAGTAGCAGCTTGTACTGAACAGTCTGAGATCTCAGAGGCAGGAAGGAAACTGAGGACCTGTCAACTAGGCTAGGTGGTGAGATTGAGATTAAACTTTCAAAAATGAATTTTGAGATTAAACGTTCTGAAATATATTTTTCAGTAAATACAACAGCCTCATTATAATTAAGAGATGGAGTAAATATTTAACAAGTTTGCAGTATGAAACCCGATCACAATTCTGCTTTAAAAATTATAAGACACATGTTTTCGTGATTTCATTTACCGCTGTTTGAATCCTGCATTTAGGCTTACAAATGTTTCAAGTTGAAAGTACAGGGGCAGCCAAGTGATTAGCAGTAAACTGCAAGCAATAACCACATGTAAAAGTGACCTAAATGGTTGTATCAAATTCAGAAACTAAATCCTAAGGTGTGATCAAAACATATTTAACCCCTTAAGGACCAGGCGTATTTCAGTTTTTGCGTTTCCATTTTTTGCTCCCCTTCTTCCCACAGCCATAACTTTTTTATTTTTCCATCAATATGGCCATGTGGGGTTTGTTTTTTGCGGGACGAGTTGTACTTTTGAATGGCACCATTGCTTTTACTATATCACGTACTGGAAAATGGGAGAAAAAATCCAAATGCAGTGAAATTGCAAAAAAAAAATGCAATTCCATAATTGATTTTTGGATTTTTTTTTTACCATGTTCACTAAATGCTAAAACTAAACTGCCATTATGATTCTCTAGGTCAACTCATTACGAGTTCAAAGACTCCAAACATATCTAGGTTCTTCTTTATTTAAGTGGTGAAAAAAAATTCCAAAGTTTGTAAAAAAAAAATGTTGCCGTTTTCCCAGACCCGTAGCATCTCCATTTTTCAGGATCTGGTACTGGGTGAGGGCTTATTATTTGCACGCAGATTTGTCGTTTTTATTAATACCATTTTGGTGTGTATACAATCTTTTGATCGCCCAATATTGCATTTTGTTGCAATGCTGCAGGGACCAAAAACATGTAATTCTGGTGTTTCCATTTTTTTCTTTTCACTACGCCATTTACCGATTGGAATAATTATTTTTCTTATTGATAGATTGGGAGATTTGAACGCGTACATACCAAATTTGTTTTTCTTTGATTTTTTTATTGTTTTATTTTGAATGGGGCAAAAGGGAAGTGATTTGAACTTTAGTTTTTTATTTTTAAAATATTTTTTTTTTATATATTTTTTACTTGCTTCAATGGTCCCCATGGGAGACGAGAAGCTGTGATCATCCAATCACTTGTGCTACATAGCAGATATGCTCACTTGCTATGAGCGCCGTCCACTGGGTGTCGCTCACAGCTGTCTGGTTATGACAACCACAAGGGTCTCCCCTGCTGAACCGGGTTGTCATGCCCACCCATTGGTGACCCGCAGTCATATGACATGGGTGCCGATGGGAGGAGGTAATGACGCACTTCCTGCGTGTGCTTGTTAAATGCTGCTGTCAGAGTTTGAAAGCGGCATTTAATGTGCTAACAGCCGCAGGTGATTTGCAATTTAACCTGCAGCTGTTAGTGGTACATGTCAGCTGATCAGATCAGCTGTCATGTGCCGGAAAAGGTGCGGGCTCCGGCAATGAGCCCGCACCTTTTCCGGCACATGACAGCTGATCTGTCAGGGGGATGCACAGAGTTAAGGGGTTAAAGGAGTTGTCCAGAGGAAGTCAGAGTTGTGGTTGCACTCTGGCTTCCTCTGGATGTCAATTATGTTTATATGAGAAAAGAGTGAAGCCAATGCTAACTGGCCACAGGGATTGCGTGCCATAGCAATGTCAAGGGAGCCCTGGGAAAGCCATTGATGACACCGCTGGAATGGCACCAATTCCTAAGGAGACTATAAGCTTTAATATTTTACTGGGGAAACACTTAGGGTTTGATAAAGGGTTGTCAAAATAGTGGGCAACAACTTTAATTTTCCAAGATTTTTAAAAAATTGCTCAAATTTTAAGGTCTCTGCTTACCCATCATTAATCTACTCTTGAGCCAACTTTAATTTTTGCATTTATCTCCTACCCGTTTTCTAAGACACATAATAAGAGCATTCACTTTGAAAAATACATTTTAAAATTGTTAAAAATAAAACTTCTGACATTGTTTTTCAAAGCATTCATTGTGCACTACATATCACCTGGTAAGGTACCTATGACATTATCAAATGCTATATTTTGAAAGATTGGACTTTTATGGACATAGCAATGCCAGATATCCTTTTTCTTTATTTTCATATTGGGAAAAAGGGAGATTTTTTCACATTTTTTGTAGCCCTCGAGAGGACTTAAAACTGTGATCATTTGACTGATTACACTAAACTTCAGCCTTGTAGTATATTGAAATAACCTCACAAGCAGAGTTTCACAGAAGTACTCAGAGAACAGAAACAGGTGCATCCAGTAAGCCCTTAGCTGCCAATGTAATTGATCAGCACCTTGGCATTGCATTGTGTGAGTGTGAAAGCCTAGTCAATCTGTCCCTCTGCTATACCCAGATCGCACCTTTCAAATGCTGAAAATAAAGGGAATCTGTCAGCAGGTTTTTGCAACCTCACCTGAGAGTAGCCTGATGCAATGTGCCGTAGAAGCCACCCTCTTTTTTTGGGAAAGAGAAGCTGAATCCATCACTAAGGCTAGGTTCAGATTGCGTTAGGGCAATCCGTTTAGCGCTAAGCGCTAGCGGATTGCGCTAACGCAATGTCTTTTTAGGGGTCGCGCAAATGTCCCCGCTAGAGCAGATCCCCGATCTGCCAGAGCGGGGAACAGACCTCGGGCGTGCCGCGGACGCTGCAAGCAGCGTCCGAGGCGCACCACAAAAGAATGGCACATCGCTAGCGCGTGCCAAAACTGGCACGCGCTAGCAATGCGCTTTAACATTGCTGGCAATGGGAGCGCTAACGGACGCGTTGCACGGCGTTAATTTCGCCGTGCAACGCTATCCGTTAGCTCTCACACAAAAACAAAATGAGAACCTAGCCTTAGAGTACTGAGTGTAGCCATTCTGACGCAATCAGAACTTTTAGATTTAGAATGAAGCAGATCTGAGAAAGCTAACCCCACCCATACCAGGCTTTCCATGTACAAAACCCAGAGTCAGTGAGGTGCTTAGTTGCGGACTAGTCCGGCAATGTTCATCTCTTAGTGATAAATCCTCCACAGTTAGTAAACTACAGCACGCACTTTGACGTGTGACACACCCCTAAATTCTGTGTTTCAGTCTCTATTTCCTGCTGTTTTCAGATTACATAGAAAAAAACCTGCTGACAGATTTCCTTTAAAAGTAACATTTATGGCATGTAGCTAAACAGCAATGACTGGAGCTAGTTGATGATCACTACTGTCAGCTTAGAGACAGGTGTCTGCTATAGAAAACAGCCAGCATGCGCTACCAAAGGAGTGAGTTCAATTCCTTAATTTGCTCCATACACAGGCATGTGACATCCGCAGCACATATATGAGGGATGTCATGGAAGAGATTAATATGAACCTTTATTATTTACATGGATAAGAAAAAAATCTGTCCTGGCCTTGTGATGGACACAGTGGACCCAGTGCTGCCTGCAACTACCATATAGATTTTTGAGCTGTGTTCTTGTCATAATCATTAAAATTAAAAAAAATATATTATTTTTCTTCTGAAATAGAAGGTGATTGGATGCAGCTGTGTAATGCTGATGTGACGTCACCTTTGCAGCCCAAGCACAGAGGAGAGAGCAGTAGTGGCGTAGAGACAGTCCTGTAGTTAGGGGGGTGAGTAGCATCTTGATTTATTACTTGACATGTCTGTTTCCATATGTGGGTCAGCTATTCTGCAAGTTGAGAATCCCTTTTATGTTAAAAAATAGATATTTGAATGTTTGAATATTTAGACTAATTTCACTGCATTCTTATATCAAGAAGAGAATAATATAGAATGTTTTGACATGCCATAGTTATTTTCTACCGAAGTTGCAAGTACAAAGCAGTAGCAAAGTATGGGCCCATTAACATGATATGGATGTCATGAGCTCTTAATTCTCAGTCAGGAGCAGCTAATCTGACAGGCACAGATCAATTTGTTTTGTTTCTCTCTCCTCTCCAAATAGTCAGAAAATCCCCTCCCTCCCAATTACTTCCTGTCTTTACATGCTCTTTGAAACCTGATCTCACAGTGTTACAGCAGACCTTGTGGAGAGCAGATCTGACCTTTGTGGCTTCTCACTACACCTGAACTTGTCCCACAATTGACGTTAATATTTTCTCTTTTAATTAATCACAATTGCATATTTACCTTTATTCATAAATGAATAATGCGAAGTTTGTTGAAAAAAGTGGAGTTTTCCTAAAAAAAAGAGAGGGCGGTCTCTATGGCACATTGTGCTCTAAGGGTATGTTGTCACGGTCATTAAATGCTGTGGGTTGGACTCTGCATACATCCACAGCATCCAACATGCAGTGGCCAGATGTTACAGCATAGTGGCTGGGATTTCAAGAAATCCCATGTCCACTATGCGTGCATAGATGCCAGCGGATCACCCGCCGAGACGAACATGTGGCGCGTCTTTCCAAACCACATCACCACCTCATATCAATTTATCTTGCAAAGATGCTAGTCTCTGCAAGATAAATATCACCTGTACAATGTATTGTATGGGGTGATTCCACATGGTTTAATGAACACATGCTGAATCACCTGTGTTTAAAAGCCAGCAGACACGTGCTGCGTCCAAAGCGCTGCCAATTACTGACCATGGGAACGTAGCCTAACACTCGTACTCTCTTTTACTACACATTCTCTGCTGAAATGACCAGTAAAATGTATGATTTATCTAACTACCTTTATGTTGAAGAAATGAAGAATTTGCTGTTAAATGATGAGGAGGGAGACTCCACACTGAGTGAAGATTTAAGGGAAGAGTGTGACATTTCGACTCAAGATTAGGTGGAAGAATGTAAAATTGATTCAGGAACAGAGCAGGATGGTGAGGAGACTGATACAGATGAACAAGATACAGAAAACACCTATTATTTGGGCAAAGATAAAAAGACAAAGTGGAGCAAGAAGTCACCAACAGTGTTAGCCGAAACACCAAGCGCTGGAAAATGGTCATCTTATTTGCAATGTTCAATGTGGGTGGTATCAATTCACAAGGAATTTACCTAGGCAATCAACTGGAACCACTGTGTAGAAGAATTTATCTGAAAATATTGACTAATGAAGTGGGGAGCGGAGAGCTACACTGAAGAAGTCTGAATTATTTAGCCTGCAAGTCCGGCTGAAAAGATTTAATCCCAAAGATGATCGTAAAAAATCACCACCAATCTTACCTCTCAAAAGATGCACCACCAGCACCATTGAAATTGGTGGCAGAAGGATGTCAAATTATTAATTCAAAAAATTTCACAACACGATCTGCCTATCTGATGCAGATTTGATCAGCCTGCCTTGCTTCTCTAAGTGTAACTGCATTTTTATGCTGAACATTAACCTCTGAATCTAAGTGCATTGCAATTAAGTTTTTTTTTCCTAACTTTAATGGTTTATGGAATAACTTTGTCATGAAAACTGGAGCCTACTGGGTGGTAGTTGAGAAATTTGGTACTTTTTGTTTTAATATAATTATGGTCATTAATAGAGATGAGTGAATACATTCGGCACTATTCGTTACTCGCATGAATAGTGCGGTATTCGGGCTATTTGTTACTTGGAGAGTAATTATGTATTCGTCTCGGTATATTTGAGTGACCTGCCCTGCATGTTTGGTGCTTTATTTCAGCCAATCAACATGCTGGGATGGCTTGCCAATCACAGTAATGCCAGAACCATCTTTGGTGTGGCATTACTGTGATTGGCTGGCCTTCCAGCATCACAGGGACTATTTAAACGCTGCCATCGCCATCTTGCACACATTGCAGCTAAAAACAACATAGTGAGAGCATAGTGTGAGTGTAGAAAGAGTGAAAGGAGCATAGGGACAGTAATAGAAAGTTATAATGAACGTTATTTATTTCAAAAAGCTCTTTTAAGAGCTGAAGACTGTCAAGATTACTTGTTTTTGTTTGCTAGGTGTGGATTCATTGTGAGAGATTTAATAGGAAGGAAGGAGGGTGGGTGAAAGTCAGACATCTGGGTGTTCTGATCATTGCAAGTACATGCTGCATCTCTGTGCTGTTTTCCACTTAATATACCTAATATTTGTCTAGCAGTTGTGCAACTGTTGCAATACGGGTACAGATAATTGTACGTGACAATTTAGCAGGGGCAATAATCTTAATTACTCTGCATTTGCAGTGTATCAGCAAGCCGATTTAAAAAAATCTTAATTTTCTATTGTATTAAAAAATAGTGCATCTTTGTCTAGCAATTGTGTGACTGGCGCAATATGGGTACAGATAATCATACAAGACAACTTAGGAGGGGCAATAATCTTCATTACTTATGTGCCAAGATTTCACAAAATACAAAAAATTAATCACGTGGGGTATACATACAGTAAATGACCACTAAATACTTGTTCAAGTAGCAGGAGGATGAGGAGATTTCATGAACAAAATGGGTTTGGATTGCAGCTGGGCATGGCAGCAGCTCCAAGGTGTAGAAGAAGAGGGTCAGGCCAAATGTGGAGTTTGGAGAATCCATAGTTATACGGCACTGAAGAATAAGGAAGTACACTGGCATGGTCACTTAAGTAGTCCTTCACTATCTTGGTCAACTTCTCCATTCTCATCTTAGTTACACCCAAAGATAGCCCTTGCTGATGTGACCGTCTTATGAAAATGTGTCAGTTGGTGTATATTCCCCCCTTGATTTGCACCTGGTGTGTATGGCCCTCCACTGTAAGCAATGTAAGTGAAAAAAGCTGGTACCTCTGCTGGCAGCATTGTCTGAGGGTAATGCTTTTAGCACTTGTTTTACCACGGCCCTCTAGCATACATGCACTGAAAATGGCATGTCTGCCTCCGACATGAAAGAGGCAAATTTCTCCTTCTACTGTGGTCAAGAAAAGTGGACTGCCAGTATTTCATGTTGGACAAAATGTGTTTCACTCAAGGTCTTGGGAAAGGCATCTGGACATGAACTGTACCATGTGTGGCAGACTATAAAGAGACAAATGTTCTGTGTCCTCACCAGGAAGGGCACTAACCATCCTTTCCTCATCAAGATGCATAGCCTCCTCCTCTTCAGGCCATCCATGCTGGACAGGCATAAAGCTGGGATTGGAAGTCCCCTCTGTAGCGCAGACCAAAAACTCCTGTTCTGCCTCCTCCTCCTGTTCCTTGTCATCACCCAATATGGCTTGAGAATATTGTGTGAGGCTGGGGTATGTGGTATCAGCCACTATAAAATCTTGCTCCATAGCCACCTTCTCAGTATTCAAAGCTTCCTCTTTGAGATTCTGCAGTGAACATTTTTAATAGACAGAGCAGCGGGATGGTTATGCTGACAATACCATCATCAGCGCTCACCATCTTGGTGCACTAATCAAAGTTTTGAAGAACCTCAGAAATGCCATTGATCCACACACTCGGCACTTGCTATGTGTGGGGCTTAGTGTTACTCTGACGGGCATTGAGAAGCTGGAATTCAGACACTGCTCTCTGCTGCTCACTAAGCCTTGCCAACATATGAACCACCTACCGTCTCAACACATTTATCTAACTATCCCTGTTTTGCGCATTCAAAACTTTCTTCATAACCAGGATCCTTGTATCTTGTTCTCAAATGCTTTATGCATTTAATTGCCCTCTGTGTCTGTACTTTTACACATACTGGTTGGTAACTGTTTCATGCAGCATTACATGAACACCCAATTTCTTACATTATGGCTCGTCACAACAATGAAAGCAGTTGGTGTCTCCCCTATTTCCTCATAGATTGTAAGCTTGAGAACAGGACCCTCATTCCTCTTGGTATCTGTTGTTTATGCTATTGATTATTGCTATTCTGTAATGTCTTTTAATGTCTGTACAAGTCCACTCTAAAATGTAAATTGCTGAGGAATAGGTGGGCACTATAGAAATGAAATTAATATTATTATCATTATTATTAAAGTTCGAACTAGCATGTGGGCAGGTTACAAATCAGTTGGTGACGAGGCACATTACAGCACTGCTGCAGCAAAGCTAGTCCGACGAAAGCCTGAGATGACTTTCGGAAATGAGCGCTGACATGCCATACCTTGGCAAGTAGATCTGGAAAGTCAGGGTTTGTTTTTAAAAAATGCTGTAAAACCAAGTTCAGCAATGGGCCATGAATGGAACGTGCTAACCAGCTTGCCGAGAATTAAAGTCGCCAGGAAGTTACAACCATTATCACACACAACCAGACCTGGTTGAAGGTTCAGCGGGGAGAGCCACTGATCGGTCTGTTCTTTTATCACCTTCAACAGCTCAGCTGCGTTGTGAGCTTTATCACCTAAACAGATGAGCTTCAGCAGAGCATGTTGTTTCTTTGCCAAGGCAGTACTGCAGACCTCCCAACTGAGGAGTGATGGGGAGGCTACTTTCAGTGAGGAGGAGGAGGAGAGACAAGAACTGTTGTACGAGAAGACTGAAACTCTGATGGAAGTTTGGCCCACTATTCTTGGTGTGGGTAAGATGTGTAATGTCTCAGCCTCTGACTCTGTCCCAGACTAAACCAGGTTCAGCCAGTGTGTCATAAGGGAAATGTAGCATTCCTGTCCATAAGAACTTGTCCACGTGTCTGTAAAGTAGACCTTCTCTATGACTGCATTGGCCATAGCACTGCTGATATTGTGTAACACTACTGCTTATGTTACACATTGACAGCGCACTGGGAAAAATAGTGTCGGATGGTACCCTGAGGATGCGACCACCAATAGGTTGCAGAAAAACTCAGTTCCCACAAGTCGAAACTGCAACATTTCCAAGGCTACCAATCTGGCTATGTGGTTGTTTAGCATTTTGGTCTGTGGGTGGGTAAATATTTCTGCTTTCTGTTAAACTTCTGAGGCAGTGACAAGCGAACGCTGTGCTGGGACAATGAACTTGATGTGGTTTCTAACTATTATGTCTGTGCAACTGCTGGTTGTGGGCAGGAGGCATCAGCGCCTGCTTCATGGAAAGCAGATTGGAAATGCCATAACACAGGGGAAGGGGCAGTGGTTTCACCATCAGATACAGATTTGGTACCCTCTTGTGAGGGACGAGGGAGACACCATTTTAATTTATGAATTTCAGAACAAATATATTATCCAGACTTCTCCCTCCCCCCATGCTCCTGAACTGTGGCCTCCACCAAGGGGATAAATACACAATTCCTCAAAAGAACAGGACCTTGCCTTATGGCAAGAGAATTAGAGGCCATGTGTTAATTAATGCGAGGAGGAACAGAGCTGGGCCCCCCTGCTATCTTTTGTGCAGGGCAGCCAGCTATCAATGGAAGCCCTAGACAGAGTGGCACAAACAAATAGAGATGAATTATGAGAGTACCATGCACCTCAGGGTTAAATAAAATATACCACCAGAATCCTGGGAGCCATATGCACACAGTCTCTTCATTCTCTAGCTGTCCCAGATACTAAGCTGGCTCTCCAGAACCATTTAGTCAACCCAAGTTTGGATTCTCCATATCGGTCAAGCCCCAACAAACCCAGTGAGACATCAGTCATCCCATTTGGACCTCCCACTAGGAAGTTATTATAACCCATCCTAGATATTGGTAATTATTTCAGCTAGGAGGTCAGGTGAGGAGATTTCATTGCAGCTCAGAGGAGTGGTGGGAAATATGGGAGGGGGCGAGCTAAGGGTTAAAAACTAACCACACACCTTTAGCCAGTGTTATTGTTCTGCCATGGAAGCTGCGTTACTTCACGCGTGGGGATGGACCAGAAACTAAGAAAGTACCTGTGGAATCGAATGCTTCAATAGAGCCACATGATAAGGGCCAGTAATGTGACACATACAGCTAACTGCAATCCCATACTTGACTGAACAGAATAGCTTCAAAAAAAGTACGGAGGACTGTGATCAACCACAAAATCTGTAAACTAGCAACAAAAGTACCCCAACACTGCATAAAGAATCAATAATGTCTTTATTGGAAATACAAATTTTAAAATGTTTTAAGGAGATAAGAGCAAACTGAAAAAAAAAGGATGAAAAGAAACATACATTGGAAGGAACATGTATGATGACAGGATTCTGGGTATAAATATACCACATGTATTACATCCAAGATAAAGAATTAAATATCATCCGCTTGAGGCACAGTTCAATATTGCATATAGGTAAATACAGAATAAAATGCATAGTGCTCATAGCCCAAAGAGTCTCATGACAGATATAAAATTCTTAATACATCACACACATGTATCTGGAAGTTCCTCTCTCCCTGATTGGCCTCAGGAAAAAACGTGTAATAGAGTATAAAGTGCACAATCTCCTAAGGGCAATCAGGGGCCGTGTCATGCATATCAAAGAACAAAGGAACTAATTAGAGAAGCAAAGGTAAAGACCACAGATAAATATAAATACCCAGAGTTCAGTTCCGTCCAACGTACCCCTTGCAATCCCATACTTGTAGCTTACCTTTATATGTACTTCTGGCTGTAATATCTATATATTACTCTGCATATATTTGTATTATCTAGTGTGCCTTTCAGCGATTAAAATATCAATTAATTTTAGGCTGCTCATTTACAGCGAATCCTGATTTACCATGTCAGTGAGTCTTGCTAGTACTTATACACTACCTGGGGTTGGTTTATGACTCGATATAAACTTGTTAACGGACAAGGTTTATATTTAACGATGAACTGGTGGCAGCATACTGTTCTGGAGTTACTGGGGGATGCTGGAAGTGATGGACCAGAGATTTCATAGAATCATAGAATGGTAGAGTTGGAAGGGACCTCCTGAGTCATCTGGTCCAATCACCTGGTCAAAGCAGGATTCACTAAATCATCCCAGACAGATGTCTGCCCAGCCTCTGTTTGAAGACTACCATGGAAGGAGAACTCACCACCTCTCCTGGCAGCCTGTTCCACTCATTGATCACTCTAACTGTCAAAATTTTTTTTCTAATATCTAATCTGTGTCTCCTCCCATTCAGTTTCATCCCATTGCTTCTAGTCTTTCCTTGTGCAAATGAGAATAAAGATGATCCTTCTACAATGGGACAGCCCTTGAGATATTTATAGACAGCTATTAAGTCTCCTCTTCTTTTTTGCAAGCTAAACATTCCCAAATCCTGTAATCATTCTTCATAGGACATGGTTTGCAGACCGGTCACCATTCTGGTTGCTCTTCTCTGAACTTGTGCAGTTTGTTGATGTCTTTTTTAAAATGTGGTGCCCAAAACTGGACACAATATTTCAGATGAGGTCTGACCAAAGAGGAGTAGAGGGCAATGATGACTTCACGTGATCTAGACTGTATACTTCTGCTAATACATCCCAAAATTGAATTTGCCTTATTTCCTGCTGCATCACACTGTTGACTCATGTTCAGTTTATGATACCCAATACTGTTTCACATGTGCTGTTGCTTAGCCCTACTCCTCCTATGCTGTATATGCTTTTTTCATTTTTATTGCCCAGAAGTAGTACTTTGCATTTTCCCTGTTAAAAATCATTCTGTTAGCTGCTGCCCACTGCTTCAGTTTATTTATATCTTTTTGAATCCTTGCTCTCTCTTCTCTAGTATTAGCAATCCCTCCTAGCTTTGTGTCATCAGCAAATTTAATCAGTGTACCCTCAATTTATTCATCTAAATAGTTGATAAAGATGTTGAACAATACAGGGACAGAACCCTGTCGTACCCCACTTGAGACATTCTTCCAACTGGATGTGCAGCCATTTACGACCACTCTTTGGGTCTGATCACTAAGCCAGTTATGAATCCGCCTAACAGTTGCCTTGTCAATTCCATACTTAGTCATTTTTTCAATAAGGATGGTGTTAGACACTTTGTCAAATGTTTTGCTGAAGTCAAGATATTCTATATCTACAGCATTTCCCTGATCCACCCAGTCAGTGATTCTGTCATAGAAGGAACTTAAGTTAGTCTGACATGAATTATTAGATACAAACCCATGCTGACTCTGGTTAATCTCTTCATTCTTATAGAGGTACTTACATACATGCTGTTTAAAAATTCATTCAAAGATCTTTCTTGGTATAGAAGTCAGACTTGGCAGCCTATAGATCCCTGGATCCACCTTCTACCACTTTTTGAAGATAAGAACATCATTTGCTCTTTTCCAGTCATCTGGGACTTCTGTTCTCCAAAAAATTTCAAAGATTATGGAGAGTGGTTCAAAAATCTCTTCTGCTACCTCCTTCAGTACTCTGGGTTTACTTCATCTGGACCTGGAGACTTGAATTCATTTTTGTTAGCTAAGTGTTTCCTCACTATCTTTCTGTTTATAGATATCCTGGATTCTTCTATTCCTTTAATAGGACAGTGAAGATCAGTTGATGTTACATTTCCTTTCTGAGCAAAAACAGATGCAAAATAAGAATTTAAAAGTTTGGCCTGGAAATATATATTCCCAGTCTGGAACTGGTGATATATATACCGCTCTCACTGCAGAGAGCCTCGATAACCAGTACGTAACAGGGCAGCCCCTCAGGCAACTACTTATCCTAAGTGCAGTATCCTGACTTACGTGAGGGTAAAGGGGCACCAGAGAGATGTGACTGTGTAAGCTCCATCACAGATTGGGATATCTGTATCCCTCCAGCTCTCATTCATCACACCAGGCTTTCCGCCCACCTACTGGGATGCTTGGCTGCCATGTGCTTTTGCATGCTGATGGTGCTCAAGTTGGCAGTGACCTTGACTCTTCTTGACTTGGCTTGGCAGATGCTGCAAATTACAGTTGCTTTGTCTGAAGGAATTTCAGAAAAGAACTTCAATACAGGGGAACAATGCACCCTTGACCTGTTATCTAGCTGAGAGCAGGGGGGGCGCTCTGTGGAATGTAAGGGTACTGTCACACAGTACCATTTTAATCGCTACGACGGCACGATCCGTGACGTCGCAGCGATCGTATGATTATCGCTCCAGCGTCGTAGACTGCGGTCACACGTTGCAATCACGGCGCTGGAGCGATGCCGAAGTCCCCGGTAACCAGGGTAAACATCGGGTAACTAAGCGCAGGGCCGCGCTCAGTAACCCGATGTTTACCCTGGTTACCAGCGTAAACGTAAAAAAAACAAACAGTACATACTTACATTCCGGTGTCTGTCCCCGGCGTTCTGCTTCTCTTTAGCGCCATAGCCGGAAAGCACAGCGGTGACGTCAGACGTCACCGCTGTGCTCGCTTTCCGGCTGGCAGACGCTCACACAGTGGAGAGAAGTTGAGACGCCGGGGACAGACACCGGAATGTAAGTATGTACTGTTTGTTTTTTTTACGTTTACGCTGGTAACCAGGGTAAACATCGGGTTACTAAGCGCGGCCCTGCGCTTAGTTACCCGATGTTTACCCTGGTTACAAGCGAACACATCGCTGGATCGCTGTCACACACAACGATCCAGCGATGTCAGCGGGTGATCAAGCGACGAAAGAAAGTTCCATACGATCTGCTACGACGTACGATTCTCAGCAGGATCCCTGATCGCTGCTGCGTGTCAGACACTGCGATATCGTAACGATATCGCTAGATCGTCACGAATCGTACCGTCGTAGCGATCAAAATGGTACTGTGTGACAGTACCCTAAGTCCATAAGGGCAGGGTCCTCTCCCCTCTGTGTCAGTCTGTCTTTGTTAGTTTTCTTACTGTAACTAATATCTGTAATTTGTATGTAACCCCTTCTCATGTACAGCACCATGGAATCAATGGAGCTATATAAATAAATAATAATATTAAGAGTTGACCAAGTTCTCTTTCCGATCAAACCACTGCCTCTTCTTGCCTGTTTTTGTGCTACAGACTAATCCATATATGCACTGCTGTGCTCGCTATGCATGCCACCTTGCCAGGTTGGATCAGTGGCCTCATCATCGACTACGTCATCTTCAAGTTCATCAATCTGATTCTCCTTCTGAGCTGCAATTTTAGGCCTGACCTGATGGCAACTGTGCATCATGATTATCCTGGCTTTATTTTTTACAAGTACTCTAATAGAGGTGTTATGTGCAAATGCAATATATCTAGCAATATGTGGCAATTTTTTTAAGATATCAGCTTAATTACACAGGGCAACAGTAGACTCACAAAAATTAGAGATAAATAGTTATGTTTGCATATCTCTGCAGGCTTTGCACCAGTCGCACAGTTGTTAGATATAGATACACTGTTTAATAAACCAATAGATAATGCGTAGGATTGTGCAGATTGGTCAATGGCACTCCTCTTTCCTTTGAGGAGGCTGCTTCCTAGTAAAATGAGGCTTGTACATGTCCCTGACATGGGTTTCAGGCCTGACAGACTGACCACAAGACAGGCCCTCGCTTGCATACACTGTATTCCAAATTTAATTATAATGCTTTTAGTGTCTGGTAGAATCCAATTTACTGACTTTGATCATACAGCTCCCCCAACTCTTGTATTATATTCACCTTACAGCGGCTTCAACCGCTATGACAATTGTTCCATTGGGATCCAGTGGCAAAAATGAACTGTGGAGCTTACAAAGCATAGCTTTCACAGCACCATCTGGCCCTGTGCTAATTGTCAGCAAGGGTCCCATAATGACATGGTGGTGCTGGTGGGCAAAGCCCAAAATTCAAATCGGGATGTATGAAATAGCATTGTAAACTGATGGGGAATGTGTATTCCACTATTTTGTTAACTATTTGGCATGAAGGAGGGTCCTCCCAAATGAAGAAATGAGAGCCTTCACAAATGTTAAAGTAAAAAATAAAGCCAAAACGCTCCTTGTGAACATATGCTAAAGGGGAGGTAAAAATAAAAAAGTTGGTTTTTAATTTATATTTCACGCTATATACATGTAATTAGGAAGGAAATCATTTTTCTAAGCATTTTTCCTTTTAAAAAAAATGTGGGGTTTGGTTTGGTTTGATTAGTCTTTGAAAAATCCATAAAACCGATGCAATAGTTTGACAAAAATTATTTCCAGATACCATATGTGAGTCAGAAAGGCATGCAGGCATTTTATCCATGCTGTTCCCATTTAGTTTTAGCTCTTTCCCTTCAATTTCAGCCTTTTTCCTATGCCCCTAAATCTGGTTGTTGGGTCTAGCTGAAAAATGTTCGGCTATCCCATTGACTTGCATTGGATTCGTTATATGGTACGAATACACAGATATTAAAAATTATTTGTGTCAATTTTCCAGAATCCAAATGTCACTGTTCAATTATCACTAGTTATTAAAAAAAAATTTGGAATCTGATTTTATGTACTCTCCTTTAATACACCCCTATAAAGGTCACTGATTACTTTTACAGTCCTAAAATTGAGATAATTAGATAACAGAGGTGGTCAATGCAATAACATTAGCAGCAGTATAAGTGGCATAAGCAATTTCTGTGAGTCATTTCACACATTTTTCAGACCAGCCCATGCACTAGCACAACAGAGTACAAGTCTGACACGTTGTGAACGACTAAAGAAGAAGGTGCAAGAGTATCTCAAGCTCAATATCAATGCCATCAGGGGAAATTTGGGCCCTTTTGCATTTTGTTCTTTAAAAATGGAAGAGAGGCCTGAGCTTACCTGTCAAGACTAGGAGGTTTTGTCATGACCGGCAGACAGCATTCTCTCAGAACCTGTCTTCAGAGCTACATGAATCTCTATGACTTTTGCAACCCAGTCGTAGACTGGGTGTGACGGTTGTAAAACAAGAAGTGGACCCTCTGGACCATGACGACAAAACCCCCACGGGCGAGCTAACCAGATGGACCACCCCCTATACAGGGAGAGTTAGGGGCAGGCCCGTGATGGACTATTGCCATGGAAGCTGGAGGACAAGGATGAGAAAAAGACCAGGGACAGGTGGGAGGGATGGTGCATGGAATAGGGGAATACTGAAGAAAAAACAGAACAGGCAGATATGATGGGGAAAAAGGACTAAACAAGGACACTGAAGAAGCAGACGGAAACGCTACAGGAACACCGGGACTGACGGGGAATGACAGCGGCACCAGGACCAAGTGGGTAGAGCTGCGGCACAGGGACTGAGAAGGTATTGCCGAGTAATAGGAACAAACTAGATACCGCAGCGGCATGGGAGCAGACGGGAATACTGCGGGGACTCAGGGACAGTGGGGTACAGAAGGAACACGGCAACTGATGAGGCACTGCAGAAAAACAAAGACAAGCCGACAGTCAAAAGATAGGTAGCACACAAAGAGCACAGGCGGCCAAGAGCACTAGTAAGCTCAAGTGATCATAAGGCACTGAGAGACTGCAGGAAGTGGATTAAATACCTGATGCAGTACAGTACTTCTGGGTATGAGTCCTCCTGGAGCATAGAGGGGACGATAAGGAGTGCCGGCCGAAGGTTAGAAGTGCGCACGCACAGCTTTGAACCTAGCGTGCGTGTGTGTGCGAGCAGCAGAGACCTGGAGCGAGCACTGGGAAGAAGGTGCAGAGGAAGGAGAGGAACGCCGGAACGCTGAAGACAGGTAAGTATGACAGGACGAGGCAGACGGCAGTGGAAGTGAAAAAGACGGCAGCGGCGGCAAGACAGACGGCAGCGGCGGCATGACAGTACCCCCGTCTTTACAACCCTCGCTCCTCTTTAGGCCAGAGAAAAACCTAGCTAAGATTCGAGGAGCCTGAATGTTCTCCCGAGGCTCCCATTATCTCTCCTCAGGACCGAAACCCTTCCAGCCGACTAAAAACAAAGTTCTACCTCTAACTTTTTCATGGCCAAAATGTCCCTAATCTCAAAAACATTGTCCGTGGAAACAAGTGGACGCAAAGAAGAGGTTGAGGTATGAAACTGATTAAACACTACAGGCTTAAGGAGAGATACATGAAAATAATTAGGGATATGAAGGGAGGGAGGAAACTTAAGTTTGTAACATACGTTGTTAATACGTGCCAATATCTCAAAAGGACCAACGTAGCGGGGACCCAGTTTATGGGAAGGGATTTTAAGGCGAATAAATCTAGAAGAAAGCCAGACCTTGTCCCCAGGATGGAATACAGGTGAATCAAGACGCCTTTTATCTGCATGCCTTTTCATCCTAAGTTGAGCTAGTTCAAGAGCGGACCTGGTCTCCTGCCAGACCCTGGAGAATTCTCTAGCCAGAAGATCTGCCGCAGGCACAGTAGAGACGGGAGGAACCGGTAGAGGAAGGCCAGGATGTTGTCCATAGATGACAAAAAATGGAGTCTTGGTAGAGGCTTCGCTGGTATGATTATTATAAGCAAACTCAGCCCATGGAAGTAAGTCAGTCAAATCATTCTGATGAGCGTTGGAGAAATGGCGGAGATAAGAAATCAGAATCTGATTAGTACGCTCCACTTGGCTGTTGGATTGTGGGTGATAGGCCGAAGAGAATTCAAGCAAGATGTTCAACAACTTACAGAGTGATCTCCAAAACCGGGCGGTGAACTGAACTCCTCGATCGGAAACAATATGCTGTGGAAGACCATGAATACGAAAAATATGTTGAACAAAAATCTTTGCCAGCTCAGGAGCTGAAGGTAGACCAGGAAGAGCAATGAAATGAGCCATTTTAGAAAAACGGTCCACGACCACGAGGATGACGGTGCAACCACAAGAACGAGGCAGGTCAGTTATGAAATCCATTGCAAAATGTTGCCACGGAGTAGTAGGTACTGGAAGAGGATGTAGAAGGCCGGAAGGTAACTGCCTAGGAACTTTATTCTTGGCCCAGGATAGACAGGAGGCAACAAAATCTCGGACATCCTTCACAAGAGTCGGCCACCAGTAGTAGCGAGAAATTAAATCAAGAGTTTTCTTGAAACCGACATGACCTGCTAGCTTGGAAGCATGTCCACAGAGTAAAACAGTTCTCTTGTTCCATTCAGAAACAATAGTTTTACCTGGAGGTAAAGAGGTCATAGAGACCGGAGCAAGTGCGATGACTCTGGAGGGATCAATGATGTGCAAAGACCTCTCCTCAGCATCTACCGATAAAAAGGACCTGGAAAGAGCGTCGGCCTTGAAATTCTTATCTCCAGGCAGGAAGCGAAGTTTGAAGTCAAATCGGGTGAAGAACAAGGCCCACCTGGCCTGCCGTGGATTCAGTTGGTGTGCAGAATGAATATACGCCAAATTTTTGTTATCCGTATAGATGATAAAGGGATGTAAAGCTCCTTCCAACAGATACCTCCACTCTTCCAATGCCAATTTGATGGCCAAAAGCTCTTTGTCACCAATGGAGTAGTTTCTTTCAGAAGATGAAATTTTTTTGGAAAAGAAGCCACAAGGCACAAGACGACCTGATTGAGACCTCTGAGAAAGCACAGCTCCAGCTCCGATGGCTGAGGCATCAACTTCTAGGAAGAAGGGTTTATTAGCTTCAGGGCGATGAAGTATAGGAGTGGTGGCGAATGCTTCTTTGAGAGACTGGAATGCCTTCTCGGCTTCTGCTGGCCAAAGATGAGAATTGGCACCCTTCTTAATCAGGGAGGAGATGGGAGCAGACAATGAAGAGAAGTGAGGAATAACCTGCCGATAATAATTTGCGAGTCCTAGAAAACGCTGAATCGCCTTAACACCAAGCGGGCGAGACCAGTTGAGCACGGCAGAAACTTTACCCTGATCCATACTCAGACCAGAATCAGAGATGATGAAACCCAAGAATGGCAGGGAGGACTGTTCAAAGGCACACTTCTCAAGTTTTGCATAAAGATGATTCTCTCTCAAACGAAGAAGAACTTGCCACACATCTCTTCTATGAGAAAGCAGATCCGGTGAAAACACAAGGATGTTGTCCAAATACACCACAACACAGGTGTAAAGTAGGTCCCGAAAAACATCATTCACCAACTCTTGAAAAACTGCAGGGGCATTACATAAACCAAAGGGCATCACCAAGTACTCATAATGACCGTCCCTGGTGTTAAACGCAGTCTTCCATTCGTCTCCTGCACGAATTCGGATCAAATTGTAAACTCCCCTGAGATCCAGTTTAGTGAAGACTCGTGCTCCTCGTAGACGATCAAAGAGTTCTGGGATGAGAGGAAGTGGATACTTGTTTTTAACGGTGATATTATTGAGGCCACGGTAAACTATGCAGGGATGAAGAGAACCGTCCTTCTTCTTAAAGAAGAAAAAAACAGCTCCTGCAGGTGATGAGGACTTCCGAATAAAACCTCTGGCCAAATTCTCTTGGACATACTCAGACATGGCTCGTGACTCAGAGGGAGACAGAGGGTAAATGCGACCTCTGGGAGGAGTAGAACCAGAAATTAAATCTATGGGACAGTCGTATTGACGATGCGGAGGTAAGACCTCTGCCTCTTTTTTGCTGAAGACGTCCGAGAAAGAGTGATACACTGCGGGAAGATTTGCTAGTTCCGGAGCCAGAGAAGGTAAACTAGCAGGCTTGACGGGAAGCAGGCATCTATCTTGACAAAACTGTCCCCAGGATAGGACGTCTCCGGTATGCCAGTTCAGAGTAGGTTCATGATTCCTTAACCAGGGGAGACCCAAAAGAAAAGTATGAGACAAAGACGGTAAAACATAAAAAGCCAACTTCTCACGATGTAGAGCTCCAATTTGAATCTCAACCTCCTCGGTGACAGCAGTAACAACCTCCCGCAAAGGCTGACCAGCAACAGACGCTAATTGCCTAGGAACCTCCAAGGATCTGACAGGAATCCCAAGTCTCTCGACCAGCTCAAGTTGAACAAAATTCCCCGCCACTCCAGAATCAACATAAGCCTCAAGAGAAAAATTAGTGGAACCCAAGTGCAAAATAACAGACAAAGTCAGGGGTGGAGAGGAATCATAGCTACCTAGGGAGGCCTCTCTTACCTGTCCTAGGCGGAGGCGTTTCCCGGCTTCAGAGGGCAGGAACGCAGAAGATGAGAGGCGCTGCCGCAATAGAAGCATAAACCTTGTGCGAGTTTCTCCTTTCGACGTTGTTCGGCGGGCTTGAGGCGATCTACCTGCATGGGCGCAGGAGAAGAAGATGAAGAAACTGCAGCGGTTTGGGAAACGGAAGCTCCTCGTATAACTGGGGATAGACGAGGAGACCTCCTCTCCCTGACAACCTCACGAGAACGCTCCTGAAAGGGTAAGTCAATGTGAATCGCCAAAGAAATAAGGTTGTCCAAAGCAGTAAGAGTATCATGTCCGCCAGCTCATCCTTTATACGGGAAGACAGACCTCGCCAAAATGCTCCTACCAACGCCTCGTTGTTCCAACCTAAATCAGAAGACAAGGTCCAAAAACAGATGGCATATTGAGCAACAGAGAGGGTACCCTGATAAAGGTTGAAAAGGGACTCCGTAGTGGAAACCAAACGACCGGGTTCATCAAACACCTTGCGGAAGGTATCCAAAAAAATATTGAGTTGAGACACTACCGGATCGTTTTGCTCCCAGAGAGGGTTCACCCAGGCCAAAGCCTAGCCCTCCAAATGGGAGATCACAAAAGCTATTTTAGCTGGATCAGTAGGGTATAGTAACGGGGACAACTCGAAATGTAGAAGACACTGATTGAGAATCCCGCGGCATAATTTTGGATCCCCACTATACCGAGGTGGTCTGGCTAAACAGGGCGAGGGTTGCAGGGAGGAGGCCTGAATAGGAACAGGAATGGCATTTTGAAGGGAGAGAAGACGATTATCCACATAGGCCATAAAAGTCAAAATATGGGACTGAGTGTCCCGCTGTTGAGCCAACTCCTGCTGTAGAGCCGCCAACTGAGAAGCGTTCCCAGGATCAGTAGACTGTAAAGCCGCGAGACGAGACTCCATGTTTTTCAGGAAGGACATGATTCTGGTCTGATTCTCTCGTAAAAAAAGTAATTCCTTCTGGGTGGCTGAGACACCAGCGGGGTCCATGGCCTTATGATACTGTGACGGTTGTAAAACAAGAAGTGGACCCTCTGGACCATGACGACAAACCCCCCACGGGCGAGCTGACCAGATGGACCACCCCCTATACAGGGAGAGTTAGGGGCAGGCCCGTGAGGGACTATCGCCATGGAAGCTGCAGGACCAGGACGGGAAAAAGACCAGGGACAGGCGGGAGGGATGGTGCACGGAATAGGGGAATACTGAAGAAAAAATGGAACAGGCAGATATGATGGGGAAAAAGGACTAAACAAGGACACTGAAGAGGCAGACGGAAACATTACAGGAACACCGGGACTGACGGGAAATGTCAGCGGCACAAGGACCGAGTGGGTACAGCTGCGGCACAGGAACTGAGAAGGTATTGCTGAGGAATAGAAACAAACTAGATACTGCAGCGGCACAGGAGCAGATGGGAATACTGCAGGGACTGAGGGACAGCGGGGTACAAAAGGAACACGGCAACTGATGAGGCACTGCAGAAAAACAAAGACAAGCCGAAGTCAAAAGATAGATAGCACACAAAGAGCACAGGCGGCCAAGAGCACTAGTAAGCACAAGTGATCATAAGGCACTGAGAGACTGCAGGAAGCGGATTAAATACCTGATGCAGTACAGTACTTCCAGGTATGGGTCCTCCTGGAGCATAGAGAGGACGAAAAGGAGCGCTGGCCGAAGATTAGAAGTGCACATGCGCAGCTTTGAACCTAGTGTGCGCGCGTGCGCAAGCAGCAGAGACCGGGAGCGGGCGCTGGGAAGAAGATGCAGAGGAAGGAAAACACCAGGATGTTGAAGACAGGTAAGTATGACAGGACGAGGCAGACGGCAGTGGCGGTGAGGAAGACGGCAGCGGCGGCAAGACAGACTGCAGCGGCGGCATGACACTGGGCAGACAAGGGATGGTGTAGTTTTTAGTGTGATATATTGATCTTGTGTTCTTGCAGCCCTGTGACACCTATATTATGGCTTCTGTGCCTGCTGATGTTACCAGCATTTTTTTTAAAATGTGGAGACTCCAAGTTGGGTGTCTATCTGTAATGGAAGGGGTGTCAGAGGCCCATTATACTATTTCTACTCTGGGGAAATTGATGCCACTTCAGTGTTGTGTGACAATAATTATTTGAAATGTGGAGACACCAAGTTGTGTCTCCATCTGGTGGGTTGCTTGTAGTGGAAGGGGTGTCAGAGGCCCATTATTAGTGTTGAGAGATACCATCCGATACTTGAAAGTATCGGTATCGGATAGTATCGGCCGATACCCGAAAAGTATCGGATATCGCCGATACCGATACCTGATACCAATACAAGTCAATGGGACACCAAGTATCGGAAGGTATCCTGATGGTTCCCAGGGTCTGAAGGAGAGGAAACTCTCCTTCAGGCCCTGGGATCCATATTAATGTGTAAAATAAAGAATTAAAATAAAAAATATTGATATACTCACCTCTCCGGAGGCCCCTGCACCTCACCGCTGTTAACCGGCAGCCTTCTTTGCTTAAAATGAGCGCGTTTAGGGCCTTCCATGACGTCACGGCTTCTGATTGGTCGCGTGCCGCTCATGTGACCACCAGGCGACCAATCACAAGCCGTGACGTCATTCTCAGGTCCTAAATTCCTAGAATTAGGAATTTAGGACCTGAGAATGACGTCACGGCTTGTGATTGGTCGCGAGGCGGTCACATGAGCGGCACGCGACCAATCAGAAGCCGTGACATCATGGAAGGTGCTGAACGCGCTCATTTTAAGCAAAGCAGGCTGCCGGTTACTACCAGGGCGCGTCAGAGGGTGAGTATATCCCTATTTTTTATTTTAATTCTTTATTTTTTACATGGATATGGATCCCAGGGCCTAAAGGAGAGTTTCCTCTCCTTCAGACCCTGGGAACCATACACTGGGAACTTCCGATTCCGATTCCCGATACCACAAAAGTATCGGATCTCGGTATCGGAATTCCGATACCGCAAGTATCGGCCAATACCCGATACTTGCGGTATCGGAATGCTCAACACTACCCATTATACTATTTTTACTCTGGGGAAATTGATGCCACTTCTGTGGTATGTGACAATAATTTTTTGAAATGTGGAGACTCCGTGTTGGGTCTCCATTTGGTGGGTTTTCGCCAATCAGAGATGCTGGTATTTGTCATACTGTGATACAGATGACAACATGGGAAACAACCGATGTTCGGGTGCCGAACCCCAACACTAGATGTTCGGTATGGACCCTGTACTTCAGTGTTCAGGTACACCCATCACTAATTATATCATTCAAAAGTAAAACTTATCTTGCAAAAAACAATCCCTCCTATGGTATATATGGCCAGAAAAATATAAAAGTTATGGCTCTTTGAAGAAAGGGAGAAAAAAACAAAAATAAATGAATGTAGACAGGTAGTGAAAGGTTTAAGATACAGCAAATTTCCGCCTAATTGAACCCAAGCTCTTATTATACTAAAATACAATATTGCTTAGTTTTTAGTATCTCTTGACAAATCTATGTATTACAAATTTCAAATGCCATCTTGGCTGAAGACACTTTATGTTAGAGTTATACAATTTGCACTTCAATTTTAACCTAATAAAGATATATTTTAGCTGCTTGTGTTAGATCGACACTTTATACTTTGGACATTGCTTTCACTTGTGGCCATATCACAAAAATTAAGATATGTGTGATTAAGAATGCTTGGATTTAGTTTCAACTTGTATTGTCTACCACAGACCAGCTCCATATTGCCAATATGGTCATTACACAGTAAAAACATTTAGAAAATCATTGAGCCTGACATATCTAATTATACTGTAAGAATCTAGAAGACACTACATTGTTACTATTACTCATTGTTATTAGTATTGACCAAATTTTCAACCCAATGTTTACACTGAGTTTCATTATGGAAAGGCAGGTGTGATTCTTTACAAATTAAAATGAAGAAATGTTGGTTCTTATCAGTATCATAGCAGGTACAGAGTTGCACAGTTTTACGACCCCACATTAAATCATCTAGCAATATCATTTGAGAGGCAAACAATTTAACTTTTAGTAACCCATATAACATTTATTCCTACTGTATGTGGAGGTTAATCGTTTTCTTGGCATAGAAGTATGTATTGACCTCATTAGCTGAACCTGACTCTCATTAAACATTTCTCTGTTACATGTCTCCATTTTCAGCGGTCCTGTTCATATTTGCTGTAATAAATGCTGACAGATGGCATAGGCCAGTTGTTGAACTAAGAAAGGTAATATGCTCAGAACAGATTATCAGAATCATAAATTGTAGTTGCTAAATAGTCTGCATTAGCAAATTAATTTAACCCTTCGCCATGTGTACCTCTGGCACTCTCGCATTCAGGTGCTGTGCGATCTCACCAATATGAAGCATATAAGCCACCTTCACCGCCCTGTTTGTCACATCCGAACTGATAGACCTTGTGATGAACCAACTCAGATATTTTGCCTGGACATCCACCTCTTGGCTTTTGAATGGATGGATGGACTTCATTTTGTATTCTTTCAACTGTCATTGCACTCACTTGATGCAATTTGGAAATATGTTTGGCTGAGAGACCTCTATTGATGAGCTGGATAATGATTTCTTGGGAAATTTTCTTCATGGCTGGTCCTCACTTCAAAGTAGTGACATTTTGCCTGGGAATCAACCTAATATCACATTGAGCTATTAGGGAATGTGAGCACAGGTTGTAATTTGTAGTACACAGGAAGAAAAATGTTTTTTCACCATTACGAGAGAAACACTAACAATGTAGTGAGATGACAAGAATCTGCATAACTAATCATATGCTGACTACCTGGACAATCACTTGTGCCCACTATCAAAGAGAATGAATATTCACTGCTCTCCTCTCCCAGTGCCAATTGAGAGAAAATAACCACCCCCCATGCGTTTCATCCCATCCTGGAACTCATCTGGCGATATGGCAGCCTGAGCGGAGGACTCAGCCGTATCAGGCAATATAAAGCCTTTTGTGGGAAAGATGTCCTAAAAATGGCTCCACTTAAATAAGAATTCAAACTCCCAGGAAGTACACATGTCATATAGGAATCCAATAGATGCACTGTAAGATGTAAGGGAATTCCCCACCTACCAATCAAAGTGATAAGTACAACCACAAAGTAAATTTTCATTGGTGATACTGTGTTTTTTATTTTACACAGGCACTGATTTTCGATTTGTTAATCATAGTTTAAATGCTGCAGATTGGCATGATCAATTCCTTGGCTATCTTTTTGTATCCCTTTCCTGTTTTATACAGTTCAGCTACCTTTTACAGTAGATCTGTTGACATTTCTTTCTTATAGAGTTCAACTTCTTTTTCCCATAGATCCGTTAACAATTCTTTTGCTTTCCCCATGACTCACAATCCAGAAACATCAGTGGCTGGATGAATGATGCAAAAGTCTGCCTGGATCTTAGAAATGGCTCCACTTAAATAGAAATTCAAACTCCCAGTAAGTACACATGTCATATAGGCATCCAATAAAAACTAAAACCAAGGTGCGTCTTATAGTCCCGTGCATCTTATAGTCTGAAAAATATGGTATTTTTCTACCAGGTACTACACTTTCAATACAATTGCCAAACTGCATGATAATGCTATTTTTCTGCAGAATATATGTCTGCAGGTTGATAGCATTAACCAATGAAAGGGGTTACCTCTAAAGATGGCATTAGGATAAGTAGCTTGTGTAATTATAAGGTAATGTGCTTCAGAAATGATAATCACGTAGTACTTGGTGTTGACCACTATTAGTCATAGATGCCTTAATTTATGATACAGTTGGAAAAAGTATTTTGTGAGATAAAAGGAGGTTTTCAAACAGTTATGTCAGATATTTCGTTAAATTGCATTTACATGCGACCCCATTTATTTTCTAGTTTTATGTCAGAAAGTTTGACTTCCGAAAACCAGTTAGCCACTTGTTTCTATTATGATGTATATATTCTATCACTGGCAAAATAGTATGGATATGCAGAAAGTCCCGATATCTCTCTATATAGAATGTTCCATATCAAGTATTAATTTCTTTGCTTCCGCATTGATGATGTTATTTGTTTTCACAATTTTTCTACTACTGCTTCTAAATATTCTCTGAATATTTTGCCCTTTTGCTCTGTATTTCATTTTTTTATTGTATTTTTTGTACAGAAAAACTGTGCTATGTCAGCCTCTTGACACAACGAAAGCTTTTAACTTGGCTTATGACCATTTTTAATCAATATGCTTATGGTTTCATTGCATGCTGAAAGAACAACTAACCTCCACAAAAACCTTGGAAAAGGTGAGCTATTCATGTGCTTTTAAAAGCATCCTCGGTATCTTTGCAGTTCATACTAATAACAAATTTATTGTAAAATGAAGATATAAATGCAACTATTAAAAAAAAAAAATTCACATTAAACTCTAGGTTATTGTATTACCATTTCTGTTAATGTTTGACAAAATACTGCAAAAACATCAGGAAATACACAAATATTATACAGTGCTGCTTAAAAGTATGTGACCCCTTGAGAATTTTCCAGATTAAAGTATAAATTATAGTAGACATTTTATCCTAAGTCATATTGCAAGACTCGTTAAAGGGTTCATTGTGATTTGTAGGATCGCTACTTCCAACAGGTGGCGCTATAGAGTTCAAGTCCTCTTTTTCTCTGAAGAGGCAATTTGCACAGTAAACATAAAACTATTTCAGATTTTCACACAATTTCTAAAAGTAGATTAGGAGATCCAAAGCAAACAAGTAAATGCAAAAAAATAAACTGAAAATGTTTAAAGAAAATTAACCAACATCATATGCCTGTGGGTGGCAAAAGTATGTAAAACTTTGCTCTCAGAATCTGGTGTGATCCCCCGTACAATGATAATGCAGCAAAAGTTTCTGGTAATTGTTGATTAGTCCTGCACATTGGCTTGGTGGAATTTTCGCCCATTCCTCCATACAAAACTGCTTCAACTCTTATATTGGTGAGTTTTCTCCCAAGAACTGCTCACTCCAAACCCTTCTACAACATTTCTATAGGATTAACGTCAGATTGTTGACATGGAGACTCCAAAGTTTTAACTTCTTCTCTAACAATTCTTTTGTAAAGTCCTTTTTGTGCTTTAGGTCGTTGTTTTGCAGTATTGTTCTTGATACTCAAAGACTATGGACAGATTTCCTGACATTTTCCTTTAGAATTTGCTGATAAAATTCAATATTCTTTGTTTTATCAATGATGACAAGGAGTCCTTGCTTAGATGCTGCAAAATTAGTACACAACATGATTCTACACTGTATGGTTTTTATGCTCGAATACAGTATTTTTCTATCTAGAAACAATGATTCTCATTTAAACCAAAATTCTCTATTTTGGTCTCATCCATTCACAAAACATTGTTTCAATAGCATTTTGACTTTTGAAAGTGATCTTTAGCAAAATGTACGTACAAGGGCAGCAATGTTATTTTTGGAGAGCAGAGGCTTTCTCCTGGCAATCCTGTCATGTACACCATAGTTGTTCAGTGTCCGAATGTGACAGTGGTGTTTAGTTGCTAATGTGAGAGAGGTTACCTTGAGTCCCTTGTTGACTTTACAAACTATTTTACACATTGGAGTAATCTTTGTGGGTCTACCACTCTAAAAAGTTAATAATAGTGGTCTTGAATTTCTTCTGTTTGGTGAAGTCCATATTCTTCAAGTGGTTTGTCCTGATGAAGAAGTTGTAACACTTTGAAACGCGTTAATGAATAAACTGTTTACACTTTAATTCTGCATCCCTTCATGCTTCTTTGACGGCAGTGCAGATTAACGTATTTGCTTCCAGTTTTTATTTTTCAATTTTCCTTGGGGGTCTGCACCAGCCTTAAACTCCATCAGTGGTTGTGTGCACACAACCATACCAGGTGAGCACCACTGTACATATTCCTTTAATATTGTTAACCCAGATAAGACCCTATTTACAATATTTATCCTTTTCAGTTTTCGACTCTTTACTACCAAACAGTAGCTGACTCTCTCGACCTAACTCAGGGCCCTTGTTTAAGTACAGATCCCAGTACAGGGGTTGAAGGGTGAAGATCAGACCAACCCAAGGGCTCTGGGAAAAGGAGTAGCTAGTGCCAAGCTTGTTTGTGGTTGCTATTTTGGAGCTGTGCATAGGGTATGCGTGACAATACCCTTCCAAAAACATGTGATGATCAGACTTTGATAGTTTTTTTATTTTTAAATAAAATAGGACACCCATTCATACCTGATAGTTATGCCATTGACTGAAAAAAAAACAGACTTGAATTTTACTTTTAAATTATCTGCTAATTCTGAAAGTGTATGTATTGTTGCCATTGCTAGACATCCATTATTGAAACTTTTTTCCCCATTTAAAAAGATGACAGTCATATTTTTTACCCATTTGTTTTATTTTGTTCTCTTTATCTTTTTTAGGACTTGTGTGAAAATTTGGTGTAGTTTTAGGTTAAATCAATAGCAGAAACATAGAAATTCCAAAGGTGTTCACCTTAAGCTCAAACACCACTGTAACTGCATAGTCAACTAACTCCTCACAGTTTATATACAAAGAAAATATGTTGATACAATTATGGCATAATACAGCAGAGATATCACCTCCAAAATAACATACAACTACATCAGGCTACGGTAATATCACATAGGCTGAATCAAAAAGACTCAAAGTTCTAGTTCAAGTTGCAATTTACTTTTTAAAAGCAAATGGAACTTGATACTTTTAGGAGGTTTTGAAGAATAAACACTAAAAAGCAAATAACATTTTCATTGCAAACTGACCATTATTTTTAATCTTTAAAGACTCCATAATAACAGGGTCTGTACCACAGAACTGGCGTATAGCAAATGTGGTGCCAATATTCAAAAAGGGGACAAAAACTGAACTCGGAAATTATAGGCCAGTAAGCTTAACCTCTACTGTGGGAAAAATCCTGGAGGGTATTCTTAGGGATGCTATACTGGAGTATCTGAAAAGGAATAACCTCATGACCCAATATCAGCACGGGTTTACTAGGGACCATTCATGTCAGACTAATTTGATCAGCTTCTATGAAGAGGTAAGTTCCGGACTGGACCAAGGGAACCCAGTGGACGTAGTGTATATGGAATTTTCAAAAGCTTTTGATACGGTGCCACACAAAAGGTTAATACATAAAATGAGAATAATGGGGATAGGGGAAAATATGTGTAAGTGGGTTAAGAGCTGGCTCAGGGATAGGAAACAAAGGGTGGTTATTAATTGAGCACCCTCAGACTGGGTCACGGTTAGCAGTGGGGTACCAAAGGGGTCAGTATTGGGCCCTCTTCTTTTTAACATATTTATTAATGACCTTGTAGGGGGCATACAAAGCAGAATTTCAATATTTGCAGATGACACTAAACTCTGCAGGGTAATCAATACAGAGGAGAACAGTTTTATATTACAGGATGATTTATGTAAACTAGAAGCTTGGGCTGATAAATGGCAAATAAGCTTTAATGGGGATAAATGTAAGGTCATGCACTTGGGTAGAAGTAATAAGATGTATAACTATGTGCTTAATTCTAAAACTCTTGGCAAAACCGTCAATGAAAAAGACCTGGGTGTATGGGTGGATGAAAAACTCACATTTAGTGGCCAGTGTCAGGCAGCTGCTACAAAGGCAAATAAAATAATGGGATGCATTAAAAGAGGCATAGAAGCTCATGAGGAGAACATAATTTTACCTCTATACAAGTCACTAGTTCGACCACACTTAGAATACTATGTACAGTTCTGGTCTCCAATGTATAAGAAAAACATAGCTGAACTAGAGCAGTTGCAGAGAAGAGCGACCAAGGTTAATAGAGGACTGGGGGGTCTGCAATACCAAGATAGGTTATTACACTTGGGGCTGTTTAGTTTGGAAAAATGAAGACTAAGGGGTGATCTCATTTTAATGTATAAATATATGAGGGGACAGTGCAAAGACCTTTATGATGATCTTTTTAATCATAGACCTGAGACAGGGACAAGACGGCATTCTCTACATCTGGAGGAAAGAAGGTTTAAGCATAATAACAGACGCGGATTCTTTACTGTAAGAGCAGTGAGACTAAGGAACTCTCTGCCATATGATGTTGTAATGAGTGATTCATTAGTTAAATTTAAGAGGGGACTGGATACCTTTCTTGAAAAGTATAATGTTACAGGTTATATATACTAGATTCCTTGATAGGACGTTGATCCAGGGAACTAGTATGACTGCCGTATGTGGAGTCGGGAAGGAATTTTTTTCCCCAATGTGGGGATTACTCTTTGCCACATGGGTTTTTTTTGCCTTCCTCTGGGTGAACATGTTAGGGCATGTTAGGTTAGGCTATGGGGTGAACTACATGGACTTAAAGTCTTCCTTCAACCTTAATAACTATGTTACTATGTTACTATGACCTATAAGCATTCATTATTTTAACTCCTTTATGACCTTGGACGTATCCATACGTCTAGGTGGGTAGTGTTTCAGGCAATGGAATTACTTGAAACACTAATGTCCAGCCTACGATCGGTGCTGTAAGAGCACCGATCATAGACTGGAACATAGCCATGCTAGGGTCACCAGGGAAAGGTTTGTTTAGTGCGATAGACGATGACCTTGATCTCACCAATCAGAGTGCAGAGACACAATCTGAACTCTCAATCACCGCTCTGCACTTCACCTTGAGGAGAGCAGTCACTGAGAATTCTATTGCGCTGTGCTGGGCCATGTGATGCCACAGACTTTTTCAAGCCTGAGTCATCACTGCTGGTGCTCCTGCTGCTGAAGAAGAAAGAAGAAAGGAGATTTCTTGATTCTTCCCTGATCGTTCCTAATCCACAAAAAATCCCTTCTTCCCCTTTAACCCCATTTTACTTATTTTTTTACACCTGTCCCCCCCTTCCCAATCCACCGAGCTCTGATCGGATTTTGATTGCTGATCAGTACTTGATCAATCTTTTTTGGCAGTTTTCTCTTTTGGGTGTGTCCTGCAGCTGTCGAGTGCTGATCAGTGATGCAAATGGCTTCCTCTCTTGATTCCAGTCAATTTTGCATTCAAAAAGTCAAACGGTGCTTCTTCTCTTCTCCCTGCCTTGCGCCCAAACAATGTTTTTACCTCACATATAAGGTATGAGCATGCTCAAGAGAAATTGTACAAAAAATCTGGGTGTCCACTTTCTCCTGATACTCTTGTAAAAATAAAAAATTTGGAGCTAAAATATCATTTTTGTGCAAAAAATTATATTTTTTTTATTTTCACAGCTCAATGTTATAATTTTCTGTGAAGCACCTGGGGGTTCAAAGTGCTCACCACACATCTAGATAAGTTCCTAAAGGGATTTACTTTCCAAAAGGGGGATAATTTGTGTTTTTTTTCACTGATTATGCACATCAGGGGCTCTCCAAACGCAACATTCAGTCCAATCTAAATTTCGTCCAATCTTGAGTTCAAAAAGTCAAACGATGCTAATTCTCTTCTCAGCTCTGTCATGCACCCAAACATTGGTTTTCCCCTACATATGGGGTATCATCATACTCATAAGAATTTACCCAACATTTTTGTGGTCCATTTTCTCATGTTACTTTGTGAAATTAAAAACTATTGGGGCTAAAATTTGTTTTTGTGGAAAAAAAATTAGTTTTAAATTTTCACTGCTCAACGTTATAAACTTCTGTGGAAAACCTGGGAAATCAACTTGCTCAACCCACTTATACACTGCTCAAAAAATAAAGGGACCTCTAAAATACAACATCCTAGATATCTCTGAAATATTCCAGTTGCAAATTTTTATTCATTGCATAGTGGAATGTGTTCAGAACAATAAATTATAACGATTATCAATGTAAATCAAAATGAATATCCCCATGGAGGTCTGGATTTGGAATGATACTCAAAATCAAACTGGAAAATCAAATTACAGGCTGATCCAACTTCAGTGGAAATGCCTCATGACAAGGAAAATATGCTCAGTATTGTGTGTAACCTCCACATGCCTGTATGACCTCCCTACTGTACAATGCCTGAGCATGTTCCTGATGAAGCGCCGGATGGTCTCCTGAGGGATCTCCTCCCAGACCTGGACTAAAGCATCCACCAACTCATGGACAGTCTGTGGTGCAATGTGACGTTGGTGGATGGAGCGAGACATGATGTGCCAGATGCGCTCAATCGGATTCAGGTCTGGGGAGTGGCCAGGCGAGCCAGTCCATAGCTTCAATGCCTTCATCTTGCAGGAACTGCTGACTCACTCCAGCCACATGAGGTCTGGCATTGTCCTGCACTAGGAGGAAACCAGGAACATCCGCACCAGCATATGGCCTCACAAGTGGTCTGAGGATCTCATCTTGGTACCTAATGGCAGTCAGGCTACCTCTGGCAAGCACATGGAGGGCTGTGCGGCCCTCTGAAGAAATGCCACCCCACACCATTACTGACCCACTGCCAAACTGGTCATGCTGAAGGATGTTGCAGGCAGCAGATCGCTCTCCACAGCATCTCCATACTCTATCACGTCTGTCACATGTGCTCAGTATGAACCTGCTTTCATCTGTGAAGAGCACAGGGAGCCAGTGGCGAATTTGCCAATCCTGGTGTTCTGTGGCAATTGTCAAGCATCCTGCACGGTGTTGGACTGTGAGCACAACCCCCATCTGTGGACGTCTGGCACTCAGATCATCCTCATGGATTCGGTTTCTAACCATTTGTGCAGACACATGCACATTTGTGACCTGCTGGAGGTAATTTTGCAGGGCTCTGGCAGTGCTCCTCCTGTTCCTTCTTGCACAAAGGTGGCGATAGCAGTCCTGCTGCTGGGTCGTTACCCTCCTATGGCCCCCTCCACATCTCCTGGTGTACTGGCCTGCCTCCTGGTAGCGCCTCCAGCCTCTGGACAGTAGGCTGACAGACACAGCAAACCTTATTGCCACAGCTCGCATTGATGTGCCATCCTGGATGAGCTGCACTACCTGAGCCACTTGTGTGGGTTGTAGAGTCCGTCTCATGCTACCACGAGTGTGAAAGCAGAACCAACATTCAAAAGTGACCAAAACATCAGTCAGAAAGCATTGGTACTGAGATGTGGTCTGTGGTCTCCACCTGCAGAACCACGCCTTTATTGAAGGTGTCTTGATAATAGCCCATGAATTTCCATCTGTTGTCTAATCCATTTGCAAAACAGCATGTGAAATTGATTGTCAATCAGTGTTGCTTCCTAAGTAGACAGTTTGATTTCACAGAAGTTTGATATACTTGGAGTTATATTCTGTTGTTTAAGTTTTCCCTTTATTTTATTGAGCAGTGTATATATAAGTTCCTTGAGGGGTCTAGTTTCCAAAATGGGGTGACACTATTTAGGCACATCAGGGACTCTCCACGCATGACATGGCATCTGCTCTCGATTCCAGCAAATTTTGCATTAAAAAAATCAAACGGGGGGGCGTGGCTTGAGAGCTCTGTGGTAGGAAGCAGGAACCCTGAGCTCCCTCTAAATCAGAGGCCAATCGATAAAAAATGGACGTTTAACCCGGATTCCTACATGGGGAGGCTTTCCTAAGGGAACTTAGACCTGCTGGAAACAGGTTCCAGAAGATTTTAATCCTCAAATGTGGAAATAATCAACTTAAACAAGAGGACACCTGCAGTGTGAGAGAGGCGGAGGGATATCCCTCACACACCCCAACGTGAGGAGAAAGAGGAGCAGAGACCCACCAAATGGACCCCAAGGTACTGTGACCCTCATCCCAGTCCATTAGGGGACCCCCAGAGGCACATCCAGGGGAGGCACCACTCTTTTTTCCCCCCAAACTAGACATTCATTAGAGTGCAGGATCGCTCATACAGTGCAGCTGCTTGGGGGAAAAATAGTCCATGCAACAGCACGGATCTAAAGGCACAGCTACAGACAGTGTGCCACTAAATTAAGCCTGCGGGGCAACTTTACTTGCATAGCGTATCCCCAGCGGACCCCCCTCTTCCCCACCAAAGCAGGCACACAAGTGGGAGAGCTTAAAATCAGGGGCGGAAGCACACATCCCGGCTACACACCTGCACTCCCATACAGCCTGCACATAGTAAAAAAGCAGCGAAGAAGTTCCGGCCGCTCAGCTTCATCAGCAGCCGACGTCTGGTGCACGGCGGAGGGATCCGCAGCTCCAGTCATTTCCCTGCACTACTTACATCTCCCAAGCGTCCCACCAGCAGCACTTTGAGCAGGGCGGAAGGATACGCACCCCCAGCTGCACGCCTGCACTAACTAACGCTGCCAACTAATCAACAGCAGTGTGGTAGTCTCATCCGCATTGGAACCCCAGCGATCAGTGTGCAGTGAAGAGCAGAAGGACCAGCAGCCCTAGTCATACCCCTGCACTACTTTTTACTCCCAGGAGTCTCACCAGACTGCATTAGAACAGCTGTGGCTGAGCTGAGTGAATTTCTGGGATAACATCAAGCCTGCAACCCATAAGCACGCTTCATCTCCTGCTGCCCCATACCCAATTGTTTTAACCCTTGCTGGATTGGATCGGTTTGAAGCGGTACTGTGCATAAAACACTTGTGTATACGTAAACAGGAAACTACATCTTAGACTGAGTTGACTTAGAAATGTTCAGCAAGACAGTGTTGCTATTTCCTGATCTTATAGTGACACCTAGTGTCCATTCTGAATATACGCTTTAAATCTAATACAATGAGTGACTGAATTTTTTCCACGTTGTCCAAGTTGTGATTGCAGCACTTCACGTTTTCTGACGCTCTTAAGATGGTTAAATCACTAAAAGAACGTGAAAAACTTACAAACAAAGCTATGGCAGACGACCAGAAGAAGGGTGCTCATAACGCTCTTGACTCATACCTAAAAAAAAAAATGAGGTCTCTCAAACTCCTACTAGGCGGTCTCTCAAAAAAACGATCTCATCCGAAAGCATAGATGTATCGGACCTCAGTGACGCTGATTCTGACAGTGACTCCGCTTCAGGAGACATAGCCCCTATCTCCAGAGCCTTCATGAAAAAGTTGATGGCCCAAAACATGAAGCCACTCTTAGAGGAAGTTTCGGGTATGCGAGCTGACCTTCAACACCTAGGCCACAGGGTCGAGTCACTAGAAACTGCAAACATTGACATAGTTTAAGCTGTTACCTGCCTAAATGATCAAGCCCTCAAACAGCAACAACATCTAAACGTAGCGCTATTAGCTGTTGAAGATCAAGAGAACAGGAGTAGAAGGAAAAATATCCGGATAAGAGGAGTTCCAGAGTCCTTCGCTCGAGAAGCGCTAGACAATGTGGCGAGGGAAATCTTCGCTAATCTCTTAGACACAGAGAGGGCCTCAAAAATTATTATTGAAAGAATTCATTGCGCTCTAAGGCCTAAACCAAAAGCTGAAGAACCACCCAGAGACATTATTTGTGGCCTTCTTAGCTATGTTGACACAGCCACCATCCTGGCATGCGCTGGGGAACAAGACAAAATTATATATGACAACTCACAAATTCTACTTTTTCAAGATTTGGCCCCATCTACATTAACAAAAAGATGAATACTCAGGCCCCTTCTTGCCGCTCTGAAAGCCAAGAATCTGACATATAAATGGCTATTCCCATTCGGCCTTGCAGTGAACACCGCTAGTCGTCAACTTACAATTCGTACCCCAGAGGATCTTCACAAGGCTTGGGAGACTCTAAATATCACACCAATTGATATACCTTCCTGGATGCCAGTCGACGCCATCTGGAGCCTACCCTCAATGAAGAAACCCTCGGAGTGGTCACAAAAGAAGAAACATACATCCCCCAAAGTCAAGAAACAAGACCCCAAGAAACAACCACCATGAGTTCCCTTTTTCTCCCCTCCTGTTTTTATAAGTAAGAACAGAACAACTACTCTATTTATTTTGCCTCTTAGGCAACCACGTCTGCCTCTCTAAGTTTTTTCTAAAAATGTTTATTTTGCTCCTCTCATTGCATTAAGAGCTTTCACAACTTGGACTACCCTCGCCTATGTCTGGGTGTTACTACCCCCCCCCCCTGCGATGGGCGAGTGCTTAAATATACAAAGTTTGTTATTCATGTTTTGTTTCTTCTTTTCTTTCCTTAGGTACCGGGGTGGGACAGACTCTTCTCTAACACATGACGAGTATGAATGATAAGGTGAGCTCTGGATCCATCACAGTTGCCTCTTTTAATGTTAAGGGCCTTAATGCACCTGCAAAAAGAAATCAAATTTTTACTCTTCTAAAGAAACAAAAAACTCAGGTAGCCTTCCTCCAAGAAACACACTTCAAAAATGGTAGAACTCCTAATACCTCCTTCTCCCCATACCCAACCTGGTTCAATAGTTGTAACTCTTCTGCATCCAAAGGTGTTTAAAGAGCTCTGCTTTGACCGCTTCTCTCCCCCCTCACCTCGAGTTCCCCCCCCCCGGTACTCCCCCCACTCCCTCTCCCCTTCCTTCTTATTTTTTATTTTTCTTTGATTGTCTTATTGTTATTGTTGGTTTTAATTTTTGTTCGATATCTTCTTGAGACTCAGGTTACGGATTGCGTAGCCTATTACTTGGATCGCATAACAGTTCTGCCACAATCAGAACTGTGGATACTTCCGGCTATTATTCCGTATTGAGGGTTCGGCCGAAATGCGACAGTATATTCCATTTTAAATATGTATCCACCCTTATCTGACTCATGTAACCTGTATGACTGTTTGCCTGTTTATATGTGTTGAAAAGTTTGGAAAAAAAAAAAAAATCAAACGGTGCTCCTTCCCTTCTAAGCCATGCCGTGCACCCAAACAATGGAATTTCACCACATATAGGGTATGGGCATGCTCAGGAGAATTTGTACAATAATTATTGGCATCCATTTTTTCCTGCAAAAATAAAAAATGGGTTAAAATTATAATGTTTGTGAAAAAAGTAAAATGTTCATATTTCCCTTCCATATTGCTTCAGTTCCTATAAAGTACGTGAAGGGTTAATAAACTTCTTGATTGTGAGATTGAGCACCTTGAGTGGAGTAGTTTTTAGAATGTTGTCACTTTAGGGTATTTTCACATAGACCCCTCAAAGTTACTTCAAATGTGATGCGATAAATAAAAAAAAGGTTTTGTAAATTTTCTTGGAAAAATGAAGAATAACTGGCCAAATTTTAATCCGTATAACTTCCTAACAAAAATATTTTTTTTAAATTGTGCAAATGTAAAATAGACATGAGTGGAATGTTATTAACTATTCTTTTGTGACATATCTCTCTTATTTAAACCCTTTACCACACAAGGTGGTTTCCACGTTAATGACTAGGTCGATTTTTACACTTGTGACCAGTGTCACTTCATGAGGTAAATCTGGAATGCTTCTATGGATCCCACTAATTTGGAGAATGTTTTTTATGACACATTGTACTTCATGATAGTGGTAACATTTCTTCGATATGATTTGCGTTTATTGTGAAAAAATGGAAATTTGGCAAAAATTTTGCAAATTTAGCAATTTTGAAACTTTAAAGGGAACCTGTCACCAGAATTTGGCGGGACCGGTTTTTGGTCATATGGGTGGGGTTTTCGGGTGTTTGATTCACCCTTTCCTTACCCACTGGCTGTATGCTGGCCGCAATATTGGATTGAAGTTCATGCTCTGTCCTCTGCAGTACACGCCTGCGCAAGGCAATCTTGCCTTGCGCACGCGCAGTATGCTTTGCCCAACTGCGGGCAAAGCCGAAAAGCATTAGTGCGCATGTGCCGGGACATAGTGCGCTGGCGCATGCGCACTAATGCTTTTCGGCTTTTCGGAGGACAGAGCATGAACTTCAATGCAATATTGCACCAGCATACAGCCAGCGGGTAAGGAAAGGGTGAATCAAACACCTGAAAACCCCAAATTATCAACAATATGAGCCCAAATTTGCTGCAACCTGTCAACCACAGAGTCCATCCCAAGACAATCAGAAGGCTCAACCTGCCCCGAAGAAAAAGGAGGATGAAAACCAGAGTTACAAAAGAAGGGTGAAACCAAGGTAGCAGAACTAGCCCGATTATTAAGGGCAAACTCGGCCAATGGCAAGAAAGCCACCCAATCATCCTGATCAGCAGACACAAAGCATCTCAAATAAGTTTCCAAAGTCTGATTAGTTTGCTCAGTTTGGCCATTTGTCTGAGGATGAAATGCGGAAGAAAAAGACAAATCAATGCCCAGCCTAGCACAAAAAGCCCGCCAAAACCTAGAAACAAACTGGGAACCTCTGTCGGACACAATATTCTCCGGAATGCCATGCAAACGAACCACATGCTGAAAAAACAACGGAACCAAATCAGAAGAGGAAGGCAACTTAGGCAAAGGTACCAAATGAACCATCTTAGAAAACCAGTCACAAACCACCCAGATAACTGACATCCTCTGGGAAACCGGAAGATCCAAAATAAAATCCATAGAAATATGCGTCCAAGGCCTCTCAGGGACCGGCAAAGGCAAAAGCAACCCACTAGCGCGGGAACAGCAAGGCTTGGCCCGCGCACAAGTCCCACAGGACTGCACAAAAGAACGCACATCCCGTGACAAAGAAGGCCACCAAAAGGACCTACCAACCAAATCTCTGGTACCAAAAATCCCAGGATGACCAGCTAACACAGAACAATGAACCTCCGAAATCACTTTAAAAGTCCATCTGTCAGGAACAAACAATTTCCCCACTGGACAGCGGTCAGGTTTATCAGCCTGAAATTCCTGAAGAACCCGTCGTAAATCAGGGGAGATGGCAGAAAGAATCACCCCTTCTTTCAGAATACCGACCGGCTCAAGGACCCCAGGAGAATCAGGCAAAAAGCTCCTAGAGAGGGCATCTGTGGTGAACTCTATTTCTGGGCTCCCTCTTGTGGTCACAAGTGGTACAGTGTGAGTGCTGTCTTTCTGCAGGTTTGTGACTGGCATCAGCTGTCTCGTTATCTGTGGGCTGGTTTTCTATTTAAGCTCACTTGGACTCTCAGTCTATGCCTGCTGTCAATGTATTCAGTGCTATTCTGATTCCTTCTGACTACCTTGCTCCCAGTCTCTTCAAGAGAAGCTAAGTTTCCGTTTTGTTCATTTTTTGATCATCAGTGTTCTATATGTTTCTTGTCCAGCTTGCTAATATGTGATTTCCCAGCTTGCTGGTAGCTCTGGGGGGCTGAGTTTCTCCCCCCACACCGTTTGTTGGTGTGGGGGTTCTTGAATTCTCAGCGTGGATATTTTGGTAGGGTTTTTTACTGACCGCACAGTTCGCTATCTGTCTTCTGCTATCTAGTATTAGCGGGCCTCATTTGCTGAATCTGTTTTCATTCCTACGTGTGTCTTTTCTCCTTACCTCACCGTTATTATTTGTTGGGGGCTTCCTACACTCACCGGCCACTTTATTAGGTACACCATGCTAGTAACGGGTTGGACCCCCTTTTGCCTTCAGAACTGCCTCAATTCTTCGTGGCATAGATTCAACAAGGTGCTGGAAGCATTCCTCAGAGATTTTGGTCCATATTGACATGATGGCATCACACAGTTGCCGCAGATTTGTCGGCTGCACATCCCAAAGATGCTCCATACAAGGCAGGATGGATCCATGCTTTCATGTTGTTTACGCCAAATTCTGACCCTACCATCCGAATGTCGCAGCAGAAATCGAGACTCATCAGACCAAGCAACGTTTTTCCAATCTTCTACTGTCCAATTTCGATGAGCTTGTACAAATTGTAGCCTCAGTTTCCTGTTCTTAGCTGAAAGGAGTGGTACCCGGTGTGGTCTTCTGCTGCTGTAGCCCATCTGCCTCAAAGTTCGACGCACTGTGCGTTCAGAGATGCTCTTAGGCCTACCTTGGTTGTAACGGGTGGCGATTTGAGTCACTGTTGCCTTTCTATCAGCTCGAACCAGTCTGCCCATTCTCCTCTGACCTCTGGCATCAACAAGGCATTTCCGCCCACAGAACTGCCGCTCACTGGATTTTTTTTCTTTTTCGGACCATTCTCTGTAAACCCTAGAGATGGTTGTGCGTGAAAATCCCAGTAGATCAGCAGTTTCTGAAATACTCAGACCAGCCCTTCTGGCACCAACAACCATGCCACGTTCAAAGGCACTCAAATCACCTTTCTTCCCCATACTGATGCTCGGTTTGAACTGCAGGAGATTGTCTTGACCATGTCTACATGCCTAAATGCACTGAGTTGCCGCCATGTGATTGGCTGATTAGAAATTAAGTGTTAACAAGAAGTTGGACAGGTGTACCTAATAAAGTGGCCAGTGAGTGTATATCTTTGGGGTTATTTCTCTTGAGGCAAGTGAGGTCTTGCTTTCTCTTTAGGGGTAGTCAGTTTCTCAGGCTGCGTCGAGACATCCAGGATTTTAGGCACATTCACCGGCTACCTTTAGTGTGTTTGGATAGGATCAGGTTTTGCGGTCAGTCCAGTTACTACCTCCCTAGAGCTCGTGTCTATGTTTAGTTACTTAGCTAGTATTTCCTGTGATCCCCAGCCACTGGGATCATAACAGTACAGCAGGCCCAAACAAGAAGTGTTTAATGCATCGCATGAAGTGGGTTAAAAGAAGTCCTGAGTACAATTTTTTTTTTTCCTCCTTTGCTGCAGTCTGTCTAGCTTCTCTCATCCCCTTAATCTCTGGGTGGTTTTGAGCTCAGCTGCAGACATGGATATTCAGAGTCTGACTTCTAGTGTGGATCATCTTGCTGCAAAGGTGCAAAATATTCAGGATTTTGTTGTTCATAGCCCTATGTCTGAGCCAAAGATACCTATTCCTGAGTTGTTTTCTGGAGATAGATCTAGGTTTCTGAATTTTAGGAATAATTGTAAATTGTTTCTATCTTTGAGACCTTGTTCCTCTGGTGATTCCGCTCAGCAAGTTAAAATTGTTATCTCCTTGTTACGCGGCGACCCTCAAGATTGGGCTTTCTCTCTGGCACCAGGAGATCCTGCATTGCTGAACGTGGATGCGTTTTTTCTGGCGCTTGGACTGCTTTATGAGGAACCTAATCTTGAGAACCAGGCAGAAAAGGCTTTGCTGGCTATCTCTCAAGGTCAGGATGAAGCTGAGGTGTACTGTCAAAAATTTCGGAAATGGTCAGTGCTTACTCAATGGAATGAGTGTGCCCTGGCTGCAAATTTCAGAGAGGGTCTTTCTGAAGCATAAGAATGTTATGGTGAGGTTCCCCACGCCTGCAAGTCTGAGTGATTCAATGGCTTTGGCCATTCAGATTGATCGGCGTTTGCGGGAGCGCAAATCTGCGCATTCTCTGGCGGTGTTCTCTGAACAGAGACCTGAGTCAATGCAATGTGACAGAATTCTGACTAGAATTGAGCGACAAAGTCATAGACGTCAAAATGGGTTGTGCTTTTACTGTGGTGATTCTACTCATGTTATCTCAGCATGCTCTAAGCGCTTAAAAAAAATCGCTAAACCTGTCACCATTGGTACTATACAGCCTAAGTTCATTTTGTCTGTTACTTTAATCTGTTCTTTGTCATCCTACACGGTTATGGCTTTTGTGGATTCAGGTGCTGCCCTGAATCTTATGGATTTGTCATTTGCCAAGCACTGTGGTTTTGTCCTGGAGCCTTTGGAATTTCCTATTCCACTGAGGGGAATAGATGCTACACCATTGGCTGAGAATAAGCCTCAGTATTGGACTCAAGTGACCATGTGCATGACTCCTGTACATCAGGAGGTGATTCGCTTTCTTGTGCTGCATAATTTGCATGATGTTGTAGTTTTGGGTCTGCCATGGCTGCAGGCCCATAATCCAGTTCTGGATTGGAAAGCTATGTCTGTGTCAAGTTGGGGTTGTCAGGGGATTCATGGCGATGTCCCTTTGGCGTCAATTGCTTCTTCGACTCCTTCTGAGGTCCCTGAGTTTTTGTCGGACTACCAGGATGTATTTGATGAGCCCAGATCCGGTGCCCTGCCTCCTCATAGGGATTGTGATTGTGCTATAAATTTGATTCCTGGCAGTAAGTTCCCTACGGGACGACTTTTTAATTTGTCTATACCAGAACATGCCACGATGCGGAGTTATATAAAGGAGTCTTTGGCGAAGGGACATATTCACCCATCCTCCTCCCCTCTTGGTGCAGGATTCTTTTTTGTGGCCAAGAAGGATGGTTCTCTGAGACCTTGTATAGATTATCGTCTTCTAAATAAAATCACGGTCAAATTTCAGTATCCTTTGCCATTATTGTCTGATCTGTTTGCTCGGATTAAGGGATCCAGTTGGTTCACCAAGATAGATCTTCGTGGTGCGTATAACCTTGTGCGTATCAAGCAGGGGGACGAATGGAAAACAGCATTTAATACGCCCGAAGGCCATTTTGAGTACTTGGTGATGCCTTTTGGACTCTCTAATGCTCCTTCTGTGTTTCAGTCCTTTATGCATGACATTTTCCGAGAATATCTGAATAAATTTATGATTGTGTATCTGGATGACATTTTGGTCTTTTCTAATGATTGGGAGTCCCATGTGAAGCAGGTCAGGATGGTGTTTCAGGTCCTGCGTGCTAATGCTTTATTTGTGAAGGGCTCAAAATGTCTCTTCGGAGTACAGAAGGTTCCCTTAAAGGGGTTTTATTTTTTCTCCTTTTACTATTGAGATGGACCCAGTCAAGGTCCAGGCTATTCATGACTGGACTCAGCCTACATCTGTTAAGAGTCTTCAGAAGTTCTTGGGTTTTGCTAATTTTTACCATCGCTTCATCGCTAATTTTTCTGGCGTGGTTAAGCCCTTGACGGATTTGACCAAGAAAGGTTCTGATGTGACTAATTGGTCTCCTGCGGCAGTGGAAGCCTTTCGGGGGCTGAAGTGCCGGTTTTCTTCAGCTCCAGTCTCATGTCAGCCTGATGTCTCTCTTCCTTTCCAGGTCGAGGTGGATGCTTCTGAGATTGGAGCAGGGGCTGTTTTATTGCAGAGAAGCTCTGATGGCTCTGTGATGAAGCCTTGTGCCTTCTTTTCAAGAAAGTTTTTGCCTGCCGAGCGGAATTATGATGTTGGTAATCGGGAGTTGTTGGCTATGAAGTGGGCATTTGAGGAGTGGCGACATTGGCTCGAGGGAGCTAGGCATCGTGTGGTGGTCTTGACTGATCACAAAAATCTGATTTATCTCGACTCTGCCAAGCGCCTGAATCCTAGACAGGCTCGTTGGTCGTTGTTTTTCTCCCGTTTCGATTTCGTGGTCTCGTACCTGCCTGGTTCGAAGAACGTGAAGGCTGATGCCCTTTCTAGGAGTTTTGTGCGTGACTCTCCGGGAGTTTCAGAGCCGGCTGGTATCCTCAAAGAGGGAGTGATTTTGTCTGCCATTTCCCCAGATTTGCGACGAGTGCTGCAGAAATTTCAGGCTGATAGACCTGACCGTTGCCCACCAGAGAGACTGTTTGTCCCAGATAGATGGACCAGCAGAGTTATTTCCGAGGTTCATTCTTCGGTGTTGGCAGGTCAACCTGGGATATTTGGTACCAGAGATTTGGTGGCTAGGTCCTTCTGGTGGCCTTCCTTGTCGCGGGATGTGCGTTCCTTTGTGCAGTCCTGTGGGATTTGTGCTCGGGCTAAGCCTTGCTGTTCTCGTGCCAGCGGTTTGCTTTTGCCTTTGCCTGTCCCGAAGGGGCCTTGGACGCACATTTCCATGGATTTTATTTCAGATCTTCCAGTATCACAGAGAATGTCTGTCATCTGGGTGGTGTGTGATCGTTTTCCAAAATGGTCCATTTGGTGCCCTTGCCTAAGTTGCCTTCCTCCTCCGATTTGGTTCCTTTATTTTTTCAGAATGTGGTTCGCTTGCACGGCATCCCTGAAAATATTGTGTCTGACAGAGGATCCCAGTTTGTGTCCAGATTTTGGCGGATTTTTTGTGCTAAGATGGGCATTGATTTGTCTTTTTCGTCGGCCTTCCATCCTCAGACGAATGGCCAAACCGAGCGAACTAATCAGACCTTGGAAATTTATTTAAGATGTTTTGTTTCTGCTGATCAGGATGATTGGGTGACTTTATTGCCATTGGCCGAGTTTGCCCTTAATAATCGGTCTAGTTCTGCTACTTTGGTTTCGCCTTTTTTCTGCAATTCTGGTTTTCATCCTCGTTTTTCCTCAGGTCAGGTTGTGCCTTCTGACTGTCCGGGGGTGGATTCTGTGGTGGATAGGTTGCAGCAGATTTGGAACCATGTGGTGGACAATTTGAAGTTGTCACAGGAGAAGGCTCAGCGCTTTGCCAACCGCCGTCGCGGTGTTGGTCCCCAACTTCGTGTTGGGGATTTGGTATGGCTGTCTTCTCGGTATGTTCCTATGAAGGTTTCCTCTCCTAAATTCAAGCCTCGCTTCATCGGTCCTTATAAGATTTTGGAAATCTTTAACCCGGTGTCTTTTCGTTTGGACCTCCCAGCATCGTTTGCCATTCATAATGTGTTCCATAGGTCTTTGTTGCGGAGGTATGTGGTGCCTGTGGTTCCTTCTGTTGAGCCTCCTGCTCCGGTGCTGGTTGAGGGCGAATTGGAGTACGTGGTGGAGAAGATCTTGGATTCTCGTATTTCCAGACAGAGGCTTCAGTATTTAGTTAAGTGGAAGGGCTATGGTCAGGAGGATAATTCCTGGGTTGTCGCCTCTGATGTCCATGCGGCCGATTTGGTTCGTGCCTTCCATGTGGCTCATCCTGATCGCCCTGGGGGTCTTGATGAGGGTTTGGTGACCCCTCCTCAAGGGGGGGGTACTGTTGTGAACTCTATTTCTGGGCTCCCTCTTGTGGTCACAAGTGGTACTGTGTGGGTGCTGTCTTTCTGCAGGTTTGTGACTGGCATCAGCTGTCTCGTTATCTGTGGGCTGGTTTTCTATTTAAGCTCACTTGGACTCTCAGTCTATGCCTGCTGTCAATGTATTCAGTGCTATTCTGATTCTTTCTGACTACCTTGCTCCCAGTCTCTTCAAGAGAAGCTAAGTTTCCGTTTTGTTCATTTTTTGATCATCAGTGTTCTATATGTTTCTTGTCCAGCTTGCTAATATGTGATTTCCCAGCTTGCTGGTAGCTCTGGGGGGCTGAGTTTCTCCCCCCACACCGTTAGTTGGTGTGGGGGTTCTTGAATTCTCAGCGTGGATATTTTGGTAGGGTTTTTTACTGACCGCACAGTTCGCTATCTGTCTTCTGCTATCTAGTATTAGCGGGCCTCATTTGCTGAATCTGTTTTCATTCCTACGTGTGTCTTTTCTCCTTACCTCACCGTTATTATTTGTTGGGGGCTTCCTATATCTTTGGGGTTATTTCTCTTGAGGCAAGTGAGGTCTTGCTTTCTCTTTAGGGGTAGTCAGTTTCTCAGGCTGCGTTGAGATGTCCTGAATTTTAGGCACGTTCACCGGCTACCTTTAGTGTGTTTGGATAGAATCAGGTTTTGCGGTCAGTCCAGTTACCACCTCCCTAGAGCTCGTGTCTATGTTTAGTTACTTAGCTAGTATTTCCTGTGATCCCCAGCCACTGGGATCATAACAGGCATCAGCCTTAACATTCTTAGAACCCGGAAGATACGAGACCACAAAATCAAAAGGGGAGAAAAACAGGGACCATCGGGCCTGTCTAGGATTCAGCCGTTTGGCAGACTCGAGATAAATCAGATTCTTATGATCGGTCAAGACCACAATACGGTGCTTGGCCCCCTCAAGCCAATGTCGCCACTCCTCAAATGCCCACTTCATAGCCAACAACTCACGATTGCCGACATCATAATTGCGTTCAGCAGGCGAAAACTTTCAAGAAAAGAAGGCACACGGTTTAATCAAGGAACCATCAGAATTCCTCTGAGACAAAACGGCCCCTGCCCCAATCTCAGAAGCGGCAACCTCAACCTGAAAAGGAAGAGAAACATCCGGCTGACGCAACACAGGGGCAGAAGTAAATCGGCGTTTAAGCTCCTGAAAGGCAGAAACAGCCGCAGAGGACCAATTCGTCACATCAGCGCCTTTCTTGGTCAAATCGGTCAGGGGTTTAACCACACTGGAGAAGTTGGCAATGAAACGGCGATAAAAATTAGCAAAGCCCAAAAATTTCTGAAGGCTCTTCACAGATGTGGGCTGGATCCAATCATGAATGGCCTGAACCTTAACCGGATCCATTTCTATAGATGAGGGAGAAAAAATTAAGCCCAAAAAAGAAATCTTCTGTACTCCAAAGAGGCACTTAGACCCCTTCACAAACAAGGCATTATCACGAAGGATCTGAAATACCATCCTGACTTGTTTCTCATGAGACTCCCAATCATCTGAAAAAATCAAAATATCATCCAAATATACAATCATGAATTTATCAAGATAATTCCGAAATATATCATGCATGAAGGACTGAAACACAGATGGAGCATTAGAGAGTCCGAATGGCATCACAAGGTATTCAAAATGGCCTTCGGGCATATTAAACGCAGTTTTCCATTCGTCACCCTGCTTAATACGGACAAGATTATATGCCCCTCGAAGGTCAATCTTGGTAAACCGACTAGCCCCCTTAATCCTAGCAAACAGATCAGAAAGCAAAGGCAAAGGGTATTGGAATATGGCCGTGATCTTATTCAAGAGGCGATAATCAATACAGGGTCTCAAGGAGCCATCTTTTTTGGCAACAAAAAAAAAACCTGCTCCCAATGGTGAAGAAGATGGCCGAATATGCCCCTTCTCCAAGGACTCCTTAACATAGCTCCGCATGGCGGTATGTTCTGGCACAGACAGGTTGAAAATTCGGCCCTTAGGGAACTTACAGCCTGGAATCAAGTCAATAGCACAATCACAGTCCCTATGCGTTGGAAGGGAACTGGACTTGGGCTCATTGAATACATCCTGGAAATCTGACAAAAACTCAGGAATTTCAGAAGAGGGGGAGGAGGCAATTGACATCAAAGGAACGTCACCATGAACCCCCTGACAACCCCAACTAGTCACAGACATAGATTTCCAATCTAATACCGGATTATGCACCTGTAACCATGGGAAACCCAGCACAATAGCATCATGCAAATTATGCAACACCAGAAAACGACAATCTTCCTGATGGGCTGGCGCCATGCACATGGTCAGCTGTGTCCAAAACTGAGGTTTATTTTTAGCCAACGGTGTAGCATCAATGTCCCTCAAAGGAATAGGACTCTGCAAAGGCTGCAAGGGGAGACCACAACGTCTGGCAAATTCTAAGTCCATTAAGTTTAGAGCGGCGCCTGAATCCACAAATGCCATGATAGAAAATGATGATAATGAGCAGATCAGGGTCACAGATAACAGAAATTTAGGTTGTACAGTACTGATGGTAACAGAACTAGCGATTCTCTTGGTACGCTTAGGGCAATCAGAAATAACATGAGCAGAATCGCCGCAGTAAAAACACAACCTATTCTGACGTCTGAATCCTTGTCGTTCAGCTCTAAACACAATCCTATCACACTGCATAGGCTCAGGACTCCGCTCGGAAGACAATGCCATAGTGTGCACAACTCTGCGCTCGCGCAAGCGCCGATCAATCTGTATGGCCAGAGACATAGAATCACTCATACCAGCAGGCGTGGGGAACCCCACCATAACATCTTTAACGGATTCAGAAAGACCCTTTGTGAAGATTGCCGCCAAGGCATCCTCATTCCATTTAGTCAGTACAGACCATTTTCTAAACTTCTGGCAATATGATTCTGCCTCTTCTTGACCCTGAGACAGGGCCAACAAGGTCTTCTCAGCATGGTCCACTGAATTAGGTTCATCATACAATAACCCAAGCGCCTGGAAAAAGGTGTCTACATTAAGCAGTGCCGGATTCCCAGGTTCCAGGGCAAATGCCCAATCCTGGGGGTCACCACGCAGCAGAGATATAACAATTTTAACCTGCTGGATGGGATCACCGGAGGAACGGGGTTTCAGAGCAAAAAACAGTTTACAGTTATTTTATAAAGCTCAGAAATTTGGACCTATCCCCAAAAAACAAATCAGGAGTTGGAATTCTAGGCTCCAAAAACGGAGTCTGAACGATATAATCGGAAATACCCTGTACTCTAGCAGCAAGTTGATCCACACGAGAAGCCAATCCCTGAACATCCATACCAGCGCCAAACTCCTGAGCCACCCAGAGGTAAAGAGGGAAGAAAAAAAAACACAACAGACTACAGAAAAAAATGGCTCAGCACTTTCCTTCCCTTCTTCTGAGATGCGGTTAACTCATTGGGGGCCAGTTGTACTGTTATGATCTGGTGGCCTAAGAGCAGCATGAGACGTACTCTGGAGAAGGTGGTACCTGTACTGACCGCAGACCCTGAACTTAACACCGCAACTAGAAGTAGCCGTGGAATGTACCTAGCACTCCCTGGACATCTCGACACAGCCGGAGGACTAATTACCCCTAAAGATAGAAAAGGGAAAACTATCTTGCCTCAGAGAAAATTCCCAAAGGATAGGCAGCCCCCCACAAATATTGACTGTGAGAGGAGAGGGAAAAAACATACACAGACTGAAATCAGAATTTAGCAAAGGAGGCCACTTCTAGCTAAATAGAAAGGATATGACTAAATAGCCCAGTCAGATTTGCAGAAAGTGAACACACCTGATAAATGCTGCAATTCAGAGACAGCAGCGCTACCACTTACAACCACCGGAGGGAGCCCAAGAGCAGAATTCACAACATGAGAGCCCATGATGTGCCTAAACAGTGAAAATCCCAAGTTACATCATTTTTGAAACTAAAACCCTCAGGGAACTTATCTAGATCTATGGTGAGCACACTGAGCCCTGAGGTGCTTCATAGAAGTTTATAATGTTGAGCCGTGAAAATAAAAAAATAAAATTTTTCAAATAAAAATGTTTTTTAGCTCCACATTTTGCATTTTCTTAAGGGTAACAGGAGAAATTGCACCATGCAATTTGTTGTGCAATTTCTCCTGAGTACGTCGATGCCCCGTATGATGGAGAAAACTACTGTTTTGGTGCACAGCAGGGCTCAGAAGAGAAGGAGCATCGTTTGATTTTTAAAAGCAAAATTTGCTGGAATCATTAGCGAACGCCATGTCCCCTTTGGAGAGCCCCTGATGATCCTAAACAGTGGAAACTCCCCACAAGTGACTGCATTTTGGAAACTTAACCCCTAAATGCAAGTATTTAGATATGTAGTGAGCTCTTTAAACCCCCAGATGCTTTACAACGTTGAGCAGTTAAAATATTATTTTACCCCTTTTTTTTATTTTCACAAGTGTAACAGGAGAAATTGCACCATTCAATTTGTTGTGCAATTTCTCCTGAGTATGCAAAATCCCTATATGTGGGGGAAAACTACTTTTGAGGTACAGGGCAGAGCTCAGAAGGGAAGAAGAGCCATATTGGAGTTCAGATTTTGCTGGAATGGTTTGAGGGTGCGATGTCACATTGGCAGAACCGCTAAGGTGCCAGAGCAAAAAAACATATGTGAACTCATTTTATAAACAGCTACCTCAAATTAATTTATCTAAGCATGCAGTGATCTTATGACACCATATGTGCCTCACAGGATTTTATACCATTAAGCAGTGAAGAAAGAATAAATTACATTTTTACCACTAAAATGTTGATTTAGGCCCAAGTTTTTAATTTTTCTAACTGCTAATAGGGTAAATTTTTTCAAAAAACTGAGGTCCATTTTTTTCTGAGTGCGCCAATACCCTACATGTGATTGGCAAATATTTTTTAGGCACAGTGCAAAGCTCAGGAGGGAAGAAACGCCATATTATCATGTAAACTTTTACAGTTTGCAGGTGCTATAACCCAATGGGAGAGCCCCTGAGGTGTCAGCACAGCAGAACCCCCTTAAGTGACCCCATTTTACAAACTACTCCTCTTCAAGAATTCATCTAAGGGTACAGTTATCATTTTGACACCACGGGTGTGTCACAGAATTTTATACCATTGTGCACTTTAGAAGAGATTATAACATTTTTACCCCCAGAATGTTGTTTTTGTTTTAGCCCCAGATTCAACACTTTCACACAAGAAGTGGGTAAAAATGGCAATATAATTTGCCCCACAATTTCTACTGAGCCTTGCAATGCCCCATATATGGCTGTATACTACTGCTAAGCCATATGGTGAGACTTGGGAAGGACAGAGCGATATTTGCCTCCTGGAGAGATGATTTTCCTAGAATAGTTTGCGGACTCCATATACAGAAACCCTAAGGGCTAGCATAGCAGAATCCCTCCCTCAAATGACCCCATTTTGGAAATTTATATCCCTTTGGGAATTGATCTACAGGTGTAGTAATGATTTTGACTACATAGGCTTTTTCCAGAAACAAGCAGCAGTGGAAGTTGCTGAATGAAAATTGCAAACTGATGTTATACTGACCAGTACGCTGTAGTGACTAGTACCTTATAGTGACTAGTATGTTATGCCCAGCTCATGCTTCTGGAGACAGGCACCTGTAAATTAGGTGGGCTCTCATCGCTACAGAAATGTCACACTTGTGGTTGCTATATGTGGTTTAGGCACACTGGGGCTCAGAATGGAAGGGGCATTTGGATTTGGGAACGCAAAATTTGCTGAATTTCTTTTGGAGGGTGAGGAGCCATTTTGCTTTTTCAGAGCCTTTGTGCTACCAGTAATGTGAAAGTCTCTTACATTTCTGTTAACAGATGATGAACCTGAGTGGGGGCTTTTTTTCTGGTTTGAGTTGAAGCTTTTGTTAAAAACATTTTACATAAGGTTTGGGATCACATTTATCTGGCACTTTACGCTGAGCACTTAAATTGGGGTTTCTATTTAAATCTCTGAATGACATGATTCAGATGAAACCCCTGAGGGATCCATTCACCATATTGACGCAAGAGTTAATCTTGACTCCAACTGGCTACTGTTCAGCAGTGTCCTTCTTTTCTGAAGTGCACAAAACTGTGGCCGACTGCACTTTTATGCACAACTAAAAAGACGGACACAGCCAGATCATAGGCCAGACAGCATCCACAGTGCCTCCATCTGCCTCATAAACCCCTTTCTATATCGGGCGTAATAGTACACCTATGTTGGACACCCTCCTTTTGATGTGGGCTCTCGTGCTGAGCCCACATCTTTTCCGGCACATGTCAGATGTTTTGAACAGCTGATATGTGCCTCAGACAGCTTCGGGTGGAATCGGGATCCACACGCAACTGTTAACTAGCTAAATGTCACTGTCAAACTCTGACAGCTGGATTTAACATACGCTTCTGTCAAGCGCGCTGGAAATCCTGCCCACTGGCGCCCGTGTCGCATGACCGTGGCTCACCGATGGGTTGGGATGACAATCAGAGGTCTCCAGCAGACCTCTATGGTTGTTATTGCCCGATTGCTGTTAGCGCTGCCCAGTGGTCAGCGCTCCTAGCAAGTCAGCAATACTGCTACATACAGGTGATCTGATCATCGCCTGTATGTAGCAGAGGCGATCGGGTTATGACAGATTCTAGTCTCCCATGGAGACTATTGAAGCATGCCAAGAGTAAAAAAAAATGTATTAAAAAAATAAAAAAAATATAAAAGTTCAAATCACCCCCTTTTGCCCCATTCAAAATGAAAAAATAATAAAAAAACACACATATTTGGTATCATCGCATTCAAAATCACCCGAAATATCAATATAAAAAAGAATTAACCGGATTGGTAAACGGCATAAAGAGATGAAAGTCAAAACAAAATAATTACTTTTTTTGGTCGGGCAATCAAATAACGGGCGATCAAAAGATCATATCTGCACCAAAATGGTAACATTAAAAACGTCAGCTCAGCATGCAAAGAATAAGCCCTCATCAAACCCAAGATCATGAAAAATGGAGATGCTACAGGTATCGGAAAATGGCGCAATTTTTTTTTAACAAACTTTGGAATTATTTTTCACCACCAAACATGTCTTAGAACCTAGACATGTTTGGTGTCTATGAACTCCTAATGACCTGGAGAAATATAATGGCAAGTCGGTTTTAGCATTTATTGAACATGGAAAAAAAATAAAAATAAATGTGGGATTGCACTTTTTTGCGCAATTTCACCGTACTTGGACTTTTTTCCCATCTTCCAGTACGCGATATGCTAAAACTAGTGTTGAGCAATACCTTCCGATATGCAAAGGTATCGGTATCGGATTGGATCGGCCGATACCCAAAAAATATCGGATATCGCCGATACCGATACCCGATACCAATGCATATCAATGGGACACAAAATATCGGAATGGTTCCCAGGGTCTGAAGGAGAGGAAACTCTCCTTCAGGCCCTGGGATCCATATTCATGTATAAAATAAAGAATAAAAATAAAAAATATTGATATACTCACCCCTCGGACGGCCCCTGGCTCTCACCGGTCCAAGCGTCTGTCTCCATTCCTAAGAATGCAGAGTGAAGGACCGTCAATGACGTCGCGGCTTGTGATTGGTCGCGTGACCACTCATGTGACCGCTCATGCGACCAATCACAAGCCGCGACGTCATCGTAGGTCCTACACTCACTGCATTCTTAGGAACGGAGGCTGCCGGTTACATCGCTAAGGTCCAGGGTCCGCCGGAGGGGTGAGTATATCCATATTTTTTATTTTTATTCTTTATTTTTTACATGAATATGGATCCCAGGGCCTGAAGGAGAGTCTTCTCTCCTCCAGACCCTGGGAACCATACACTAAGAACTTCCGATTCCGACTTCCGATATCACAAAAATATCGGAACTCGGTATCGGAATTCCGATACAGCAAATATCGGCCGATACCCGATACTTGCGGTATCGGAATGCTCAACACTAGCTAAAACCAATGGTGTCATTCAAAAGCACAACTCGTATCACAAAAAACAAGCCTTCACATGGCCATACTAACCTAAAAATATAAAAAGATATGGCTCTGGGAAGAAGGGGAGCAAAAAACGAAAATGTAAAAACTAAAATACCTCTGGGGGCTAAGGAGTCAAAGGGAATCTCCCACCGGGGGTTCCATCTGAATCACATATTTCAGAGATTTACATGGAAAGCCCGGTGTAAGCCCTCAATGCACAGCATAGGATAAATGTGTGCCATGCCTTACTGCGATCTTTGGGAGGTAGAATGAAAAAATCAACAGCAGGCGAAGAATTGGTTTTATTTATTTTTTACACTGATTCTTGTGCGGTAAGTGATTAGATCACTTTATTGGTCGGGTTGAAACGATTACAGGATTAAAGGTCCTGCATAGCTGAAGTGTGTATTATGAGGTTATACAGAAGCTCTGGAGTGTATTATGTAGCTATGCAGCAGCTGAGGTGTGTATTCTGTTGAATGTATTTTTTTATGGATTTCAAAATCATTGACACCTTTTTCTTCTTTTAATAAGCAAACTGTCTCTTCAGAGAGGAAGGGCACTTGAACTCTAGAGCCAACTATTAGAAATAGTAATTCTACAAGTCAATATTGACTCTTTGACAAGCCTTGCAATATTACTTAGGATAAAAGCCAAACCAGAATCCCAATTTGCAGACATGGTGTTTCGGGTTGGTTTGTCACTCTCCACAAGGAGAATCCTTACCTCTTAGATCCCACTCTTTCCATACAAAAAAAGGAAAATCAACAGCGGCAAATCTGCATCAATATCCATGCAACTCAGCGTGTTTTGAATTTGCAGATTTTAAATTCCTGGAATTGTTGAAAAATTCTAAACAATTCCATATTGTGTAACCCCACGCTTATTAATAAACGGGTTATTCAGGATTGATATGATTGTTTCAAAACCAGCACCACACACTTGACTTCAAATTCTGCATGGCATGTTGTTCTGCATGTTCATCTGTTCAAGTCAGTGCCAGATCAATCCACATGTTGTGTATGTGGTGCTGCACCTCCACCTGTTCTGCTCTAAACGCTGCTTCTGTTCTGTAGAAATTTAAGGTAATTAAATATGGTATGGATTGCCTTGAAGACAGTGTTAGTAGATTGAACTGGATTTTGGGGGGAATTGTAATCTAATGAAAGAATTTAAAGAACAGAGAGGTGTAGGAGTAGAGAGAGGAGAGGCCAATTATTTGAGCAGCAAAGTTATGGATGGACTGGAGAAATGTGAGAGTATTAGCTGAGAGGTGACATAGGAGGATATTGCAGTAGTTGGCGAGGGAGATTATGAGGGCATGCACGAACATTTTTTGTGAATTCAGGGTTGAAGAATGGATGAATTCTGGAAACATTTTTAAGTTTTAGGTGACAGGAGTTTGTAAGTGCTTGAATTTGTGGTTTGTAGGATAGATCTGAGACAGTGGACGTCTAGTACAGAGGAAAGTGTGATATCATTTAACATGACAGATTAAGTACAGGAGTTGATCGGAATAAAGGAAAGATGATTAGTTCGGTTTGGCCACAATGAGCTTTAGGAAACATGAAGATAAAAATGATGATATGGCAGATATATACTCTTGTATTCCGGACAGCAGAAAACTGACATCTGGGCCAGAGAGATGCATCTGAATGTGATTAGCGTATAGATCAAATTTGAAGCCATGGGACTTTATGAGCTGTCCAAGGCCAAATGTATAGATGGAGAAGAGTAGGGGTCTTGAGGGACACCAAAAAAGAAGGCAGGATGAGGAGGTGGTAAATGGGAAATGCTAAAGGTTCGCATCCATGAGAACATACTTATCAGATGTGGCAGAACATCATAATACACTCCTAAGCTGCTGCAGAACCTCATTATACATACTTCAGTTGCTGTATAACCTCATTATACATACTTCAGCTTCTACATCCCTTCATAATTTGCCCCGTAGATGCTGCAGGACCTCATAATAACCAACTCAGCTGCTGCAGAAGCTCAGCACACACACAACAGCTGCTGCAGAACCTCAGAATACACATCTCAGCTGTTGCAGAACCTTGAAAACACCTCAGCTGCTTCAGAACTGCATAATATCCTGTAACCAAGAGTCTACTACAAAAAGATGTCACTGAATGAATTCTCACTCATATACCTCTACCCATCAGTTTGCTCTGCACTATTTTGTTCCCATCTTTTCATTTCTACCAATCACTTTTGTGCAGATAACGAAATAGACTTTATTATCCACCAATGTTACAATTTTGATCATTTAATCTGCAGCGACCATAGTAAGCAAATTTTCAAAAGTCCAACCCGGGCTGCTGCAGTTTAAAGCGGTGTGAACCTATCTTAATAGTAAAACCTGACTATTCACCTCTATGAAGGAAGGAACTGACGGCCCGTCTGCTAATACTATGGGCGTGATCAATAGGTTGTCCAGACACTGTGCATCACATTTATCTGTGTGAATAGTGTCTTATGCAAGCCTTACCTGTGTGCATTTTTGCTACTAGGCATCCAACCCCTCTAATGTTTTGGATGAGTGGGTGGTTGCTCTTATCAGTAGCTTGCACCTGTGCTGCTTTAGCATTTATTATCGGGGGCCTGCTGCACCCTGCGAGTGCATTTAACATTTGACAAGGTTTTGGTGTGTCTAATCTTCATGTTGTGTTTTTTTGAGTTTTTCTATGTTAGCTGCTAAGGAACTGACCAATGGATGCACTATTTGATTTGCCTACTCTGGACAGAGCAATCAACATTCTTTTGTGCATGGGATGGTCGACTCACTATTAAGCTAAATAATTTTACACTTACTGATGCACCATCAAAAAGTAACAACCATTTTGCATAGATACTTTGCGATGAGTGATGAAGTCGAAGACTAAAAAGTTGAATTGGGCAAAACAAATAGTGCATGTGCCAGTAATATGCCAATATTTTGAGCGGTTTTTGGATGTCATTGGGAACTGAATGGATTTTCAATCAAAATCCAAGCTTTGTGCGTATAAAAAAAGTATTTCTTGAATTTCCCGCTATCATACACAGCTGTCTCTGTCACTTCTCAGTTGCTGGAATCATTGTAGTTAGAATATACATTTCTTCAACCCAATTCGTTTTTACATTCTTGTAATTAAATTTGTGTTGCTTATGCTTACCATTCACTTGGAGGATATGAGTTTGATAAAGCTTATCATAGCCATCAGCATGACAGCTGTAATTCCCCATGTGGGTTGTGGTAGCTTTGGTAATATATAAGGATCCATCATCTCCGAAATCCTAAAGGAATAATTTTAGAAAAACAAGGTTATTGTAATTATCTTAATACCGTAACATTAATTATGTTCTTCATCTTAGCACACTAATTGCAATGCAAAACACTCACCGCAATCATGAATGATAAATAGAGTCATCATACAAATCTAGCTATGTAATAAGTAGCAGAAATTTAAGTAGACAGCACTCCAAAATGTGAAAAAAATAGTGGACTTTAATTAGTCCATGTGCTGTGGCGACGTTTTGGTTACATTGAACCTTTATCAAGCCATCATACATAGAGTCAATTAGAGTAACTCATACATATCTTGCTAAGAAATAAGTAGAGTATTTTTAACAGTCAAATCTCTTATTTGCAGTCTAATAAGACAGAACTTGTAACTAGTAAACTAAATATTTGGATGATATATTATTTGCATAATTAAAAAAAATATTAAATAGTTTGTCCACTACTTGGGCAATGCCTTGCTAAAGAAAGTCTGTCACCTCCATTCTTAGAGGGGTTTTCCCAAGAACAAAAGTTCATTTTAATCAATAGATCTTAAAATAATAATTTTCACAACTGGATGTGTTTAAATAAAATGTTCCTGTGCTGAGATAATCATATAATTGTGCCCATGCTGTGTCCTGTGTAATGGCTGTGGCTAACCGTACAGGGACATGGTCTGATCTTACCACATCTCCTGGGCAGTGGGGGAGAAATTAAGTTTACAGACATGACAGCAATGGATCACAGCTGATTCTTTCTTTGGAGTAAAACATTGTTTAAAAACAGGCAGGGAAATGTTTCACCTCACAAAAAGATTTAGCTGTGATCCCCTGCTGTAATGTGTGTATACTCACTCACATGTCTCTCTCCTATATGCATCAGCTTACTTCTGTGTGATCTTATGTGCAAAAGTATCAATATGGCAGCCATTGCCAACTGGCATGGCAAACCACAGGCATTTAATGGGTTAATAGCAGCGAACAGAACACAGCTGCTCCAATTGCTGCTGTTGCAGGCAGATGCTGGCTGTAAAACACAGCCAACAGCTGTTAGGTTTCTGGGTAAGAGCTACAAACTTGTTTTTATCAGAATGAGCTCACTTGATAGATTTTCAGTTATTGCACAATAGACAGTGGAACGCAAAGGCCATAGAGGAAAAACAGCAATTGTTTATTTAAATGAAATCCAATTGCAAAAATACACTGCTCAAAAAAAATAAAGGAACACTTAAACAACAGAATATAACTCCAAGTAAATCAAACTTCTGTGAAATCAAACTGTCCACTTAGGAAGCAACACTGTTTGACAATCAATTTCAAATGCTCTTGTGCAAATGGAATAGACAATAGTGTTGAGTAGGGTTGAGCGACCTTTAGTTTTTTGGGGTCGAGTCGGGTTTTGTGAAACCCGACTGTCTTAAAAGTCGAGTCGAGTGAAATCGGCCGACCACTGTGAAAAGTCGGGTTTCGGCCGAAACACGAAACCCAATGAAGGATTTTTTTTTTCTCTCTCTCTCTCTCTCTCTCTCTCCCCCTCTGTCCCAGCACAGAAAATTTCGTATTGCACATTCCAAATCCCTACTGCGCACAAGCGATAACATGACGAAAGGCGTTCACTCCCCTAAGACCTATGCCATCACTCTGCCCACGCTCATTCATTGGCTGAAAAAATGGCGCTAAACGCGTCATACGAAATGCGACTTTGGCGCCAAGATTGCGTACCGCATGGCCGACCCCGCACAGGGATCGGGTCGGGTTTCATGAGACGCCGACTTTGCCAAAAGTCGGCGACTTATGAAAATGAACGACCCGTTTCACTCAACCCTAGTGTTGAGCGATACCGTCCGATACTTGAAAGTATCGGTATCGGAAAGTATCGGCCGATACCGGCAAAGTATCGGATCTAATCCAAAAACCGATACCCGATATCAATACAAGTCAATGGGACCCAAGTATCGGACGGTATCCCTGATGGTTCCCAGGGTCTGAAGGAGAGGAAACTCTCCTTCAGGCCCTGGGATCCATATTAATGTGTAAAATAAAGAATTAAAATAAAAAATATTGCTATACTCACCTCTCCGACGCAGCCTGCACCTTACCGAGGGAACCGGCAGCCTTCTTTGCTTAAAATGCGCGCGTTTACTGCCTTCCGTGACGTCACGGCTTCTGATTGGTCGCGTGCCGCCCATGTGACGTAATTTTCAGGTCCTGAATGCCTAGAATTATGAATTAGGCATTCAGGACCTGAAAATTACGTCACGGCTTGCTGTGATTGGTCGCGTCGCGGTCACATGGGCGGCACGCAACCAATCACAAGCCATGACATAATTTTAAAATGCGCGCGTTTCCTGCCTCCCGTGATGTCACGGCTTGTGATTGGTTGCGTCGCCCATGTGACCGCGACGCGACCAATCACAAGCCGTAACGTAATTTTCAAATCCTGAATGCCTAGAATTAGGCATTCAGGACCTGAAAATTACGTCACGGCTTGCTGTGATTGGTCGCGTCGCGGCCACATGGGCGGCACGCAACCAATCACAAGCCATGACGTCACGGAAGGCAGGAAACGCGCGCATTTTAAGCAAAGAGGGCTCCCGGTTCCCTCGGTAAGGTCCAGGCTGCGTCGGAGAGGTGAGTATAGCAATATTTTTTTATTTTAATTTCTTTCTTTTACACATTAATATGGATCCCAGGGCCTGAAGGAGAGTTTCCTCTCCTTCAGACCCTGGGAACCATCAGGGATACCGTCCGATACTTGAGTCCCATTGACTTGTATTGGTATCGGGTATCGGTATCGGATTAGATCCGATACTTTGCCGGTATCGGCCGATACTTTCCGATACCGATACTTTCAAGTATCGGACGGTATCGCTCAACACTAGTCACGGCTTGTTGTGATTGGTCGCGTCGCGGTCACATGGGCGGCACGCGACCAATCACAAGCCGTGACGTAATTTTCAAATCCTGAATGCCTAGAATTAGGCATTCAGGACCTGAAATTACGTCACGGCTTGTTGTGATTGGTCGCGTCGCGGTCACATGGGCGGCACGCGACCAATCACAAGCCGTGACGTAATTTTCAAATCCTGAATGCCTAGAATTAGGCATTCAGGACCTGAAATTATGTCACGGCTTGTTGTGATTGGTCGCGTCGCGGTCACATGGGCGGCACGCGACCAATCAGAAGCCGTGACGTCACGGAAGGCAGTAAACACACGCATTTTAAGCAAAGAAGGCTGCTGGTTCCCTCGGTGAGGTGCAGGCTGCGTCGGAGAGGTGAGTATAGCAATATTTTTTATTTTAATTCTTTATTTTACACATTGCTATTAATCCCGATACTGATTCCCGATATCACAAAAGTATCGGATCTCGGTATCGGAATTCCGATACCCGCAAGTATCGTCCGATACCCGATACTTGCGGTATCGGAATGCTCAACACTAATAGACAACAGACGGAAATTATTGGCAATTATCAAGACACACTCAATAAAGGAGTGGTTCTGCAGATGTGGCCTCAATAAGTCATATTGATACGTTTTCCTAAACCAGGCAACTATTTAAATAAAATCATTTTTACATCATCGTTTCACAACAAATTTGATGCATCCATAATTGTCTTCTGATTATTTTAAAATTATATTTTTAAAGGAGAAGAAACTGGTAATGTCTGTTACACAGCGTCAAAACTCCAGAGCCTAGGAGTTTTGTTAATATAGAGTTATTACTATAATCAGTAAGAATTGTCTCCATGTCTTTTTTATTTTCTGTTTCACTCATTTTGCTTTTGTATTTATACAAAGTTCTTTTGAAAATATAATTTCAGAAGCTAGTTTACCAACTATGTAGCTTCAGAAAAAAATCCAACACAAAGACTCTATCACCAATAGAGAATCCACATTGAAAGTAGAACAAAAAACTATTTCACGAAATTAGAATCATGTCTAAATAAATACCCTATGAGTTAACATAGTTTACAAGTAGATACTTAGATGCAATTGTTAGAAAGCACCTATCACCTCCCAGGAAACTTCATGAAGTAAAGGTAGACCAAAATATAACAAAAATTCTCAAATACAGTACATAGAGTGCATAATCAAAAGCGAAACACGTCTATAATTTAGTAATAATAGTTCTGATCCTTTAACCTCTTTCTGACATATGACGTACTATCCCGTCGAGGTGGTATGGGCCCGTATGACCACCGACGGGATAGTACATCATATGTGATCGGCCGTGCTCACGGGGGGAGCGCGGCCGATCGCGGCTGAGTGTCAGCTGACTATCGCAGCTGACATCCGGCACTATGTGCCAGGAGCGGTCACGGACCGCCCCTGGCACATTAACCCCCGAAACACCGCGATCAAACATGATCGCAGTGTTCCGGCATTATAGGGAAGCATCGCGCAGGGAGGGGGCTCCCTGTGCGCTTCCCTGAGACCTGTGGTCTCCTACCTCCTTCTCCCTGCAGGCCCCAGATCCAAAATGGCCGCTGGGCTACATCCGGGTCCTGCAGGGAAGTGGCTTACCAACGGCTGCTCAAAGCAAGCGCTGGTAAGCATGCAGCCCTGCATCTCAGATCGCTGATCTGACACAGTGCTGTGCAAAGAGTCAGATCAGCGATCTGACATTATAACATGATGCCCCCGGGGGCAATGTTATAGTGTAAAAAAAAAATATTCAGATGTGTAAAAAAACATAATTTCCTAAATAAAGAAAACATTTTTTTTTCCGCATAAATACATTTCTTTATCTAAATAAAAAAACAATAAAAGTACACATATTTAGTATCGCCGCGTCCGTAACGACCCCACCTATAAAAGTGTCCCACTAGTTAACCCCTTCAGTGAACGCAGTAAAAAAATTTAAAAAACAAGGCAAAAAACAATGTTTTATTATAATACCGCCAAACAAAAAGTGGAATAACACGCGATCAAAAGTACGGATATAAATAACCATCGTACCGCTGAAAACGTAATCTTGTCCTGCAAAAAATGAGCCACAATACAGCATCATAAAAAAAAAAAATTTATAGTCCTCAGAATAAAGCGATGCAAAAATAATTATTTTTTATTTAAAATAGTTTTTATCGTATAAAAGTGCTAAAACATAAAAAATGATATAAGTGAGGTATCACTGTAATCATACTGACCTGAAAAATAAAATTTTACAAAACGCGGAACGGTATAAACGCCCCCCCCCCAAAAGAAATTCTTGAATAGCTGGTTTTTGGTCATTCTGCCTCACAAAAATCGGAATAAAAGGCGATTAAAAAATGTCACATGCCCAAAAATGGTACCAATAAAAATGTCAACTTGTCCCGCAAAAAACAAGACCTCACATGACTCTGTGGACCAAAGTATGGAGAAATTATAGCTCTCAAAATGTGAAGACGCAAAAACTATTTTTTGCAATAAAAAGCATCTTTTAGCGTGTGACAGCTGCCAATCATAAAAATCCGCTAAAAAAGCCACTATAAAAGTAAATCAAACCCCCTTCATCACCCCCTTAGTTAAGGAAAAATAATAAAATAAAAAATGTATATATTTTGATTTTCCCATTAGGGTTAGGGTTAGGGCTAGGGTTGTGGTTAGGGTTGGGGCTAGGGTTAGGGCTAGGGTTGGGGCTAGGGTTAGGACTAGGGTTAGGGCTAGGGTTAGGGTTGGGGTTAGGGTTAGGGCTAGGGTTTGGGTTGGGGCTAGGGTTAGGGCTAGATTTAGGGTTAGGGCTAGGGTTAGGGTTTGGGCTAGGGTTAGGGTTAGGGCTACAGTTAGGGTTGGTGCTAAAGTTAGGGTTAGGGTTGGGGCTAAAGTTAGAGTTAGGGTTGGGGCTAAATTTAGGGTTAGGGTTGGGGCTAAAGATAGGGTTAGGGTTGGGGCTAAAGTTAGGGTTAGGGTTTGGATTACATTTACGGTTGGGATTAGGGTTACGGGTGTTTTTGGGTTAGGGTTTCAGATAGAATTGGGGTTTCCACTGTTTAGGCACATCAGGGGCTCTCCAAACGCGACATGGCGTCCGATCTCAAATCCAGCCAATTCTGCATTGAAAAAGTAAAACAGTGCTTCTTCCCTTCCGAGCTCTCCCGTGCGCCCAAACAGGGGTTTACCCCAACATATGGGGTATCAGTGTACTCAGGACAAATTGGACAACAACTTTTGGGGTCCAATTTCTCTTGTTACCCTTGGGAAAATAAAAATTTGGGGGGCAAAAAACCCTTTTTGTGGGAAAAAATGATTTTTTATTTTCACGGCTCTGCGTTATAAACTGTAATGAAACACTTGGGTGTTCAAAGCTCTCACAACACATCTAGATAAGTTCCTTGGGGGGTCTAGTTTCCAATATGGGGTCACTTGAGGGGGTTTCTAGTGTTTAGGTACATTAGGGGTTCTGCAAACGCAATGTGACGCCTGCAGACCATTCCATCTAAGTCTGCATCCCAAACGGCTCTCCTTTACTTCCAAGTTCTGCCATGCGCCCAAACAATGGTTCCCCCACATATGGGGTATCAGTGTACTCAGGACAAATTGAACAACAACTTTTGGGCTCCAATTTCTACTGTTACTCTTAGAAAAATACAAAACTTGGGGCTAAAAAATAATTTGTGTGAAAAAAAAAAAAATTATTTTCACAGCTCTGCGTTATAAACTGTAGTGAAACACTTGGGGGTTCAAAGTTCTCACAACACATCTAGACAAGTTCCTTAGTGGGTCTACTTTCCAAAATGGTGTCACTTGTGGGGGGTTTCAGTGTTTAGGCACATCAGTGGCTCTCCAAACGCAACATGGTGTCCCATCTCAATTCCAGTCAATTTTGCATTGAAAAGTCAAACGGCGATCCTTCCCTTCCGAGCTCTGCTATGCACCCAAACAGTTGTTTACCCCCACATATCTGGTATCAGCGTACTCAGGACAAATTGCACAACAACTTTAGGAGTCCAATTTCTTTTGTTACGCTTGGGAAAATAAAAAATTAGGGGCGAAAAATCATTTTTTGTGAAAAAATATGATTTTTTTATTTTTACGGCTCTGCATTATAAACTTCTGTGAAGCACTTGGTGGGTCAAAGTGCTCACCACAAATCTAGATAAGCTCCTTGGGGGGTCTAGTTTCCAAAATGGTGCCACTTGTGGGGGTTTCAATGTTTAGGCACATCAGGGGCTCTCCAAACGCAACATGGAGTCCCATCTCAATTCCAGTCAATTTTGAATTGAAAAGTCAAAAGGCGCTCCTTCCCTTCTGAGCTCTGCCATGCACCCAAACAGTGGTTTACCCCCACGTATGGGGTATCGAAACACTCAGGACAAATTGTACAACAACTTTTGGGGTCCATTTTCTCCTGTTACACTTGGTAGAATAAAACAAATTGGAGCTGAAGTAAATTTTTTTGTGAAAAAAAGTTAAATGTTATTTTTTTTTAAACATTCCAAAATTTCCTGTGAAACACCTGAAGGGTTAATAAACTTATTTAATGTGGTTTTGAGCACCTTGAGGGGTGCAGTTTTTAGAATGGTGTCAGACTAGGTTATTTTCTATCATATAGACCCCTAAAAATGACTTCAAATGTGATGTGGTCCCTAAAAAGAAATGGTGGTATAAACACGATAAATTGCTGTTCAACTTTTAACCCTTATAACTCCCTAAAAAAAAATATTGGTTCCAAAATTGTGCTGATGTAAAGTAGACATGTGGGAAATGTTATTTATAAATTATTTTGTGTGACATATCTCTGTGATTTAAGGGCATAAAAATTCAAATTTGGAAAATTGCTGAATTTTCAAAATTTTCGCCAAATTTCCATTTTTTTCACAAATAAATGCAGGTAATAAAGACATTTTGCTACCATCATGAACTACAATATGTCATGAGAAAAGAGTGTCAGAATCATCAGGATCCTTTGAAGCATTCCAGAGTTATAACCTCATAAAGGGACAGTGGTCAGAATTGTAAAAATTGGCCCGGTCATTAGTGTGCAAACCACCCTTCGGGGTAAAGAATTAAGAAAGGGATTATGAAGTTTGGCTCTCCATTGTCTCATTATCTTGACAACTGTATGTCATTTCATAATACTTCTGAGTTTCTCGCAAGTGTGACCCCGGCCTTAGTCAGCTAGCATATTAGAATAATGCATGAACTCCTCGTACAGAATAATTAGAGATGTGTGGATCCATCTGAGGAGAATCAATTTTGAGTTAAATTTCCTGAAATTTGAAGGTCTGCAAAGTTACCCACTCTGAAATTCGAGGATCATTAAAGAAAAAAATCCCCAGCATCATTTCACAAACTACAGATAGACTCAATGAGTGGGCTAATGCAAATAGACGAGTCTGTATTTGCTTACCTAAAATGCCTTGCAGTTCTTAAGTTACTTGGTCTAGCCCTGGCAATCAGGGTGGACTATTAATGCAAATATAAAAGATGTGGGACAGTAAAGCAGCACCATTTATACAGAAAATAAAGAATAAAGGCATAAACTGATTTAAGTGCACTGTTGCAGTGCTGAATCACACTGAAAATATTATTCTCATTCTGTGAATAATAATAATAACCCAAAGATTCATAAGGAGTTGCTGGACCTGTCAATTGGTGTGACAGTGAATTGATTGTTCTGTGATATACCATAGTAACAGGACCATTAATTGTAGCCTTTATTTATTCTCACACACTGCAAAAAAAAGAGGGCAGTATAAAAGTATGAAACCCCTCAATGATAATTTTGCTTAATCGAAATACTGAAACTAAGGCTTGTGTGTAACAGAAAGTGTGCTTTCTGCATTGTGAGACAGCAAGCCATAATTTTTTAAAGCCAGAAGAAAAATCTCCACATTTCAGATATTGAAATATTGTTTAAATTACAACAATTGTAACTGTCTACCTCACAAAAGTGTGAGCATTGCAAAAAAGTATTTTTGTTTTATTTGCACACTTATTTGTCATAGAAGTTAAATATTAGACTCGTACTCACCACTCAAATACTGATGTTGGCTACCACTGACTACCAACTGTTATACCCTAGCAAAGATAGGTTGAGGTCACTTTGACTTTAATAAGGCTGTGTTTGCATGAAAGAGCTTAAAATTAGTTCAAATGATTAAAGGGTGGATTTGCAGTACCAAACTTCAACCATTATAGTTTTGATTGAGCTGCTGTGTAAGAGCAGCATTCGAGGTCTTATGCTGCATTGGTAACAGCTTATCGGGGGTGGGGGATGCCGTTCATCACATCCACCACCAACTACAAAATTGATGGTCTATCCTTAATATAGGCAATCAATAAAATAATAGTGGCTAGCCTCTGTAAAGCTATCTTATTTTAGCATAGTTCGTGGTGCTACGTCTGTGACATTTAAAATATTTTAAACAGCTATTGACTTTTTGCATTTTAAATTTTAGAAATGGATTAACAATTTATATAAATTTAAAAAAATCCCTCACTAACTTAGGTGTTGTTACAAGTCTCAACAAGTGTCTAAAGAGTTCTAAACACCGTCTTATAGTACATTCTTACAATGAGGCATTTGCCTCATTATCTTTGACATTACGGTCACAGCACTAAGAGAGGATAGTCATTCTCTATATATAGATCCAGTACGTACAGAGTCTATGGAGGAAAATTTCTGATTTAAACACATCACAAAAATCCTGATAAAAGGTACCATAGCAGGTAATCACATAAGCTATGACATTTGTATGCATGTAGCACAAGGTGATTTTTTGCCCAATGTTGCAGGCAGCCACCATCTTGATGGCTGCCACGTTATTCTAATGGTGTAGAACGCCTACGCAATATGCATTTGTGTATATCTTCTGTTTTGTATCATGCAGGGACTAAAATGTATTTTTGCCTCAGGCATAGAGTTGTGTTCTAGTTACTGATCTGTGTGTGTGTTTATCAGTTCATCTACAGTATGTGTTTGCAGTTCATGCTGTTCTCAACATATTCAAGTTCAATGTTGATCTATAGGAATATTTGCCCCTACATAGTGCACAAATAGATATCTATGATGAGTTGCTATCCACCACTGAGAAGATGATGATGAAAATTTCTCATCCAGGCTGTTATGATCAAAATTCACATGAACAGGATAATTCCTATTAAAACATGTGGACCAAAAGCAATGAGTTTGTTTTATAGAATCTGTTAATCAAAAAACGTGTTACAGCAAACTGGGTGAGTAATCCTTTAGTGTTCATATTTCATATATGGCATGCGCCAGTGCTGTCTAGCACAGCAAAAACGGGGCATCCTGCTGTACTGTATGGTAATAAAATACTAAGCATTCTGCCGGATACATTCTAATCATTAGAATAAGCGAAAATTTTCACTTTTAACACTTTAATGCACATCTCCTTCTAGTTAAGTGTGGCAGTGTTACTTCACATCCACTTTCTGCTGGCATATCCACTCAACTTTGATTGGTATTCCTCTTGCATATGAAGCAAACCTGAGTTGGAGTCTTAGTCATCACTGCAGCACCTCCCAAAGGTCTGGAAGTAGTGGTGCATCCCAAAGATAGAAACAAACTTTCTGATCCATTGTAGCATTTCAAATGTAATCAGGGGAACATTTAGCATTATATTTTCATACAGTGTTAATCAAAACTCCCTTTAAAGAGTAATTTTTGTTCTAATTTTTATTTCATAAATTAATAGTACACATGGTGATGAGCAACTTTAATATACAGGTGCTTCTCACAAAATTAGAATGTCATAAAAAAGTTAATTTATTTCAGTTCTTCAATACAAAGAGTGAAACTCATATATTATATAGAGTCATTACAAGCAGAGTGATCTACTTTACATGTTTAATTCTGTTAATGTTGATGATTACGGCTTACAGACAATGAAAACCCAAACTCATTATCTCAGGAAATTGGAATAATTAACAAAAAACAACTGCAAAGGCTTTCAAAGTGTTTAAAAAGGTCCCTTAGTTTATTTCAGTAGGCTCCACAATCATGGAGATGACGTCTGACTTGACAGATGTCCAGAAAGCAATCATTGACACACTCCACAAGAGTTCTGTATCCAAGCATATTAAGGGAAAGTTGAGTGGAAGGAAAAAGTGTGGTAGAAAAAGGTGCACATGCAACTGGGGGAGATTGACAAGGAGTGGACTGCTGATAGAGTCATTGTTTCAAGAGTCTCCACACACAGACATATCCTGACCATGGGCTAAAAGTGCTGCATTGCTTGTTTTAAGCCACTCAAGACCAATGGACAACACCAGAAGTGTCTTACCTGGGCCAAGGAGAAACTGGACTGTTGCTCAGTGGTCCAAGGTGTTTTCAGATTAAAGTAAATTTTGCATTTTATTTGGAAATTAAGGATCCAAGAGTCTGGAGGAAGAGTCGAGAGGCACACAATCCAAGCTGCTTGAGGTCTAGTGTGAAGTTTCCACAATCACTGATGGTTTGGGGAGCCATGTCATCCACTGGTGTAGGTCCACTGTGTTTTATCAAGACCAAAGTCAGCACTGCCATCTACCAGGAAATTTTAGAGCACTTCATGCTTCCCTCTGACAACTTTTTGGAGATGGAAGTTTCATTCTCTAGCAGCACTTGGCATCTGTGCACACTGCCAAAAGTACCAATACCTGGTTTAAAAACAACATTGTCACTGTGCTTCAATGGCCAGCAAGCTCGCCTGACCTTAGCCCCATAGGAAGATGAGAAACACCAGGCCCAACAAGGCCGACGAGCTGAAGGCTGATCTCAAAGCAACCTGGGATTCCATAATACCTCAGCAGTGCCACAGGCTGATCGCCTCCAAGCCATGCTGCATTGATGCAGTAATTGATGCAAAATGAGCCCTGACCAAGTATTGAGTGCATTTACTGAACTTAAATTTCAGTAGGCCAACATTTTGGATTTTAAAATAATTTTTCAAGCTGGTGTTATAAATTATTCTATTTTACTGAGATAATGACTTTTGTATTTTAATTGGGTGTAAGCAATAATCATCAACATTAACAGAAATAAACACTTGAAATAGCTCACTGTGTTTGTAATGACTCTATAAAATAAATGAATTTCACTTTTTGTATTCAATAACTGAAATAAATTTACTTTTTGATGATATTCCAATTTTGTGAGAAGCACTTGTATCTTATCAGACAAATTTGCTTCCTTCTCTACTAAAATTGATCTGTCATTTTCAAAATTCTCAAGTCTGAGGAGAGATCTAAGGAGTAAGGTTTTTTCTTGTGGAGAGTGACATACCAGCTTTGGCTTGTCAGGGTAAGGAATCTTATTTGCCGTGCAATGCTCCTCTGGGAAATTTAATATGAAATTTGCCTGCTCAGAGAAAAAGAGGACTTGAACTCTATAGCGCCACCTGTTGGAAGTAGCGAACCTACAAGTCACAATCAACCCTTTAACAAGGTAAAGGGTTGATTGTGACTTGTAGGATCGCTACTTCCAACAGGTGGCGCTATAGAGTTCAAGTCCTCTTTTTCTGAAGAGGCAATTTGCATATCAAGTCTGAGTTAAAATCTGTATTTAGTTTAGACAGACTTTCCCATTACTTAGACAGGACATGGCAGGAGCTATTGATACAATTCTATGTAGACGGAAGGAAGGAGAAGCTTAAAGGGAACCTGTCACCAGTTTTGTGACATAGCAGTTAAAAAGATCAACTTATTCAGCATCTGCTCTGCATTCCCTAAATCCTTATATAGCCCCATGATTCCCCTTGTATGCTCACAAAAAACCTTTTTAATTTCTCCCACGCTGTATGGTAATCTTCCAAGTCCGGTCCGATATGTGTGGTTTCAGGCCTCTACATCACTCCCATCAGCTGTTGCTCGCCGTCCTACTTCATGGATAACGCCTCTTGCACAGTGCGACATCTCGCGTCTACTCAAAAATACTGCATTTCGCACCTGTGCAGTATGTTTTGCCCAACTGGAGACAAAGCCGAAAAACAGAAGTACCGTGCACCGACACACGTACTACCTGCTCATTTACCGGAACTATGTGTGCCAGCACATGCACACTTTTGTTTCACAGCTTTGCCCACAGTTGGGCAAAGCATACTGGCAGGCACAAAATGCAATATTTCTGAGCTGCTGAGATATTTCGCATGGCAATATGGATTGTTATCCATGTCAGGAGGGTGGCAAGCAGAAACCGGAGGAAATGCAGAGGCCCAAAACCACGGCCATCATACCAGACAGAGAAGATTACCATACAGCATGGGAGAAATTAAAAAAAGTTTTCATGAGTATACAAGGGGAGTCAAGGGGTTATATAACGATTTAGGGAATGCATAGCAGATGCTGAATGAGGTGATATTTTTAGCTGCTATTTCACAAAAATGGTGACAGGTTCCCTTTAAGACAGAACTCCTCCTTCCTCTTCTTTCCCCTCCTAGCTAAATAGAAACTTTTCAGTAACAGCTGCCATCTGCTATTTCAGTAATAGGAAAGTCTGTCTTCACTGAATACAGATTTTACCTCAGGATTTTGATAATTAATTATCAATTTTGGCAGCAAAATAAGCAGATTTGCCTTAAAAGATATATCACAAAGTTACTTATTATCATGTGTACTATTGATTTATGAAATAATAATTAGAACATCGGTTACACTTTAAGTATATGTGATTAAATCTAGCAAAATATTCATGATATTTAGTAGGATATTTTTATATCTTGCAGAGTGCTAAAGTGTTTACAGCACTACTGCGGTTTATACATAAAATAGAGTTTACTTATATTGTGATAAAATGAAATATCTCATGAGGAACACATCAAGATTAGATCACGAAAAGGCAACAAGCTGAGAAAGAATAGATAACATTACCCAAGTGAGACTTCAGGATAAAACAAATAGGCAGGGGGGAAGAGAGGGCAGGAGAGAAAGAGAAAAAGCTTGGGATCGCTTGGTCTAGGAGGAATTCACTGTTATAATATCTGCACTGCACAGTAAAAAGCCTGGTTGGAAACAATAACAGCTGGTGTCATGTTTGTGTTATATTACTAGCAAGGTCAAATAGAACAGTCCATAATCCCAAGACAAAACCTTTCTCATGTAAAGATGTTACTGAATATTTCAGACTTCTGTCAGGAGGATATTGTCAATTTTTTTAAGAGTTCATGATTTACTGCACAAAGTTACAGAAAATTCCAAAGCGCTTACAGAAATGCAAAGAAACTGTTTACATTACTGATATATGGATCTCAATATTTCATTTAAAAGACAAAGGGAATATTATACCCGGTACACACACCCAACCACCCAGCCATCTACAATTCCTATGAGAAATATTGTCATGGTAGAGTTAGGTACATCATAACATCTGCTAGAATTTGGAAGGATTTCAATTTCTCATAAGTTTGGTATATTATTAAGACATGCTAGCAAAACCATTAAAAAGCCACAATTCACACCACTACCGGGTGGTCACATATAGAAACACATAGCACAGACATTGTGAAAGCACATCATGTTGGTTTTAGAAGACGGTAATCTCATGCAACACTACTGGGGATATGTTGAGCCAAGAAAAAAGGTAAGGTAGGACACATTTCCACTTTCTATTATATTTTATCTAATAAAAATTGGTCCATAGCTTGTATAGAGCTTTTATAGCCAGGCTTTGACATGTGCTCTGCCATTAAGTTCTTCCCCTGGACTTATTCATATTCTGGTTGTTATTACATGCACATTGCATATTGGACTAAACTAATATTTTTCAGGACATATATTTTGGAAAGTTCTCCTTTCATCAGGTCAAAGCTAGATTGAGTCACAACTATAGAGAAACCAATCTTATCAATCATGATAATAATGAAAGAGTAAGAAAGCAATTATTCAACAAGTGAGGGCTGGGACATTTTTTCCTTTACTTTGTTGGTGATGACAGCTTCAAACAGCATTGTGTGGAGAGACTAATCGCAGACATCGCTCAGTTGTGATTTTGGCCCATTCGTCCACAAAAACACTCTTCAAAACATGAAAGACCTGTGAGCTTCTTCTATGAACTCTGAAATTTAGTTGATTCTATAAATTTTCTGTTGGATTCAGGTCAGGTGATTGGCTGAGCCATTCAAGCATCTTTATTTTCTTTCTCTGAAATGAAGTGAGAGTTTCCTTGGCTGTGTTTTTGGGACCATTATATCGCTGAAATGTTCACCCTCATTTCATCTTCATCATCATAAAAAACACAGAACCACTCTAGGAGAGAAAAGCGCAAATAGGGTCTTATCCGATGATAGTTTCAAAACAGGTACTAGTTTGCACGCACCTAGTTTTTCATATTAGAAGGGACATAGGACTCATCAGATCCAACAGATGCCGCAGATCCACAGGTCAGACCATATGGCCAATTCACAATAGCAGATAGGTAGAGATGTGGATATAAACGGATGTCATATTAAGACATCCACATATTTAAATTTTCGCTAAAGTCACATTATATTAATTGTTGTTACTATGAATTTAATTATTGAGCAATAAAGGAGAAACCAATTTGGTAAATTGATTCACTACCATAAAAAATACTTATTTAAAATTCACTATCTCTAAAAGAGAACAAAGAATGACCACAGTCAATATTCACTAATATGGGGGACATCACTTTACCAAGGATTCATAATATCCTTATTTCAATGAATCCTTGGTAAAGCCAAAATTTAAATATGTGGATGTCTTAATATGATGTAACCTGTCTATTATAATTTACCACACAGGCCACTCATATATATATTTTTTATTGAATTATTTTATTCATCTTCTTAAATCTTTTCTCATATATTAATTAATCAAATCAATTTATTTATTTTACAATTTTAATAATAAATCATTCTTGCTGTCGGTAATGTATATAATATTTATTATTTCGAAGATTTTCTTTGAACTTGACATGTGGCTCGTCCGCTTGAGGGACTGCTCAATTCCAGGCTCACGTACTTTTGTACGAGTTCAGATCTGCATTGTATATATGAAAACCTTTTCCTGTTATTTGCAGTTTTCTTTTCCTCATTTTTTTCGATTCTGATATACATGTAAAAGGAAATAAGGATGTTCAAATAGTAGAATGTTAATTTTGTAACTGTTAACCCCTTCATGACCGTGAGATTTTTCATTTTTCCGTGTTTGTTTTTCACTCCCCTCCTTCCCAGAGCCATAACTTTTTTATTTTTCTGTCAATTTTGCCATTTGAGAGCTTATTTTTTGCGGGACAAGTTGTACTTTTGAACTACATCATTGGTTTTACCATGTCGTGTACTAAAAAATGGGAAAAAAATTCCAAGTGCGGTGAAATTGCAAAAAAAGTATAATCCCACACTTGTTTTTTGCTTGGCTTTTTTGCTAGGTTCACTAAATGCTAAAACTGACCTGCCATTATGATTCTACAGGTCATTATGAGTTCATAGACACCTAACATGACTAGGTTATTTTTTACCTAAGTGGTGAAAAAAAATTCCAAACTTTGCTAAAAGAAAAAAAAAATTGCGCCATTTTCCGATACTCGTAGCGTCTCCATTTTTCATAATCTGGGGTCGGGTGAGGGCTTATTTTTTGCATGCTGAGCTGGCATTTTTAATGATTCCAATTTGGTGCAGATACATTCTTTTGATCGCCCGTTATTGCATTTTAATGCAATGTCGCGGCGACCAAAAAAATGTAATTCTGTCGTTTCGATTTTTTCTTGTTACGCCGTTTAGCGATCAGGTTAATGCTTTTTTTTATTGATAGATCGGGCGATTCTGAACGTGGCAATACCAAATATGTGTAGATTTGATTTTTTTTATATTGATTTATTTTGATTGGGCCGAAAGGGGGGTGATTTAAACTTTTATATTTTTTTATTTTTCACATTATTTTTAACTTTTTTTAAAATTTTTTGCCATGCTTCAATAGCCTCCATGGGAGGCTAGAAGCAGGCACAGCACGATCGCCTCTGCTACATAGCAGCGAACAGCAGATCGCTGCTATGTAGCAGAAAATCAGGTGTGCTGTGAGCGCCGACCACAGGGTGGCGCTCACAGCTACCGGCGATCAGTAACAATAGAGGTCTCAAGGACCTCTATGGTTACTGTCCTGACACATCGCCGACCCCCGATCATGTGACGGGGGTCGGCGGTGACGTCATTTCCGGCCGCCCGGCCGGATGTGGTAGTTAAATGCCGCTGTCTGCGTTTGACAGCAGCATTTAACTAGTTAATAGCGGCGGGTGAATCGCGATTTCACCCGCCGCTATTGCGGGCACATGTCAGCTGTTCAAAACAGCTGACATGTCCTGGCTTTGATGCGGGCTCACCGTGGAGCCCTGCATCAAAGCAGGGGAGCTGACATCGGACGTACTATACTGTCCGATGTCAGTAAGGGGTTAATAAACATTTTATTTGGTTGTATTTTGCACCAACCCTATGAACTTTGACACTGTTCTGACGTGATTATCTCTTGGTGCCAGATTTAAATGTCTCATCTATTTAAAAGGTACAGTATGTAAGGATATTATACACTTACGCATCTCCTGAGATAGAAGTTATGTTAACTTCGAAACGCGTTGAGAGAATAGTGAATAAAATAGCATCTTTTATCTATATACTGGGATTGTGATTTCTACAGCAGCGTGGTTTATATCCACGTCTCATTCTATCTGCTATCCTCATCATCCTGACATATGGCAGCAGATTTTAATCAAGACTGACTCGGTACATTTGTCCATTCATCTTTCCTTCAATTATATGTCATTTGCCAATGCTGTATGCTAATAAACCATAAAAAAATTATGATGTTCCCACCTCCAAACTTTTGACTTTTAAAAAGTTCAATTTTATTCTGATCTGACCAGACTATATTCTTCCAGTATTTCCCAGGCTTGTCTAAATGTTGTTGAGCAAACTATAAGTTCACTTGAGCATGCTTTTTGTTCAGCAATGGAGTCTTGCATGGTGCGCGTGCATACAAGCCATGGAGACTGAGTTCATTACTTAATGGACAATTTTTCTGACAATTATTTTCACTCCTTTGTCTGAAATCTTGTGGGGAACACCTAGTAGTGGACAGTTTATGGTGAAATATGCTTTCCAAATCGGGAATATGGCCTCAATAGTGGTCACTGGAACTTGCAATAGTTCACTAGAAATTCTTCTGTCAATGCCATCAGTATGTTTTGCAATCATAAGATTGCAGAGGTCTTGAGACAGCTTACGGGTTTTGTCCATCATGAGATGTTTCTTGTGTGGTGCCTTTTTATAGGCCATCAGTGGAATAGATTATATTATTTTTCACTTTGCTTTCTAATTACTGATAGATTTCAACTGGACCCATGACTTTCCATGGCTTTTTACACCTCTCTTTCTTTATGTGTTCAATGTTTTTTTCCTGTATCATTTTTTTATTGTTATACATAACTTAATTTATGGCCATCTATGGTTTGATTTCTTTGCCTGTGTACATTGGATGGGTTGTTACCGACATCTGGTGAGAATTAAATGTCAATAACACCTTTAGAAATATATTTACTTAAAAAATTAGTGATGTGATCAATGCTTATTTCACCTGCTATATATCAGAATTTTCACTATGTCTTGGGGTTCATGGCTTGGTTTTTGTAACACGGCTAGAACTGTTAAGAAAAAATTCATATGGTTTCATCACTAATTTCCTCAGTTTTGTGATGCAATTTTTGACTTTGTGGCAAATCTGCAAAAACTGTGAGCTTCACCTCTATTTCCTGCAATGCTGCAGTGTCGCCTTAGGGTTGTCAGCTCAATACCAAAAGTGAATGCACCAATGCAAAATCTCAGGGAGCCTAACTATCACTGATCTTTATAAGAATTGGTCTTCTTGGTAGAGCCAAAGGGACATTTTGGGAAGATCTGGATGGGACAAATGTGCACAGATAGGTCAGTACCATAAGATCAAGACGGTGGTGAGGATGATGGTTGCACTCACCTGTAAAGGTTGTGTAAAGACACACCATTGGAAACCAGTTGTGCCATAACTGCAGCCCTGTGGCTATAGGCGAGCATTATCCAGGTAACAGTACCGCAAAACAGTAATATAATAATGTGTGGACTGAACTCAAGGAAAGGATGAGATCCGGAGATTATAAACAAGGTTTTTTTAGTTACCATCGCATTTTGTTGCCGAATTGGTGCTTTACTCAATGTAGAACATCAAGTGTGGACACTTCCTTTCTAATCTTAAGAAAGGCGCTGGTGCGGTGCCAAAACACATTGGTGAATGAAAAAACCTTGTTTATACATTCTAGATCTCATCCTTTCCATGAGTGCAGCCTGCACATCTTTGTAATCTCTCCTTTGACAAAGGGACCTTTTGGGCCTTCAAAATCTACAGGGTCAAGGTTCGCCTGCATCCCCTGTACCCACTATAGTTACATCTCTGTATACTGCAGATCAACAGGATACAATTAGATAAATTGCACACATATATATTTATAAAATAATCTTTATCTTTATAATATTAGAATATGATTTTAACATTAGTTCACCTAGAGTCAAGTTACATACAACACCAGTCTATTAAAAAGTTGATTATTAAAGAAACGCTAACACAAATAAAAATGTCCAAACAGATTTTACTGTGGTGTACATCATGTAAGTTGAATGTATATTACTATACATTTCTTTAAAAAAAACTTAGAACCATCTGCAGTTCATCTGAAAGCAACTGTGATATTTAGAAATGAATTCATGTAGAGCTGCATATTAACACAGAAACAGTGTCAGAAAAAGCAGCTGCCTCTGATTAGATAATCATAAAGCATTACAACCCAATCATTCACAAGCAAGCTGGCACCAAGTTTCTCTGCCGATAGACGTATACTTATCTTTAGATCTACAGCACCTGTGGTGGTGTATTCAATTATATGCAGGCAAAAATCTTGATTAAGCAGCCAGGAACATACGCACACTTTTTTAGTTTTGGTGTCTCTATAAAATTGTGTTTTAAAGAAAAAGGTATTCAAGTACTTGATGATATATACTGCCTACTGTGTATTTCAAAAGTATTCAACCCTTTCAGGAGTCAACAGATTTCAAATGACAAAGATAGAAATTTTTCCAGCCAATGGTTCTTTTGCAAACCAGATGCTAAATTAAGGAAACAAATAGTTTTTTTTAAAACAATGAAAGAGATTGTCTTATCAGAGTTATTTATGATATTTATGACTCATCCCTACAATATTTCCGGAACTCATGCCATGGCCATTGTGGCTGGAAGGTTAACTGAGTATCTGTGACTCTCCCCAATCACTTCTGTGGGGCTTACAAGTTATTGGAGAGAGTCATCTCAGTGATGAGGCAACTGACAACAGTGAAAAAAATCTATGATGAGATAGCTTTTGATTCTGGACCAATTGTGACAAAATGGAAGATGACTCGGGAACTGCATAGAAAATGCCACTCCTTAAGAGTAAGGCTACACTGTGATTTCATCTACAACAGCGGTCACATAGTAACGTGATGAAGGAGTTTAGGTCACCTTGCTACACCCAGAGTACTTCAACATCAACAGTCAGGACAAGTAGGATTGTTTGCAGCTTGCTTGTCATAGTCGCATTACATAGCAATGCTGCAGTGGCACATAATGAACTGTGTCACAGCCGAAAGTGCCGCGTAGTCACAGACTATTGGCTTGTGCAGACGATAGTATTTTTGGTTGGAGTGCAATCTAACAAAACATGGGATCACACTGGGATCACACTGTGTTCTATGGGACCGTGCACATTGTAGCATGAGCAACATTTGACTTGGCGTTGTTAGAAGATTATCTATATCGTTCCTAAATAATGTATAACTTCAAGAATTATTAACTGAACAAGAAGGAAGATCTCATTATATTGTGGTGGCAGAGCCACTTTCACTGATATTGTGAATAGGTGCATTGTTTAGACCACATTATATGGACCATGTTATTCACAATTTCTCTAGTTATTTTAATGAACAGAACGTAAATTACTATAGAACTACAAAAAACAGCCTAAGTCTACGTTCACATTTGCGGTCTGCGCCGCAGCGTCGGGCACCGCAGCGTCGCCGCATGCGTCATGCGCCCCTATATTTAACATGGGGGCGCATGGACATGCGTCGCACTTGCGTTTTGCACCGCATGCGTCCCTGCGGCGCCCGCGTCCGGGCACAGAGGACGCAGCAAGTTGCATTTTTGCTGCATCCAAAATCAATCAAAAAAAGGACGCATGCGGCGCAAAACGCAGCGTTGTGCATGCGTTTTGCTGCGCTTTTGTTTGCGTTGTGCGTTGCGGCGCCGACGCTGCGGCGCACAACGCAAATGTGAACATAGCCTAATTCCTTGGAATGGATTGTCATTACCTTCCATTATTACTGCAAACTGTTTTGTACAGTAGCTAATATAGTGTCTCCCTATGAGATGTTTAATTTCAATGTAGCTTTTTGCCTTTATTAATAAAAATAATAAGATCTGTGGTTTAACATAATAAGAACAGTAATTTGTGGTTAGAAATTCTGAGTGTTCATGAACTCTTTTTGTATTCCAGTTATCCCTATCTTTAAAAAGTTTGCATCTATTATCTGTCATCTCTCTTAATGTGCTAGGCTTTCCTAGGAGACTATTCAATACAGCATCTTTTACATGAAGAAGGATTTATGTGAATTTCCCCCTAGTCTATTACTTTACATCCTCAGTATGTGACCTCTCATTTAGCATTCATCTTTCTATTATCTTTTAATATTCTTGAGGCATTTGGAATTTCCATCACGATTCCCTTACCTCTTCATTCTACTAAGCAGATAGGATGCATGTTAATTAAGATTTTCTAGTTGTATGCACATTCTTTAGCCCTCAAAAAATGTTCACAAGTAAACATAATTATTTCAGCAGTTGTTTTTATGAAGTAGGGATTAAGAACAACTTACACTAATTAATATATTCTAGTGTGAAAATTATTTATCAAAATTCAGTAATATACCATGTATTAATCAAAACTTAAGATGGGCAGTATTATGAAACTTATTCTTTTGATTACTGATTGAATAATTTATGAAGTACAAAAGTAGTTCTAATCATTTTTTTAATTCCTAGGATTAAAATGAGAAAAGAATGAAAACAAGTAATAAAAAAACATATAAAATTATGATTTTTCCCGATTGAGTATCGAGGGTTTGAGTGCCATGATCGATTCCCCACCCCACATGTTCTGTGCACATTACACAGCCAATGAACATGCAGGGCTTGTCCATCATAATGCAGTAGTCATGTTAGCTACTCATATTAATGTGATTTGCTGGTTGCCACGCGTTACTGCATCTTATATAAGACCCGATGACCCGATGCTTGGCACACTATCCTCTGGAAGCAGTTCAGGGAGAGTTATTATAAGAGGGAGAGTTTATTTAAAATGCATGTAGGCAGGGTTTAATATTTCTACTGCAATACTTGTACATCGCTGCTGCACCATTAAAAGTCCTTTTCAGGCTACATACTGTGCCTTCTCTAGTAAAAATGCTGTTACCTGCATTAAGTGTAGGGATAACTGGTGGAGAGGGGTAGTTTTGGATTACAGGCACATAGGCAGGGTTTCTTAACACTATTGCAATACTTGCATACTGCTGCTGCACCACTAAAAGAAAAGTACTTTTCAGGGCTTCATATTTTCTTTTCCCTATTAATATCAGAAAGTTTTCAGGCATATATTATATACCTAATTTAAAATGCACAAGGCATGCAGTAAGGTATGGGGAACTGGACCTGATGCTGATGGTGCATGCAGAGACAGAGGCCGTGGTCCAGGGGAAACTGTGCCTGCTACGGGAGCATAACAAATATGCTCATCCACAAGAACTAGCTGCCTGTACTATTTTGCATGGTGGCACAGGACACCACTCTTAAAGCCAGAACAGTGCGAACAGGTGGTCTGTGGGATAACAGATAATGCTTCCAGGATGTTTCCCAGCATCACCCTGTCTTCCACACAGACCAGTCTCAGTAGCCAAGAATCTGGACCACATAATCCTTACCCTAATCCTCCTTCCTCCACCATAGAGAGTGCCAGAAGACAAGTGAGCCCACGCTCGGACACTCTGAGGAGATATTTACATTTTCATTTATTGGTTCTGGTCTCTCACGCTACACGTTTCAAGTGGGACATGAGAGGATCATGTGTAGTGATGCCGAAATTTTTAACCCCTTAATGATGCCAATACATCTTTTAACTGACCTGAGATATAAGAGAATATCATCCCCATACAGGTGACAATCCAGCAGCTGTCGGCTGTACACTATAGCTGACAACTTGCTGCACCGTCCAAATCTGTTTAACCCTTTAGATGCTGCTGTCAATAGTGACTACATCATATACATGGTTAACAGAGTGTGGGGGCTTCCTCTTTATCCCAACTTGTGCTCTCAGATCATGATTTTGTGGTCCTGATGTTTGCCATGGCAATTCATGACCAAATAGCAGCCCTAGAGTCAGGCAGATGTAGTAATCTGTTCAGAAGTTAGAAGCATTGAGGTGGTAAAAATACACATTTTCATTTCTGTCATGCCACTTTGCATTAATTCCTGAAAAGCACCTGAAGGGTTAATAAACTACCTGACAGCAGTTTTCAATATGTCAGGGGGTGCTGTTTTTAAAATGGTATAACTTTTTGGGGTTTCCCAATATATTGGACCCCTAAAGGCACTTCAAACATGGATAAGTCCCTAAAAAAATAAATTGTGTAAATTTCCTTGAAAAAATGAAAAATTACTGCCACATTTTTAAACTTCTTAAAATGCTAACAAAATAAAATAACATTTTACAAATGGTGCTGATGGAAAGCAGACATGTGGGAAATGTTATTTATTAATGTTTTGCTGTGGTATGACTATCTGGAATAAAGGGATAATCATTCAAAGTTTGAAAATTGCTAATTTTTTTAACATTTTTCTCAAATTTCTGATATTTTTTATAAACACAAAACATATCAACCTAAATTTACCATTATCATAAAATATAATGTGTCACGAAAAAACAGTCTCAAAATCACTGATGATGGTGCGGCATGGCTATCAGAGGTACAGGATGATAAGACACAGTTGAAAGCAAGTGATGTTAAGTCAACAAGTAAAGGGGACCACATTGCGGAAGTGGAAGAAGAGGTGGTGGATAATTAAGTCACTGACCCAACCTTAAATGTTGCCATTCAGAGTGAGGACAGCAGCGCAAAGGGGGTGTGACTTTCAGCACCACAACAAGCAGGAATAGGCAGTGGGGTTGCCAGAGGAAGAAGACTGTCAACTGTTCCCAAGAGAACAAACATGTGGCAAGTTCCCAAGCCAAGAGTTAGATGTTCCCCAGTCTAGCACTTTTGTAAAGAAAGTACAGATTATAAAATAATTGTCATTTGCAACCTGTGCAGTACCAAGATCAGCAGGGCCTGACCACTACCATTCTGACCACCACAGGCACATGTCATCAAAGCACTCGACTAGGTGAGGTGGGCCGAATGCCTTGGTCCACAACTAGTGTTTGTGAGTGACACCACTGCCTACGCTGTCGAGGAAGTAGGCACGGATGCTTCCCACCCTGCACCTGTTGTTGTACATTGGCAAATGAGGTCAGCAACCATGTTCAATTCTTTGTCCCAGTGCAGCATTCAGCTGTCTCTATTCCAGGCCTTGGAATGCAAACTAAAATATCCAGCTAACCACCCTGTGAGGGATGAGGGAGACCCCATTTTGGATTATAGGTTCAGGACTCTTACTCAGCTCCTTTAATGTGCCTCCCATCCTTGGCATTCCCCAGGATCAATCTTTTTCCTTAATTAAGACTCCAGGAACAAGCTTTTTGAAGCTCGGTGACTAGCAATTAGCACAAGAGTGTGAGTTCTATTGCAGGCACAGCCAAACTGGATTCCTTTTGTCTAACTCACACACTACAGGTAACAGTAAGGCTCTGAGGTATTGAATCTGGAAAATGACCTATAATAACAGAATGCAACATCTGTGTGTCTAGCCGAGCACATAATTGGAACCGGCATTCCTTCCCCCACACGTCCGTGCCTAGCCCAGCATAACATAGCTACCAGGAATTACATATGGTAGGCATATTTAGTCTCTATGCACAGATAAAATCCAGCAGAATCCATTGGCACCGCTGCCATTCCATTCAGAGCTTCAGGTGGAAAGCTATGAACTGGTTCTGGACAGAAAATCAAACTCTCAGAGATGAGAGGAGAGAGGCTGGAAAAGCCCAGGGGTGGGCACAGAGTGTGGGAGGGAACAGCCTAAGAGATAAGAGACAGCTGCTCATTTTAAGTTTAGTTTTTCTACTGGCAGGAAGATCCATTAGCTGATGCAGCCAGGAAAACCACGAAGCTAAGATTTGGACCTGTGATCCATCAGTGCCTCCCTGTGGTCACATGCTACATAACACGGTAATTGCAACCTATCAATACTCTATTCTTGTACTGCACACCTGACTGCATACTTGTATATTGCTCTGTATATATATCTGTATCTTTCTAGTGCGCCTTTTCGGTGATTAAATATAAAATTAATCTTGGGCTACTCTTTTATCTTGATACACAAATCCCCAAGTCCGCATGTTCGGTTGGTTATATTATATGCTACCAGGGTTGGTTTCTGACCCGACATAGGCCTGTTGTCGGACAGTGCTTATGTATAGCGAGGAACTGGTGGCAGCATATCGTACTGTGTTAGTGAGGAACTCTGATAGTGATGGCCGGGAAGTTTATATGTATGTCTCCATCCTGGACTGGTGATGTATATATATCCTCCCACTGGGAGCGCCTCAATAACTCATACTTATAAGGGAAGCCTTTCTGGTGACTATTTGCCCTTGGTGCAGTTCACTTACTTATCTGGGGAAAGTGGTGGTGCAGAGAGCCTATCCCTGCTGGGTCCTTCTCTCTCCTTCCCAGAGGAGAGTGAAGGCAACATACCCCTTCCCCTGTGCGATTTGTGACACACCCACAGTCCCAAACACTAAACTGACACATTTCCTAAATACTTGCCCTGGAAATGCTGCCATTTATGCTTGTGTAAACTAATTCTTTCCACAACCTCATGTCAGTGGCCATCCCTCAGTACTAGTTTCACAGCCACCATTATTTGGCCAGTGTGCTGTCCGTGCATTCCAATAGCAGTTACTGGGACAGTCCACTTAACGACCGACACGTGGACAAGTACTTGTGGCCAAGAATGCTACACTTGCTAGAAAGTACTCTGGGTGAAGTTAGTGGAGGCCGAGTCTAAGTTGGGCCCTGAGCTACAACATACCCATCGGTATTCTGGTCACCCTACACACACACCAACCAATGAGTGGGCATGGATGTCTGACACCTGTGAGATTCTACAAAACTTTGAGGAATCAACCAAGATGGTGAGTGGCGATGACAACATAATCAGCATAACCATCCCACTTCTTTGCCTATTCAAACACTGACTGCTCACAATTATAGAGGAAGCTCTGCATGTGGACCAAGTGGAAATGGAAAAAGTACACAGGGTGATACTACCCAACCTAGTCTCATCTCATGTTCTTAGCACAGATTGGGTGATAATGAGCAACACGAGGCTGCTGAAGGGGAGGAGGAACAAGAGATGGTTGCCTGATGGGCTGAAGAGGTTGAGAAGGATGAGGAGGAGATTGAAAGTTTTTCTCCTAGTGGGGACAGGGAAGTCTTCTTTGTTGGGAATTTGACACATATGGCTGACTTTATGTCTCGCTGCCTTTCCCATGACACACTGATTACTGTTTGCTCACTCTTCTCGACCCACTCTGCAAGGAGTACTTTCTATCTCTCCTTCTTGCAGTAGAGATGCCTAATAAAATGGTGCAATACCAGAAAGCCCTAGTTGAACAATTTGTACAAAACTCCCATATGACAAAGCTGGCAGCAGAGGTCATAGATTCTTGGGTAACCAAGGAGGAGAGACACACACTAGGTCCAACAGAGGCAGGAGAATATTATCAACGTTCTGGGACAGTTTTATTACACACTCCCAATGCCCAGCCCCTGATGTGTGGGGTAGTCTGACAAGGAGGGAAAAGTTTTGGAAGATGGTGAAGGTGTACTTAGCCTACCATATCAGCATTCTCCTTGATTCATCTGTGCCATGCAACTATTGGATATCCAAGCTTAACACATGGCATAAACTGCCACGCTATGCCTTGGAGGTGCTTGCATGTCTTTGCTGCTTGCATTTTTCTAGAATTTGTTTTTAGTACCACTGAGGGCATAATAACTGATAAGCGCATCCGCCTGTCAACTGAAAATGCAGACAGGCTGACTCTTACCAAAATGAACAAGGCATGGATTGATCCAGACTTCCAACCCCACTGGATGACAGCAGCGGAACATAAAGCAAATTCAAATATTCCTGTTTTTATTATGTATTCTTATGCACGCCTTCCCATCCAAATAAGTATACAGTTTATGGTTTCTAATTTTTCAAGCTCTCCTCCACCATATCAACAGGTTCATCATGTGGCCATCACTCCAAATTTTTTAGAGGGTCATCATGCAGACCTCGCACAAAATCTTTACAGACTCATCATGTGGCCCTCATTCAAAATTTTTCAGGGTAACCATGTGGCCCTTGCTCAAACTTTTTACAGGGTCCTGTGGGTCTTTTTTCTCTTAGTTTTTCCAGGGTGTCCTCCTCATAATTTTTACAGGATGTGTATAAGGCCTACCTCTACAATTCTCTTATATATATATATATATATATATATATATATATATATATATATATATATATATATATTAGTCATGGCCAAAAGTATTCACACCCCTGCAATTCTGTCAGATAATACTCAGTTTCTTCCTGAAAATGATTGCAAACACAAATTCTTTGGTATTATTATCTTCATTTATTTTGTCTTAAATGAAAAAACACAAAAATAATTGTTCTAAAGCCAAATTGGATATAATTCCACACCAAACAAAAAAAAGGGGTGGACAAAAGTATTGACACTGTTCGAAAAATCATGTGATGCTTCTCTAATTTGTGTAATTAACAGTGCCTGTAACTTACCTGTGGCACCTAACAGGTGTTGGCAATAACTAAATCACACTTGCAGCCAGTTGACATGGATTAAAGTTGACTCAACCTCTGTCCTGTGTCCTTGTGTGTACCACATTGAGCATGGAGAAAAGAAAGAAGACCAAAGAACTGTCTGAGAACTTGAGAAACCAAATTGTGAGGAAGCATGAACAATTTCAAGGCTACAAGTCCATCTCCAAAGACCTGAATGTTCCTGTGTCTACCGTGCGCAGTGTCATCAAGAAGTTTAAAGCCCATGGCACTGTGGCTAACCTCCCTAGATGTGGATGTAAAAGAAAAATTGACAAGAGATTTCAACGCAAGATTGTGCGGATGTTGGATAAAGAACCTCGACTAACATCCAAACAAGTTCAAGCTGCCCTGCAGTCCGAGGGTACAACAGTGTCAACCTGTGCTATCCGTCGGCGTCTGAATGAAAAGGGACTGTATGGTAGGAGACCCAGGAAGACCCCACTTCTTACACCGAGACATAAAAAAGCCAGGCTGGAGTTTGCCAAAACTTACCTGAAAAAGCCTAAAATGTTTTGGAAGAATGTTCTCTGGTCAGATGAGACAAAAGTAGAGCTTTTTGGGCAAAGACATTAACATAGAGTTTACAGGAGAAAAAAGAGGCATTCAAAGAAAAGAACACGGTCCCTACAGTCAAACATGGCGGAGGTTCCCTGATGTTTTGGGGTTGCTTTGCTGAAGTCTGAAGACTACCAACAAATTTTGCAGAAAATGTAGGGCCCAGTGTGAGAAAGCTGGGTCTCCCTCAGAGGTCATAGGTCTTCCAGCAGGACAATGACCCAAAACACACTTCAAAAAGCACTAGAACATGGTTTGAGAGAAAGCACTGGAGACTTCTAAGGTGGCCAGCAATGAGTCCAGACCTGAATCCCATAGAACACCTGTGGAGAGATCTAAAAATGGCAGTTTGGAGAAGGCACCCTTCAAATATCAGGGACCTGGAGCAGTTTGCCAAAGAAGAATGGTCTAAATTTCCAGCAGAGCATTGTGAGAAACTCATTGATGGTTCCCGGAAGCGGTTGGTCGCAGTTATTTCGGCTAAAGGTTGTGCAACCAAGTATTAGGCTGAGGGTGCCAATACTTTTGTCTGGCCCATTTTTGGAGTTTTGTGTGAAATTATCAATGTTTTGCTTTTTGCTTCATTCTCTTTTGTGTTTTTACATTTAAGACAAATTAAATGAAGATAATAATACCCAAGGATTTTTTGTTTGCAATCATTTTCAAGAAGAAACTGAGTATTATCCGACAGAATTGCAGGGGTGTGAATACTTTTGGCCATGACTGTATATATATATATATATATATTACCATTGGGTAAATATGTTTTGGCCCTTGAACTTATGCTTTACTAGTCTTGGAGTCACACTCCTTAGAAATGGGAAAAAAGAGTTTCCTGAGGACCTTTTCTGCATGTCAATTTTTGGCAGGCCTTTCGCTTAGTGCATAACAGAATGTTATGTGGCCCTCCTTTGTGTTTAATACAGTGCATATTGGCAGTTCTTGGATTCTCTGCATGGGCTTTGTGAATTTCTGTGTCCCTCCTTCATAAATTACACAAGAGGTGTCTAACCATCTTACACGCCACATGCCCAGATAAGGTAGTAAAATGTTAAAGACTACTGGTGGGTGTAGTTTTATTTTACCCTCTACTGTGTCATCTACTGTAGTCAAAGGCGACTGGGAAATACTGTGAGATATTGCCTGGCTGTTAACCCCTTCACGACATGCCCCGTACTAGTTTGATGTGGGCTCCGGCGCTGAGCCCACATCAAAGTCGCGACATGTCAGCTGTTATGTACAGCTGTTATGTACAGCTGACATGTGCGCGCAATAGCGGCAGGTGGAATCGCGATTCACCTGCTGCTATTAACCTGATAAATGCTGCTGTCAAACGCTCACAGCGGCATTTAACTACCGCTTCCGGCCGTGCGGCCGGAAATGAGCGCATCGCCGACCCCGTCACATGATCGGGGGTCAGCGATGCATCAGGATGGTAACCATAGAGGTCCTTGAGACCTCTATGGTTACTGATGCCGGCCTGCTGTGAGCACCACCCTGTGGTAGGCGCTCATAGCAAGCGTGCAATTCAGCTACAGAGCAGCGATCTGATGATTGCTGCTATGTAGCTGAGCTGATCGAGTTGTGCCAGCTTCTAACCTCCCATGGAGGCTATTGAAACATGGCAAAAGTAAAAAAAAAAATGTTTTTAAAAATATGAAAAAAATATAAAAGTTTAAATCACCCCCCTTTTGCCCCATCCAAAATAAAACAATAAAACCTACACATATTTGGTATCGCCGAGTTCAGAATCACCCGATCTATCAATAAAAAAAGCATTAACCTGGTCGCTAAACAGTGTAGCGAGAAAAAAATGTGAAACACCAGAATTACGTTTTTTTTGGTCGCCTCGACATTGCATTAAAATGCAATAACGGGCGATCAAAAGAATGTATCTGCACAAAAGTGGTATAATTAAAAACGTCAGCTCATGCATGCAAAAAATAAGCCCTCACCCGACCCCAGATCACGAAAAATGGAGACGCTATGGGTATCGAAAAATGGCGCATTTTTTTTTTTCAGCAAAGTTTTGAATTTTTTTTCACCACTTAGATAAAAAATAGCCTAGACATTTTAGGTGTCTATGAACTCGCAATGACCTGGAGAATCATAATATCAGGTCAGTTTTAGCATTTAGGGAACCTAGCAAACAAGCCAAACAGTGAATAATGAATGAGTAATGAATATGCGGCTCCACCCCTATTGGAGTGGAGTCGGGTCCATATTCATTACTGTAATGAGCGGTACCATGTGACCGCTCAACACATTAAGAAGATGCCGGTGCCCGGAGAACCAGGGACGTGCAGGGACCGGCGCCAGGAGCAGGTGGGTATAACAGGGGCATTGCGCAATATTCACCTGTCCGCGTTCCACTGCCGGGCTCCGTCTTCCGCATTCTCTGCAGTGACGTTCAGGTCAGAGGGCGCGATGATGCAATTAGTGTGCGTGCCACGCTCTGCCTGAACTTCAGTGCAGAGGATGCGGAAGACACAGCGGCGCCCAGCTGTGGAACGGGGAAAGGTGACTATAGAAAGTGCCGGGGGCCTGAGCAATGTGAGAGGTGAGTATGTGATTTTTTTTTTATCGCAGCAACAGCATATGGAGCAAATGTCTCTACGGAGCATCAGCATTTGTGAAACATTATATGGGGCAAATGACTGTATGGAGCATCTTTTGGTGCCATAATCAGCATTTGTGCAGCATTATATGGGGCAAATGTCTGTATGGAGCATCTTATGGGGCCATAATCAGCATTCATGCAGCATTATATGGGGCAAATGTCTGTATGGAGCATCTTATGGGGTCTTATTCAGCATTTGTGGAGCATTATATGGGGCAAATGTCTGCATTGAGCATTTTATGGGGCCATAATCAGCATTTGTGCAGCATTGTATGGGGTAAATGTCTGTATGGAGCATCTTATGGGGCCATAATCAGCATTTGTGCAGCACTATATGGGGCAATTGTCTGCATGGAGCATCTTATGGAGTCATAATCAACATTTGCGCAGCATTGTATGGGGCATATTTTAATATGGAGCATCTTATGGGGCCCATCATAAAATGTATGGAGCATTATATGGGGCGTATTTTGTATGGAGCATTATATGGGGCCCGTCATGAACTGTATGGAGCATTAAATGGGGCTCCTGATTCAATATGGATATTCAAAAACACTTAACCTACTGATGTCTCAATTAATTTTACTTTTATTGGTATCTATTTTTATTTTTACCATTTACCAGTAGCTGCTGCATTTTCTACCTTAGGGTTATACTCAAGTCATTAAGTTTTCCCAATTTATTGTGGCAAAATTAGGGGTCTCGGCTTATACTCGGGTCGGCTTATACTAGAGTATATACGGTTCTGTAAAAGCAAAGTCTTATTGTGGGATCAAAAAAACCAGACAGTCTGTACATAGAGGTTTCTCAGATATAAATCCAGTGTTTCATATATGGTCTTTCGACCACTCCTTTAACTTTAATTTTATTTTTTTGAAGATTAATAAAATATATATATATTTTTTGGGGGGACAAAATGCAGAGAATGTTACAAATACTAAATAATGCTATACTCACCGGTTCAAGACTGTGAAGTCAAAGTCCCATTTTTCAATCAACTAAATGCTAAAGGTAGGGATTGGTAGATTATGATAATGATGACATCTCCATTTATAGTGAAGACCAGCATATCAGCACCATCTGCGTTTGCAAGACCCCTTAAATTGCTGTTTATGAAAATTCATTAATCTCTCCACCTCTGTCTAGCTTTATAAGAATGAATAATATATTTTCTGTAATAGGCATCTCTATCCTGTGGCTCTAGCACACCCTGACTGCCACAGACAGACATAAACAGACTGTATGAATCTCATATGCAAATCACTCACTTGTCCAGCTCATGCAAATATTTTAATGGAGGGGATGAAGATAGAATAAAAATCTTGTCCTTTATTAGTGTATCATAAAAACAAGCTGACACGTTTCAGGCAGTACTGCCCTTAGTCATAGAAATGGCAGTACTGCCTGAAACGCGTCAGCTTATTTTTATGATGCACTAATAAAGGACAACATTTTTATTCTATCTTCATCCCCTCCATTCAATATTTGCATGAGCTGGACAAGTGAATGATTTGCATTTTCACCTGGAAGTCGGCTGGCAGGAACTTGGTGGTGATCCATGCTCTGCGCATGTCTATTGAAAATTGGACTCTAATACGTCTGGTTGGGTGAGCTGATGAAATCCTAGTATTTGCATGAATCCCATATGTTCCAGAAGGGATGCAGTTAATCATGGAGATAATGGAGAAGTATGTGCAACATGGTATGTTACAGCAGGAATGTAGATAACAGCAGGACACCAGTGACTACTAATTCGTGGTTGCAGAGGTGTGGTTACATACAGGAATAACAGTCAATTAGACAAACTGTTAAGTGTCCTGCAGTGTTATGGTTTACACTAAAGATCTATGCATAGAGGAACTCGTAGCAAGGAAATGGTTAACCATAGAATAGCAGTAGAGAAATTGCAGCTGGCTCTTACTTACAGAGGTGAGCTTCTAACATATAAAGAAATGTAAAAGCAAACAGGAAACTAGCTAGCTGTGATTTGTTACCTTAATTGCAGTGACTGAAATTTGAGCAACGCCAATAATTGGTAACTTGGAAATTAGAAAAGATAGAATTGGACTACACATAGGTAAGCTGGACTGAGCTTGGAAATAAATGCTGATAGTTGACTGAAAGGCAGGAGCAGTAGGAAAATCATTGGGCACATGGTTGCTGGAGCAACACTATCTCAATGTGGGGGATATTTTAGACTCTGCACCTCATATTAGTCAGTTTAATTTAGTAGTGCAGATATTTAAAGGGGTTGCCTGGAACTTTAACATTGATGACCTATAGGATAGGTCACCAGTGTCTGATCGGTTGTGGTCCTACACACAGCCACTTATTGAAATCAACAGGGGGTGGCTGTTTAGTACCCACCGGGCCACTAGTCCATCAATGGAGCTGTGCTGTGCAGCTCTGTAACTGAGCAGTTCTGGCCTCTGCCAACACTGGGTACATAGTACAATTTTAGATAACGACAACACATTATGGAATTTACAACACAATCATGTGCTAAAATTAACTGGACTATTGTGACCCATCATCAGGACTGAATATATACTACACAAAAGATGATACTGAGGTCATTTATCAAGTATAGAAAAAATACAAAAAAGCTTTATTGATAAAATACAGTGCATGGGGAGGCCCCCAGAAGAAGGAAGGTCCGAAACGCGCGTCGGGGCGGACGCGCTGGGCACCGGTTCATACCTGTTACCCCATTAACTATTGGTAAATATGCTTTCTATTACTGCCATTACCAACTGCCATGTTAGGTGGTGATGTAAACGCTGGGTCATTTTTTCCTTATGCACAGTGTGCAGTTACTTTGTTAGCTTTGTACTAATGAGGATTGATATCAAATATGATGTAGCACTCATGGATTAGTGGGTAAAAAATGGGGATATATCGGCATTATGGAGTAGTATTAGTTTACATGATTGGGAGGTTTTTGTTATAGGGGAGGGTCACTTATTACTATTGTTATGTGATTATTACTATCTCCTTTATATGATACCGGGTCCTGGCCCGGCCAATTTGATTGCATTCCATGATGTGACCAATTATGTGTATGTACCTTTTGTATCCCCATGCACTGTATTTTATCAATAAAGCTTTTTTGTATTTTTTCTATACTTGATAAATGACCTTAGTATCATCTTTTGTGTAGTATATATACAACACTGGGTACAGCTGATCAGACATTGGTGACCTATCCTAATGATAGGCCATTAACGTTAAACTCCCGGATAACCCCTTTAACTTTTTACAGTAGTCATTACTTCAATTGCATTGCCTGTTTTTCTAATAATTGATGCATTCTCCTCTTTATTTTTTACTTTGTTTTATTTTAGAGGAACCTATCGTTTTCTTTTCCACTCTAAAAATAGGATTTGTATCACATTTCTAAAATAGCACCAAACAATTGTCAATCAAATTGACTTTCTCTATAACTGGCAGAAGTCACTTTCTCCACATGTTTTACAAATAACATAGAGTAGTGACAGATTCTTTGTTACTTTCTGAGAAAAAGATTCAAAAGTAACAACCAATATGGTAGCATTTACAGATGCTAATTTTGCATAATTTTCCACTGCAACCAAATAGAAACCTTTCACTAAGATAAACATTCATCAAATTTTATTTATTCCACTACATTCAGATTTATTTAAGACTGCATTTAAGAAATTAGAACGCCATAGTGTGCAAGTCTCTTTGAGAGATGTCACAGAAAGAAACTGACAATGCAGTACATTTGGCAGATCAATACTGCATTGTGAACATCAAGAAATGACATATAATGAAACACTGATTTAGAAATAATATCCTCCTATATTGTGCACCTGAAAAATAAAAGAACTGATTACCTTTGTTTAGTTGTTAGGCATGATTCTATATTATATTTTGTCTTGGTTCAGAGTTTTTGAAGTTTCAGGTTATATTATTGGGAATAGCTATTTATGCCCTTCCCGCATATGTTGTTATAGGTTCTGTACAGCATGACTACTACAGCCAATTAGAGTTCAATCAGTTGGAAAAATGAAATATTGAAAGGCTTCATCTGACCACTGATTGACTGCGTGATTGACTGGGAGATACAATGTCAACATAACAGTAATGGTACCAATCCAGAAGGTGAATATAAGTTATCTTTATTTTAAGTTTGGTACTTTAGTAGGTAATAAGGGTATATCCAATAGTGAACAACCCCTGCAAGATTACATGCCCACCATTTTACTACCGATTTGTTGTAAGAAATCACTATGAAAATTATAGTCTTCTATATACAGTACCTCCAAATTCCTGCAATTTCATTTTCAACTTATTCTCATGAATTGATATTTTGACTACAAATTATGTTTCAATTATACTTTTCCTCTGATTGTTCCAGTCCTGATTTTGGTTAGAAATACTGACGTAAAAAAGTGACCAAATACTGAACGTGTGAACATGGCCTTAATATTATATTTGTATTTCGGTACAAAAATGTACATTCCCTGAAAGGTCCATGCCTTTAAGGGTGCTTTTGCACTGCATTTTGGCACCAATTCGTTGGTTCCATCAGGGCTCACGTCTGAACCCTCCCGCAAAACAGGATATGGGCATATGCGTTGATGGGGCCATAGACTATAATAGTGCCGACAGAGTGAATATGTGCTTTGTCGTGCACCTTTTTGGGCATCTACGCCTACTAGAGGTGGACACTCAGACTTAGTAGCCTATGTTTGAGTGTCTGTCTCCAGTAGGCTAATGTGTTCAAAAATTATACATAACAAAGCACAAGTTCACTATGTTTGCACCATTATAGTCTATGGCCCGGTCGGCGCATATGCCCGAATCCAGTTTTGGGGGGTTTCAGAGGTAAGTTCTGATGGGACAAACAAAATGGTATCAAAACATAGTCTGAAAGCACCCTTATAAGAATCTTAAAATAAATATATAATTACTTTAAGGTTGCATTATAGGCAATTATCTATATATCTAGATATATTTACATAGACGCAATATTGTATAAAGTATTCTAGTAATGTACATAGATACACACTGATAATAAATCAACACATTATTTTTTTAAGATGCTTTCAGGGACTGTAACTAATGTACTATATTTTCAGATGTCTATGAATGAAAGGGAATCTAAATCACTTTCTAGACAAGTAACTATTGCATTGTTTTGGGAAGCGATTTGTTATATCTGCGCTGAGTGGCCACAGTAGTTTGACATGTTATCCCATGGAGAATTGATGAAAGTCTTCTGCTTTGAAGAGGGTCTTGCCATAGACGAGCAGAATACAGCTCTTTCTGTTTGCAAGTTGATTTAGTTACACATCACATTTTCAATTGGAATTTTGGACTTAAAATTTTCTCAGCTAAATCATATGCATTGATTATGCTGTCTAGACCAGCGGTTCTCCAACAATGTGTCATGCACAGAAATGAAGGGATTGCTTTGTTTGTTTGCTTGTTTTACACCAGCGCAAAGTAAATTTATCTTGGAAATCTTACAGATTTGTCATTTTGAACTAGTGTGAACTATTATAAAGTTTATATGCCAAACTTGATTCAGTGCTGACAGTATAACATCGATATATGTTACTAACATTTCCTTCTCCTGTAAGATGTTGGTATCATTTTGTGATTGATATAAACAACTTTTATATACAATAACCAGCTACTTTGAAGTATTTTTTTTCGGAAGGCATACACAAGATGAATATGATGAATTTTAATGGGCTTGTGAAAATGAGGAGTCTCCTTGCCTTTTTATATTCTACAAAGGAAGAGACTATGCATACACACCTGTTTTGCTTAATGTGAGTTGCTAAATTGTGTTTCACTATTCATAAAAAACTAGATTGAAGAAAGCCTCAATCATGTAGGTCCACTAGAGATGGGCGAATCTTTTGAAATCTGAATTCTTAGACTTAGGCCGGGATCACACTTGCGAGTTCAATGAGAGAAACCCGCGCAAGTCTCTTGCATCAAATCCTGCTACTGCTGCCGGCACTTGGGACTGGAGCATGAAATACATGCAGCCGCAAACTCTGGTCCCAGCAGACTATGGTGGCAGTGCCGGGAAGTATGGCCACAGCGTTAGACAAATTGTCCCCAAAATTTGATTTGTGGTAAATAAATTGCCTCTAATTGCCAGGAAAATAAGTGTAAAATACAACAAATTCCTCTTGTAGTCAACTGAACATGTTTTGAGCTCTGTAATGCAAATATATTCTTATTGTACAAAAGAGTTCAAGCTATAAGGCTACGGAAAAATGGATGGTAACCAAAGTTCGCCAACTGCGTATTTAACTGCACACTGCAGTATCAGACTTTTCAGGTTACTTACATTGTATAAATGGTCTAAAGATTAGGGTAGATGCATGCATTGCAGCTTTTTATATTCAAGTGGTGCAAACCGAATAAGAATTCAAATGTAAAGAAGAAGATATATCAGCACCACAAAACATATGGTATCTTAGTATTGAAAAAAGCCCAGCAACGAGAGCTATTCGGTACATCAAGTGGCTTAAGGTGCTCAGCTAAAAAGCATATGTATCAAGCAAAAGTACAAAATAAAAGCTGCACTCAAAGTACTTTTGCTGGGTGCAAACAGAAGAAACCATGGTATTTCCACATAGTTAATCAAAACAATTATTTTTATTTAAGGAGTATAAAGAGATTTGCTAAATTAAGATGAGATAGCTTTTTCTTTAGCTGTCACAAAAATTATATCTTTAATTAGGGAGACAAAACATATGTATTGTGCTATTATGAATGTGAAGAAGTAATGAACTATCAACTAGAATTGAACAAAAAAACTATTTGGAGTCTGCAAATGGTTTGCTAATCACAAAATAGTTAAACAATTACAAAGACTCTTTATCAAGCTATAAAGAAATTAAGTTTCCTTTTCAGAGGTCTGCAACTGGTTTTATAATCACAAAAAGTACAGCATTGCAAAGGTTTTTTATCAAATTTTCTAAAAATGTTCACCTTTTTCTGGAGACAAAACATGAGCATTGTTTTGAACATGAAGAAATTATTGCTCGCTGCCTGTCTTTACGCTGATGCTTCCAATTTCCTTTTACCTGTGCAATCCGTATTACTAAAGAAGGTCCATTTTAGGACCAAAAAGTCTATTTTGGTTACCGTAGTTTTCGGACTATACGACGCACCAGACTATAAGGCGCACCCAGGTTTTAGAGGTGGAAAATAGGGAAAAAAAATATTTGAAGAAAAAAAAGTGGTAAAATATTTAATAACATAAATAACATACTATTATATGTGGTGTTATTACATATAATAGTATGATATTATGTTGGAAGCTGCAGGACCAGTGTGGTGTCTGTACAGTACTATATGAAGATGCTGGAGGGTGAGTATAAGAATGGGGGCACAGGGCTTATATTGAAAGCACCAATCCAGCACTGCAAAATAGCACTGGAGTGCTGCTTTAAAATCCCATGGGAGAACTATAACTCCCAGCATGTCCTGCAGATCCTATGACATGCTGGGAGTTATAGTTCACCACAGGAGTGGCAGAGTGCTTTATTGTGTTTTGGAAAGACTAACCTCTTAATTGTGGCAGCCAGCCAGCCTGTGGTGAGGTAAAAGCATCCCATGACTGCACACAGAGCCCTCCCTCTTGTTGCCTCTCCACAGCACAGGTTTTGAGGAAGCCAGCAGATTCTAGTGGAGAGCCTGAAGGACCTGTGATGATGTCAAGAAGAGGGAGGGCTCTGAGCTGCCATGTGATGCTCCAGCCTGCCCACTCCTGACATCACACAGGTCCTGTTTGTGCACAGCACTCGGCATCCAGGCATGGCAGGCAGGTATACAGCGATCTACTCTCTGCTCTGGCCCCTGCTGCTGCTGCCTCCTCCCCAGGACACACATATCTCCCTAGCTGCTGCAGCAATCAGCGCTGAGGAAGCCATGCGTGTCCCTGCTTAAGTGCAGTATTCATTTGCTGCTCCCGGCTCACCGCTCAGCTAATCGGTGGGCGGGGAGCCGCTAATGAATATTCACTGCACTTAATCATCGGGACCACATGGTTTTCCCAGCACTGATTCCGGGCAGCGGGGACATTTTGAAGTGGGATAACAGTGCGATCCCACTCACTGCTGCCCCCCTCCCCACATGCTACATCCGTACCATAAGACGCACCCACACTTTCCTCCCAAATTTGGAGGGAAAAAAGTGCATCTTATGGTCGGCAAAATACGGTACCTGCAGAAGCGAATATCTACCATTTTCGCATCCGAGTGCCAAGTTGACTTTGCATATTTAACAGAATAGGATCCTATTGAGGCACGGAATATGGGAGTGCAGTGATTTTTTGTTCTACTGACATTACTCTGTAGGCTGAACATAACACTGCGCCCATAGAAAACTGGGCAAGGTCCTGCCACTGGTTCAATTTACTGATCCAAAATCCATGGAATCAGGTATGACTGAACCTCGCTGTTTAGGCGTGTTTGTATCTCTGCTGAAAAGCATCAGTTTTTGAAATGGCAGATAAACCATCTGGTCCATTATGTTTTTTTTCTAATTGGTGCTCTTGTTGCCTCGGTTATTTGTACAATTATTAATTTTACAAAAGAAAATTGCATTGATGAAATAAAAAAAAATTGAGTTTGAAAATGTTAAATAACTTAGCTCTTTTTAATATTGTTTCCCTTTCTGACCTAACTAGTGCAAGGGCAGAACATGTTTCTGATCAGAAATTGGGAACAGTTCACTGTGCAAAAGCTTTACCAATTGGGGAACACATTTTCTTTCTAATATACTAATTGCACAAAATCTTCTAAACAATTTAAAACAAAAATGATAATTGATGCACTTAATATAATTAATTTTGGTGTTTAAAAAATGTTGCATTTTGTGCCCAAACGTGACAGGGACAGCTCTTAGGTACAATCATTAATCGTGGCTAGGTATCTTCCATTAAGACCGAGTGCATGCATTTCTTTCACAAAAGGCAACACAATTGAGGTGGTTTGGCATTAATTGTGGTGAACTTAGACATATCTGAGTACAATTTACATGTAATTGGAAGATTAATTGCTTACTTCTTGGGCACACAAAAGGAGAACTGATGATGCAATGGAGTTAGAAGAGGAAGTTTATGGAAAGCAGAAGGTGTGTATGATGATGGGGTTCATGAAAATAAGGTACTACTTGCATATGCATACTGAACCAGAAATGTAATCATGGTAGAGAAAAGAGGACAGCTTGAGCCATAGTCACCTGGCTGTTCAATTTTATTTCTCCACATGAGCAGGTAATGCAATTTCATGTGCTGACAGAGTGATGTAGTTCCTATTCAATGTATGCCAGGAGGTACCCGTCTTGTTTTTCAACAGCACAGCTTGTACTATGCAATAGAGCCTCCTCCACTAACAGTGGACGATAAAGCCTTGATAAAGTTGACAGCTGAGGGTTGCTGGTTATCAAAAGTAGAGAGACTCTACATAATTTTTTTTAAATGTATTTATTTATTCATAATGCAGGCGCTGGCTGATAAGTGTTCCCATCATGCTGTTATTAGTGGCAGCAGGCATAGGACGATGGGAGTCATACTCTCTCATCAGCTGATGCTTCTGTGACTGGGAGGTAAGCTTTTTACTGCTGGTCACAACTTCTGGCTCACGCTGTCATCTGACAATGTGGGAACAGCAGCTTTCTAATAACCGGTAATTATCTTACCAATGATCAGAAACAGTGCTTGCCATGCTGTCATGCAAATGACCACATGCAAACACCATATCTTCTGGCCCCCCATTCATCTGAATGGGGTCCAGATATGGGTTTGTGTACTGTTCTGGTACCCCATCAAAACTTTTTTAAATGCTAGGCTGTAATATTAATCTACATGGCCATAAGCCATACACATGAATAATATGTAAGCAAAGCACCACATAAAGACCCCCCATAGGCTGCTTTGGAGCACAAGAATCTCATTAACTAAAAACTGAAAATAAAGATTAAACAACAACCAGAAAATGGATTTTATCAACCAAGGTATCATTTTCATCAGTGTAACAGCGTCAACCTGATACCTGCTGTAGGTTATCCAGCATAATCTTGCTGACAGGTTCACTTTAAAGGGAACCTGACCCGAAAAATCAAAGATGAGCTGCGGCCACCGGCATCAGGGGCTTATCTACAGCATTCTGTAATGCTGTAGATAAGCTCCCAATGTATCCTGAAAGATGAGAAAAAGAGATTATATTATACTCACCCAGGGGCAGTCCCTGCCTCTCTGAACTTTCCTGGCACCTGTGCACTGCAGTACTTTGCTTTGCCCTCAACAGGGCAGACAAAGTACGCCTGCGCCGGATCTGTGGCATGAAGACAAGAAGAAGAAGTCATCCTATGAAGATAGGAGGCCCCGAACAGGACCGCAACGCCCATCGGACCGGTCCTCAGCGGGACTGCCCCTGGGTATAATGTAACTTCTTTTTCTCATGTTTCAGGATACATCGGGGGCTTATCTACAGCATTACAGAATACTGTAGATAAGCCCCTGATGCCAGTGGCCGCAGCTCATCTTCGATTTTTGGGGTCACAGGTTCCCTTTAATGGAACCTAAAATGCTAGTTTGTGAAGTTGCTGTATAGGTAAGAGCACTATGGTACAGGGCTGTGGAGTAGACAATTAAAACAGGTTTTCCAAAAATAAAAAGTATTCTAATTTATCAAAAGTAAAAAAAAAAGGACACATGCCTTTACCAAGTAGGATGGGATCAGTAAATATAGGTAAAATCACTCCTAACAAGCAAGCACAATTATACCCTTCTTCCCCCGACATCACCCCTACCCTAATTCAAAATATTGATTGTCTGTCTGCTGTCTCTAACATCATGTCCTCCCTCTACCCGAAACTAAATCTCTCCAAAACAGAACTTCTTGTGTTTCTCCCTTCTACTAACCTCACTCTACCCAACATCGAAATTACCCTGGAGGGTTTAACCATAACTCCCAAGCAGCATGCCCGCTGTCTTGGGGTCATATTCGACACCAAACTTGCATCTTAAAAACATCTTCAGAATCTGACCTTTTCTCACAGTGGAAACGGCTAAGACTCTTACTGTCACTCTTATTCATTCTCGTCTGGACTACTGCAACTCTCTTCTAATCGGTCTCCTTCTTACCAAACTTTCTCCTCTCCAATCCATCGTGAATGCTGCAGCCAGAGTCATATTTCTGTCCAGCCGCTTCACTGATGCCTCCATCTTGTGCCAGTCATTACACTGGCTACCCATTCGCTACAGGGTCCAGTATAAACTCATCTCTCTCACCCACAAAGCTCTCCACAGTTCTGCACCGCCTTATGTCTCTTCTCTCATCTCCGTCTATCGCCCTACACGTGCCCTCCGTTCTACAAATGACCTTAGACTAACATCCCCTGTAATCCGAACCTCACACCTCCGTCTCCAAGACTTCTCTCGTGCTGCGCCAGCTCTCTGGAATGCATTTCCCCAGACAATCAGACTGATACCTAGCCCCGACCTATTCAAGCATGCTTTGATAACCCATCTCTTCAAACAAGCCTACCACATCAACTACTCAGTAAACTAACTTTGCCCTGTTCCCTCCTTCCAAATATTACTCTGAATCTGCACCCTACTATTCATCTGTCTCCACACCCTCCATGCACATGATAACTGCACTTGATACTTGACTATTGCACTTAAACAAACGGGCTGATGACCGGATCATGCAGCTTTGTATGAAAATCCCTATTTATTATAATTGCCAGACCTGAAATAACAAGCACTTTTCACCTATTGTGTCCCCCATTTCCTTGTAGATTGTAAGTTTGCGAGCAGGGACCTCACTCCTAATGTCACTGTATAAATTGTCTCAACTCGTACCAAATTTATTGTTTGTACATGTCCCTGCTTAATTGTAAAGTGCTGCGGAATATGTTGGCGCTATATAAATAAAAATTATTATTATTATAATTATTATTATTACCTGCAAATAACCACTGTATTTAGACAGCTTGTTGTTTAGGGGAAAAGAAGAGGGCAGAAAAAAAATACATAAAACGGCATTCACACTTTAGCAAGTATACACTTGTGTTTGACATTCAGGATTACGTAGTTTTCTTTTTAAAACAAAGACCACATGCCTTTACAAAATAAGATAGGACCAGAAAATCTAGGTAGAAGCAAGTCTCAATAGCAAGAACGTGCAACTGGCCACTGTATTCAGGTGGCCTATTAATGTGTCTAAAATTAGCAATAAAGTGGGCTCCAGAAATTATTTTAGACAACATGGCACACTAGGTAGCCACTTGTTAGGTAAGCACTTGTGTTGAAGTATAACAATTAGGGAGCATGTTCTAAAAAAAATGACACATTCAAAAACAAATCGATTGCACTTTGAATTATAAACTGAATTCAGACTTTTTCAGAGTCTTGAATTCAGAATTTGGATTTGCAAAATCTGTAATCAGTGATTTAATACTACTGTTTCTTGCCGACACTGTGTGAACAAAATGCAGCTATTAACCTACTGTTGCTGCAGTATACCATAGATATGTTAATTTTCAGTCGCTAATTTAGTGATGATAATGAAACTGCTACAACAGATCACTGTTTATTACTTGAATCATGAATTTCTATTGACATTTTCATTCTGGTTTATTATCATTAATGTAATACACCACAATTGCACTTGGACATTTTCTATCACTATGCTGTATGCTCTGAGCACTCCTAATTCTACACAGTACATGTATAAAATAGCATTCCATGGCCAGACCCTATATGTTACTGCCTGTGATAGCCCTCCTGATTGGCTGTGCTACACCATGTGATTGGATTGCTGCAGGTCACTATGGGAATGCCTGGCTGCAGCCCCTGATACTGAGCATGTGCGAAATGTAGAAAGGCATTTTTTTGCATATCCTCGCGAGTCATACTACACAACACCTTTTCACCTGATAAGTGATATGCATATCAGAAGCTAACAGACACAGAGAAGCATGCCTATATCCGGTTGGTTGAGTACCACATACTGTAGAATAGCATCATCATTAAAACCAGTGGACAATTGATGCATCAAATTAAAGCAGAACAATGGCATTTTTTAACAGTGGTTTAAAGGATATGTCATGAAATAGCTCACAGTATATTAGTCTGTAGGTGATGGATGCCACTATCAGGCAGTCATCACAGAATTTGTATTAAATAAAATAGCCTCCTTTAAATGTATATGACAGATGCTTTTCTCGGCATATATATGCACAGGATGCCAAAAATCAGTGTGAACCTAGCCAAATACAGGTCCAAAATATAAAGTTTCCAAATATAATTAACAAAAAAATATTTGGTTTACAATATGTTGGATGGTGTTGCAAGAGATATTTATTTTAGGCATCGTAGTGTTATATCAACACACTAGAATCTGCTGTGATCTTTACTGGCTGACAATTTGTTTCTTCTGAAAAAAACTGCCTGTCACTGAGCTTCGTGTTGTGCTGTGAGATGGAACATGCAATGTTATGCTGGACAGATTACAGCAACCTCAAAATACTGGGGCTGAGTATTACTAGACATCAATTTTTTGGAACTATTCAGTTGGCTCTAAGCATTTAAAGTCACAAAGCAAACCTATTGCTACAGTTGGCTCAAAACAACGACTTTCAACAACAATTGAATGGGACTAAAACTTTAGATGATTTTTGGAAAAAGAAAAAAAATAGAATCGTGTTGCAATTTACACTGTGATACTATGAAATGACTTCAGAGTCACTTGCAACTTTCTATGCCATAGGGAAACATTCAAGCCCAGTAATTATTACCTTTACTCCAATTATTTGAAGTAACCCCAGCTTTCTTCTTTCTTTTTTTAACGTTGAAAGTGTTTATTACACATTTACTTCATTTTCAATCAAATTTGTGCTAAAACAAAAAGATCTGTTTTTTAATCTGTGAAAATAGATGACGATTGGCGCAAAATTTAAGTATCATGACGATTTACAAATTTATAACATTTTTGCTCAAAGCTACTACACTTCTTGAAGTGGGGAAGATGACTATGTGACTAAGCTAGAACAAAATTTTAAGCTACCGTTAGCCTAAGATCAGAAAAAAATCATTCTTTTATGCTGTTATGAAGTTTAAAGAGGTTTTCCTAAAAAAAAAATGCACATTTGAATTAATAGACCTTTGAATAATAAGTTCTACAACCCCTGGCACAAATTATGGAATCACTGGCCTTGGAGGATGTTCATTCAGTTGTTTAATTTTGTAGAAAAAAAGCAGATCACAGACATGGCACCACACTAAAGTCATTTCAAATGGCAACTTTCTGGCTTTAAGAAACACTAAAAGAAATCAAGAACAAAAAATGTGGTAGTCAGTAGTGGTTACTTTTGTAACCAAGCATAGGGAAAAAATTATGGAATCACTCAATTCTGAGGAAAAAAATATAGAATCATGAAAAGCAAACAAACAAAAATACACTGCAACACATCACTAGTATTTTGTTGCACCACCTCTGGCTTTTATAACAGCTTGCAGTCTCTGAGGCATGGACTTAATGAGTGTCAAACAGTACTCTTCATCAATCTGGCTCCAACTTTCTCTGATTGCTGTTGCCAGATCAGCTTTGCAGGCTGGAGCCTTGTCATGGACCATTTTCTTCAACTTCCAAAAAAGATTTTCAATTGGATTGAGATCCAGACTATTTGCAGGCCATGACATTGACCTTATGTGACTTTTTTCAAGGAATGTTTGCACAGTTTTTGCTCTATGGCAGAATGCATTATCATTCGAAAAATGATTTCATCATCTCCAAACATCCTTTCAATTGATGGGATAAGAAAAGTTTCCAAAATATCAACATAAACTTGTGCTTTTATTGAAGATGTAATGATAGCCATCTCCCCAGTGCCTTTATCTGACATGCAGCCCCATGTCATCAATGACTGTGCAAATTTGTATATTATATTTCCCAGAGGAGCATTGCATGGGGAATAAGCCTCTTTACCTTGACAAGTCAGAGCTGGTATGTCACTCTCCATAAGGAGAAACATTGCCCCTTAGACACCAGTCCAAAGCCTCTCATCTAGCCAAATTAGTTCTCATGCTTCGCACTGACGAGGGCCAACAGCCTGAAACACCATGTCTGCGAATTGAGATACTGATTTGGCTTTTATCCTAAGTCATATTGCACAACTCGTTAAAGGGTTGATTGTGACTTGTAGGATCGCTACTTCCAACAGGTGGCGCTATAGAGTTTAAGTCCTCTTTTTCTCTGAAGAGGCAATTTGCATATCATGTTCTCTTCAGGCAGTCATCTTTATAAATCTCACTGAACGAAACAAAAGTTCCACCATCATCACCTTGCGAAATGCAGATTAGCGATTCATCACTGAATATGACTTTCATCCAGTCACCCACAGTCCACGATTGCTTTTCCTTAGCCCATTGTAACCTTGTTTTTTCCTGTTTAGGTGTTAATGATGGCTTTCGTTTAGCTTTTCTGTATGTAAATCCCATATCCTTTAGGCAGTTTCTTACAGTTCGGTCACAGACATTGACTCCAGTTTCCACCCATTCGTTCCGCATTTGTTTTGCTGTGTATTTCCTGTTTTGGAGACATATTGCATTACATTTCCGGTCTTGACACTTTGATGTCTTCCTTGGTCTACCAGTATGTTTGCCTTTAACAACCTTCCCATGTTGTTTGTATTTGGTCCAGATTTTAGACACAGCTGACTGTGAACAACCAACATCTTTTGCAACATTGCGTGATGATTTACCCTCTTCTAAGAATTTGATAATCCTCTCCTTTGTTTCAATTAACATCTCTCATGTTGGAGCCATGATTCATGTCAGTCCAGTTGGTGCAACCGCTCTCCAAGGTGTGATCACTCCTTTTTAGATGCAGACTAACAAGCAGATCTAATTTGATGCAGAATTTTATTTTGAGTATGAAAATTTACAAGGTGATTCCATAAGTTTTTCCTTAGAATTGAATGATTCCATAATTTTTCCCTATGCTTGGTTAAAAAAAATAACCATAACTGACTACCACATTTTTTGTTCTTGATTTCTTTTAGTGTTTCTTAAAGCCAGAAAGTTGCCATTTGAAATGACTTTAGTTTTGAGCCTTGTCTGTGATCAGCTTTATTTATATCTATAACTCTGTATGTAACCCCTTTCTCATGTACAGCACCATGGAATTAATGGTGCTATATAAATAAATAATAATAATAATAATAATAATAATAATAATTTCTACAAAATTAAACAACTGAATGAACATCCTCTAAGGCCGGTGATTCCATAATTTTTGCCAGGGGTTGTATAAATGGATGAGTGCTGAGATATTCTGTGTAATGGATATGTCTTTACTTGCAGGAACATGGTCTGATCATACCACATTTCCTGGGTAATTGAGGAAGCAAACGAGAGTATACAGCTCTGGCAAAAATTAAGAGACCACTGCAAAATGTTCAGTTTGTCTGATATTTCTCATTATAGGTATATTTTTTAGTAAAATGTAAATTGTTCTTTTAGTCTATAAACTTCTGACATGTCTCCAAATTTCTAAGCAATACATTTTGTATTTTTTTTTAACAAAAAAATGGTCGAAATAAAAAAACAGTGCTTTCAGACCTCAAATAATACAAAGAAAACAAGTTCATAATCATTTAGAAATAACAATACTAAAGTTTTAACTGAGGAAGAGTTCAGAACTCAATATTCTGTGGAATAACCACTATTTTAAATCACAGCTTTCATGCGTCTTGGCATGCTTTCCATCAGTCTTTGCATTGCTTCTAGCACAAAAATTTAAGTAATTGATGGCTTGTGACTATCCATTATCCTCTTGATTACATTCCAGAGCTTTTCAATGGGGTTCAGGTCTGGAGATTGGGCTTCCCATGACAGAGTTTTGATGTGGTGGTCTCTTAATTTTTGCCAGAACTGTATTATGTTTATTATGCTCTGGCATCTGGAGAGAACTAAGAGCATAAAAAGGGATATTAAATTTGCGGAAAATAACTTATTTGTAAATAAAATTTCCCAGAAAGAAATTTGCAAACAGGTGAATAGGACTTGGGCTGTTTTCACATTTTCTATTGGTGCATACACCAACCAGCATGTCATATTTTGTAAGGATGATCGGATTCATGGAAGTTCGGGTTCTGGTACCTAACTCGAACTTTATTCCAAAGTTCATTTTGTGTACCAGAATGATACACTGTTGTGAACTCTATTTCTGGGCTCCCTCTTGTGGTCACAAGTGGTACTGTGTGAGTGCAGTCTTTCTGCAGGTTTGTGACCAGCATCAGCTGTCTCGTTATCTGTGGTCTGGGTTTCTATTTAAGCTCACTTGGACTCTCAGTTCATGCCTGCTGTCGTTGTATTCAGTGCTATTCTGATTGCTCCTGTCTACTTCCGTTATCAGTCTCTCCAAGAGAAGCTAAGTTTTGTTTGCTTATTTTTGCTCATCTGTGTTCAAGATGTGTCCTAGTATATGATTTGTTTAGTCCGGCTTGCTAATATGTGATTTCCCTGCTTGCTGGTGCTCTGGGGTGCTGAGTTGCTCCCCCCACATCGTTAGTTGGTGTGGGGGTTCTCGCATTCTCTGCGTGGATATTTTTGCATAGGGTTTTTTACTGACCGCACAGATCCCTTGCTATTTTCTGCTATCTAGCGTTAGCGGGCCTCATTTGCTTAATCTGTTTCATCTCTGTGTTTGTCTTTTCCTCTTAACTCACCGTTATTATTTGTCAGGGCTTCTATATCTCTGGGGTTATTTCTCTGAGGCAAGTGAGGTCTGTACTTTCTCTTTAGGGGTAGTCAGTTTCTCAGGCCGTGAAGAGACGTCTAGGATTTCAGGATACGTTCCACGGCTACCTTTAGTGTGTTTGGTTAGGATCAGGTTTTGCGGTCAGTCCAGTTACCACATCCCCAGAGCTCGTCCTATTATCTCTGACTTAGCTGGTTAGATTTGTGATCCTAAGCCACTGGGATCATAACAGTACAGCAGGCCTGAAAAGTGTTTAATGCATCGCAGAAGTGGGATAAGAGAAGTCCTGAGTACAATTTTTTTTTTCCTCTCCCTTTGCTGCAGTCTGTCCAGCTTCTCTCATCCCCTTAATCTCTGGGTGGCTTTGAGTTCAGCTGCAGACATGGATATTCAGAGTCTGACTTCTAGTGTGGATCATCTTGCTGCAAGGGTGCAAAGCATTCAGGATTTTGTTGTTCACAGTCCTATGTCTGAGCCAAAAGTACCTATTCCTGAGTTGTTTTCTGGAGATAGATCTAGGTTTCTGAATTTTAAGAATAATTGTAAATTATTTCTTTCTTTGAGACCTCGTTCCTCTGGTGATTCCACTCAGCAAGTTAGAATTGTTATCTCCCTCTTACGTGGCAACCCTTAAGATTGGGCTTTCTCCCTGGCGCCGGGAGATCCTGCATTGCTGAATGTGGATGCGTTTTTTCTGGCGCTTGGATTGCTTTATGAGGAACCTAATCTTGAGAACCAGGCAGAAAAGGCCTTGCTAGCTCTCTCTCAGGGCCAGGATGAAGCTGAGGTATATTGTCAAAAATTTTGGAAATGGTCGGTGCTTACTCAATGGAATGAGTGTGCCCTGGCTGCAAATTTCAGAGAAGGTCTGTCTGAAGCCATTAAGAATGTTATGGTGGGGTTCCCCACGCCTGCAAGTCTGAATGACTCAATGGCTTTGGCCATTCAGAATGATCGGCGTTTGCGGGAGCGCAAATCTGCGCACCATCTGGCGGTGTTTTCTGAACAGAGACCTGAGTCTATGCAATGTGACCGAATTCTGACCAGAATTGAGCGGCAAAATCATAGACGTCAAAATGGGTTGTGCTTTTACTGTGGTGATTCAACTCATGTTATCTCAGCATGCTCTAAGCGCGTAAAAAAAATCGCTAAATCTGTCACAGTTGGTACTATACAGCCTAAATTCATTTTGTCTGTTACTTTAATTTGTTCTTTGTCATCCTACTCGGTTATGGCTTTTGTGGATTCAGGTGCTGCCCTAAACCTGATGGATTTGTCGTTTGCCAGGCGCTGTGGTTTTGTCCTGGAGCCTTTGGAATTCCCTATTCCACTGAGGGGTATTGATGCTACACCATTGGCTGAAAATAAGCCTCAGTATTGGACTCAAGTGACCATGTGCATGACTCCTGTACATCAGGAGGTGATTCGTTTTCTTGTGCTGCATAATCTGCATGATGTGGTCGTTTTGGGTCTGCCATGGCTGCAGGCCCATAATCCAGTTCTGGATTGGAAAGCTATGTCTGTGTCAAGTTGGGGTTGCCAGGGGATTCATGGCGATGCTCCTTTGGTGTCAATTGCTTCTTCCACTCCTTCTGAGGTCCCTGAGTTTTTGTTGGACTACCAGGATGTATTTGATGAGCCCAGATCCGGTGCCCTGCCTCCTCACAGGGATTGTGATTGTGCTATAAATTTGATTCCTGGTAGTAAGTTCCCTAATGGATGACTTTTTAATTTGTCTGTACCAGAACATGCCGCAATGCGGAGTTATATAAAGGAGTCTTTAGAGAAGGGACATATTCGCCCGTCCTCCTCCCCTCTTGGTGCAGGATTCTTTTTTGTGGCCAAGAAGGATGGTTCTCTGAGACCTTGTATAGATTATCGTCTTCTAAATAAAATCACGGTAAAATTTCAGTATCCTTTGCCATTATTATCTGATCTGTTTGCTCGGATTAAGGGGTCCAGTTGGTTCACCAAGATAGATCTTCGTGGTGCGTATAACCTTGTGCATATTAAGCAGGGGGATGAATGGAAAACAGCATTTAATACGCTCGAAGGCCATTTTGAGTACTTGGTGATGCCTTTTGGACTCTCTAATGCTCCTTCTGTGTTCCAGTCCTTCATGCATGACATCTTCCGAGAATATCTGGATAAATTTATGATTGTGTATCTGGATGACATTTTGGTCTTTTCTGAGGACTGGGAGTCCCATGTGAAGCAGGTCAGGATGGTATTTCAGGTCCTGCGTGCTAATGCCTTATTTGTGAAGGGTTCAAAATGTCTCTTCGGAGTACAGAAGTTTTCCTTTTTGGGTTTTATTTTTTCTCCTTCTACTATTGAGATGGACCCAGTCAAGGTCCAGGCTATTCATGACTGGACTCAGCCTACATCTGTTAAGAGTCTTCAGAAGTTCTTGGGTTTTGCTAATTTTTACCGTCGCTTCATTGCTAATTTTTCTGGCGTGGTTAAACCCTTGACGGATTTGACCAAGAAGGGTTCTGATGTGACTAATTGGTCTCCTGCGGCAGTGGAAGCCTTTCGGGAGCTGAAGCGCCGGGTTTCTTCAGCTCCAGTCTTATGTCAGCCTGATATCTCTCTTCCTTTCCAGGTCGAGGTGGATGCTTCTGAGATTGGAGCAGGGGCTGTTTTGTCGCAGAGAAGCTCTGATGGCTCTGTGATGAAGCCTTGTGCCTTCTTTTCAAGAAAGTTTTCGCCTGCCGAGCGGAATTATGATGTTGGTAATCGGGAGTTGTTGGCTATGAAGTGGGCATTTGAGGAGTGGCGACATTGGCTCGAGGGAGCTAGGCATCGTGTGGTGGTCTTGACTGATCTCAAAAATCTGATTTATCTCGAGTCTGCCAAGCGCCTTAATCCTAGACAGGCTCGTTGGTCGTTGTTTTTCTCCCATTTCGATTTCCTGGTCTCGTACCTGCCTGGTTCGAAGAACGTGAAGGCTGATGCCCTTTCTAGGAGATTTGTGCCTGACTCTCCAGGAGTTTCAGAGCTGGCTGGTATCCTCAAAGAGGGAGTGATTTTGTCTGCCATTTCCCCAGATTTGCGACGAGTGCTGCAGAAATTTCAGGCTGATAGACCTGACCGTTGCCCACCAGAGAGACTGTTTGTCCCAGATAGATGGACCAGCAGAGTTATTTCCGAGGTTCATTCTTCGGTGTTGGCAGGTCATCCTGGGATTTTTGGTACCAGAGATTTGGTGGCTAGGTCCTTCTGGTGGCCTTCCTTGTCGCGGGATGTGCGTTCCTTTGTGCAGTCCTGTGGAATTTGTGCTCGGGCTAAGCCTTGCTGTTCTCGTGTCAGCGGTTTGCTTTTGCCTTTGCCTGTCCCGAAGAGGCCTTGGACGCACATTTCCATGGATTTTATTTCAGATCTTCCAGTATCCCAGAGAATGTCTGTCATCTGGGTGGTGTGTGATCGTTTTTCCAAAATGGTCCATTTGGTGCCCTTGCCTAAGTTGCCTTCCTCCTCCGAGTTGGTTCCTTTATTTTTTCAGAATGTGGTTCGCTTGCACGGCATCCCTGAAAATATTGTGTCTGACAGAGGATCCCAGTTTGTGTCCAGATTTTGGCGGATTTTTTGTGCTAAGATGGGCATTGATTTGTCTTTTTCGTCGGCCTTCCATCCTCAGACGAATGGCCAAACCGAGCGAACTAATCAGACGTTGGAAACTTATTTAAGATGTTTTGTTTCTGCTGATCAGGATGATTGGGTGACTTTTTTGCCATTGGCCGAGTTTGCCCTTAATAATCGGGCTAGTTCTGCTACTTTGGTTTCGCCTTTTTTCTGCAATTCTGGTTTACATCCTCGTTTTTCCTCGGGTCAGGTTGAGCCTTCTGACTGTCCGGGGGTGGATTCTGTGGTGGATAGGTTGCAGCAGATTTGGAACCATGTGGTGGACAATTTGAAGTTGTCACAGGAGAAGGCTCAGCGCTTTGCCAACCGCCGTCGCGGTGTTGGTCCCCGACTTCGTGTTGGGGATTTGGTATGGCTGTCTTCTCGGTATGTTCCTATGAAGGTTTCCTCTCCTAAATTCAAGCCTCGCTTCATCGGTCCTTATAAGATTTTGGAAATCCTTAACCCGGTGTCTTTTCGTTTGGACCTCCCAGCATCGTTTGCCATTCATAATGTGTTCCATAGGTCTTTGTTGCGGAGGTATGTGGTGCCTGTGGTTCCTTCTGTTGAGCCTCCTGCTCCGGTGCTGGTTGAGGGCGAATTGGAGTACGTGGTGGAGAAGATCTTGGATTCTCGTGTTTCCAGATGGAGGCTTCAGTATTTAGTTAAGTGGAAGGGCTATGGTCAGGAGGATAATTCCTGGGTTGTCGCCTCTGATTTTCATGCGGCCGATTTGGTCCGTGCCTTCCATGCGGCTCATCCTGATTACCCTGGGGGTCTTGATGAGGGTTCGGTGACCCCTCCTCAAGGGGGGGGGGTACTGTTGTCAACTCTATTTCTGGGCTCCCTCTTGTGGTCACAAGTGGTACTGTGTGAGTGCTGTCTTTCTGCAGGTTTGTGACCAGCATCAGCTGTCTTGTTATCTGTGGTCTGGGTTTCTATTTAAGCTCACTTGGACTCTCAGTTCATGCCTGCTGTCGTTGTATTCAGTGCTATTCTGATTGCTCCTGTCTACTTCCGTTATCAGTCTCTCCAAGAGAAGCTAAGTTTTGTTTGCTTATTTTTGCTCATCTGTGTTCAAGATGTGTCCTAGTATATGATTTGTTTAGTCTGGCTTGCTAATATGTGATTTCCCTGCTCGCTGGTGCTCTGGGGTGCTGAGTTGCTCCCCCCACATTGTTAGTTGGTGTGGGGGTTCTCGCATTCTCTGCGTGGATATTTTTGCATAGGGTTTTTTACTGACCGCACAGATCCCTTGCTATTTTCTGCTATCTAGCGTTAGCGGGCCTCATTTGCTTAATCTGTTTCATCTCTGTCATGATCTCAATGGCAAGAGAACATAGCATAAGCATATATAGGAACTAGCTCTTGGAAGATGGGAACTGAGCTGACCATGAACTAAACCTAACGCACAACTAGCAGTGGCCGGGTAGCATGCCTACGTTGATTCTAGATGCCCAGCACCAGCCGGAGGACTAAATAAAGCTAGCAGAGGAAAATATTAGTCCTAGCTCACCTCTAGAGAAATACCCCGAAAGGAGACAGAGGCCCCCCACATGTATTGGCGGTGAGTTGAGATGAAATAACAAACGTAGTATGAAAATAGGTTTAGCAAATTTGAGGTCCACTTACTACATAGCAGAAGACAGAAAGGACACTTTCATGGTCAGCTGAAAACCCTATCAAAAACACCATCCAGAAATTACTTTAAAACTCTGGCATTAACTCATAACACCAGAGTGGCAATTCCTGTTCACAAGAGCTTTCCAGACACAGTAACGAAACTACAGCTGTGAACTGGAACAAAATGCAAAAACAAACATGGACAAGAGTCCAACTTATCTAGTAGTTGTCTAGGAGCAGGAACAAGCACAGAGAGGCTTCTGATAACATTGTTGACCGGCAAGCAACTAACAGAGCAGCAAGGTTATATAGCGACTCCCACATCTTGATGGGAACAGGTGAACAGAGAAAATGAAGACACCAGTTCAATTCCACCAGTAGCCACCGGGGGAGCCCAGAATCCAAATTCACAACAGTACCCCCCCCTCAAGGAGGGGGCACCGAACCCTCACCAGAACCACCAGGGTGATCAGGATGGGCCCTATGAAAAGCACGAACCAGATCGGAGGCATGAACATCAGATGCATTCACCCAAGAATTATCCTCCTGGCCGTATCCCTTCCACTTGACCAGATACTGGAGTCTCCGTCTGGAAACACGAGAGTCCAAGATTTTCTCCACAACGTACTCCAACTCACCCTCAACCAACACCGGAGCAGGAGGCTCAACGGAAGGCACAACCGGTACCTCATACCTGCGCAATAATGACCGATGAAAAACGTTATGAATAGAAAAGGATGCAGGGAGGTCCAAACGGAAGGAAACAGGGTTAAGAATCTCCAATATCTTATACGGGCCGATAAACCGAGGCTTAAACTTAGGAGAAGAGACCCTCATAGGGACAAAACGAGAAGACAACCACACCAAATCCCCAACAGAAAGCCGAGGACCAACACGACGGTGGCGGTTGGCAAAAAGCTGAGTCTTCTCCTGGGACAACCTCAAATTGTCCACCACCTGCCCCCAGATCTGATGCAATCTCTCCACCACAGCATCCACTCCAGGACAATCCGAAGATTCCACCTGACCAGAGGAAAATCGAGGATGAAACCCCGAATTACAGAAAAACGGGGACACCAAAGTGGCAGAGCTGGCCCGATTATTGAGAGCGAACTCCGCCAATGGCAAAAAAGCAACCCAATCATCCTGGTCAGCAGACACAAAACACCTCAGATATGTCTCCAGGGTCTGATTAATCCGCTCGGTCTGGCCATTCGTCTGAGGATGGAAAGCGGACGAAAAAGATAAATCTATGCCCATCCTAGCACAGAATGCCCGCCAAAATCTAGACACGAATTGGGTCCCTCTGTCAGCAACGATATTCTCAGGAATACCATGCAAACGAACAACATTTTGAAAAAACAGAGGAACCAACTCGGAAGAAGGTAACTTGGGCAGAGGAACCAAATGGACCATCTTAGAAAAACGGTCACACACCACCCAGATGACAGACATCTTCTGAGAAACAGGCAGATCTGAAATAAAATCCATCGAGATGTGCGTCCAAGGCCTCTTAGGAATAGGCAAGGGCAACAATAATCCACTAGCCCGAGAACAACAAGGCTTGGCCCGAGCACAAACGTCACAAGACTGCACAAAGCCTCGCACATCTCGTGACAGGGAAGGCCACCAGAAGGACATTGCCACCAAATCCCTGGTACCAAAAATGCCAGGATGACCTGCCAACGCAGAAGAATGAACCTCAGAGATGACTCTACTGGTCCAATCATCAGGAACAAACAGTTTATCAGGTGGGCAACGATCAGGTCTCTCCGCCTGAAACTCCTGCAAGGCCCGCCGCAGGTCTGGAGAAACGGCTGACAATACCACTCCATCCTTAAGGATACCTGTGGGCTCAGAGTTACCAGGCGAGTCAGGCTCAAAACTCCTAGAAAGGGCATCCGCCTTAACATTCTTAGAACCCGGTAGGTATGACACCACAAAATTAAACCGAGAGAAAAATAATGACCAGCGCGCCTGTCTAGGATTCAGGCGCCTGGCGGTCTCAAGATAAATCAAATTTTTGTGGTCAGTCAATACCACCACCTGATGTCTGGCCCCCTCAAGCCAATGGCGCCACTCCTCAAAAGCCCACTTCATGGCCAAAAGCTCCCGATTCCCAACATCATAATTCCGCTCAGCGGGCGAAAATTTACGGGAAAAGAAGGCACAAGGCCTCATCACGGAGCAGTCAGAACTTTTCTGCGACAACACTGCCCCAGCTCCGATCTCAGAAGCGTCGACCTCAACCTGAAAAGGTAGAGCAACATCAGGCTGACGCAACACAGGGGCAGAGGAAAAACGGCGCTTAAGCTCCCGAAAGGCCTCCACAGCATCAGGGGACCAATCAGCAACATCAGCACCCTTCTTAGTCAAATCGGTCAATGGCTTAGCAATATCCGAAAAACCAGCAATAAATCGACGATAAAAGTTAGCAAAGCCCAAAAATTTCTGAAGACTCTTAAGAGAAGAGGGCTGCGTCCAATCACAAATAGCTTGAACCTTGACAGGATCCATTTCAATGGAAGAGGGGGAAAAAATATATCCCAAAAAGGAAATCCTCTGTACCCCAAAAACACACTT